>NC_080186.1:110419239-111019239 GCF_030028045.1 Hippopotamus amphibius kiboko
TGATAGCTAGTGGGAAGTTGCTGTATAACAAAGGGAGTTCAACTTGAGGATGGATGATGCCTTAGAGGACTGGGACGGGGAGGGTGGGGGGGAGTTGTGGGAGGGAGGGAATATGGGGATATGTGTATAAAAACAGATGGTTGAACTTGGTGTACCCCCCCAAAAAATAAATAAATTAAAAAAAAATAAAGAGAAGGATATTTTCAAAGCTAAAAATTATTGGCTAAAGATACAGACCAATAATCAGGGGGAAAAAAAAGAGTAATCAACAATTCTTGAGGAAAAAAACTCTGAGAAAGCTTATGTGGAACAAAGAGTGCTATTCAACTCCATTGATCCACAGAGAAACAGGAGTCTCTTGCTGCACTTAAACAAACTATACATTCCATCTCTGTCTCTCAAATCATGTAATAATACAGAGACCTTCAACGTACAGGATAAAGTGACTGAAGTTGATGACAGTGACCACAAGGTATCAGGCAAAGATGGCCTTGGGATTTTGGAGCTGCTCATGGTACCTGCAGAAGAACAGTAGTGATTTTGGAAGACACTCTAGCAAAATACGTGGTTATAAAGGCCATTGAATGTTTAATCCGTGATGTGCCAATCAATTTGTACACTGATTAGCCTGGTTTGACTTTGGCCAACAGTGACTTTTAACGAAGTTAAAACTGTGATATATAAAATGTCAGTGAATGGTATACGAGCACATCCACTTGAAATGGAGATAACATGAAAAACACAAAAAATCGTAAATCTTGCCCAGTGTCGAGTTTTACTCACATTTTCAAGGAGGAAGTTAATTGTGAAGGATGAGCAAAGCAACAGAACGTCTGAGCTCACCAGCACTGCCTGCAAGGACCTTCTTCCCACATTAGCACATGCTCTGGCCCAGCCTCAACACACGTGGTCTCTAAGTGATGTATGAGGTCATCAGTTACACAGAATGGAGCTCTTGGGGTCATCTCCTATGCTGACACTTACTTAGTCAATGTGACAGTCTCCAGGGAACTAGTCCACTTAAATCCCGGGATTCTAGGTTTGATCCCTAAAGAGTTCAACACAGACTAGATACATCCCACTGAAAGTATTCCATAGGTAAATAGTCTCCCAATAGTAACCAGCATTAATGCATTTGCCAGGAGATTCCTCGCTAACTATTTACAAGGGAAGTTGACCAGGATATTTTTCTTTCTTTCCAGGCCATCCCCCACTGAAAGGAAATGATAGCAACTAGAAGAAATACTGTTTCCCTTCTATCCCTAAACTGTCTAGGTGGAGATTTTAGGCACAGTTTATACATCAGTAGGGATTTACTTGTCTTTCTTTGAGAGAAGGTACAGTGGTTTCTCCCAGCATCTCTGATTAGTCAGTGCCATATTTCAGAGAGAGAGCTAGACATGTTTTTCTTCACAATAGCATGATCACACTCCTCTCTGGAATCCTAACTCACTTATGAGCATGCCTGCTTTTTGCTATGCTTTCCCCCATTTGCATTATGCACTATTTGACCTACATCTTCCCCCAGTAATGGAGCCAGCTCAGATGTAGTGCTTAAGCTAGAGGTGGGGCCAAGGAGAAGCAAACACATGGCTATCTTGGGGCTGCATTCAAAGTTAGCCACAATTTGGCTACTTGCTGGTATAAACCCGGCTACAGTACCATTAGGAACATGCACTGCCGAATGTAATGGCAGATTTTGTGTGTTTTGTATTGATATCAACTTTCTTGGTACAAATGTATTTAGACTTATGCATGAGACCATGGCCTCAGAAAAAATGAAAGAAAAACTGCATGAAGCGTGGAAGATGTTGTTATCTGCGTTATACTGAGTTGTATAATTGCACTCTCCTGTAGCCTCCCCACATCTGATAATGAACTCAGGTTCAGCTGTTTGCTGCTCAAAAGCCAGTACTGGAAAGACAAGTGTTGGTAGGAAAGGGAAGGTTGCTTTATTCAGGAGGCCAGTAACACGAGGAGAACGCAGTCTTCTGTCCATAAGCCAATTCCCCAACTGCCAGTCAGTGGGCAAGAGCTTTTAAAGGGCAGTTTCACGAGTGTATAGGTTGAGGGAGGGGGCTTTGTGCAGAACAGGACAGTTGGCTCTGACAGTCAACTTGAATTGTTCCTGCGGTGGCCTGATGAGTGTCACCTTGATTGTTTGAAGTACGGTTAATCTTCAGGTCCAGAGTTGCTTTGTTCCCATTCCCTTGAGGCGAGTTCTCAGAATTGTGTAAGATGGGGCAGCTTATGTCATGGCTACTGTCTGGTCACCTTGTAGTTAACTTCTACCACCTGGCGGGGTTTTCAGTATCTGCAAAACAGCTCAGAGGCTATGGATTAGAATATCACCTTTTGCCCTTGAGGAGGACCTAAAAGTCCTTCACTTAATGGCTAATTATTATTTTGTCTTGTTTGACTATTTTCCTTTGCTTCTGCATTCTCTCATTTTTCTGATTAACTTTATCCTTCAGCTAAAATTTTTCTATAGTCAGGAGTCAGACAGAGGACATGGGTGTTGGGGAGGGGGCTGTCCTGTGAAGGCCCCATGAGGTCATGCTCAGTTACATTTCTTCCTGCAGAACCTAGAACATTTTTCAGTGGAGTCCCCACTTTACTTTCCAGCAAATTCAATCTGAGGACACAATAATTTATACTATTAACCGACACTTTCAACCTGTTCCCATAACCTGTGTTGCATACCACGTTTCAATTGCCCATTCCTATTTTCAGTGAGACCACTACAGTGAGGGCGGTAAGGAATGTGGTCTGTCTACGGAATACTGTATTTCTTTGTCTATTTCTGTACTCAGCATGTCAACTTCTGTCTGCTAGTGTACCTTTGACCACACATGACAAAGCCAGGAATCTTCAAATTGTAGGGTCTCTGGGATGAGCTTGGGAAATGCCAGCCAACGCTTAGGATTCTCTCAGAGCTGAGAATGGCTCTTGATCTGGCTCTTGATCCCCTATCCTTTCCCTAGATGGAGTAACTCCAGATTCCTGATCCACACACCTTATGATAGCTGAGGTAACACATACACACACACGCACACACACACGCACACATGCACACACCCCACTGTTCTCATGTTGGCAATATCGTTTACGAAAGTGCAAAATGTGTTCAATCTGCTGATCCCTCCAGGTATATGTTCACTGAGTTCGTGCTGTGCAAGTCCTCCTTCCCATCCACCCAGTAGGAGACCTTCTAGAAGCCCAACCCAGATCACCTGGATCCCTTTGATCCTTCCTGTGTAACCCTCTCCTGCTTTTGGTCTATTTTGTGACAACGGCCTCCTCTGAGTAGGACAGTCCTCTGACTCATAGAGCTACCTTGTTCCCAGTCCCAGAGAATGGGAAGTACATGGAGTGTATGAGCACCAGAACCCATTTATTTGACCTCTCCCTAGGCACTTAGCCGCTCAATAAAGGGTGCAGGAATATGAATCTCAGTGTCCTGGCCTGGGGGAGATTAACTCTTAAAGGTAATTTACCTCCAAGATCTCTTGCCCTGATAGGGCACTTTGCTTGAAATGACACCACATACAGCAATTAACTCAAAATGGACCACAGACCTAAATGTAAGAGCTAAATCAAAACTTCAAGAGGACACATAGGAGAAAAATCACTGTGCATTTAGGTTAAGCAAAGAGTTCTAAGATACTACAGCAAACATGTTATATAGAAGAGAACTTTCATGAAAATTAAGAACTTTATTTGCCTCAAAAGACAGCATTAAGAAAATGAAAGGACAAGTGACAGAATAGGAGAAAATATATGCATATCAAATTTCCAGTGAAGGAATTGTATTTACAATAGCTCGAGAACTATTTCAACTCAACAGAAAGATGCAACACAATTTTTCAAATCAGCCAAAGACCTGAATAGACATTTTCCCCAAGAAGACAAATACATGGGTCATAATCTTAGGAAGAGGTGCTCAATGTCATTGTCCATTGGAAAAATGCACATTAAAACAACAAGATATCACTTTCCACCAACTAGGATGGCTATGTTCAAATAGGATAGACAATAGCAAGTGCTTGTGAGAAGGTGGAGAAACTCAACCTTTAGATGTTGCTGGTCAGAATGTAAGAATGATACAGCCGCTTTGGAAACCAGTTTGACAGTTTCTCAAAAGTTAAACATAAGCTTACCATAAAGCCAGCAATTCTACTTCTATATATCCATTGAAGAGAAATGAAACTTAGGTGCAGGTAGTTCAATATATGTATCGCAGCATTATATGTAATAGCAAAAAAAAAAAAAAAAAACAAACCCACAAACAACCCAAAAACAGGAAACAGCTGAAATGCCCATCAACTGGTGAATGGTACCTGAAATGTGGTATATTTACACCGTGGAATTCTACTCAGTAATAAAAAGCAAAGAAACTCAAGCCAGAGCATGGATGGACCTCAGAAACATTGTGCTAAGTGAAAGAAGCCAGTCACACAGCACTGCATATTGATTTATTTCATTTATCTGAAATGTCCAGAGAGGAAACTTATGGAGGCAGAAAGCAGATTAACGTTGCTTGGGCTTGAGGGAGGGTTGTCTGCAGCAGCGCTGGAGGGAACTGAAAGCAGTGTTCTGAACCTGGAATATGGTACCTGCGGTGGGGCAAGAAAAGGAAAACAGAAGGAAAACGACAGTCTCAAATGAAAGGGTGGAGGCTTCTGAGATCGGTCCGTGAATACCGCGCGTTGAGGTGCCCTGCAGGTGGTGCATAGAGCCTGATTGCCGACATCCCAGCTTGAGTAAGAGATTCCCCCTACCCGTGTGTGTGTGCCTTCATCCTCTGACAGCTGCCCTGGAATGTACAAGGCAGATGAGTTAGTGAAAGGCAGCCCTCCAGGTGGTGCCAAGAGACAGGGGCACCAGGGTTAAAAACCAGGAGGAAGGAGTGTGCTGGGGATCAGCTGGGTGGAGATTCCTGAAGAGGGGCACTGGGGAGGAACTGGAAGGGCAGTTGGGCAGACGCAGAAAAGCGGCAGCTGAGACCTCCTGAGATTCTAGGCCAAAGCTCGTCCCTGGGTGGGCTTGAACCACCAAGCTTTCGGTTAACAGCCAAACAAGCTCACTGATTGCGCCACAAAGACAAAGACAAACTGTTGCGAGGTTCTGTTGTAACATCCTGGAATCAGAATGCATTCCCCATCCCTTCCAATCCAGCAGCAGAGAGTCAAATGCCTCTGTCTTGTCCCACCTCGCTGGTGCCAGAGGCATTGAGTCTCGTCCCTCAGGAACGTCCGGCCGTGGACACCGAGCCCGAGTCAGCTGCGGGCTCTGACGAAACAACGCCGGGCCCACGACCATCCTCGCCTGCTCCTGGCCGCCTCAAAAGCAGCCCCTCTAGGCGGGACGACTGCAGGCTCTCTCGGGCCCAAGTCTCCCGTTTCCCACTCATGATCGGCCTCACTCTTCACGCTCACTGCAGGTCCCCCCTCACCCCACCCCACCCGCAGGCCCGGGTGGTCGCGTGGGGGAAAGGACAGCAACCGGCTGTGTCCCCACCGTGCTACCTCCTCTCGGTGCTTCCAGAGAAGGGCTCCATGAGGCACGACCTGGAGTTTGCGCCCCAGGCAGCCCCTCACCCGGAGCAGGGCCTGGCATCCAGCAGGTGCCCAATAAATGTCTGGCTGAGGATGCATTCCGCCGCAGGGGCCGGAGGTGGTGGGTCCACCGAGAATTCTTATGCCACCTCTAAGTTTTTCATCCTAGAGGAACCTAGAGTTTTCCAATCGGCTGCTCTTCAAAACCTTTCTTCTGGCAGCTGATTTAGAACCAGGTAAAAGTTCTAGAAAGTCCAAGAGGGCACCACCTGGATCGGCTCTGAGCTCCCCATCCAAGACAGTGAGGCGGCCTCAGCCTGCGGGTGCAGGGGGCAAGTCTGAGAGGGATGAAGGAGGAAAGCTGCCAAGGAGAAAGACAGTTGGGGTAGGCAACCTGGAGTATGAGGGAGAGAGGGAGAGAGACTGGTTCATCTCTAGCCATCTGCTTACCTCCAGTGCTAAGGTCGACCCGACCACAGCTCCACGGATCCCCCCGTGGAGAACAGTGGTTGCAGTGTGATTGGTGCGGTGATGGGAGCCTGGCTGCTTGGGTCTGAATTCGAATCCTAACAGACAAACAGCTTCCCGTGCCTGATCACCGCCGGCAATAGCCTGTGGGTCTACCTTTTGGACTTGGTGGCTTGCCCCCTACTGCCCACAGAGCAGGTGGGCGAGGGGACGCGGCGCACACCTCACTGGAGGACTCAAGTTCTGAGGCGGCCCAGACTCCGCCCGAGGCCCCCAAGGCCTGAAGTCAGCATCCCCTCCAGGTCCCGACCGCGCTGAGAAGAGTGCCTGCGGCTCCACGAACAACCTTCTCCTCTGTCTAATTGGGGGCATGTGGCTGGATTGGTCCGAATCTGCCCCTTTCTGGCCTCATAGGGCCAAGCACAGGCCCTGCAGGGGCCTCGAGGGGTCGCTGTGTTCCTGATGATTGGATTTGGCTTGCGAAGAACAAGTGCTCAGGCAGATTTTGATTTCCCTGGCTTAGGCGGTGCAGGCTGATCCAAGTCTCAGGGGCTGCAGCCACCCAAACAGGGAACCTCTCCTGTCTGCCGTTGTCTTTGCGAACGGCAAGCTCCTATACATAGAAAAATCCCCAATAACCCACACAACAGAAAACTACCAGTCAACAAACAAATTCTCTATAGTGACAGAGTACAGACAGGCAAAAATCAGTTGTATATCTATACACTAGGAGTGAACAGTCTGAAAAAGAAATTAAGAAAACAATTCGATTTAAGATAGCACCAAGAATAAAATATATATGAATTGAATTAACATATACAAGGAGGTGAAACACTTGCACACTGAGACCTACAAAACATAGTTGCAAGTGATTAAAGCATACCTAAGGAAACGGAAAGACAGCTTCCAGGGATCTCTCTCTTCTCTCTCTCTCCCTCCCTCTCTCCCTCTCTCCCTCATACTCCAGGTTGCCTACCCCAACTGTCTTTCTCCTTGGCAGCTTTCCTCCTTCATCCCTCTCAGACTTGCCCCCTGCACCCGCAGGCTGAGGCCGCCTCACTGTCTTGGATGGGGAGCTCAGAGCCGATCCAGGTGGTGCCCTCTTGGACTTTCTAGAACTTTTACCTGGTTCTAAATCAGCTGCCAGAAGAAAGGTTTTGAAGAGCAGCCGATTGGAAAACTCTAGGTTCCTCTAGGATGAAAAACTTAGAGGTGGCATAAGAATTCTCGGTGGACCCACCACCTCCGGCCCCTGCGGCGGAATGCATCCTCAGCCAGACATTTATTGGGCACCTGCTGGATGCCAGGCCCTGCTCCGGGTGAGGGGCTGCCTGGGGCGCAAACTCCAGGTCGTGCCTCATGGAGCCCTTCTCTGGAAGCACCGAGAGGAGGTAGCACGGTGGGGACACAGCCGGTTGCTGTCCTTTCCCCCACGCGACCACCCGGGCCTGCGGGTGGGGTGGGGTGAGGGGGGACCTGCAGTGAGCGTGAAGAGTGAGGCCGATCATGAGTGGGAAACGGGAGACTTGGGCCCGAGAGAGCCTGCAGTCGTCCCGCCTAGAGGGGCTGCTTTTGAGGCGGCCAGGAGCAGGCGAGGATGGTCGTGGGCCCGGCGTTGTTTCGTCAGAGCCCGCAGCTGACTCGGGCTCGGTGTCCACGGCCGGACGTTCCTGAGGGACGAGACTCAATGCCTCTGGCACCAGCGAGGTGGGACAAGACAGAGGCATTTGACTCTCTGCTGCTGGATTGGAAGGGATGGGGAATGCATTCTGATTCCAGGATGTTACAACAGAACCTCGCAACAGTTTGTCTTTGTCTTTGTGGCGCAATCAGTGAGCTTGTTTGGCTGTTAACCGAAAGCTTGGTGGTTCAAGCCCACCCAGGGACGAGCTTTGGCCTAGAATCTCAGGAGGTCTCAGCTGCCGCTTTTCTGCGTCTGCCCAACTGCCCTCCCAGTTCCTCCCCAGTGCCCCTCTTCAGGAATCTCCACCCAGCTGATCCCCAGCACACTCCTTCCTCCTGGTTTTTAACCCTGGTGCCCCTGTCTCTTGGCACCACCTGGAGGGCTGCCTTTCACTAACTCATCTGCCTTGTACATTCCAGGGCAGCTGTCAGAGGATGAAGGCACACACACACGGGTAGGGGGAATCTCTTACTCAAGCTGGGATGTCGGCAATCAGGCTCTATGCACCACCTGCAGGGCACCTCAACGCGCGGTATTCACGGACCGATCTCAGAAGCCTCCACCCTTTCATTTGAGACTGTCGTTTTCCTTCTGTTTTCCTTTTCTTGCCCCACCGCAGGTACCATATTCCAGGTTCAGAACACTGCTTTCAGTTCCCTCCAGCGCTGCTGCAGACAACCCTCCCTCAAGCCCAAGCAACGTTAATCTGCTTTCTGCCTCCATAAGTTTCCTCTCTGGACATTTCAGATAAATGAAATAAATCAATATGCAGTGCTGTGTGACTGGCTTCTTTCACTTAGCACAATGTTTCTGAGGTCCATCCATGCTCTGGCTTGAGTTTCTTTGCTTTTTATTACTGAGTAGAATTCCACGGTGTAAATATACCACATTTCAGGTACCATTCACCAGTTGATGGGCATTTCAGCTGTTTCCTGTTTTTGGGTTGTTTGTGGGTTTGTTTTTTTTTTTTTTTTTTGCTATTACATATAATGCTGCGATACATATATTGAACTACCTGCACCTAAGTTTCATTTCTCTTCAATGGATATATAGAAGTAGAATTGCTGGCTTTATGGTAAGCTTATGTTTAACTTTTGAGAAACTGTCAAACTGGTTTCCAAAGCGGCTGTATCATTCTTACATTCTGACCAGCAACATCTAAAGGTTGAGTTTCTCCACCTTCTCACAAGCACTTGCTATTGTCTATCCTATTTGAACATAGCCATCCTAGTTGGTGGAAAGTGATATCTTGTTGTTTTAATGTGCATTTTTCCAATGGACAATGACATTGAGCACCTCTTCCTAAGATTATGACCCATGTATTTGTCTTCTTGGGGAAAATGTCTATTCAGGTCTTTGGCTGATTTGAAAAATTGTGTTGCATCTTTCTGTTGAGTTGAAATAGTTCTCGAGCTATTGTAAATACAATTCCTTCACTGGAAATTTGATATGCATATATTTTCTCCTATTCTGTCACTTGTCCTTTCATTTTCTTAATGCTGTCTTTTGAGGCAAATAAAGTTCTTAATTTTCATGAAAGTTCTCTTCTATATAACATGTTTGCTGTAGTATCTTAGAACTCTTTGCTTAACCTAAATGCACAGTGATTTTTCTCCTATGTGTCCTCTTGAAGTTTTGATTTAGCTCTTACATTTAGGTCTGTGGTCCATTTTGAGTTAATTGCTGTATGTGGTGTCATTTCAAGCAAAGTGCCCTATCAGGGCAAGAGATCTTGGAGGTAAATTACCTTTAAGAGTTAATCTCCCCCAGGCCAGGACACTGAGATTTCATATTCCTGCACCCTTTATTGAGCGGCTAAGTGCCTAGGGAGAGGTCAAATAAATGGGTTCTGGTGCTCATACACTCCATGTACTTCCCATTCTCTGGGACTGGGAACAAGGTAGCTCTATGAGTCAGAGGACTGTCCTACTCAGAGGAGGCCGTTGTCACAAAATAGACCAAAAGCAGGAGAGGGTTACACAGGAAGGATCAAAGGGATCCAGGTGATCTGGGTTGGGCTTCTAGAAGGTCTCCTACTGGGTGGATGGGAAGGAGGACTTGCACAGCACGAACTCAGTGAACATATACCTGGAGGGATCAGCAGATTGAACACATTTTGCACTTTCGTAAACGATATTGCCAACATGAGAACAGTGGGGTGTGTGCATGTGTGCGTGTGTGTGTGCGTGTGTGTGTATGTGTTACCTCAGCTATCATAAGGTGTGTGGATCAGGAATCTGGAGTTACTCCATCTAGGGAAAGGATAGGGGATCAAGAGCCAGATCAAGAGCCATTCTCAGCTCTGAGAGAATCCTAAGCGTTGGCTGGCATTTCCCAAGCTCATCCCAGAGACCCTACAATTTGAAGATTCCTGGCTTTGTCATGTGTGGTCAAAGGTACACTAGCAGACAGAAGTTGACATGCTGAGTACAGAAATAGACAAAGAAATACAGTATTCCGTAGACAGACCACATTCCTTACCGCCCTCACTGTAGTGGTCTCACTGAAAATAGGAATGGGCAATTGAAACGTGGTATGCAACACAGGTTATGGGAACAGGTTGAAAGTGTCGGTTAATAGTATAAATTATTGTGTCCTCAGATTGAATTTGCTGGAAAGTAAAGTGGGGACTCCACTGAAAAATGTTCTAGGTTCTGCAGGAAGAAATGTAACTGAGCATGACCTCATGGGGCCTTCACAGGACAGCCCCCTCCCCAACACCCATGTCCTCTGTCTGACTCCTGACTATAGAAAAATTTTAGCTGAAGGATAAAGTTAATCAGAAAAATGAGAGAATGCAGAAGCAAAGGAAAATAGTCAAACAAGACAAAATAATAATTAGCCATTAACCAAAGTGAAGGACTTTTAGGTCCTCCTCAAGGGCAAAAGGTGATATTCTAATCCATAGCCTCTGAGCTGTTTTGCAGATACTGAAAACCCCGCCAGGTGGTAGAAGTTAACTACAAGGTGACCAGACAGTAGCCATGACATAAGCTGCCCCATCTTACACAATTCTGAGAACTCGCCTCAAGGGAATGGGAACAAAGCAACTCTGGACCTGAAGATTAACCGTACTTCAAACAATCAAGGTGACACTCATCAGGCCACCGCAGGAACAATTTCAAGTTGACTGTCAGAGCCAACTGTCCTGTTCTGCACAAAGCCCCCTCCCTCAACCTATACACTCGTGAAACTGCCCTTTAAAAGCTCTTGCCCACTGACTGGCAGTTGGGGAATTGGCTTATGGACAGAAGACTGCGTTCTCCTCGTGTTACTGGCCTCCTGAATAAAGCAACCTTCCCTTTCCTACCAACACTTGTCTTTCCAGTACTGGCTTTTGAGCAGCAAACAGCTGAACCTGAGTTCATTATCAGATGTGGGGAGGCTACAGGAGAGTGCAATTATACAACTCAGTATAACGCAGATAACAACATCTTCCACGCTTCATGCAGTTTTTCTTTCATTTTTTCTGAGGCCATGGTCTCATGCATAAGTCTAAATACATTTGTACCAAGAAAGTTGATATCAATACAAAACACACAAAATCTGCCATTACATTCGGCAGTGCATGTTCCTAATGGTACTGTAGCCGGGTTTATACCAGCAAGTAGCCAAATTGTGGCTAACTTTGAATGCAGCCCCAAGATAGCCATGTGTTTGCTTCTCCTTGGCCCCACCTCTAGCTTAAGCACTACATCTGAGCTGGCTCCATTACTGGGGGAAGATGTAGGTCAAATAGTGCATAATGCAAATGGGGGAAAGCATAGCAAAAAGCAGGCATGCTCATAAGTGAGTTAGGATTCCAGAGAGGAGTGTGATCATGCTATTGTGAAGAAAAACATGTCTAGCTCTCTCTCTGAAATATGGCACTGACTAATCAGAGATGCTGGGAGAAACCACTGTACCTTCTCTCAAAGAAAGACAAGTAAATCCCTACTGATGTATAAACTGTGCCTAAAATCTCCACCTAGACAGTTTAGGGATAGAAGGGAAACAGTATTTCTTCTAGTTGCTATCATTTCCTTTCAGTGGGGGATGGCCTGGAAAGAAAGAAAAATATCCTGGTCAACTTCCCTTGTAAATAGTTAGCGAGGAATCTCCTGGCAAATGCATTAATGCTGGTTACTATTGGGAGACTATTTACCTATGGAATACTTTCAGTGGGATGTATCTAGTCTGTGTTGAACTCTTTAGGGGATCAAACCTAGAATCCCGGGATTTAAGTGGACTAGTTCCCTGGAGACTGTCACATTGACTAAGTAAGTGTCAGCATAGGAGATGACCCCAAGAGCTCCATTCTGTGTAACTGATGACCTCATACATCACTTAGAGACCACGTGTGTTGAGGCTGGGCCAGAGCATGTGCTAATGTGGGAAGAAGGTCCTTGCAGGCAGTGCTGGTGAGCTCAGACGTTCTGTTGCTTTGCTCATCCTTCACAATTAACTTCCTCCTTGAAAATGTGAGTAAAACTCGACACTGGGCAAGATTTACGATTTTTTGTGTTTTTCATGTTATCTCCATTTCAAGTGGATGTGCTCGTATACCATTCACTGACATTTTATATATCACAGTTTTAACTTCGTTAAAAGTCACTGTTGGCCAAAGTCAAACCAGGCTAATCAGTGTACAAATTGATTGGCACATCACGGATTAAACATTCAATGGCCTTTATAACCACGTATTTTGCTAGAGTGTCTTCCAAAATCACTACTGTTCTTCTGCAGGTACCATGAGCAGCTCCAAAATCCCAAGGCCATCTTTGCCTGATACCTTGTGGTCACTGTCATCAACTTCAGTCACTTTATCCTGTACGTTGAAGGTCTCTGTATTATTACATGATTTGAGAGACAGAGATGGAATGTATAGTTTGTTTAAGTGCAGCAAGAGACTCCTGTTTCTCTGTGGATCAATGGAGTTGAATAGCACTCTTTGTTCCACATAAGCTTTCTCAGAGTTTTTTTCCTCAAGAATTGTTGATTACTCTTTTTTTTCCCCCTGATTATTGGTCTGTATCTTTAGCCAATAATTTTTAGCTTTGAAAATATCCTTCTCTTTATTTTTTTTTAATTTATTTATTTTTTGGGGGGGGTACACCAAGTTCAACCATCTGTTTTTATACACATATCCCCATATTCCCTCCCTCCCACAACTCCCCCCCACCCTCCCCGTCCCAGTCCTCTAAGGCATCATCCATCCTCAAGTTGAACTCCCTTTGTTATACAGCAACTTCCCACTAGCTATCTGATGTACAGTTGGTAGTATATGTATGTGTATGCTGCTCTCTCACTTCGTCTCAGCTTCTCCTTCACCCCCCGCCCCCCCAAACCTCGAGTTCTCCAGTCCATTCTCTGCATCTGCATCCTTGTTCTTTTCTTGTCACTGAGTTCATCAGTCCCATTTTTAGATTCCGTATATGTGAGTTAGCATACAATATTTGTCTTTCTCTTTCTGACTTACTTCACTCTGTATGACAGACTCTAGGTCTATCCACCTCATAACATATAGCTCCATCTCATTCCTTTTTATAGCTGAGTAATATTCCATTGTATATATATGCCACATCTTCTTTATCCATTCATTTGTTGATGGGCATTTAGGTTGCTTCCATGTCCTGGCTATTGTAAATAGTGCTGCAATAAACATTATGGTACATGTTTCTTTTGGGATTATGGTTTTCTTTGGGTATGTGGCCAGTAGTGGGACGACTGGATCATATGGTAGTTCTATTTGTAGTTTTTGAAGGAACCTCCACATTGTTTTCCATAGTGGCTGTACCAACTTACAGTCCCACCAACAGTGCAGGAGAGGTCCCTTTTCTCCACACCCTCTCCAGCATTTGTTGTTTCCAGATTTTGTGATGATGGCCATCCTGATCGGTGTGAGGTGATACCTCATTGTGGCTTTGACTTGCATTTGTCTGATGATGAGTGATGTTGAGCATCTTTTCGTGTGTTTGTTGGCCATCTGTATGTCTTCTTTGGAGAAATGTCTATTTAGGTCTTCCGCCCATTTGTGGATTGGCTTATTTGCTTTTTTGGTATGAAGCTGCAGGAGCTGCTTGTATATTTTGGAGGTTAATCCTTTGTCCGTTGTTTCATAGGCAATTATTTTTTCCCATTCTGAGGGTTGCCTTTTAGTCTTGTTTATGGTTTCTTTTGCTGTGCAAAAGCTTTTAAGTTTCATGAGGTCCCATTTGTTTATTCTCGATTTTATTTCCATGATTCTAGGAGGTGGGTCCAAAAGGATCTTGCTTTGATGGATGTCATAGAGTGTTCTGCCTATGTTTTCCTCTAGGAGTTTTATAGTGTCTGGCCTTACATGTAGGTCTTTCATCCATTTGGAGTTGATTTTTGTGTATGGTGTTAGGAAGTGTCCTAATTTCCTTCTTTGACATGTTGCTGTCCAATTTTCCCAGCACCACTTATTGAAGAGGCTGTCTTTTTTCCATTGTATATTCGTGCCTCCTTTGTCAAAGATAAGGTGCCCATATGTGTTTGGGCTTACTTCTGAGTTCTCTATTCTATTCCATTGATCTTCCTTTCTATTTTTGTGCCACTGCCATACTGTCTCGATCACTATGGCCTTGTAGTATAGTTTGAAGTCAGGAAGCCTGATTCCACCAACTCCATTTTTCCTTCTCAAGATTGCTTTGGCTGTTCAGGGTCTTTTGCGTTTCCATACAAATCGTAAGATTTCTTGCTCTAGTTCTGTGAAAAATGCCATTGGTAATTTGATCGGGATTGCATTGAATCTGTAAATTGCTTTGGGTCGTACAGTCATTTTCACTATGTTGATTCTTCCAATCCAGGAACATGGTATGTCCCTCCATCTGTTTGTGTCGTCTTTGATTTTTTTCATCAGTGTCTTAAAGTTTTCTGCATACAGATCTTTTGCCTCCTTAGGCAGGCTTATTCCTAGATATTTTCTTCTTTTTGTTGCAATGGTGAATGGGAGAGTTTCCTTAATTTCTCTTTCTGCTCTTCCGTTGTTCGTGTATAGGAATGCAAGAGATTTCTGTGCATTAATTTTGTATCCTGCTACTTTACTAAACTCATCAATTAGTGTTAGCAGTTTTCTGGTAGAGTCTTTAGGGTTTTTTATATATAGTATCATGTCATCTGCAAAGAGTGACAGTTTTACTTCTTCTTTTCCAATTTGGATTCCTTTTATTTCTTTTTCTTCCCTGATTGCTGTGGCTAACACTTCCAAAACTATGTTGAATCATAATGGTGAGAGTGGAAACCCTTGTCTTGTTCCTGTTCTTAGAGGGAATTCTTTCAGGTTTTCCCCATTTAGAACGATGTTGGCTTTTGGTTTCTCATATATGGCTTTGATTATGTTTGCTGATTATTCCATTCATGGTAACATTTTTATACAGAACAGATACCACTTTAGTTGAATCATTCAGAAAATGATTTCCATGAGACAAAAACTAAAAAATAAATCATCACTCCGAAAACTAGCTTTCTGCACTGAGCAAGTTCTGCCTAGGGCTCCAGAGGTTTTGAATAAGCTTGGTGCTTAATTGCTTTAATATATGGTCTATGGGGTTTAGGCTATTTTAATAGCACTTCATATAAATCATTGCAGTGTGACTTTAAGCAAGTCACTTAACTTTGATTAGGTTTCAATTGCTGAAGTTTAGGAAGAATTTGGCCAACTGTTGTTTTCCTGCCATAGAATGTACTCTTGAGCTTCCTCACACCCTAAATTCACCCCTCAGTTTGCATGGGGGTTGTGATGCAGGTGGAGCCCCAGTGCAGAAAAACAATCTGCTTGCTCCTTCCTTTACTTAGTCATGAATGCTTAGAGGGACAGCTGGACGTTGTGGCCATTGTCACCCTTGTGAAACCACCAGCCTAGCCAATCCCAGCAGAGTTAGAGTGACACACAGATCAGGGGAACTGCCCATGTTCCAGACTCACAAACCATGAATAGGATGTAGGTTAGAAGATGACTCTCTTTCCCTGGGTAACCCATGAGCTCATTTACCTGTTACTTGAATGGTTGATGGTTTGAGCCCAACAGATAGTGTTCTGTCACTGATCCCAGGTGTTTTTGAGCTCTGTTTGTGCTGCACATTCTCTGTGCACTACTTCTCTGATCCTGATCCTCACCCTCTCCCTTTCAATCAGATACAGGAAAATACTGCCCCTACTCCTAAGGTTCACGTTAGTTTCTAAAGGGCTTGGTAAAAAGAATTATTTTTTTTAAGGGTAAAAACAAGTTCTGGAATTCCAAGCTCACTGACAATATAACCTTTCTTCCTGAGGCTGAGTTTTCTGCAGCTGCTCACTCCTGGACAGCTGGTACCGATTCCCTGAAGCCAAAGAGCGAGAATACGTCTCTCATTGAACAACTTGGTTTGGGGGGTTCTTTTCTGTCCTTTGTTTGTTTGTTGTTTGTTTTTTATTCCTTGTAGCCAGAAAGAACACACTTCAGGGTAAGAGGATGTTAGAAAGAGTCTATTATAAGATTTGGGCTTTGGTTGGGTGATATGGGGGAGGATGGGAGGACGTAGGGGATGTTCCATATTGAGTACTGTTAGCACCGGCAATTTATGATTGAAGTAAGGAAGTAACAGTCATTTTGTTATGAAAAGAAGAGGAGGTTTGGGATTTTGTAGGTTCCACGGTGACCTTGTTTTTGTCTGTGCCTGGAAATGTTTATGAGGTAGACTTGTTTTGCTTGATTTTCAGTCTCAGAATAATCTTGTGTGAGGCTGATATTCTGTATCTGAGATTGTTTACTTCCAATATGAAAACAAATCAGTCAGGCTGTGAGTGTAAGATTAGTTCAGGGCAGCAGATGCTGATATTTTTTTTCTTTCTCACTGGAAATCCCTAAAAGAGAGAACAGAAAAAGCAAGCACTCTGGTCCTCAAGCTGTAGATGCAAACCTGACAGGGTATCAGAGTGACTTTAACTAAGTGTTTGGAACTGTTAAAAATATTGTCAGTCGTGGTTTGTTTGAGTCCAGGAATGCGCAACCAGCAGGCTACAGTGCCAACTATATCCCCATTATCGCTGGTGTAAGGGTTTTTCTAGTAGCTATTCTTGTAAAAGGAATTTCTCAGCTTAGAAATGGTTTGTACACATGTATCTCATTTTGCTAATCCTGCCCTACTGCCTTGCAAAGAAGCTTTACAAATTCATATTCTCAATCATTTATGAGAAAAGTCTTTTTGCCACTCTGTGTTCAACACTGGATAGCTCTGTACATGCCATTTATTTTGCCAACAATTAACCCCTTATTGAGAGATGTCTTCAAGTGAGTTTACACTCATTGGTTTAACTGACATCCTGGAAAAGCTGATATTTTGATTTTTCTGTGTTCTCTTCTTCTTTATGACTGCTCTGTTCTCTCAGATAAGCTGAGCCAAGTGCAAACATATCACTGTTGCTTGGTGGATGCTCTTGCCTGTTGGGTTCACCTATTGTTCGCGATTTTGAGGGTGAGGGATTGATTCACAGAAGAGATATGAGGTTGTGTTAACTTGACTTCCCTTCACAGACAGCCCAGGCTGCTGCCAGTTGGGAACTCACTCATCCTGAGGAGTGAATCTCCATGATTGAGCCTGAGCAAAATAAAAATTAGAAAACAGATTTCTAAGTGTACGTTTCATTTGAATCGGACATTAACTATTAGATCTTTTCTTCATTTGTAGTGAAAACAAAAGGAGAGACTGTGCCGAGACCAGCTCGGCGACTCGAGGTGAGTGACGGGTGCCTCAAGCTTGAAGAAAACACAGACACAGACTGAAGAGAAAGATGGGACCGGGGGACTCAAGACCTCTAGGATCAAGAGCCTTGCTGATTCATCCCACGTGGCTTTTATTGAGTTCTTGGCTAACACTCCCAGGTTAATCCCATAAACAATCAAAGGCCTCACATGCCTGGGGCAATGATCTTTGTTTGCCTTCTAGGTCCGAGTTGAGCAGGTGTGGATTTGAGCTGGGCCTGGAGAGCAAAACAGCCCTGGGGGCAGGAGACCTCTCTCAGATATTAGGGGTCTGTGCCCCACCCCTGTTGGCCCCTCTGCGGCTGTGCCTGTCTTAGGTTGTTCCTCCCCTGAGGAATCTTTCCCGTCTTTGGCTAACCAGCCATCCTCCAGGGCCAAACAGGGTGATATGAGGTGTGCAAGTGAGAAAGGGGCTGTGCCCCTAGAGACGGCCAACCCTCTGCCTATGCCCCCATAGTCTCCACGCCCCACACCCTCAGCTCCTCCACTGCTCAAGCGGGACCTTCTGAATCCCATCGCTCGGCCCACATACTTAAACATTTTCAAGGTTTCAGAAAGGCTCCTGAATGTCTTCCCACAAGACTGCATTCAAAGGACTTTGTTTGGGGAACTTAATAACAGTGGCTGATGTATTGCTCTCCTGGAATTGGTTCGCCTATGCTGGTAACTGATACTTCACATAAGCCTTGTCTGGAGAGCCCAGGAAAACAAGGATCTAAAAACAAATCTGCCACAGGACACAGAGATATATGATAAATTCTTGGATAATATTTTGTGGAGTTAAGTGTTGTACCCTCTTTATTCTTTTCGAGGTTGTTTGGTAACATTAATGACACATTCCTCTACCACCAGAAATGCCCTTCATAGTGTCCTTCATGTTACAAGGGCTTGGAAACAGCCACATGAAGGTGAGCACAAGATTTTTACTGTGATTCTTTGATTTTTTTTTATTTTTTTTGCATACAAGTTTAGCATACGTTTTTTCTGAAAAGTCAGAAAATCAGGTAAGTAGAGATAAGCATCTGAATTAGTTCCCTATTTCTGCCTATTAACAGGTTACAAAAACAATAGTTTAAAGCAATCCATTTTTGTTATCTCAGAATCTTGTTGATTAGAGGTTTGGAAAGATGTAGCTGGGTCCTCTGCCCACACAATTGGCCACTATGTCCTCCCCACCTGAATAGGGCTGATATTGACCACATCGTGGTGCGACCATCTCCCATGAGGGGCTGCCCTCGTGGTCTCGTGTTCCTCTGGGATCCTCTTTATTGACCTGAATTCTAACCCCCACGATTTCTTGCAGCTCACCTGAAAGAAAGAGGCTTAGGAGAAAGCCTGGAATGTGGAGGCCCAGAACTGATCTCTGCCATGTCCTTCTCCAAGAGGAGAATAAAATAACAGAGGTCTTCATAAAACAGGACCCATATGAGGGCTGAGATCCCCAGCGATTAGAGCAGGGGAGAAAATCTAAAAGACAATGGAGGCACTAAAAGCCCCGAATGAAGAAGCAGGGTCCTCTTTGTGTTCCACTTCAGGTAGGTGCCCTTCCTGGAAAAGAAGACATTTCCCCTTGGCAGAGCACCTTGGACAACAGACTTGGTTTGATCCCACTGGGTCATTCTTGTTGCCACTAGGCTTTTGGGGTCTCCATTCTAAAGTGCTTGTTTGAAGGTGTGGCTTCTTCCTTTCATGAAAATCTCCTGGGAATTTCTGTCTGAAATGCAGTTTCTTGGGCCTTTAAGAAGCAGCACAATGACCCTGATGTAGGTACTCTTTAGCTGTGCAGCTAGGGCCCAGGGATTGGGGCCTGTCAGCCGCATGATATCATAGTTACTCATCCAAGGTTAATACTACTTTCTCTGTTTTACATTATACATTCTTCTCCATTATACATGAGGACCATATGCTCAAAGACGGTAATGAAATCACCATGTACAGCAAACTTGGTACGCGGTGGAGCTGGTATTTGCATCTTGGACAGCTATTCCGAGGGCTGTGCTCTCGTTGCTACAGCACAGTCCTAGGATAGGATCGGACTGGAAATACGGTAGCACTAGAACACATCAGTAAAAGTTAGTTTCTCCTTGTTACCTATATTTACCTGCTTGACAAATATTTACCGCATGTTCTATCTGGCAGGCTCTGGAGCAGGCACTGGGGAGGAGGGGTGAACAAGGCACACAGAGCACCTGCTCTCAGGAAGATGACCTCTAGCACCAGAGCCAGGTGTTTTACAGAGAATCACATATATGTTTTTTAAGGATGACCGTGGTGTATTTCATACACATGTTCCTTGCTCCCATTTTGTCAGCAGGGATTGAAAATTGACTGAGTATAAATAATCAGACTTTATTTTACCAGTAGAAATACTGATGTTTGACACAATGTCCTCTGAATTTCAGCTGTAGGTTCCTGGACAGTGTGTTGTACGCTTCGGACAGCGTAGCCTGTGTCCAAACCTGTGTGATGGTTCTACCGTCACTAAGTTGTTCCCAGGGTTTTGAAAATCTCCTGTTCTCTTTGGGAATCAGTTTCTTTATCAGTAAAAAAAAGCTGTTATTCAAGTCCTCCAAAGTCCCTTTCAGTTCACATTTCTCTGAATGCATAAGAGACTGAGATGCATATTAAATGGGACCTGGGAACTGCAGCCAAGAGCAGACCTTGGTATCTTCTCTGTGTGTCTCATGCAGGAGCCTAAGCCAAGCCCAAACCCTGAAAAGACATAAATGATAGAGGAGATGGAAGAAAGAAAATCAGCAGCTTGGAAGAACGAGAATAACACAAAGAAGGGTAAAGAAATGGTAGAGCAGTTGGCTGCCAGCAGAGATGAAAAGAAGGACAAGCTGAGTTCACAAGAATCAAGGGAAAGTGAAGAGTGCACACAGCATTATCCACGTCCTCAAGGAGCAGCCTGAGCTGAGCAGGGAGGACTGAGAGAGTAACTTACTCCACAGTGAACCTGTGCACCTGCCGAGGAGATCCACAGCATGGATCAGGGTTCGTTTGCACTGCTGGGAGCACCAATTCCAAAAGGAGGAGGAGGAGACCCTGAGGCTCTGTGCTGGACCCTGCTGTTTGCACCCGCAGCTGCCCCCACAGCAGATGCCCCAAGTAAGCGTGAGCGTAGAGGGAGAAAGAATGTTTGGAGAAGGGATGGAGATGTCCATTCTTTCCTTCACCAGTTTTGCCCTGAGGTCAGGAGGGGGCAGGGTAAGGGGACCCTTCCATCTGAAGCAGAGGTACTAGTAATATTCTTCCACATTTACACTTGGAAAGACTTTACACCCAGTATTTCTTAAGTATTTGTGAGGGTTTATTTTTCCTCATGCTTTGTGAACAACTTGGAGTTCAGCTATCAGTAAGATTTACCTGAGGACATCAAAGCAGTGGGAAGAAGAATCCAAGTGGATACTTTCAACAAAGTGTGGGGCTCTTCTCAATTAGGTGTTGTGGCAGACCAGAGGATGGGAGGGGAGGCCAAGGACATCTCTTCCTAATGACAGTGAACCCCTGAGAGGAATCACTGCGGAGAGTTGGGTCTTCCTCAGAGTCACCAGAGGTCTGGATCAAAGGGCGTGGATAATGTAGGGCAGGCACGTCCTTAAGGAAGGGGATTTGCTACATCTTGGGAGAAAGCAGAGTATCTCTGAGAGCACATTTGGGAAGGAATGTAGTTGAAAAGGTGGAAGATTTGCAACCACTTTTATTCAATCAGTGAACAAATGTCACTGAGACCCTACTCGCAGCTTGATTCGGTGCCAGGAGACATGAACACAGAGATGATTAAAAGGGTATTCCAACTTTCCTGGAGCTCTCAGTCCAGCGACCAAAAAGTCATGAGAAGTGTAATGGGGGTGGATTCACTGGAGGAAGTGACCCGTGCTGCCTAGGGATGACCTCAGTGTTTCTCGTGGCCGCCCTTCTTTCTTTATCAACAGCTGGTGACCAATCCAGGTCCAACAACTGTGGCTCTCAGCCAGATTTCATCCTCTCATGATACAACTAACATCTGCAATCTATGTTGGCTCAAAGTAGCCAACACTGCCAACGTTTCCAGAGGAAACTGCTGATGTCTGTCTCTACTGTCTATGTCCTGGTCAGTAGGAGAAAGGAACAGACAAATTGAATAAGTCTTATAGTTTCATCATGTCATAACAATCAGGGACTATCTGTCTTCTCTTACAAAAGGCAATGCCTTCTAGACTTCAAATTCTCTCCCCATTTCAAAGACAATTTAAATATTGGTCATATTCCTAGAATTTTAGAACTTGGTGCTTTACCCTTACATTTCAGATCCAGTAAGCAAAGTAAAGGAGTAAAGCAACTTCCAAGTTTGCAGTGAGAATGTAGTGGGGTCTAGCAGTAAAATCCTGGCTTTCACATGCCTGATATCTCTTTAGTGCTCTTAGAAACAGAATAATCTAACACTCCTTGAGTCACTCCTCTATCCCATCATGTTGTACAAAATATAATATCTCTGCTCATCTAGATGACTTGGATCCTAAATTAGCTGAGTTCCACGAATGCATTTACAAAGCCCCTGTGGGTAAAGCACTGTGCTAATTCTACTGTGGGATACGAATGAGGGTACACATTCCTTACTGAAGAAAGTGTGAAGATGACTGTTCCCAGCTCAGCCTAGGTATCTCTCTGTAGGTAGAATAACAACAGCAGACACCAATAGGTTCCACCTGCTGAAAGGGAAGATGAGGATGAGGTGCAATGACTCAGCTCAGTGTCCTCAACTCAATGAAGTCCACTGGCTTGTTTTCAGTTTCCTCTCCCCTGCCTTGCTTGGAAACTCTCTCCAGGTGGTAAACTGGAGCAAATGTAGGCTCATCTGCTTGTTTCTCATCTCTCAGGATCACTCACTGACCTTTACTGCCTGATGGCCAGTCTTTTGAAAATCTCTGTCTCATCTATTTTGTCCAGTTTATTGTTGTTGCTTTCTTTTGCTGTTTCAAGTGGGAGAGTAAATCCAGTTTCTGTTAGTGTGTATTCGTGTGGCACCCCCTTTATAAAATCACAGTTGGAAAATATCTATCAAGATCCTGAAAAGAAACTTTTCCAAAATAAAAAGCACAGTCACAACCAGGGTAAGACTGTGAACGAAGGAAAACCCTTAAACTTGACTGATAAGGAGCTAATATCCAAATATATAAACAGTTTGTAGGACTCAACATCAACAAACCCCAAACAACCCAATTAACAAATGGGCAGAAAACCTGAGCAGACGTTTTCCCAAAGAGGACATACAGATGGCCAACAGGAAAAAAGCTCAACATCAACTATCATCAGGGAAATGCAAATCAAACTCACAGTGTGATGTCACCTCACACCTATCAGAATGGCTATCATCAAAAAGAACACAAATAACAAACACTGGCCAGGATGGGGAGAAAAGGGAACCTTGACACATGGTTAGTGGGCACAGAATTATCACATAACCCAACAATTCCAGTGCTGGGTATGCATCCAGAAAAACCCCAAAACACTAATTTGAAAAGATACATGCACCCCGGTTTTCATAGCAGGGTTATTTAGAATTGTCAAGATAGGGAGGCAATCTATGTGTCCATCAACAGATGAACGGATACAGAATATGAGGTATATGTAGTAAATGGAATACTTCTCAGTCTTAAAAAAATCAATGAAGTTTTGCCATTTGCAACAGTATGGATGGACTTGAAGAGTACTGTGCCAAGTGTAATAAGTCAGACATCACTTATATGTGGAATCCTCAAGAATACCACAAACTAGTGAATAAAACTAAACAGAAACAGACTCACAGACATAGAGAACAAACTAGCGGTTACCAGAGGGGAGCGGGGAGGGGGAGGGGCAACCTAGGGATCGGGATGAAGAGGTACAAACTATTATGAATAAAATAAGCTACAAGGGTATATTATTCAACACCGGGAAGATACTCAATAGGTTATAATACATATAAATGGAATATAACCTTTAAGTTGTGAATCACTATATTGTACATGTGTAAATTATATAATAATGTATATCAACTCTACGACCAAAAACAAAAAGTGTATTTTAAAAGCACCATACCCGTTTTAAGGACAATGCTGGCCTGACTCTATGTTGGGGATTGCAAACCCCATAGCCCCTTGCCCAAAGGCTGAGGGAATGTTCCCTTGAGGTCTGTGGTGAAAACCAGTCCTTTGTGAGTGGAGATGCCTCTTGAAAAGCATGTCACCCTTGATTATTCCTATTCTCCAAAAGGTCCTTCAAAGGAAGGGTGAACGTGACTACAAAGTGGCCCAATGGAAAGTTCCAGCTTTGGGGCTTTCGTGGAGTATCTCTTAGGAAACACTGCTTCCAGGCTGACTTATGTTCCCTGAGGAACCAGGGAGAGACACCAAACATTTCAAATTGGTGGGCTACAACCCAGGCACTGAAAGAGGGGCAGAGATTCCCAGACCCTCTCTCAGGAACCTCATCGGTTGCTCCAGAAGAGACCCCACAAAGTCCTCCACTCACAGGATCTTCCTCCTCTTGGTGGTATAAAATGACCCTGTGCCTTATTTGCTAAGCAGGGGACACAGCGCTAGATACTACTGTTTCTTGGGTGTATTGCCATGCCAGTTATACAAAAGAAAAGAAAGACGGGAAAGCTAGGTGAGGTATTAGAAATATCTGTCCTCCCGGGGCTGCAAGAGGCAGTCACCTGGCCACACAGGTCTCCCTGAGTTTAAGACCTCTGGTGGTGGTTCTGCAGTAAAGGAATAAGCTGGTCCACTTTCTTTCCAGCAGAAAATGGGGAATGGGACTGGTCTGAAATAAAGTGTTCTTCATTGGCTGATTAGGGCCTTAATCCTCATCAACTATGATGGTTGTCAATTCAGTCTGGCCCTGGAAAGGAATACAGCATTTTTCCCCAAAACAAACTTAGAAGGGGAGTAGGAAGGTTTATCTTCCAGGAAAATGTATCTAGGAAATGCTCCCCAAGAATTTGCCCAAACTACTGAATATATTTACAGTGGTCTGTTATTAACCATTACCTGTCAGGAGAGTGTGCAAACACTGTCCCCCATTACCACAAATTGTGCCGTCGAGTTTCCTAAATTTGGAGAAATCAAAGGGCTCAGTACATCCGGAGTGCAACGGATAAGCCTTTTTTTTTTTTGGAAAACCATCTTCCTGATCATGGGATCTCCCTGGCGCCTGTACCACAACAATGCAAGATACCAATAATAGAAGAAATTGTGTGAGAGAGAACAGAGCATATATGAGAAGTCTCTATCTGCTCAATTTGTCTGTAAACCTAAAACTGTTCTAACAAGTAATGTCATAAATTTTTAAAAAAAATGTAATGATGCAACACCCTCAAATCAAAGTGTTGCTGGCATCCTATAACTGCATAGTTAATACTAGCCCTTGAGGTGCACCAACCTGGAGTCTGACCAGGCCTATGCCATCAGCCTCTGCAGCCTGGCAGTTCCCCTGGAATCTGGCTGTGGAAACATGTAGGTCAAGGTGGCCGCAGAGCTCCATATGGTGCAGAGAGAACACTGGAATGTGGTGACGGCGGGGAGAAACCATCGGAGGGCCGAGGTCGGTGAAGATCCAGGACGACTCAGATTCAGCAGCTGCCCCACCCGCGGCCACAGAGCAAAGGACAGGGAGGACAGGAACTGAGAGCTACCGGATGAGGTGGCTGCCTGAAAGATAAAAGCAGCTCAGGAGGCTTTGGTCAATTTTGAGAATGGGAAGCAGGAAAATGAGTTGAAGTACGACTCGCATGTTCCGTGGTGGCTTGAACCACCAGTCTTCCAGGTAACAGCACGCTCGCATACTGTACTCACAGAGCCGCATTACACACTCTTCTGCTGTTGCCACGGGGTGAGAACGTGCCCCCCAACCCCTCCCTCCGGTTCTGAAAACACACTCAGACTGGCCACTCAGGACACGCTGTTCTCACATGGGGCACATGAGGGCCTTGATACCAGGGAATGGGCCAGGCTGCCTGCTCCTCGCCGCCTCGGGAGCCTCCGCTCAGGTGACAGGGGACCGCCACAGCCTCTGGGGCTGCAGCCCGCCCTGTGCCCCTCTTCCCTGCGCATCCCCCTCCGCGGAATGCGAGGCTGGGACAGGCTTTCAAAAGTGGCCGACGTTCAAAACTTTAAAACTGGCCGCTGAGCCATATAAAGGTCCAGAGGCTGGAAACGTCGACGGGGAGCCCGTGGGCCGCGCTGAGCTCCGCTCCCAGGACCCAGCGGCCGCCTCAGTCTCGGGGACGCGCGTGGGCGGAGAGGGGGTGAACCCGGAAAGCGGAGGAGGAGCACGAAGGGGAGGGAGGAAAGAGCCCAGAAGAAACACTGTCAGCTGCTCACACCCGACCTCACCCCTCAGGGCGCCAGCGGCCTGGGTGCTCGCGGTGCGACGGGTGGGGCCGCGGCCGCTTCGGCTCCCATCCGGTTCCCAACAGAGAGAGGACGCGCCGTCCCCCGACGAAGCCGGCAGCGCCCCGCGCTTCTACCCTTGCACCTGGGTCCCAGGGAGGGGACACCCCAAGAAGTGCCTAGCCCTGTCCTGAGGACGTTCAGAGCTCCCAGGGCAGCGGCTAGAGGACAACTGCAAAGAAGGGGAAAGGAAGTTTGTGGGTTTTTTGGCGTTTGGGTTTTTTTTTCTGGCGGGAATTTTACCTCAGGGCAGAAAACTCTAGAAATGCCGGCAGAGCAGGCGCATTTGGGGGAGGCCGCCAAGCCGTCCCCTGTCGCTCCTCCCGAATGGACTTCGTGTCTTTCCACGACGTACAAACCTGAGGGCAGGCGAGTCAGGCGCCTCCTGGCGTCGCGGAGGAAGCGGGCTCGGGGCGGGGGGACGAGAGCGCCCGGCGGGAGGCGGGTGCTGGGCCCGCGGGGCTGCGCGAGGCCTGGCTCCGCGGCGGGAGGGGCGGGCCTGCGGCGGTTCCATGGTGTCATGGTGAGCACTCTGGACTCTGAATCCAGCGATCCGAGTTCGAGTCTCGGTGGGACCTTTCCCTTTAGGCCGTGCCGGCGTCTTTTACTCCCGCAGCCAGAACTCAGTCTCCTGCCGAAGCCCGTGTTCCTCCGGCTCCTGTTCCTGCCACCGCAGGCACCTCGCAGCCGCGTCCCTGACCTCTGCCGGCTCCTTCTCAAGAAAACCCGCTTCTCCGACCTGCGCGGTCCACATGGGCAGGTGGCGCGCAGGTGGGGGACGAGCCCGGGGTGTCCCCGCTGGCCCCGGGCGGTCAGCCCGTCTCTGGCCATCGGAGGCCCGGCCCCGCCGCCAAGCGGCGCAGCGACCGAGCCAGTGCCACCCCGCCGTCGGGGACCCTGGGTCTCGGGGGTAAAAGGCAGAGGCTGCGCCGCCTGAGTCCTGCCCCGCGAGGGGGCGTCACACCGCAGGCGTAACTGCGCGCTTGTCCCTGTGAGTCAGGGGTCGCTGTGGGGGCTGTGATGTCGCTGGTCAGACAGGGTGACAGCCTCTTATGGTTCCAGACCCGAATGGGTAGTGCTGTATTGAGGTGCCTATTCTATTCTGAAGTTTGATTGATCCTATTCCACTGTGTTCCGATTTTATTCAGAATTTCTAGCTCCTAAGTCTCCATTGGACACGAAAAGCCGCTGTTAGGCTGAGATTTCAATCTTGACCCCAGGAAGTCCCGTGCTTTCCTCCCAAGCTCAGCCAGAAAGAGGAGAAAGGCCAAGGATTCCAGCGTCTGGGGAGACCAGGGCTCCGTGACCCCTCTCCACCCAGGCCTTTGAGACACTTGCAGAGCTTCTCATCAAGGCTAGCCTGTAGCGAATATACTTTGTTTCGTTAGATTTGGGTGGAAACCAGATTTATTTTTTTATCATTATAAACTTAAATTCCTTTTTCAAATGTTGCCTCTGGATATGGAAAACACCATGTAACAAATAAACCTTTTGTGCAAGGCCTTCTGTGGAACAGCCACATGGATAAGAACTAGCCGAAGAGAGTATAAAACATAATAATTTATGTGTACCCCAGAACAGTGACAAAATTTTAACACCTGCTTTCGTCAATTGTGTTATGATTGGCATTGTTGGGTATTTCTTTATTCTTTTGTCAATATAGTGTGGGAAAAAGCAAAGGAGGCGGTATAAGATATTGTATTTCTATTACTCCCAGTGCCCTTAAAAACAAAACTAGTGGTATTAGAGAAAAGAGTCTCAGTTGAAAGACAGACATTCAATCAAAGCCTGTAGTTCTGAGTTTGAATTGTGAATGTGAATATATGTGAATGCATGAACACATACAAATATGAGTATGTATTTACTAGCTCTGTCCACTGCAAAGGTCTAGAATTCAACCACTTCCATTGAGTGTCTTTAGGTTACACAATTTGATTTGGGAATAATGTTTTTCACAGAAAGGAATCAGAGATTTTGAGAGATATGACTGAGTCCCGGTCAGGGGCAGATGAGACAGAAGCACCTTGTCATAGTGATATCTACAAAGGTCTCAAAGACTATTAAAATCTTATGAAAAGGAGAAAGGAGCCAGCTTAAAGGCACATTCACTGCTGAAAGAGAGGATCATTAGTGTATCAGTAAGGACTCTGTTGCAATGAATTGAAATACTTCAATGTGTTTGAAACTTTGATTTCATATTAGCACAGGGGGAAAAAAAAGAAATAAAAGAAACTAGTTGGTGACCATGGAGGATGCTTGGGGAATTGCTCATTAAGCTGCAGTTTTCTTTACAGAGGGAACCACTAAGTAACTACACAGTATTTAGTACTAAGGGGAAGTTTTTTTTTATGCAAGTGTACCAGCTAGATAACACATGGCCATGGAATATCACCATTTTGCTCCACATAACTAGTTAACGGATCTAGGCCTTGAACTCCAAGGGCTGCTAACATTATTTGAGGAAACACACAGGAGTTGATGTGCCTCCTGATCAGAGAGCACACACCACTTCTGAGGTGCCCTTGCCAGGATACCAAACACAATCTCCTCTGCCTCTGTATCTACTGTGTCCAAAATAGGGGCCACTAGACACATATGGCTATTGAATACCTAGAATGTGGCTAGGACGACTAAGGAACTGGCTTTTAATTATATTTAATTTATAATTTATGTGAATGTAAACTTAAAGGCTGAAGATATGCACAACATTTTTCTATTAAACACAACTTTAAAGCTTTGGTGGAATTATGTTTCCCTTAATGTGCAGCATTAATTAGCTGTGTAGAAGATAATATTTGTATTATTGTGTGCTTATACTTTTCAGTTTTCAAAGTGGTTACTTGGAAAATTGAAATTACATATGTGGTTTGCAATTTCATTATATTCCAGCACTGCTTTAGATTCTACCACCAAAAAGAAAGTATGGAGGACGGAAGAATTTATTAAAGTACACCCAGTTATACAATTTACATTGTGTGAATGCTACAGAACTAACAACTCCATTTCTTCAACAAATGAATGATTTAAGAAAGGAAAAGAAAAGGACAGCAAGAGACCAAGAGAGCTAGAGCAAGAGTGAGAGGGAAGGAAGCAAGGAAAGAAGGGGGGGAGGGACAACGGGAGGGAGGAAGGAAGAGGCAGGGGAAGAAAGGAAGGGAGGGAGGGAGGAAGAAACCCAGAGTAAATATGTGTGTAAAGACTTCAACACATATCCTACTAATTACAGTTTGTGCATTTTCTTTGGGTCCCAAGAAAGAATAACTTAAAAACAATAATGGGAAATTTGAGCACTCTTTTATGACATTAAAGATGCTGAATTAATTTATGAACAATTATAATGCTATGATGAGAATACTTTCAAAAAGAGTCCTCATTTACGGAAACATACTGGCAAAATGACAGACGAAATATGATATCTGAGATTTGCTTCACAGAATATAGGGAAAGGTAAGTGGGTGGCTTGTAGTAAAACAAGGGCAGCCATAAGCTGATATTTGTTGGTCGTGGCTAACAAAGATGGGGATGTTCTTATATAATTCTATTTTGTGTACTATTGAAAACCTGCATTTGAAAAAGAATGATAGGAGAGCACAGGTCCACCTAGGATAATGGCAGCAGGAACTCTCCACGTGCATTTCAGAGGGCTAGGGACTAACAGAGAGAGTCAAGGACAGCAGTCATAACCCTGCCCCAACCAAGGGCCAGAGGACACCGTGGACTCCAGTTGGTTTGTATTTAGCCTGGTGTGGGAGCCACACAGAAGTAGAGGAACCGGCAAAGACTCTGCACATAGAGGAGCACAAAGATAATTGACACACATCAGGGATCGATAAGGGCTGGTAAAATTTTAGAGAAAGCATCATAGAATAAGATATTCATACACTCTCAAAGCACCACTAATCAAATTACTGATTATAGACAGCAAACATGTCTTTCCAATGAATGGATCTCATGAAGCCCTGCACAACAGTGCCCAATGCTAAAATGACAATAGTGGTGACAGGCAAAGTGGACACTCTCAGCCTCCAAAGGGGCTGCGCTAGGAAGCACACAGCATGCACTAGGTGGTGTTCTAGGCAAAAAGGTTTCCCCTGAATTTAATCACGAGGAAATGATCAGACAATGGCAAACTGTAGGCCTTTGAGCCAGACAACTGACCTGTCCTCTGCAAACAAGTCAATGCCACCACCATTGAAGACAGCTACCAAAAGGTGAGGAGAGGCTTGAGGTTCCCAAGGGCTAGAGAAATATAGCAGCACAATCTTTTTAGGCCTTTGGAACCCAAAACATCTCTTCTCCTTTTTGTGGTCTTAGTTGTGGAGACATTGACTGTTTGAAGAAAGACTGGCCAGCTGTCTTGCTCGGTGGCCTAAATTCTGCAGTTGTCTGATCACTACCTTGTAAGGAAACTCAGGCTAAACATTTTCAGCAAGAACACTGCATAGTTAATGCCATCTACTCCTGGTCCAGTCCATCTAGTGGCAAAGAATGACCAGGTTGACATGTTGCCTTCTTCCAGTTGCTCCTGATGCTGGTGAGTGGAGGAGGCGTATTGAGAGGAACAAGAGTTAAGGTCTCTCCAAACTGTGTGTCCATCAAAGCATTGGTCTCCTTATTGACTGATCACACTTGGAGGCTGATGGCTGGGATTTCTTCCATCAAATCTGTCTTTTGGAGTGTGGAAAGTGGTTGTTGGTTGGGATGTCGATTCTCAGGAAAGGATCCCTCCAATATTCTGTTGAGGCTTGAACTTGACTTGCTGTTGTAGATTTTTTTCATCAAATGGAAAAGGTGCATTTTATAATATGGATTCATCCAAACTGGGAATATCTTTTCTTAGTTCCTAGGGAAACTGGTATCTGCAAAAGACAGAGGGAGAGAGAGAGATGAAACGGGAGTTTTCCTAGGTCCTGCTGATTCCTGAGCCTGGAGGGATGGCTACATAATGACAGAGGCCCGGGCAGGCTGAGCTCCTGTTGACAGGAGGAGCTGAACGGGGAGCCACAGGCTGGCTGAAGGGGAAAGTGAGATGCATAAGTTAGCAGAAATAGCTCCTGAAATTTTCATCCAGCCTGTGGAGCAGAATCTAGGGACCCCTGTCCTCACCGCACCAGTGCTTGGTCATATTGCAGCTCAAGCTGCTGCAGAGCCTTAGCCAGCTTCCTACCACCCAATCCGCAGCAGCCACTTTACTCTTGAACCCCTTCATCTGAATCGAATGATGACATTCTCACATGTACCAGGGATGGATGTACTTAGCATCCCTCGTACACATTCAGAAACGGACTGCTATGGGAGCAGAGATGCTTGCTGGAGAAATACACTCTCTTCTACCTCTACATCCCTGCCTTCTGAGGAGGAGGGACCGGCTACAGGGAGAGCCCTGCAATATGAGAGCCAACAGGGACCTCAGAAGGTATCCAAGTCCAGTTCCACCTTTTACAGATGAGGAGCTCTGGTGCCAAGGAACTAAGGACTAACTAAAACCACGTGGCCTGTGGTTGCCAACCCTGGTCTAGGACCCAGGCCACAGGCCCTTTCCATACACTTGGGGGAACAGAGAGGAGAGGCTCCCATGTGGAGGTGTCAGCAATTAATAGAGGCTGTTTGGTCACCCTCCTGGACAGGGATCAGGCTCTACAGAGAAATCCTGCTCCAGAGGGGCTGAGGAAACAATGGAAACAGGGAGAACTCAAAATGAAATTAGCAAAATGAGAGCAGGGAGTGTAACGGCGGCCCAACCCCTTTGCATCCCATGGACACCAACAGTCTATGAAGGTGATTTCATGCTGGATCCCCCGAGAGCATTGCTAGAAACGTTCTCAACCTCTAGACAAACACAACTCTGAAGTGAAAGGGAAAAAGCATTAGTTTTAGTTATACTAGATTCTCATCACTGTTTTCTCTAACTTTGCCCAAAGAAAGAGTCTCTCCTAGTATTTTACACTAGTGTATAGATGGGCATGAAAAAGGATACACACAGGAGAATGAGGCCTAAGATTCATTATGGGGCTTTTGCATAAAGAAAGAATTTAATTAAAAAACGCATTTGTTGAATCTGCAGTTCTGAGCCAATTAGTAGGCTGTGAAATCCATTTAGTAACTAGTGAACTGCAAGTTGCATTTTAACAGTAGAAATGAAAACACTCCAGTTCATTATTGTGGTAAGGGGAGGTACTATTTTATACTGTGGGTTTCTATGTAATGTGTATTTTTTATTGTATCTTGTACTATAAAAATTGTGAAAAACATTGGATCCAAACAGAGAGATTATATATCGAACCTACGTATCCATCTTTTTTCTCTTTGCTCTGAGCTATACAAATAGTTCTGTTGACAGAAGAATGCTAATTCCCTTAATGGCTGATCTTCAGCTTTGCTATGAAGTAGCCACACGATGGACACTGCCATACTGGTTACTGATGTCCTACCAGATCCATAGTCCTTCTAATCCCTAGACGCATATTAGCAGAGCTTTTAAAAATACTGATACCCAAACCTCACCACAGAACTTTACAATCAGAATTTGAAGAGATTGGGTTAAGGCATTCAAGTTAGATCAAAACTCACCCAGTTTTCATTTTCTAATTGCATGATTGAGAACTACTCACTAGACCTACACTGTTTCATACCATTCTTTTTCTTCTCTCCATCTAGTCCACCATGGACTCCTTTTCCACTGGCCCTAAAGATTTTTTGGCCTTTCTCCGACACTCCCATATACATAACTTGCCTTCTCAATTAGATTTGTCTGAAGCAATGATTATCTTATATTCTTCTGTATCTAACTGGGTCTTCATACATCTGGCCCAAAGGTAATTCACTCCAATGCTCTCCTCCATTCCCTGGTCTCAGATTCCAACTCAGTTCATTTTTCTGGATTCTTACTGAACATGTAGAAGCAGTCATTTGGAAAAAGGGAGAGGTCTGAATGCCTATGCACCTCATGTCTATGCATTTTGAAAACCTGGCCTCTGCATCTCCTTTTGGCCACTGTCCCTTTAGTGTGCCATCTACTGTCCTCCATCTACTGTCCTCCAACTACTGCCAGCTCCAGTGGGTCCCTGGAAGCCCCATGCACATCAGCACAGAACTGCCCACCTGGAGCCGAGGAGAGCCCTGACTCCAGGCCAGTCCAGGACTCCCACCTATGACCCAGGTTCTTATTTAGTTTTTATAATCAGGGCTCTTTTCCTCAGTTTCAGCATTTCTTATTCAGGTGGAGAAGTTGAGGGTTAAGGGCTGTCCGAGGTTGGGTCCTCCAAAACCCAACCCACATGCAAGTAATTCATTCAGTCGCGATCCTGGAAGGAAGAGGCAGTGGATTTGGGGGGGATGGGCAAGGAAAGGAAGCTGAAGAAACCAAGAGAATATGTGGTATCAGGCGAAGCAGCATGTCTTCAGTGTCTTAAATGATGCTCTTCTGATGGAGGACCATGGATCTGAGCCTCCCTATGGCTGAAAGGAACGGTCAGAGGGAATATCAGGAGAGCAGTTACAGAGACTGAACAGGGTTCAGAGTGCAAACAGGAGAAGGAGATGGAAGGGCCTGGCAGGGAGGCAGCCCCCATGGGAAACAGAGCAAAGACCAGACGAGGTAGCATCAGCTGTTGAGGGAACAAAGGAGGAAGAGGAAAATTAGTGTGAGACTGAGCTGTAACCTTAGATGAAGAGTAAAAGTCAGGAGTGCATGGAAGAGCCTCAGGTGTGCTTACCTCTGTACCCTAAGCTTGAAGGCCAGGGAATCTGCATGCTAGTCTCCACGTGCTGAACAGCAGTTTTCTTCTGATAATCTTCTGTTTCAGGACACTTAAGGCATGAATCTTGCTGCAGACCAGACACTCATGCTTGCTGGCAGCTGAGCCCTCACCCTCCAGCTTGGGAGGGGTCTTCATTCCGATGGAGGCATCCAAACCCAGCTCTGACATAAAACCACAGACAACAGGATCCATTGTTACTCATGACCTTCCTATGACTTATTCCCCCACCCAAGAGGGACAGCAAGTAAGGAAAGTGTCCAGGAATAAGAAAGGCCACCTGAAAGGCCATGGTCAGGTGAAGCCAATGGCGACATGAGTATTTTCTTTTTTCTCGATATTCCTTACACTACCCATAAATGGTAAGACTGCCAGTAGGCAAACATGCTCCCAAATAATAAAAAAAATGTCAAGAAAAATAGAATTGATAAAAAGTTCCTAGCTAGAAAAGGTAAAGGCAAGGAAATCATTCCAGATACAGGTTGTACTCTCTGGAGGAAAGAGAGTGTAGAGATCAGGCAAAGTCACAGTTGAAGGAAAACCTTGAGATAGAAGAGAATGCAGGAAGTCTCAAACTGGAAAATTTAAAAATATACATCAATATATATTTCACATATATATGCACACATACTATGTGTAATATTTATACATAGTCAATCTAAATAAGGCATGGAAGATATGATACAATGCAACAACACTCACAAGTGTGTGTGTATAAAGGAACGAATGCATGAGGGTGATGCGATATCGACTGCATCATTTTGACGGCCTCCTAATGAGCTGAGTTTGAAAAAGCAAGGAGGAAAATAAGAAGAATGAAAAAATGAAGCTCTGGTGGGAAACATGAACTGTTATATATGGGGGGGCAGGGATCCCAGGGTGGAGGAGTATGAACATAAAGTCCACAAAGATTATCCTTTGCTGCAAAGTCTGATGCAAAGCCTGGATTTATGCTGAGTCCTCTGTGGAAATTGAGTAGGAGACAGTGACTGAGCCAGCGGGGTTAGGTCTTGGCTGGAAATGTGGGAAGCCAAGGACAAGAAAAGGAGAGACTAGAGGGAAGAGGAGACAACTAAATACCACAAGACCTACTGGCATGTGGCAGGGCTGTGCATCCCTGCACTCCCTGAGCACCTTCTATGAGACTCTCCCTGGTGCCACAGGGGCGCTCCTTTTTATCTCACCCCCACCGAGGATGTGGGGCTCTCCTCATTTCTCAGATGAGGCCATCACCTGAGGGATAAGCCCCACGCAGCCCCAGGCTCCGGTGCAGATGTGGAGAGAGGTGGAGGGTAAGGATACATTCGTCCCGGGTGAAATGGATGTGAGGGTTTCAAAGCTCTTTTAAGACAATCTGAGCAGTGGTGGATCCTGGGGAAAAGAAAACTGAGGACACGGCCACGGAGCTGAGTGAAGAGGGTGAATCACAGGGAGTGTCGTCAAAGAGACTGATCAGTGCACTTCAAGGATGAGGGTGGCCCTTTATTTTAAAAAGAGAGGAAAACAAGAGGAAAATAACCTGGATATGAAAAGCAAACAGGAGACTGAGTTGTGGGGCCCTGTTTACATTGCTACAGAATGTTACTAATACACTGTTACTGAGAGCATCTAGCAGGGAAAAGTTGGCTTGAGCATAGATGTTGAAGGGAGAGAAAAATATTGGCCAACATGCCTTTCTGAAAAAGCAAAGGTAGATGGGGTCCAGAGAAAATGGAGATCATAAAAACTATGCTACCGCAGGAGAAACAATGCATGTGCAATCATTTACTAAGTGTTAAGCACCAGAAAGACCTAATGGTTAGGGATTATATATTCATAGTAATTCTGAAGCCATTTTTACTGAATCATGCACTCTAGACATTACGTTGCTTAATATTCTCAACAACCATGGAATGAAGATAGAATTCTTCAAGAGTTCAGATGAGAGATGTGAGATGGAGACACCAGTTAAACACCAGGCATTTGCAAACCCAGGACCTGAGGCAGAGCTGGTCCTAAATCCCAGGTTCTTGCTCACTCACTCTGTTAGAGCATCACAGATTTCAACTTGACCTACAGCAGGTGTGGAAGAGGCCCCATTGCCTCCTCCACCCACAACCCTCTGATGACTAGAGCTTCTAATCCTTGTTTTTTTCTTACCTAGGAAGAGTGGTCCCTGGTTTACATAATCAGTGTCGGTGTTAAAGCCCCCGATGGTGAAGGAAAGACTGAGCGAGGCTTTGCTGTCACCACAATCGAAATCCTGGTCCAGCCGTACTTGCAGATAATTGGTATCCTGGGTGCTTTTCTGCAACTGTGCTTGTGAAGTTTGCACCTCTGACCCTTGGAAATTCACAGGCCCTCGGTGACAGTCCTCCCATGTGTCACCTGCAAGGGAAAGAGTGTGCAGTAGGACCAATCCAAGTTTTCCTTTGCTAATCCCTCCCAGAATGGATGTGCCTTCCTATCAGTGAGACCATCCAGTGACCCAACAATAAAGGCAGAAATCGTGTCCATGAAGGAGAGGTCATGTTTCTGGCTGGGCAGATGCTGGGATGGCAGTTGCTAGGCTGCAGTATCCTTGAAATGAAAAATTACCCACTTGAGTCTAGAGGGTTTTGGATGGCAGATGTGGTCCCATCTGTTACTAAATTATTACTAAACTTAATCCTGTAGCTTACAGACAAAGCTCTAGGCAGGCCTCAAGGCATGGAGGAGAAAGAGTTGTTGATATCTACCCACAAGAATAAAAGAACAGGGGAAGAAGTATGGCCTAAAGGCTTCAGGTACCACTAGAAAAGTGAGTTGGGTAACGACAGTATATGAACCAAGTTAAGAGAATGCTTCACAGTTCTGGAACCTTTTAACTTCCTTACTTGTAATTTTTGTCTACCTTTCCACTCACCCATACATATATATATTCTATTGCCACATGGGGCAGAGTGGGCGTGGATAGTATCAGCAGATAGAAGCAGTTGTAGCAGAGGCCCGAATCCCTTATTGGAAGCTTAGGTGCAGAAGGGCTACAGAATCAGAGTGTTTGCTTCTTTAGGGACAATGTAACACAATGCACAATCCTTATATTACACACCCCTCCAGTGGGGTCTGGGCAGTGCCCCTAAGCAAATGTGTTGCTATTTCTCCTGTGAAATGAATACATATTCTCAGAACGTGGGCTAAGCAAAGATATCAAGTACCCTCATCCAGTCCAGGTCAGGCTCAGGTGGGGTTGTGCCCCACAGGACCTGCTCCACATTGCTGTGAGGCTCCCGTCTGGCCTCTCTCCTATACATCCGCATCCTCAACAAGGTTTGTTTAACTGTTTCTTTAAAGTGTCTCTCATGTATCTGTTACCACTGAGTCTTCCAGAGAGCATCTATGTCTGACTCTCAACAATGATTCATCCAATCTCCTTCTATTTGCTTTCTCTGATTCTGGCCTCTCCACACCGTCAAAGGTCACCTGTCTTATTACCCCCAAATCCTGTTTCATCGCACACTCCTTGGCTTATGGAAATTCATCCTCCCTTCTCTACTACACGAGCTCTGCACTCCTCACGCCTTTGTAGTCCTCCTGTCATCTGGCTCCTCTTTCTTCTGCAAAATCATTTCCCACACCTCCCTTCTAAAATCCTCCCAGACTCAGGCGGGCCCCTCCCTGACCCCAGCCCTGCACCAGGAGCCTCTTTGAGCCTCCAGGGCTTTTTTCACAAGCACTTCTCTTAGCCTGGTGTGCCCTTCATATTTCCTCCAGGCAGAGTATTTTAATCATTAATCATCAATGTTAGGACACTTCATCAGATCATATGGTAATTCACAGTTCATATGGGTCAAACCTTTTAATTTAACAAATTAGGTGGGTGAAAGATGTATCAAAACCAGGTATCCCCATTCTCCAATGTGATTTTCAATCAAGGTCTAGGATTGTTTGTTGTTGTAGTTGTAGTTTTGAAGGGTTGTTTTTTTTTCTTTTTCGGCTTTGTTGGGTCTTCATTGCTGTGCGCAGGCTTTCTCTAGTTGTGGCGAGTGGGGGCTACTCTTCCTTGTGGTGTGCAGGCTTCTCGTTGCAGTGGCTTCTCTTGTTGCGAAGCACAGGCTCTGGGTGTGAGGGCTTCAGTAGTTGCTGCGCATGGGCTCAGTAGTTGTGGTGCACGGGCTTAGTTGCTCCACAGCATCGGGATCTTCCTGGACCAGGGATTGGACCCATGTGCCCTGCATTGGCAGGTAGATTCTTAACCACTGAGCCACCTGGGAAGTCCCTAGGATTGTTTTCAGTGATCACTCCTTACCCTCTTCTGCAGACTAATGGGCTTTATTAAATTTATGCTTTGAATATTCTTTGCATTTGCATGGGAAAAAGACAAACATTTCATCAAACATCGACACTATTGCCTCATATTATTAGTTTGGCATGATGGGAAGAGGCCCTAAGAAAAGCTCACGTTGTAATTTAAAAATATAGTGTTTGCACTGTTTCCACAGGGTTTCTCCTTATACAGAGAGAGGGTGGGGCAGACGCGACCACCTGTGCCCACACCGCTGCATCACAGCTGTCCACACTCTTATATCCACACTGTTCTCAGGTTATCATCAGAACCCAGACACAGGATGGATCCGTGGATTACTTAGATGTTCCACTCATTCCTCTCAGCCCATCTGTGTGGGTGACTTGGCCTCTCCGGGGCCGTTCTGAATGAGGGCCTAGCAGGGCTGGGCCACATCACACACATCTCACTCGTGAGACCTGTGTCTGAGCATCACTCATCCTCCTCATTGAAACTCAGACCCTGACCTGGCAGATCCCCACCACAGCATCCCCTTCCAAGTCTCAGTAAAAACTAGACAGATGCTGGGGAACAGTCCACCTGCCTTCTAACAGAATCATATTCAGGCTTTTCTCATCATATGCTGGCTGGTTTAGCTGAATGATGATTGGAATCTACAAAACCTCACATGAAAATGAATCTTTGTTGCTCCATTGAATCTTTGGCCATTCATGGGTGGGTGGGTGGGGGGAATGCCAGGGCTCTGCCTTGGTTCACGGAAACATACAAGCAAGGTGAGGGTAGGGGTCTTCGTATCCTCATATCCAGATGACGGTTTTGCTAAGAGGACCAACTTAGAGGAGACAGACACTGGGGATGACCAGGGAAACAACAAATCCAAAGATGGAGTTAAGGCTGTCAACATCGCTGGAAAGGCACAGACATCCAGGGATGTTTGGGGGTATGGAAATGGGAGCATTTGGGGTAAGAAGAGACATTTCATGGGTATCAGGAAAGAAGACAGTCATCTCTGCGCACTTGCACATTTGCAACTGAGTGAGTTTGTCACACCTACCTCGGGTCCAGTGATCTAACTCAGGGCCTGACCCACAGGCTCGGCCAGGATGAAGAAGAGACACTGCTCCCTGACCCACCTGATGTCTGTGCTTAAAACTCTACCACAAGGCCTGATTCAGATCACTCTGTCTACGGAGCTTGTACACAGTGGGGAAAAATCTCAGCACCACCTGAGGCGTGGGGTACAAGGAATTCAGAGTGTACCTGGGAGTCCAGTTGGAGTTTTATCACATCGGCAAGAGAATACTCACTGCTTACATCTGGAGCATAGGGGACATCCACTTCCTCACATGAGAAGATGGCGGTGCTCCTATAAGGCCAGAAGGAGTCTGACTGACCAGGAAGCACTGAGTAAGTCAAGTGGTATTCATCCAGTGAGTCCCGTGGGACACCATTCTCTCCCATCTGTGGCAGCTCCCCGCTGAGCCTGGTGGGGGAGGGAGGACTGACGATTAACCCAAGAGGGATCAGCTATCCTAGAGTCCTATCTGGTTCTGATGGCATGTTTACGGGAGTGGTGAAGCAAGCCAAGGACCTGATCCACTAAAGATGGAGCAACTCCCTTTTGGGTGTGGGACAGAGTGTGTTTCTACAGGGGCAGGAGCTAGAAAGGACAGTAGGTGCTCAGTGCTCTGGCCAAATAACAAGCTAGTGAAGAAAGAGACTGAATTATCTCCAGATGGTACAGCCATGACTCACAACATATAGGGTCACATAACAGTGCCTTTCACCTTCTCGTTTACATTGCATTGAGTGTCACATGGAGGGGCCACGGGCATACAGCTTTTGGGGCATTCTGCTATTCCAGACATCTCATGCCACCAAGGCCTCTCTAAATATTGTAGCATTATATAATAATATTATTATCTATTCACTTTTCTTACTGTGACATACATGTCAACGTGCTAATACCAAACAGGCAGAAAAGAGCTATGCACTCACTCTCTAAACCATCCTGGAGATAACAAGTCTATGCAAGAAAATCACTCTCATTTAGTTCACCTGGGTCAACTGACTTGGGTTATGAACCTGAGAAGTTGCAAAGAAATGGAAAACAATGTAAGTACCACAATGAAAGCAGAAGACATTATGATAAAGGATAATTCATGGTTGGCAACATTGATGATACAGAATATTCAGCACTTTCTGCTTTCCCCCGGATCAGAGGTCTGCAGATGTCATCATTGTATGAACAGCCCACAAATATTCATAACTACCTGGGGGCAATAGCCTCTGGTCCTTCCAGGTCATCCTGATCACTTTGGTTTTCTGCAAATAAATTAACAGGACAATTACATGGGGCAAAACCCTTTCACAAAAGCCCAATTCGATGCCAACCTTCACACTGTCCTAACAGGCTTTGAGGGAAATATCCTAAGAGACCCCAGATAGAGCCTCATAAGAAGGCGCTGGGTTTCCTTCTTGAGCCATTGGACAAATCTGCTTGATATGACAGGTCATCAGCACAGTATCCTATGTCCTGAGTCTGTGCAAACAGCTAAACAAATCCTTTCCCTACAGATCCTGCGGAACTACCAAGCTACCTAGAGCACTGCTGTAACATTCAGGCTTTTTCTATCTGAAATGCTGTTTGTTAATGGGTTAGAAGAATTATACTTTGAGATTAGGTGGGAGTGGAATCTATACACCATCAAGTCAAAAGAATCTTCAAAGCTTCAAAGAAACAGTGGCCATTTGTCAGGTTGGGAAGTTCCAGGGCCCTGCCTTGCTTCAGAGAAACATACCAAAGATGACAGTGGGGCTTATGTTCTGGTTTCAGAAAACTCTGGACAAGATAATACAAATGAAAGGAGCTGGATTATGGGTTGACAGAAGTGAAACCAAGGAGTGGCAACTCCATAGATATAAACAAGACTGCCAACAGCCTCGGACAGGTATGGGAACTCAGGGACATTGCTCAGGAATGAAGATTAGAGCATTTCATGTGATATAAAAGATTCATTCAAAATTAGGAGGCCTGAAAGGTACTTCCTGTGCCACAATTGTAGTGGTACATGTGAGTCTGGCAGGACCACCTTGGGTCCAGTGATTTGCCACAGGGTCGTACATGACTAGCAACTGAGAAAACTTCACTGACCTGTGGAATGTCTTGTTTTAAATGCCATTGTAGTGCCTGGTTTGAACTTCAATATGTTCGTATACTGTCTATCTAAGGAGATTCATTCTCTCAAGTAGACTAACAAAGAGCATGCAGATTACCTGGAAGACCAGTTGGAATTTTATCCTCTTTAGCATGGGAGCAACCACAGGCTCCTTCCAGAGCAGACCCCACTTTCCCTTCATCAAATGCACATTTTCCATCACTGTAAGGCTGGTAGCAGTTAGCACCTTCCTGGACACTTGAAGGAGCCAAAACACATTCATCTTGGGATTCCTGGAGCACTTCCTTCTTTTCAACCTCCTGCAGCTCCACTCTGTGTCAGGTGGGAGAGGGGTGACAGAAGATTAAATGAAGAGGATCAGACACCAAGCCATCCTGGCCGGTTTTGATGGGAGGCAAAGGGAGTGGTCAGAGAAAGCAAAGGTGAAGTGGTCTTAAAGACGGAAATGACTATCCTTCTGTGTGTGCAGTGGAGTGTGGCTTCCATGGGGTGGGAGAGGGAGAGACCAGCAGATGCTAAGTGCACTGGCCACACAACCAGCCGTTGAAGGAGGAGAATGAATGCTCCCTGCACACTCTAGTCATGACCCCCAGCACACACGGAGAACTAAGACAGTGGTTCCAACTCTTTTGCATGCTTTGTATTGATCTGTACTTGCAATGTCAAAGTGATACAGCTTTTGAGGAATTACAGACTCTAGATATTCTCCCTTCAGTAACTATTTTCTCAATATTTTGTTATAACATGAATTTTTTCTAGCTTCTTCACTTGCAGTCAAGTATTTACTAACATGCTGACGCCAAACAGGCACAAAGTAGGTGACTCTCGCCCTACTGTTAACCACATGGGGAAGAACACTTGATTACAGGAGCTCCCAAGTTTGCCTGTTCCACCTGGGTCAACTCACTGTACCTCACTGTACCTGAAGGATTAAGAAATTGAAACACACACAACTTCTGAAGTGAAAATAGACAACATTCTTAAAAGGGATATTTCGCTGTTGACTGAGTGGATGAAAGAGTTATATTTAGTAATTTCTCCCCCCTGGATCTGAGGTCTCCTGATGTCACTCTTGACATTCACAGCCCACAAATCTTCAGAATTACCTGGGGGACACTGGCTCTTGTCCATCCACTTGCACATGATCATGCTGATTGTCTAGTAAGAAATTCAGACACAGTGGGTCACAAGAAACAAATTACACCGCACACGTACCAACTCAGTGAACACATTTACCACAAGGACATTCATACTCTCAGTGCAAGAACATAATACGATATTCCAGGACACTTAACTCCTAGAATCAGGGGGGACCACTTCCAGACCCATCAGGGAAATTCTCAGGAGCGCTCTCTCAATATCCTTTGTTCTGAGTCTGTGGAAATAGTTAATTTTCCCCAGTGATCCTAGAAAGTGAGCTGAATTATTTTCTAGAATTGTTTCTACAATATTGGTTAGGCCCATCAGATTTTGTTGCTGTTGATACTTTAGAGAAATTTATCCTTAACACTAGAGTGATGGATGAATTTTATAAACCCTCAAACTAAAAAGAATCTTTGGTGCTACAAAGAAACGATGGCCATTCAAGGCTGGAGGGACTGCCAGAGGCCAGCCTTGCTTCATGGAAACATCCAGGCAAGACAATGGTACAGTTGTTTCTGTCCTGGTTTTCAGATGACTGCTTAGCTAAGAGAAGCCAACATAGAGAAGATGGAGACTGGGGCTGAGAGCAGTGATACCAAAAAGAGAAATCACCTCTCCTAAGGTATAAGCCGGTCTGCCATTGTGTTTGGATCAGAAGAGAAAGGCCAGGGACATTTACAAAAACAAAGTTAGATCATTGCAGGTGACAAGGCATATCTGATCTAAAGCAAGTCTGACAGACACCTCCTGTGGATGTCCACCCGAGGTGGGTGAGAGTTGTCACACTGATTTGGGTCCAAATGCCTGACACTGGGGCCAGGGTGACAGAGGCATGACCAGGGCCTAGAAAGGGGTGAAGGCTCCCTGGTCCACCCGATGTCTGTGTGTCTTAATAGATCCTTTTCCCTGGTTTAAATCAAGATGTGTCTATAGGGCCTGTCTTCAGAGACGAGCTTCCTCAGTCTACACAGGTTGTGGGGAACAAAGAACATGGAGGCTACCTGGCAGATCGGTTGGCATTCCATCCTCTGCAGCATGGGAGCAACCACAGGCTCCGTCCAGAGCAGGGCCCACCTCCCAGGCATCACATGCGAATTTGCCATCCCTGCAAGGCTGGCTGCAGTCAGAACTTCCTGGGAGACGCGAAGGAGTCAAAACACACTCATCCTGGGATTCCTGACGCACTGCCTCCTTTGCAACCTCCTGCAGCTCCAAGCTGTGTCAGGTGGGAGAGGGGTGACAGAGAAGTAAACAAAAAGGATCCGACCCCTTGCCGTCCTGGTTGGTTTTGATGGGAGGCCTAGGGAGTGGTCACAGAAAGCAAAAGGGCAGTCCCCTTAGAGAGGGAAGGAACTATCCTGCTTATGTGAAGTGGAGTGTGGCTGCCATGGGGTGGGAGAGGGAGACCAGCAGGTGCTCCGTGCACTGGCCACGTACCCTCTGATGAGGAATGAGACTCAACCCTCCCAGGATGGTACCTTCAGGAACATGAAGCACAAATCAGCTTCCACGCCAGGTGCTACCCCCTGGTCCTACGCCATGTTCAATGTAAGATCAAGTAGTCAAGTGAATACTGCTATTAAGGCAGTATACACTCTCAGAGACGTTAGGCCTTCTTTTTAGGAATAGAAAGGACTCCAAGGCCTCTTTCTCTTACTCTTGTGAAATAGCAACCAATGTTTTGTCTAGATAGTTTTCCTGATCTTTAGTTTCTCTAGTTACTTCTCTGCCAATTCCTTTGCTAGGTACCTTCCTCCCAAGGACCTAAAACAACTGTGTAGGAATAGATATTCCTCTCCCCTTGGAGCTCCTTTAGGAGAGAACAGCTATCCTCTGTGTGTGCAGGAAATCCTAGGGATGGTGCGTTCAGCTTGGGTCACACGTACAAGTAGCACAGAGATCACAGACAACCAAGTTACCAGGCCATCTCCAGGTGGGTTGAGTGAAGTAACTCAGTACAGCCTGCAGGTTTGCTTATGCTTGCATCTGGCATCTGTGACTCTCTTGACCTCACTTACTCTTTCTGTGACCCTGTCCATATGTTACCTACACATTACCTGCTCCTGACAGTTCATTGGTACCTGGGCGTGAGAGTTTCTTCTGCTGGTTCATCTTCCTCATCTTCATCAGTTTCTACAAGCAAATTCAGAAATATCCAGTCAGCTTCTTGCCACTTCACCCACGACAAACACAGCAACCCATATGGTCGTAGAGTCATGACTGTCTGTGTGTGAACTGGTACTGTGCGGAAGTTCTAGTGCCTTGTCTTTACACACCCCGCCCCCAGCATGGATTTCTGACCCATCAGGACGTCTGACTCTAGACCAGAGGATCACCATTGTGGCACCTTCTGCCTGCCACTGGGCAGACATTTAAAAGGTCTTTTCTTCCTTATATCGCTGCACACTTGTCCACCTTCCATCTCGACCTCTACATCTGCATCATCCATCCTGCCACAAATTCTGCCAAAGACACAGGCTCTCTAAACCTTCTCAGCTCTCCCAAGATCCCTTCCTTCCTCTGAGGAGAGCAACCACGTCCCGCATCCCTCCACCTGGGAACATCCTGGGCTCTTCAAGGTGGCTTCTGTGTGTTATCAAGGGAAAGTCTCTCTATGGAAAGGGGTCCAGTCTAAACAACATTCCCAGCACCAAGGCTGACTATATCAAGTACCTTATCGGACACCACACAGTGAAGGGCTTCTTTTTCTGCTGTGCATTCATACATATTTCCTCATTTTATCACTAGAGCTACCATCAACAGATTATTTGATCTATTTTACAGAGGAGGAAACAGACGCTAAGAGAGGAAAAGTCAGTCACTCGCTCGCTGTTACTGAAGGCAGCACTCAGGCTAAACCTGGAAACTTGCATGCTTAGTCCAGGGCTCTTTCCACTCTCACAAGCTGCCTCCTGTCACATCGTCCTTTCTGTGCTTTAACACTGGGCGGATGCTGCCTCCTGCCCCAAAGGCCATGGTCCATCAGGAAGGAATCAGTTGCAATACTATGCCCTCTACCCTGTGCATTTCTCCCCGTCCTCCCACTCAGCCAGTCCTGCTCCTCTCAGAGCCCCAAATGGGCCATGAAACAGGAAAGCTGAGAAAAAAGAAAACCACATCCTAGTCGAGGTGCACAGTCTCTTGTGAGTGGCTCAGTGCTATCAGGTTCTGTGGGCCCCTTACCTGGGCTGAGCTTGCGGGCAAGGCGCTCTGCCAGCCTATGTCCCTCAGTCAGCTGCTCTCGGAAGCCCGGCCCCTGGTGGTTGTCAAGGTCATTGTGGGTGACGAGGTCCTTGAGGTGCTGCTTGAGTAGAACAGAGTCATCTTTCCCTTCCCGTAATGTCTGCCGTAACTGGGTCAGCTCTCGCGCCTGACTTCGAATTAGGATATCACACGTCCTAAGGTGGGACAGAAGATAATTTTAAAATGCAGAGAGTTGCATGATGACTGCGAGGGATTCCTGTGAGAACATCCTCAAGGAGCCATCGAAGCAGCATTGTGGCCCATATCTGGTGGCCAGCCTGTGCCAAAGAGAAAGAGGGACAACAAAGGACTCCCCTGAGACAGGGCGTGCTCCTATAAGATTGCCCATTCATCTTGTTCTGTAAACAAAACCTAGGGTCTTTCTAAACCTACATGAAGATGTCTCTTCATTTCCTCACTCAGCCATGCCCATTTCCATATAAAAATAGACAAGAGGGCATGGTACAGTGGATGACACACAGCCACATATAGCGTGGACAGGTACAGCAGGTGTGAGTTGGAAAGAACAAGAGAATAACAGGGTCAAAAAAGGATGACAAGCTGTAGTCAGTCAGGAGGACATTGTGATTTAAAGGTCAATGAGGTACTGATTGAACAACACTGTGAAGGTACCAAATGCCACTGAGTTGACTTGTTCACTTGAATTTGGTGAATTTCATGCATGATATGTGATTTCAAATTAATAATGTTTTTCAAAGCAAACTAACTGAAGCCCTGAATAAAATCAGAGTCCATAATTCACCAGTTGGTGTCCTCCACCTGGTTGATAAATATTGTGCCCATGTGCCTGCCACGCACATCTCTGCCCTCCTTACCTCAGCCTCTCATCGAGCGTTGGCTTCTCTGCCAGCTTCTCTGCCAGCCTCAGCGCCTCAAACGACAGCTTCTCGCCCAGCACGGATTCAATGATGTCCTTACAGGCTTCACACTCTGAGGAAAGAGAGACGCTGCCTCAGGGGAAAGCTGGACCTGCTGCTGTGGTCACGGCCTTCAAGGGAGGAGGCAGGGTCCACCCCAGGGGCAGATGTAACTCCAATACCAGGCTCTATGCAGCGATCTCCACATCTGATCCCTCAGCCTCTCAACTGTGTGGCCTTCGGTTACTTCTTGTTTGAGAACTGAGGAAAGAGAAGCTCCAAGGCCCAGAAAGTAACTAGACAAGATGAACTGGCATTTGGCAAAGTCAGAATTCACATCCCCTGAGACTGACTCCGAATCCTGGGCCACTTTACCAAGACCTGCAGCCTCTTGGGTGACACGCGGAACAGGGCCATGAGGTGGCGATTGCTGTGTGGTCGGGAAGACCCCTGATGGGGTCCATACAACTATAGGCCTGATGGTTCCCTTCTGCTGGGATTTACTAATGAACAAGTGTCTCAAAGGTTTTCACCGTTGAGTAAAAACTCACCTGGATACACTTGTGTGAAATAGAATATGCGAAAGTATAAGGACCTAGAAAAAAATGTGCCCAAACACTATGAAAGCTTTTGTGATTAGAAATCGTATAGTGTGAATGTACTGTGCTTACACTGTGACAGGCACTATTTGCAGAGCTTTGACAGAATTTCTTCATTATTCATTACAACTGAAACATGTAGCCCACAGTTTCAGTGAGGAGCAGCCTCACCCTTAAGCTCCTTTAAAGCAGATACGATCCTCTGCTTTCCCCAGTGTGTAACCACCACGTGACCCCAGTGTAACAAGCACGGGGCTTTGCCAGAGGGACCTCAGGGGAGCTGGGACTGATGCAGTTCATTAGTGCCAGACGTTCAGCCAACAGTGATGCAGGATCAGATACAGCACAGAAAAGATTCCAGTTGACACACTTTAGCTTGTTGCTGAGAGAAACAGGCGGTTCTGTGACTGCATCAGGAATCAATGTCTAGAATTGTAACTTGATTCTCACCCTACAACGCACCGCAAACTTGGAAAAGGGACTACACTCTTTGTCCATCAGTTTTCCCATCCTCAGGCAACTGAGGGTAAAACAGCCACTTCTACCTTTCCTGGATTGTGGTCAGAATGAAATTCAAAATGACAAAGGAAATAGGAGATAAAGTCTAGAGAGTTTAGTTTCTTGGAGGGAAGACAGTGATCATTCATCACTTTGGTGACCGTGACCCCTAGGACTTACTGTATTTCTGCAGCTGGTTGGCCAGGGAGTAGGCAGTTGCTTGGGATACAAGGAATTTCTCCGTGAGGTCTCGGAAGTCCTGCTTGTTCTTTGCCAGCTGCAACTGAAGCTCCCGGTTGATTTCCGTCAGTGTAAGTTCTGCCCTCGGATCAGATAAAGGGCCAAGAGATACTGCCATGGTGATGTGTGGTAGAAGGGGTAGAGCCAGGGGCTGGGGAAAAGAAAGCCAAACATATGTTGGATTAAAATCAGGTGAAATCACATAGGTTTACTCAGGACTGAGGGACGACAAAAACTGGTGTTCTTAACTTACTGTTGGGAACAACGGAGGGTTCACAACTGCAAAAATAAGGTTCAAGATGCCAGAGCTCAGAGCCAGAGGTACTGCCAGTAGCTCAGACTCAGACAGGAGTGACGGAAGGGGACCCAGTGTGCCAGGTAACCATCTGGAGTTGCAATAACAGAACTGGTAGGTGGGGGCGGGTCACGGAATCTTGGGGGCCCCTGCCTTCCAGTTGCCTTGGCCATGCTGATACACAAGGCGGCCTGGGGTCCTGTGAAGGTCACCCCGGATAGCACCCAACCCCTCAGCAGCCACTCTTCAGTTGTCCACACATGTCCTGATACCACTTACCCGTCTCCTTCCAAAACATATCTAAGCTGAGTTCTCCCTGTTCATTCTTCTGTGCATAAAAAAAATTCACGAGAGAAATAGTTTGCCAACAAGTCTTAATTTCCATAGGGCTGTCATGAAGCCATCCCACCTTCTCTTTACATGGATCTTAAGGTTTTTCCACAAGTGAGAGATGTCAAACTTTGAGACTGTCATGAAGTTCTTCACTGGGTCTTCTCCAGTTTTGTCTATATCCTGAAATCTGTAGGACAAAAAGCAGAGTATAATGCTATGTGAATGCATACTTAATTTTTTAAAATGTTTTCTGTCCCAATGTAATATTCTTTTGCTGCATCACAGTGTTGTATCAGATTCTTATCTTCCCTGGGCAGCATGATGGCTTTAGAATAAACTTAAGTTTGACATCCCTACCTTCTAAGCTCCTCCTCTGTATGTGGGTTGCTCTACGTGTGGTTTTTTTTAAATGTCACTAAACAGGACAGTTCATACTTTCGCTTATGGATTTCCTTGTAGTCCCAGAAGAGCTCTTTCCAAGCTGTCAAAGTGATTAAAAGAGTTTACATGTATATCCTTGGCTACCTGGCATGACCATCTGTTTAGGAAAGACTTGGGAGCCTGAGGCTATTGATCTGTGTTGATTAAATTCACCCACATCATGAACAGACCAGGGATCCAGGGCGGAGTTTATGGGACACTGCTTGATAGATCTCTTTGAGTTGTCCTCCTGCCATTGACCTGTGGTTGTACTCCCAAAACAGCATATGGTTAAGTTCAAGATCATGGGTCAGGGATGGCTGATGATCCACAGGGAACATATGGATGTGTTCAGTGACATAAAAGCTGAGGTTGAGGAGAGAGGGACAGGCAGGCCCGAAGGGAGTTATGTTCTGAACCAACTCCACACTTCTTCAGCATCTGCTCCTAGCCGGGTCTTGTGAGCCTGTGACTTGGGAGACCCCTTTGCAACATCCGTCTCTTCAGTTTAGCTGCTGGTCTAACCTGGATTGAGGGTGAAATGGATGTGAGCATGGGTCATATGTGTCAAGGTAAAGGATGGAGGACTGGATCAACCAGTTATGAAAGTTCCTCGTCCCCGCACCCCAAGCCATACTCCAACTATCCTTCCTTTTTTTGTTTTTAATTCTCACCTTTTTACAAAACATATTTATTTATATCTTTTTGGCTGTGTTGGGTCTTCATTTGCTGTGCACGGGCTTTCTCTAGTTGAGGTGAGTGGGGGCTACTTTTGGTTGAAGTGCACAGACTTCTCATTGTGGTGGCTTCTCTTGTTGCGGAGCATGGGCTCTAGGCACATGGGCTTCAGTAGTTGTGGCATCTGGGCTCAGTAGTTGTGGCAAATGGGCTTAGTTGCTCTGAGGCATATGGGATCTTATGGAGATCAAACCCATGTCCACTGCACTGGTAGGCGGATTCTTAACCACTGCACCACCAGGGAAGTCCCCTACCCTTCTTAATGAGACTGGTTTGTGAGATTAAGCAAATGCATTAAGGAAATCTATTTTCTGGTGTCTGTGGGCCTGACATTCTGTGGGGGAAAGAAAAATGTATCACATTCCTTCATTCAAATAATCATGAAATGGAAGGCTCACAAAAGGTACCTGATGTACTTGAAGTCAAACACGGATTAGCTTTTACAGGGCTAATAAAAGTTATCACAACAGTTCTAGTTCATTGACTGATATTGGGGTCAGGCAATTTGTATAATCCTGTGATTATGATATTTTATTTTCCTTATAATCATCTAAGGTAATATGATTGTGCTAAGTAAATAATAAGAAACGTACAGAAGAGGACATTAAATAATCTATCTGGCCAAATTAAGAATTGAAGAAAATGCTTTTTATTTACCAAAGCAAGTAAGCTATTGCTTTGTGTTTTGTAAGTAAAGGAAACTTGCTTTCGTCTTTATCATTCATTTGTGCCACTTACTTCTCCTCTTTTCCTCTGTAACCTGGCTTTGTTCCCAGACCCCTACTTTTGTCTTACGAAACCATTTCTATACACAGTCCAATGCAGAAGTGATGGCTGGGCCCTTGCAAAGGCTCCCTGAAGTGGTTACAGGTGTCAGGACACCAAAGTCTGGAGGCAAAAGCAGCCCATCTTTTAGAATGGCTGCTTTCCCACCTCCTTGAAGTTGACATGATGTCCCATGACAGAAAGGGATCATCTCCCTTTAACTTGGGAGTCTCAAATCTCAGGGACTGTAGTCTATTGGGCTGAGCTGTGCTGAAACTGAATGCACCTGCTAACGTTCTGGTTTCTTGTTAGGTGGCTAGAATATTTATAAGGTTTTCTAACAAACATCTTTGGAAAAGGTTGCATTTATAGCAATACGATTTATTTGTATAAAGTGGCAGCTTGAAGAAGACTGGTCCCATCAATAAGGAAAAAGAAAAGGTAAGTTGAACTTTCACTCGAAACCAGCCTGAATTTGAAATTAGGGCTCTCACTTTTCTCAAGGTGGGTGGTCAGGTGCCTCAGCCATGTGTCCCCAAGGGCTTATGTCTCCGCTGTAAACTGGACAAGGGTAAAATGGGGTCAGATAGGCCAGGTCCCTTCAATTCTAGAGTCCTCCAATAGCTCTCGTCTGCTTTAGTCACTGGATTGGAAATATCTTTGTTCTTCTGCTCTGTCCTACTTCTGTGTTTTGGGTAAATTTTATGCAGCTCGGTCGGTTCTGCCCTCAAGTTGATCCCTGTAAGAATCACCTGGGAGAGTTAGTACCCATACAAGTTCACAGTCCTCATCTGTAGCAATCCTGATTCATTGGGCTGAGGTGGGACCTGGAATCTATTTGATAAAGTTACTCAGATGTGCAGTTAGATTTACCCACTGATTTCAGTGACCTTCCTCATGATTTGTGGGCATGATTATATCATATATATGAGTAATTCTAGTCTTCACAATTGACTTGTGCAGAGATCATTACTCTCTGCTGCTTTGCAGATGGAGAAACTGAGGCAGAGAGAGGGTCTATCACTGGCCAAGGCCCCCTTGCTGTAAGTGCTGGAGGCAGACCCCAGGTAGAGTGCCCCTCCACCCCAAAATCCCATCCCACATTGTCCAGTTCAATCTTTTGTCAGATCTTTCCAAGTAAGTGCTTCCTTCACCTATACTGCATTTCTACCAAAAACTGTCTAAATTTACTTTTTGTTTTTTTTCTGATATCTTTCTTCTCAACAGGCTAACAACATCACATTCTGGTCACTGGCTATTAATTTGAGACACTGGTTAATGAAACTACAGGGCATGGAACCTGCAAAGATGCCTTGTTGATGATGATGATGATGGCGGCATAATTCATGCACCATAACATTCATGTTGTGTACAAGTCAGTGATTTTCAGTCTGTTTACAAGGTTTGAAACCACCACCACTATCTAATTCCAGAACAACTGCATTACGTCCCAAATAATCCTTGGTCCTATTAGCAGTCACTCCCTATTCCCTCCTTCTTCCAGCCCTTGGAAACCACTAATCTCCTTTCTCTCTGTATGGATTTGCCTTTTCTGGGCATATCTTCAAAATGCAATCATCAGACATATGGCCTTTTGTATTTGGCGTCTTCATTACCATAACGTTTTCATGGTTCATCCATGTTTTTGCATGTCTCATTATTTTATTTTTTTTTACACCTAAATAATATTTCACTTTATGACTCTACTACATTGTGTTTATTCATTCCTCAGTTGGTGGACATTTGGTGTTGTTTCTACTTTTGACGTCTATGAATAATGCTGCTTTGAGTATTCAGGTGCAAGTTTGTGACCAGATGTTTTCAATTCTCTTGGGTACAAACCTGGGAGTGGAACTGCTCCCAGTATGTCAGTGTCAACTCTATATTGAATTTGAGAAACTGATAACTGTTTCCAAGACAATTGCAACATTTTATATTCCCGCTAGCAGTGTAAGAGGATTCCAGTTTCTGCACACCTTTCACATCTCCCTGTGTATGTTTTTATCACAGTCATACTAGCGGGGGTGAAGTGGTATCTTATTGTGGGTTTCATTTCCATTTGCTTAATGACTAATGGTGTTGAGCATCTTTTCACATGCTTACTGGCCATTTTTAAGTCTTCTAAGGAGAATGATTGTTCAAATCCCTTTTGCATTAATATATTCGGTTTTTTCTCCTTTTCCTCTTGAATTGTAAGAGTTCTTTACATCTTGTGGATACTAGACACTTTGTCAGATATAAGTTTTGCAACAATTTTCTCTGCTTGTGTGGATTGTCTTTTCACTTCCTTATTAGTATCCACTGAAGCACAAAAGATTTTACTTTTTTTTTTTTTTTTTATAAATGTGTGCTGTTTTAATGTGTTTTGGTTTGTGGTATTTTGTTGTACAATAGATAAATAACACAAGAGGTATGGCCTCTAAAATCCCCAGACCCGCATCTCAAAATTTGGAACTTGAATGGATCTGAAGGCCACTTTGTCACCTTTCTTGTTCAAAAATCCTAACAGAGGGCTCTGAATGGCCCAGCTTGCATCAGGTTTCCACCCTACTAATTACCAGGGAGGTTGGAATCAGTAAAAAGATAGCAGTCCCATTCTGAATTAAACAGAATATTTTCCAGAATAAGAGCAAGTATGGGCAGGCAGAACAATAGGTGTTCATTGCAAAAGATGAATCATATAAACATGTTATTTTCTCATAATCCAGAGGTAGATATAAATGAGTTAATAGTCTATGAAAATGCAATAGTTTATGGGTTGCAGTTCAGGAAGTACCGGTCAGAAAGGGACCTTTCACACAGGCTTGAGAGTCAGGAAAGAATTTCCAGGCAAAGTGACAACAAGATAGACCCTGAAAACTGAATAAGAGTAATAAATAGGTAAATAAAGGGCAGGTAAGAATGTCTCAGACACAGGGAACATCATGTAGAAAAACCCAGGAGCCAGAGAAAAAATGAAGTGTTTGGTGACTTCAGATATTTTTAATCAGTCAGATCATAGCATGAAGCACGTGGGGAAAGGGCCAAGAGGGAGGCTGAAGAAACTTGTCAGGGCTGGAAAATAAAGACCTTGTATTGGTCAGCGTTCTTATTGACAAATCATACCACTCCCCTCGGTAGCTCACAGGGTTAAGACACCATGAAGCACAAAAGATTTTAATTTTGATGAAATCCTTTGATCTATTTATTCACTGTTGTTTTTGCTTAAGATGTCATCTAAGAAATCATTACCTCATCAAAGATCACAAAGATTATGCCTGGGTGTTTTCCAACGCATTGCTTCGAATGAGAACTTCCTTGGGTTTTTAGCATGGGGGACATGTTTGAATTTTGTTTCCTATCAATGAATATATATACATTGTATATATACAATGACAGACCTGATTGATATCCACAGGCTTGTCACCCACTGCAGTGGAGCCTTCATGTGCTATAACAGCGATCTGGGAAACCGTATTAATATCCTGGCTGTGATTCAAGTGAGAGTTCTGGTGATGTGGTTCAGTTTAGCCTTGACCCCTCCTGGTTTCAAAAATTGTTCAGTATCTTTAGAGTGGAACAACTGATTGTTTTTCTGAGGAACACTTGGGAGTCAAGGTTGTTCTAAAGCTATAGTGGACTTCCTCATTTCATTCCAGACAGGGAAGACTGCAGGGGTGAGCCCTGGTCAAGACTTTCATCTCTCTTTTAGAAGGAAACTAGCCATGCTCCAGGGTTGAAGGATGGCTGTTCAAAAGGCTCTTGTCCCTCTCCAATTCTTTCTACTATTAACAGGACTTCTTTCTAGAAATGGTGGGAAAATAGTTATTTTAGGACACATTATGTGTTCTCTGCCAATTGCATTCTATCAGTTTAAGGTGAATAAAGGAGAACAAAGTCAAGTATGTTCTTAGCACTTGTTATAGTTCAAGTGATCATATTTAATCCTCTGAACAATCTTATAAGTCAGGTGTTGTTCTTTTCCTCATGACACAAAAGCTCAGAATGGTTATAAAACTTCCTGACATCAAAATTTGGCAAGGAGAGGTTTGATCATTAGAAACCATTTCAATTTGTCCTTCAAAGGCAACCCTGTACCTTTACATTAAACTCAATGGCAGTACTTTTACAAGACTACATCTGCATTTGTTGTTCTAGGGTGATTTTTCCCAAGGGGGCAGTGTGTCATTTTAATATCATTTGGACTTTTAAATTTTATTACTTTTCTCATTAAGTATACTTTTGAGTGTTTGTTTTGTTCCATTGCTTTGGGTTTCTTCTCAAGGGAGCCTGTTATTTATATGTTGAATATCTCATCTATTTTCTGTCGTTTATCACTTGTTTTACCCTTTGTCATCCCTCTTTTCAATGCCTTCAGTTCTACATTGAGGTGTAATTTGCCTAGAACAAAATGCACCAAACCTAGAAGTACAGATCAGTGAATTTAACATACGGATGCATTGTATCATCACCATCCAGATCAAGGTATAGAACATTCCCCACCATTCCCCAAAGTTCTGTTGCGTTACTTGCCAGACCATCCCCTTCTGCCAAAGACAAACATGTTTTGATCTCCTCATCAGAGATAATTTTGTTTACTCTTGCACTTCATATGAATGGCATGATGCAGTATGTTCTCTTTTTCCTGGGTTCTTTCACACGATATCTGGTTTTGAGGTTCAATCTTAATTGGCCACGTCGATAATTTGGCTTTATTTTTATGCTAAGAAATATTCTGTTTTATGATTATAGCACAATTGGACTATCCATTTTTCAGGTAATAAACAGATTTGTTTTTGGCTACTCTGCACAAAGTAAGTATGAATAATGGTGCACAAATTATTTTGTCCACATATCCACGTGTTTCTCCTAGGTACATACACCTAAGAAGAGAATTGCTTGGTCAATGAATGGAAACTGACACAGAGGTTGCAAAATCGTTGCGTCATTTTACATTTCTCCCCCCAATATAGAGCTGTTCCAGTTTCTGTATGTTCCCACATACTTTATATATTCAGTCTTTTAAATTTTAGCCATTCTGATGTCTATAGTGGCTTCCCATTTCGGTTTCCAAAAGCTGATTGGTCATTTGGCTATCTTCTACTGAGAAATGCTGCTTCAAATCTCCTGCTCAAAAATACACTACATTGTTTGTAATTTTCTTTGTGATATATAATAGTTCTTTATATATTTTACAGAAGTCTCTTGTCAGATATATGTATTGCAAGGAATAACTGCGGGTCTATGGGTTGCCTTTTCACTTTTTAAATGGAAATTATGGTAAGTTAAAGATTTAATAATTTATGAAATCCAGTTTATTCAATTTTTTAATCTGTGGTGAGTGCCTTGGCATTTTGTATAAGAAATTTTTGTCTATGCCTTAGTCAAGAAAACATTCCATCATTCTTTAAAAAGCATTGCAATTTTAAAAAGAACATCTCCAATTAACTTTAGTATATGGAGAGAAGTGATTTTTTTTTTTTTTTCTGTTATCCTGTCCCATGTGTTGGCTGGAATTCTTTTTTTTTTTTTTTTTTTTTTGGGGGGGGGTACACCAAGTTCAATCATCTGTTTTTATAAAGAAGTGATTTTTAATATTAAATTATTTCTAAATGAATAGTCATTTGTTTTATCATATTTTGCAGAAAAGCTTTTCATTACTCTGCTATGCATATTGGTGACTTTATTTAAAAAATCAAATAATTGCATACGGATGTGGGTAAATTTTTTACTCTCTACTCTTTCACATTGATATAATTGTGTTGTGTTTACATACACCAATAGTATAGTGTCTTAATTACTATAGTTTTCACCTGAATTTTGAAATCCAGTAGAGTAAGTCTTCCAACTTAATTTTTCTTCAGTGTGTCTGGCCAATCTACATACTTTGACTTCATATACATTTCATAATTAGCCTGCAAATTCCCCCACAAAATGCCTGCTGCAATATTATTTGGAATAACATTGATTTGACATTCTAAAAATATTGACTCATCTAATTTATGTATATGATATATGTTTCTATTTACTTAGGTCTTTAATTTCTCTCAGCAATGGTTTTCAGGAGTCTTCAGTATATGTGTTCTTAAGCATTTAATGATTATGGATGTGAATCTCTATTATGTTTCACTGAATTTTATTTTCTAAACACTGCTAGTATGAAGAAAGAATTGCAGTAGATTTTTATATGGGTCCTCTTGAGATATGATACAGGTAGAAGAGACTGCACCACTTTAAAGTATACAATAAGGGACTTCGTAGGTGGCGCAGTGGTGACAAATCTGCCTGCCATGGCAGGGGACACGGGTTCGATCCCTGTCCCAATAACATCCCACATACTGTGGAACAACTAAGCCTGTACAACACAACTGTCGAGCCTGTGTCCCACAATTACTGAAGCCTGCACACCTAGAGCTGTGCTCCACAGCAAGAGAAGCCACCACAATGAGGAGCCTGCACACCACAATGAAGAGTATCCCCCACACACCAAAACTACAGAAAGCCTGTGTGCAGCAACGAAGACCCAACACAACCAATAAGTAAGTAAGTAAATAAATAAATAAATAAATAAATAAATAAATAAATAAATTTTTGCCAAAAAAAAAAGTTAGGAATAGCTCTGTGACTTACTTTGGCCAAAGCAATATGCGTGGAAGTGACATGCTTCACTTCTGGGTAGATGCTGAAAAAAATAAAGTATACAATTCAACGCATTTTGATTGATGTATATACTATTAAAACCACAGCTACAATCAAGATCCAGGGTATTTCCCTTCTGTCACAACTTTCCTGTGCCCCTTTGCAGTCCAGCACTCCCTCAACTCTCAGCCACAGGCAACCACTGCCAGAATAGATGAATCTGCCTTTTTAACAACTTTATATAAGTGGATCCATATACGTACTCTTTTCTGTCTGCTTTCCTTCATGCAGCATAATGACTAAAGTATATCCATCTTACTATATGCATCAACAGTTCGTTCTTTTTATTGCTAAGTAGTATTCCATTTGTATGAATATATCAGCTCTGTTTATACATGCATCTTTTCTTTTCATTGGTTATTTTTTATACACCTTTATTGGAGTATAATTGCTTTACAATGTTGTGCTAATTTCTGCTGTACAACTAAGTGACTCAGCTATATGTATACATATATTCCCATATCTCCTCCCTCTTCAGCCTCCCTCCCACCCTCCCTATCCCATCCCTCTCGATTGTCACAGAGGACCGAGCTTATCTCCCTGTGTATGCAGTAGCTTCCCACCAGCTATCTATTTTACCTTTGGTAGTGTATATATGTCAATGCTACTCTCTCACTACACCTCATTTTTCCCTTTTCCTTCTGTGTTCTCTAGTCCGGTCTCTACACCTGCATCTTTATTCCCACTCTGCCATGCTATTCGCCAGTATTATTTTTCTAGATTCCATATATATACGTTAGCATACGGTATTTGTTTCTCTCTTTGTGACTTACTTCACTCTGTATGACAGTCTCTAGGTCCATCCACCTCACTACAAATAACTCAATTTCATTCCGTTTTATGGCTGAGTAATATTCCATTGTATATATGTGCCACATCTTCTTTATCCATTCATGTGTCGATAGACATGACACATGTCCTGGCTATTGTAAACAGTGCTAATGTTTCCACGTACTGGCTATTGTAAACAGTACTGCAGTGAACACTGTGGTACATGTATCTTTTTGAATTATGGTTTTCTCAGGGTATATGCCCAGTAATGGGATTGCTGGGTCATATGGTAGTTCTATTTTTAGTTTTTTAAGGAATCTCCATACTGCTTTCCACAGTAGCTGTATCTATTTACATTCCCACCAACAGTTTACTTTCCCTTTTCTCCACACCCTCTCCAGCATGTGTTGTTCCTAGGGTTTTTGATGATGGCTATTCTGACCAGTGTGAGGTGATACAGCAGGTTTGATTTGCATTTCTCTAATGATAAGTGATGGGCATCTTTTCATGTGCCTCTTGGCTATCTGTAGGTCTTCTTTGGAGAAATGTCTATTTAGGTCTTCTGCCCATTTTTGGATTGGGTTGTTTGTTTTTCTGATATTGAGCTGCATGAGCTGCTTGTATATTTTGGAGGTTAATCCTTTGTTAGTTGCTTCATTTGCAAATTTTTTCTCCCATTCTGAGGGTTGTCTTTTCATCTTCTTAACTTTCAAGTTTCATTAGGTCCCATTTGTTTATTTTTGTTTTTATTTCCATTCCTCTTAGGAGGTGGGTCAAAAAGGATCTTGCTGTCATTTATGTCATGGAGTGTTCTGCCTATGTTTTCCTCTAAGAGTTTTATAGTGTCTGGCCTCATATTTAGGTCTTTAGTCTATTTCAAATTTATTTCTGTGTTTGGTGTTCTCATTTCATTCTTTTACATGTAGCTGTCCAGTTTTCCCAGCACCACTTATTGAAGAGGCTCTCTTTTCTCCATTGCATATTCTTGCCTCCTTTGTCAAAGATAAGGTGCCCGTATGTGCGTGCGTTTACCTCTGGGCTTTCTATCCTGGTCCATTGATCTATATTTCTGTTTTTGTGCCAGTACCATACTGTCTTGACTACTGTAGCTTTGTAGACTCATCAAGAAGGTGCGTCAAAAATTATCCACGTTCTGGCTGTAGAATTTAGTTTAACTTTTAGAAAAGACAAATACATCATTTTCCAACATAATCTCCTTGCTTTTCAATACACTTTGTCCGTGTGTTAAAAACCTTTCATATTCCCTCATTAAAAAATGTTTTAGGCTGAGCTGCGAGCCACGAATGCACCACTGTCTTCACTTCTTCATCAGAAGTGAATCTTCGTCCTCACAGGGATGTTTTCAGGGGACCAAACAGGTGAAAGTTCAATGGAGCAAGATCAGAACTATAGGGAGGCCACTTTAACACCTCAAAACGAAGTAATCCATGATAGACTTAGGTTTCAAAAAGTGTCTGTGAGATGGGTACCCAAAACAACTCATGGAACAGCATAAACAGAAGTGCTTGGATATCTGCAAAGAAAATTTGGAGCCATACTCTAAGGAAGGTGAAAGTTTCTTAAAGAGAATCATTACTGGTGATGAGCTGTGGATTCATCATTACGAGCTTCAGAGTAAATGGAAGAGGATGGAATGGAAACATCCTCAACCACTGACCAAGAAAAAGTTCAAAACTCAACCATCATCAGGAAAATTGATGCTTACAATTTCCTGCGATTCCCAAGGGCCAATATTGGAACATTGCCAGGAAAAATGTTCAACAATCAACAGTGCTCGTTACAGTGAGATGTTTATTGAAGAGCTGAAGCCTAAACTTCAGATTAAATGCAGAGGACTGCTATCCAAGGGTATGGTAATCTTGCATGACAATGCACATCTGCACATTTCTGCCCACACTGTCGAGACTCTGCAAAAACTTTATATTTCATTAGGTCTTTTGACCAATTCTTTTTTTTTCTAATTTATTTATTTATTTATTTTAATATTTTTAATTTTTTAGAACATTTATTGAAGTACAATAGACACACAATAAACTGCATATATTTAAAGTGTACAATTTGATAATTATTTTCTTATTAGTAATGTATATATGGCAATCTCAATCTTCCAATTCATCCCAACCCAACCCCCGACCAATTTTTTTATTGCACTGTCTTATCATACAAAACATGTGTAAGAACAGTACAATGAAAACCCAGAACATTACTTTGACAAATTAAAGAACTGAATAAATGGAGAATAAATAAATGGGAAACTTGTAGATTAGATGACTCAAAGTTTTAAATGTCAATTCTCACCAAATTAATCAACAGATCTCTACAAACCCAACCAAACTTCCAGAAGATATTTTGGTAGACATTTATAAGCTAATTCTAAAAGATATTTAGAAATTTGAATGTTCTTGATTCATCAAAGCAGTTTTACAAGAGAAGAATTAGGTGGATGACTTACATTGCCTGTTTCCAGAATTACTATACAAATCTTTTCCCCAATGTAAAGTTGATCTCTTTGTCTTCTTTTTCAGTTTTAAGAGTTTCTGTATAGTCTGGGTATAAGTCCTCTATCAGATATGCAATTTATAAATATTTTTTACTAACTGTGGCTTGACTTGCCGTTACTTACTAGTGCCTTTTAAATATATATTGATTTAGCTGCACTGGATCTTAGCTGGGGCATACGGGATCTTTACTGTGGCATACAGGATCTTTTGTTGTGGTGCACAGGTTCTTTGTTGTGGCATGTGGGCTTCTCTCTCTAGTTGTGGTGTGTGGGCTCAGTAGTTAGGGCATGTGGGCTCTGTAGTTGTGGCACACTGGCTCTCTAGTTGTGGCTTGCATGCTCAGTAGTTGCAGCTTGTGGGCTTCGTTGTCCCATGGTATGTGGGATCTTAGTTCCCGGACCAGGGATTGAACTTGTGTCCCATGCATTGGAAGGCAGATTCTTTACCACTGGGCCACCAGAGAAGCTCCCTAGTGCCTTTTAAAGACCAAAAGTTTTCAATGGTTATGAAGTCTTTTTTATCAACATATTGTTCTATTGATTATATCTTTGGTATTGAGCTAAGAAATCTCTGTCTAAGCTAAAGTCACAATTACTTTCCTCGATGGTTTCTTCTACAAATTTTACAGTTTTAAGGTTTATATTTAGATCTATGATCTATCTTGAGTTACTTATTGTACATGGTGTGAGATATGGATTCTGCTCATTTAGTTAACTACTTTTCATACGGATATAGATATCCACTAGCTGAAAAGGTTGAAAGAGATCATCACCGTTTCAAAGATTTCTTCACCATTTGTTGAAAAGAGTATCTTTTCTGGATTACCTTTTTTCATTGGTCAAAAAAGGTCAGGCTCTTTATAAATATGGGTTTATTTGGGGACTCTTTATTCTCTTCCATTAATCTGTTGACTGACCACTACAGAATACCATAGTGATTTGATTACTACAACTTGAAAATAGTTCTTGAAACCAGGTAGAGTTAGCCATCCAACTTTGTTCCTCATTTTATAGAAAGTGTTTTGACTCTGCTATGTCTTGTGCATTTACAAATTCATTTTAAAATCAGCTGATCAGTTACCATCAAAGGTACTCACTGTGTTTATTAGTTGGATTGCACTGAATCAAACTGGGGAAAATTGACACCTCAAAAATAGTGAGTCTTCTAACTCATGAACAAAGAATTTATTTCCATTCTTTTCACAGTCCAAACAGTTGTTTCTGAATGTTCTGCCTATTTGACTGGACCCAAAACTCAGTATAAACATAGATTTACTCTCAGTGGTTTATGATTAACCAATTTAAGAGTTATGTACATTACATACCACTGTATACAGTGAGCTGGCTGACCCCGTCCTTTTTACCTGTTTCCTGTGGGGGGTCTGACAGGTGGCATAATGTCACTCACTACTTCCATTGACATTCCAGGATGACATTGTGGCAATCTGTACAAACAATTGCTATACATTGTTGTTTATCAAAATCATCATAAGCTGTGTGTAAAGCTGCATATTAGTGAGCATGATTACCCGTTAATATTTTGGTAGTCAGCTCTTCAGTTAGGTCAAAGACTATAATTTGAAAATGAGAAATAACTTTATTATTTTTAGCTTGTGAAAAAAATATGCCATTTCCATTTCAGGTATGTGTGCTGATGTGCAGGTTCCTGAACTCCTCTCAAAGGTCCTTGGTGGTCCAAGACAATACAGATTAATTATGTACAGGATGATTGCAGATAATGGGCTAAACAGTTAGTGACCATGGGATACAAAATTTTGCTAAACATGTTTTTGTTACATGGAAGGTTCTTCTGAGCGAACTCATTTGCAGCTCCAAAAGCTCAAGACATTTTTCACCACCACCTGTGGCTATTGTCATAAAACCTGCTCTGCCTCTTCCTAGGTCACCGACCATGGGATCTGTTTCATTCCATGGCCCTAGAGGAAGAGTCATTTTCAAGCTTATCTAATTTAAGTGCATTAAGGGCCCCTTGTTTCCATAAGACCAGTGGAAGTGAAAGGCTCTCTTTGTCATTTGGTAGGAAGGGTTATCATTTGGGTTATTTGAGGAATGTGCTGCCTTCACAAGTCATTAGATGCCTCTAAAGGCAATAAATTTTCTCTCACTACATGACACTAAACCCCACCCATGCACTGCATTCCCTTAAACCTCACTTTCTGAGTGGGATCTTGATCTTTTAAAGATTCATTGCCCAAGCACACATTATTCATTCTTTTCAAGTCCAACCTTCTGCTTTTTCTCTTGAATTTGCTACCATCTAAACAGAATCTGGGAAAGGAAACACAGTGAGGGAGCCCATGCCAAGAATCTGTCACAGTCAAATATGACAGTTGGTACCCAGGACACTTTCTGGAGGAGACTCTCTAGGTGCTTTGTGACCTGACTCTTCAGGAGGTAGAAAGCCAGGTGCTCATTGCTCCTGTTCACATCTTCCCTTTGATCAGGATGAGGCTATTGCTGTCTGCTATTGATGTTCTCACCTACAGACACCCAGGCTGAGCTGGGCACCATCACCTTTCAACTTCTTTCAGTAAAGATTTATGTATCCTCCTTTTGTATCCTCCAGTGGAATGACCATAGTGATTTACTCACAAGGGCTCAGTAATGTCTTCATGGAGCTCAACTTACTGAGAATCCAAGTTATCGAGACGAGCAGAAATGTTATATTTCATAGAACTTGATAGGACAAAGAAGAGGAGGGAATTCGGGAGTGTTAGGTAATTCTGTTTTTAAGAAAACAAAAGTCATTGGGTTTATCAACCATCTGAATAGCAAAAGCCAGGATTTCAATCCCAGACCATCCTACATCTCACTGCAAACTTGGAGTTTGCTTTACTCCTTTTCACTTTAGTTATTTGATCTACAATTAGAGATAAAACACCAAATTCTACAAGTCTAGAAATATGGCTGATATTTAAATGATTTTTGATATGGAGAGAGAATCTTGAAGACTGGAGAGTATTTAACTTTGAGAGGAAACAGCTAATCACGCATCATGATGACAAGGATGAACCTATAAGACAAATCAAACTTGCCTCGTTGTCTCTCCAGCTGCCCAGGACATAGTCAGTAGCTACAGATATTAGCAGTTATCTCTGAAGACCATGACAGTGTTGAATGCCTTGAGCCAACATGGAGCCCAGGTGTGAGCTGTATCCTGAGAAGCTGAAATCTGGCTGAGAACCAGGGTTCTTGGGCCAGGAGAGACCATGTAGCTGTTGGAAAAAATAGAAGGGGGACCAGGACCACCCATGAGGTCATCCCTAAGCAGCGCTGATCATCTCTTCCAATGAGCCCACCACCACTACACCTCTCATGATTTTGTTGTTACTCGATGGAGAGCTCCATGAAGTTTGGGACAACATTTGATTCGTCTGTGTGCATGACTCCTGGCACCGAGTCAAGAACCGAGGAGGCTCTCGGCAATATTTGTTCACTGACTGAATAAACATGCTTGCAAGTCTCCACTCATCTTAACGACATCTCTGTCCAACTGTCCTGTCAGGGATGCTCTGCTTTCTCCCAGGATGTAGCATCCCTTTCCTTAATAGGAGCCTTCCCTACGCTATCCTCATCCTAGGACACCTGCCTGTGGTGACTCTGATGAAGACACAACTGTCCTCAGGGATTCCTCTCAATGGTTCACTCTGTCATTAGGAAGAGAAGTCCTTGGCCTCCCCTCCCATCCTCTGGGCTGCCACAAAATCCCAACTGAGGGCCACCACGTTTTGTTGAAACTATGCACTTGTATTCTTCCTCTCACTGCTTTAATCTCCTCATGGAAATATTACTCATATAGGAACTCCAAATTGTTAACACAACATAAGGCAAATTAAGCACTCAACATATAGTTCAGAGATGTTGTATGTAAAGCCTTTGAAACGGTAAATGCAGAAGAATATTATTACTATCTCTGCTTCAGAAACAAGGGACCCATTAGCCTGGTCCCTGGGAAGAATGAATATCTCGAATTCTTCTCCACACACTATTTATCCATCTTAGAGAACACATACTTGGGAGGGCATCCACCACTGGGAAGCTCCAAGTTTGAGTTTGGGGGGTCTAGGACAGAGCATCAAGGTCCCATCCTCTTCCCCCTGGAGTTGATGCTTCCCAGAAGTATAAGCCAACCCTGAACCATCCTGTGGATCTCCTCGGCAGGTGCGCAAGTTCACTGTGGAGTAACTTACTCTCCCAGTCCTCCCTGCTCAGCCGAGGTGCTCCTTGAGGACCTGGACGATGCTCTGTGCATGCCTCACTATCCCTTGATGTTTCTGGACTCAGCTTGTCCTTCGTCTCACCTCCCTTGGCAACCACCTCCCATACCATTACCTTGTTTTTCTCTGGATTTTTCTCATCCTTCAGACCAGTTGATTTTCTTTCTTCCATCTCCTCCCTCATTTCTGTGTTTTTGGTGTGTTAGCTCAGTTGAGGCTCCTGTAGGGGACACACAGAGAAGGGACCAAGGTCAGCTCTTGGCTGTGGGTCCCAGCGCACATTTAACATGCATCTCAGTCTCTCGTGCCCTCGGAAAAAAATTCAGCAAGAAGGGAGTTTGGAGAACCTGAATAACCTCATCTTCCTGACCAGGAAGCTGAGATCTGTATGGAGATGTTCCCTACATGCCCACACCACTTGGTGGCAGCAGAGTCACCACACAAACCTTGACCATAAGCCTTTCTGTCCAAAAGCACCAGGAACCCATGGTTGAATTTCAGGGGACATTAGATCAAACATACGTATTTCCATTAGTAAGACAAAAATATCTGAAGGGGGACTTCCCTGGTTACACAGTGGTTACGAATCCACCTGCCAATGCAGGAAACACGGGTTTGATCCCTGGGTGGGGAAGATACCACATGCTGCAGAGCAACTAAGCCGGTGTGTCACAACTCCTAAGGCTGTGCTCTAGAGCCCTCGAGCCACATCTACTGAAGCCCATACATCTAGAGCCTGTGCTCTGCGGCAAGAGAAGCCACCGCAATCGGAAGCCTGCACACTGCAATGAAGTAGCCCCGCTAGCCACAACTAGAAATAAAGCCCATAAGTAGCAACAAAGACCCAATGCAGCCAAAAAATGTTAAGTAATTAAAAAAAAAACTGAAGGATATTCTCCAAAAATAATTTTATGGCTGTTCAATAGTCTTCTGTTGATACTCAGTTATCAATCCTGGCTGACACAATGGGACCAAGGTACCCATGAGTATTAAATACATCATCGTCATTAATTTAAAAAATATATCAATATATATGTGATTCTCTACAAACATCTGGCTCCTGTGTTATGGGTCATCTTCCTGAGAGCAGGTGCTCTGGGTGCCTTGTTCCCCCTCCTCCCCAGTGCCTGCTCAAGAGCCTGCCACATAGAACATTCAGTAAATACTTGTCAAGCAGTATTTATGTACTGCTAGTTACCAGGAGTTACTAACTTTTACCAGTGTCATCTACTCTCTACCCTAATTCCGATCAGTTTCTACCCTAGGTCTGTGCAAAAGCAATGAAAGCACAGTCCTAGGAAAAGCAGTCCAAGATGCAAATACCAACTCCACCAGGCACCTAGCTTGCTTTACATGGTGATTTCATTACCCCCTTGGAACATATGGATCGCAAGTTTAATAGAGAACACTGTACAATGTAAAAGAGAGAAAATAGTATTAACCTTGGATGAGTAACTGTGATATCATGCAGCAGACAGGCTCCAATCCCTGGGCACTAGCTGCACCCTATAGAACACTACGTCACGGTCACTATGGGACTGTTAAAAACTTCTGGGGAGACGGCACAAGAAACTGCATTCCAGACAAAAATCTGAAGGAGATTCTCACGCGAGGAAAGGCCGAACCATTAAAGAAACAGCCTAGGACTCCCCAGTGGCAACAAGGATGACGCAGCTTAAGTACAGCACATCCCTTGGCAAGGTGGCCTCTCAAGGAGAAATGTCTCCTTTCCCAGGATGGGGGCCCAACCCCGCCCAGCCCCACTCTCCTCCAGGGGCAGCACAGCGCTGGGCAGCAGTGGCCATGGGACAGGATGTGGCCTCCGGCAGAGAGCATATGTGGGGACCTCTCCCCGGGCTCCTGCGGGTATCAGCCCAGATCCAAACCCACAGGTAAAGCACAAAGCCGAGCAGCTCAGCCTGTGAAGTGACATCTCGTTGAGGAGCCACCCCTTTCCTACCTGGGCGGCTCTTCCATTTCTCCTCTGGTGTCTGGCTCATGGCGTGGGGATAAAAGGAAAGGGCCCTTTCAGTGCTTAGTCCTTCCTGAGTGCATCCGTTATCCTCCCTGCCCAGGGCCTCGGTGCTGAGCAGGGGTAGGAGCAAGTCCGCGGCCACCTCTGTGCTCTCACATTCATGTCCTTCTCTGTCCCTGCAGCCTGGGCCCCTCGCAGCCCACTCTCAGACCCTTCCAGAATGCCAGGCACCAACAGTCACAGAACATTCTTCCATCAGTCAGGAGTTGTACAGAAAGGGAGGCGTTTCTACACAGATCCCCACCCCATAAACATGTCTTGTGGAGAAAACCCAATTCAAACTCTCCCTCTCACTCCTAGCTCCCCTGGTCAGGTCCAAGAGGCATCTCACCACCTGGACAGGTGTAGCTGTACGGGAGAACGCTGGGATGCAGCTCAGTGCCAACAGCAAGAGAACTGTGATCTTCAGAAAAAGGCTGTGTCTAAAGCAAAATGAGGCAGTTGATGTAGTCTGTCATTGGCACCCCTCCCACTGCTCTTTTCTGCATCCTTTTTCTTTACTTGGGGGTGTTTTTCCCAACTCTCTAATCAGCTTTGAGACCCCTGGATTGGTGCCCTACTGACAAGGAGCAGGCCCTACTGGAGATGTTATTAGGCAAACACAGATGCAGCCATTCGTGTGGTGGACAGTTGTGACCGAGACCTAACTGGCTTTTCTAAATCAGAGTTAGTTTCTGAGAGAAAAGCCATTTTAGTGCTGTTTGCTAGTAAAAAAGACATGGGCCAGGCCATGTCTCCCTTGGAGATGGCATATTCACTTGGGTTACCAGCTTGGAGGACTAAGAATGGCAAGTATTGAAAACTTCAGCCACCAAAGGCACTGGCCTTGACGAGGCAATGGAACAGTTCGTTGAAACACTAAGGGAAGGCAGTAGTACAATCACTCCAGTTCCTCTGCAGTGGACACCACCTGACATGTCCCTGTGGAAACAGTTAAGTGGGCTTTCTTCCTTTCACGTTAAAAGTAATTTGAGGGAAGCATTGAGTAGTAGTCATTAACCACATAGGATGAGCTGACGTGAGGACCTAACTTTTACCTTAGGCCTTCTCTCTAAGGGTGGAGGAAGGTCTTTGTCCCTTGCTAACAAATGTTCAGTCAAGGGTCAGTAAGAGGAAAGGTAATAGGGTAGAGGAGAGGCCTGCCTCATTACGTGCAAACTTAGTTCAGGAGGTGGCCAGACGTTTAGCAAGTGCTAGGTCGACTTCCACAGCCTTCAGTGATTTTTTAAAAATTTATTTATTAATGTATTTATTTATTGGCTGCATTGGGTCTTTGTTACTGCACGTGGGCTTCTCATTGTGGTGGCTTCTCATGTTGCAGAGCAGGGGCTCTAGGCGTATGGGCTTCAGTACTTGTGGCACATGGGCTCAGTAGTTGTGGTGCATGGGCTTAGTTGCATATGGGATCTTCTCAGACCAGGGATCGAACCCATGTCCCCGAACTGGCAGGGGGATTCTTAACCACTGCGCCACCAAGAGAGTCCCTTCAGTGATTTTTTTTTAAACCATGTGAAACCCCTGACACTTAGCACCTACCCTAGTAACTGTACATGTGCACTTACAACTCCCTTACACACACCCCTGTATGGAGGAGGCCCATAGGGCTTGGTTAGCATCAGCTGTCCTGTGTTTGAAGCCAACTGACTCTTTAAACAAGTCACCTGAGCTTCTAGATGCCCCTGTGAGAGGACAGTGATGTTTAGGGATCTTGCTGGCAGAGCCCCAGCCCCTAACGTGGGCTCCAAAGGCAGGGGGCCAGCTTCTCATCTCCAACCTCCTCCTGCCCTGCTGGGTGGCTGCAGGGACTGACCTGCTACATGAGCATCTTGGTGAAATCCAGAACCTGCGCCAGCGCCTGGAGGAGTCCATCTGCATTAACGACTGCCTGGGGGAGCGGCTGGAACACAGGCTCAGCTCCACTGCCCACGGAAGCGGTAGGAGAGGCCCTCGGCTTCCTATTTCTGGTCATAAATTAGGGAGAATATGAAAGTTGCCCTTGGGCAGAGCTTCAAAATTTTCAAAGCACCTTGGTCTGCTTCCCTCCACTTGCTCCTTACAGTCAACAAGGCAGGGGGGTAAGTACTATTCTCCTCCCTTTGCAGCTGCATCTGAGCTCAGAGAGTAGCTTTCCTCACTGCACATCTAACCAGCTATGGTCCCCAGAATCCTCTCTCTCATCCATCCTTAACCTGCTCACATGCTGCCTGCTGACTTCTGTGCCCTGGTCCTGTGATTGGCAAGTGGTAGAGCCAGGTCTGCAGGGCCTCCCCCAGCCACTTCCCGAGGTGGCCTTCCTCCTCGCACTCTCCCCCAGGCTGCTGACACTTGGAGGCCGTCCCTTCCACACGCCCTTGTCCTGCCCACACCGCAGCAGCCGCTATTTAGGGAGGAGAGCCTCCTGAACAGCTGCAGCCAGGGCATGCGAAATGCATGCAAAGAACCCACGCAGAGGAGCCCCTCAAAAGCCAGGCATTCGGCCCAACAGGCTTTAGGCCCAGGACTCAAGTCCTCAGGGTTTTCTGCTGGGTTGAGACAGTGTGTTTGGAGACACAGAGTGAGCAACACAGGGAGGCTCTGATACCCAACTGTGTGACTTGCCTGCTTGCACTTCCCGAGACAGGACCCACCTCTAACTTCTACAATCCAAGCCTGGAGTCCACGCCTCAGCTCTGCAGTGAGAACAGAGTCCTTAGGGAAGAAAACCGGAGCCTTCAGGCTCAGCTCAGTCATCTTTCCAGAGGTGAGTGGTCAAAAGCCACAAACTGTGGTCACTCTTGGGTCCCTTTTTTCCCTGGCCACACCAGTCAGCAACTGGAGAAGCAAAGAGACAAAAAAGAGAGAACTGAGCTACCCAGACCCATCAACCCCAACTCCCAGAGCTATTATCAGCCTAGAAAGGGCTGCTTCCTGACAATTCCCACCCATGGGTCCTTAGACTCCTAGGCTCCAAGGATGAGGAGCTCTAGTAAACCCACCACTTCTGTGCAACCCACATTCAGTCATTAGCTATCAAACTGGATACCAGTTAGTGCCTGTTCTACCTGCACACAACTCACAGCTAGTTTGGACCCAGGAAAGGAAGGAACGTGAAGCCTATGTGCTCTCTCAGGTTTCTCCAGACTTTGCTGCAGCTCTCTGTGTCCCTCCCAGTGCTGATCTGCTATCCCCACGTCTCCTCACCACCTCCCTACTCATATACCCAGGGCTCCTCTTTGGTCCCTAGTCCTCATGACTCTGTGTCTGGAGGTGCTACCAAAACGTCCTCCAGAGCGTTCCCAACACTATTCAGTGGGCATCCACGTGTGGGCATCATTTCCTGTGTGGCCTGGGGGACAGCTGACCTTAGTGTTAGTTGACTTAATGAAATCAATGTTTTCAATCACAAATTATTTTTATTTACAAATATTTATTGAATAGCCATAATAGACAAAGAATAGTGGCTAAGAGGATTAAGCCCAGAATGAAAGAATGCTTGTGGAAAGGAAAAAGACATCAAGAGATATTGCCAAGTTAGCCTCCTCAGAGCAAGAGATGTGAGAGGAAAGGTCACCATTTGGGAAGATAACACAAGCCATAGATAAGGGAGAAGGTAGAACTACTAAACTACCACTGTGTGCCTGGAAAGACCAGAACAGACCTCACAGGTGAGAAGACAGGAAGATTTAAATGAGCTCAGTCTGCCAGGCCCAGGTGATTCCACCCCAGACGACTGACAGCACCAGAGCCCTGTTCTCAGAGTCCCTGTCAATAGCCTTTGAGAAATCCTGAAGATCAGAGAGATGCTGCCAGACCAGGAAAGAACAGAGGGCTCTCTTTTCAATATGATGAAAATACTATATACTAAAAACTGTAGTCAAGAAATTTTTATGTTGATCCCTGGAAAAACTCAAGAATGGATTATTGCACAGTAGGTATGTGAGCGGTTAGAAAATAAAGAGCGTTAGGAAGCAGAGTGTTTTCTCTAAAAGCATGGTGGGCCGTATTAAATCAGGGGATCAAAGGGCATTGCAGAGAAAGAGGTTCCCATTCCCCTGAGTGTGTGGACAGTCAGACAGTCACTTTGCCTCCCCTGGCAGCATAAGCTGGCCTTCCTTTTGCCTTAGTTCTGATTGTCATGATGGATATGCTTGGGCTCATCTTCCTGTGACCTTTGGCCCTACAATATAAGTACTCCTGTGTTCTGCTCACCAGAGCACTCCCAGGAAACAGAAGGTCTGAGGGAGGCTCTGCTGACCTCTCAATCCCAACTTCAAGAGCTGGAAATGGAGCTAGAGCACCAAAAGGTGGAACGACAGCAGCTTTTGGAAGACTTGAAGGAGAAGCAACAGGAGATCTTGCATTTCCAGGAGGAACGGCTATCTCTCCAGGAGAAAGACTCCAGGTTAGAGGGAGCCCATTGATAAGGAAGGTGGCCCCATTTTCGGATTTAGAAAAAGGGATATTGGCAAGACAGTTAATGGTCCTTTTTGGAAACCTCAATATCCCCTCTGCTAATCTGGATTTATGGGTAATTTTGAACAGAAGGAAGGACTTCTCTGGGAATGCCTTTTTCACTCCAAAGTTGAGAGAGTAAAACCCTGTTATGGAAGCCTTCAGCATATCAGATTCTACAGAAAGTACATTCTTGTGCTTCCAGTTAGTTTTAGGGTGTTAGTCCCTCCATAACCTAGGAAGCTTCTACACCAGCCATAATGGTAGTCCCCAGCATAAACCCTGTAACTTCTTGACAACATGAAAAGAGCACTGTGGGGCAGTAAGAATACCAGGTAGTGTGTCCTAGGTATGGTAGCTAATGGCATGACTCCAAGCAAAGTTACTTTACCTTCCTGAGCCTCTGTTGCCACATCCATAAATTAAAAGCAATGGTTTTCATGACCCCTGAGTTGACATCTAGGGCTGAAATTCTATGATGCCAAAGTTGGCTCATAGCCTCTTGCCCTGGTGGGGCCCTACCAGCTCAGTGGTCCCTTGCTTCTCCCCTGACAGGCTGCAGCATAAGCTGGCCCTCTTGCAGCAACAGTGTGAAGAGAAACAGCAGCTCTTCCAGTCCCTCCAGTCAGAGCTGCAGATCTACGAGGCACTTAATGGCAATTCCAAGAAGGGGCTGAAAGGTATGTTTTCCCCTCTTCCCCACCCTATGAGCTTCCCTGCTCTCGCTAAGGATCCTGATGAATTCTTTACCTTGGGAGTTGTGGAGATCTTGGAAACCTACCTTGTTCTGTCTCAGAAAAAAACCTCAGTCATTGAGGGTCCCAATAAGAAGAGAGGGGCGCTCTCACACACAAAGCCCAGAGGTTGGTGACATGAGCAAGATACAGCCTAGACATCCTTAAAAATAGGCCACAAGAGTCAAACTTCACCCACCTGGATGGTCTGAGACAAGTTAATCAAAGTCCAGATTATAGAATGATTCAAAAAAAAAAAAATACAAAGAACTGTCCTGATGGTATCATCATTTGAAGACGTCTCAAATGTTGTGAATTCTGATCACCCATGCAGCCAATGTTGCAGGCAACCTGCTCCCACCCTGACCTTTCCCCAGTGAGAAAATTCAAAGATTTTTTAAAGAAATTTTTATTCTGGATATAATTAACCAGAAAAATAATTTGCAGATATTTTCTCCAAGTCTTTTTAGTGTCTTTGAAAGGCAAAACATTTAAATTTTGTTGAAGGTTAATTAATCAGTTTTTTTCTATCATTTATGCTTTTCTTCATGTTGTAGCTAAAAAATCTTTATCTCAAGATCATAAAGATTTCCTTGTATTTTTCTTCTTGCAGTTTTATAGCTTTTGCTCTTATGTTTAGGTGTACATTTCATTTTGAGTTAATTTTGGATATGATGTGAGAAAAAGGTTAAAGTTCTTTTTGTCCCATATTGCTATCCAGTTTTTCCAGCACCATTTGTTACAAAGACTACCCTTTTCCCATTGAATTACCTTGGCAGCTTTGTTGACAATCAGTTGACCATAACTGCTGTTAGTAGGATTTTGTAATTTTTGGTATACTCATCATTCTTATTTTAATTTATATATAAATATTTCTCATGTGTGGGATACATGTGTGTGGGATAACATTTTTATTTCAATTGCCAAATAAAATTTTTTGCTAAGATATAGAAACACAATTGATTTTTCATCACCATGACATTGATTGGCATCTCTATTGAAAAACAATTGCCAAGGCAAAAAAAAAAAATTACTAGCCAATATATGTGAGTCTACTTCTGAATTCTCCATTCTGTTCCGTTAATCAATATGCCTATTCTTACACCAGTACCAAACTGTCTTCATTGTTAGTTTTATAGTAAATTTTGAAATCAGGTTAAGTCTTCACACTTTTTTCTCTTTTTATTTTTTTTTCTCTTTTTAAAAATTTTTTAAAATTTATTTTTTATATTGGAGTATATTTGATTTACAATGTTGTGTTCATTTCAGATGTACAGAAAAGTGATTTAGTTATACATATACATATATCTATGTTTTTCCGAATCTTTTCCCATATAGGTTATTACAGAGTATTAAGTAGAGTTCCCTGTGCTATACAGTAGGACCTTGTCGATTATCTATTTTATATTAGAATGTATATATGTTAATCCCAGCCTCCTAATTTATCCCTCTCCCACCTCCTTTCCCCTTCAGTAACCATAAGTTTGTGTTTTCTAAGTTCATGAGTCAGTTTCTGTTTTGTAAATAAGTTGGTTTGTATCATTTTTTAAGATTCCACATATAAGTGATATCATGATATTTGTGTTTCTCTGACTTACTTCACTTAGTATGATAATCTGTAGGTCCATCCATGTTGCTGCAAATGGCATTATTTTGTTCTTATGGCTAAGTAATAGTCCATTGTATATATGTACCATATCTTCTTTATCCATTCATCTGTTGATGGACATTTAGGTTGCTTCCATGTCTTGGCTATTGTAAATAGTGCTGAGGTGAACATTGGGGTGCAAGTACCTTTTTGAAGTATGATTTTCTCCGGATATATGCTCAGGAGTGGGATTGCTGGATCATATGGTAGCTCTACTTTTAATTTTTTAAGGAACCTCCATACTGTTCTCCATAGTGGCTGTACCAATTTACATTCCCACCAACAGTATAGAAGGGTTCCCTTTTCTCTACATCATATCCAACATCTATTGTTTGTAAATTTTTAGATGATGGACATTCTGACCTCATTGTGGTTTTATTTGTATTTCTCTAATAACTAGCAATGTTGAGTATCTTTTCATGTGCTTTTTGGTCATCTGTATGTCTTCTTTGGAGAAATGTCTATTTAGATATTCTGCCCATTTTTTGATTGGGTGGTTTATTTTTTTCAATATTGAGCTGCATTTGCTGTTTGTGTATTTTGGAGATTAATCCCTTGTTGGTCACATTGATTGCAAATATTTTCTCCCAATCTGTGGGTTGTCTTTTGATTTTGTTGATGGTTTCTCTTGCTGTGCAAAAGCTTTTAAGTTTAATTAGGTCCCTTTTATTTATTTTGGTTTTTATTTCATTACTCTAGGAGATGGATCCAAAAAGATATTACTGCAGCCTATGACAAAGAGTGTTCTGCCTATGTTTTCCTTTAAGAGTTTCATAGTATCTGGTCTTACATTTAGATCTTTAATCCATTTTGAGTTTATTTTTTGTGTATGGTGTTAGAATGTTCTAATTTCATTCATTTACATGTAGCTGTCCAGTTTTCCCAGCACCACTAATGGAAGAGACTATCTTTTATCCATTGTATAATCTCGCCTCCTTTGCTGTTGATTAATTAACCATAGATGTATGGGTTTATTTGTGGGATTTCTATCCTGTTCCATTGATCTATAAGTCTGTCTTTGTGCCAATACCATACTGCTTTGATTACTGTAACTTTGTAGTATAGTCTGAAGTCAGGGAGCCCAATTCCTCCAGTTCCATTTTTCTCTCTCAAGATTGCTTTGGCTATTTGGGGTCTTTTGTATCTACATACGAATTTTAAGATTTTTTGCTCTAGATCTGCAAAAAATGCCATTGGTAATTGGATAGGGACTGCATCAAATCTGTAGATTGCCTTGGGTGGTATAGTCATTTTGACAATATTAATTCTTCCAATCCAAAAACATGGTATATCTTTTGATCTGTTTGTGTCATCTTCTATTTATCAGCATCTTATAGTTTTCAGAGTACAGGTCTTTTGCATCCTTAGGTAGGTTTATACCTAGGTAGTTTATTCTTTTTGATGTGATGATAAATGGGATTGTTTCTTGAATTTCTTTTTCTGATCTTTTGTCATTAGAGTATAGAAATGCAAGAGATTTCTGTGCATTAATTTTGTATCCTTCAACTTTACCAAATTCATTGATGAGCTCTCATAGTTTTCTGGTAGCATCTTTAGGATTTTCTGTGTATAGTATCATGTCATCTGCAAACAGTGACAGTTTTACATCTTCTTTTTCAATTTGGTTTCCTTTTATTTCTTTATCTTCTCTGATTGCCATGCCTAGGACTTCCAAAACTATGTTGAATAAAAGCAGTGAGAGTGGACATCCTTGTGTTGTTCCTGATCTTAGAGGAAATGCTTTCAGCTTTTCACCATTGAGTATGATGTTAGCTGTGGGTTTGTCATATATGGCCTTTATTATGTTGAGGTAGGTTCCCTCTATGCCCACTTTCTGGAGAGTTTTTATCATAAATGGCATTGGATTTTGTCAAAAGCTTTCTCTGCATCTATTGAGATGATCATATCATTTTCATCCTTCAATTTGTTAATGTGGTTTATCACACTGATTGATTTATGGATATTGAAAAATCCTTGCATCCCTAGGATAAATCCCACTCGATCCTGGTGTGTGACCTTTTTAATGTATTGTTGGATTTGGTTTGCTAGTATTTCCTTGAGTATTTTTGTATCTATATTCATCAGTGATAGTGGCTTGTAATTTTCTTTTTTGTGGTATCTTTGTCTGGTTTTGGTATCACAGTAATGGTGGCCTCATAGAACAAGTTTGGGAGTGTCCCTTCCTCTGCAATATTTTGCAATATTTTCAGAAGGATAGGTGTTAACTCTTCTCTGAATGTTTGATAGAATTTGCCTGTGACACCATCTGGTCCTGGGCTTTTGTTTGCTGGAATTGTTTTAATCATAGTTTCAATTTTAGTAATTGTGATTGGTCTATTCATATTTTCTATTTCTTCCAGGTTCAGTTTTGGGAGATTGTACCTTTTCTAAGAATTTGCCCATTTCTTCTAGGTTGTCCATTTTATTGGCATATAGTTTCTTGCAGTAGTCTCTTATGTATCTTTATATTTCTGTGGTTTCCATTGTAACTTCTTTCTCATTTCTAATTTTATTGATTTGAGCCTTTTCCCTTTTCTTCTTGGTGAGTCTGGCTAAAGTTTATTAATTTTGTTTATCTGTTCAAAGAACCAGCTTTTAGTTTAATTGACCTTTTCTACTGTTTTCTTTATCTCTATTTTATTTATTTTTCAGAGGAGAAATAAATAAATTTATGTGTAAGGTTAGGTTGTTTATTTGAGCTTTTTCTTCTTTGCTGAGGTAAGACTGTATTGCTATAAACTTCCCTCTTAAAACTGCTTTTGCTGTGTCCCATAGGTTTCGGATCATTGTATTTTTGTTTTCATTTGTTTCTTGGTTTCTTTTTTTTTACTTCCTCTTTGATTTCTTCAGTGATCCATTGGTTGGTTAGAAGCATATTGTTTTGCCTCCACGTGTTTGTGTTTTTTACAGTTTTTTTTTTTTTCTGTATAGCTGATTTCTACTCTCATAGTGTTGTGATCAGAAAAGATGCCTGATATGATTTCAATTTTCTTAAATATTTCAAGGCTTACTTTCTGGCCTAGCCTGTGGTCAATCCTGGACAATGTTCTGTATGCAATTGAGAAGAATGTATATTCTGCTACTTTTGGATGGAATTGCTCTATAAATATCAATTAATTCCATCTGGTCTAATGTGTCATTGAAGGCCTCTGTTTACTTATTGATTTTCTGTCTGGATGACCTGTCCATTGATGTAAGTGGAGTGTCCCCCACTGTTATTGTGTTACTGTTGATTTCTCCTTTTATATCTGTTAACATCTGCCTTATATATTGAGGTGCTTCTATTTTGGGTGCATATATATTTACAATTGTTATATATTCCTCTTGGATTGATCCCTTGACCGTTATGTAGTATTTTTCTTTGTTTCCTATGATAATTTTCATTGTAATGTCTATTTTGTCTGATATGAGTATTACTATTGCAGCTTTCTTTTGATTTCCATTTGCATGGAGTATCTTTTTCCATCCCCTCACTTTCAGTAAGAATGTGTCCCTAGATCTGAAGTGAGTCCCTTGTAGACAGCATATATATGGGTCTTGTTTTTGTATCCATTCTGCCAGTCTGTGTCTTTTGGTTGGAACATTTAATCCATTTACATTTAAGGTACTTATTGATATGTATATTCTCCTTGCTGTTTTGGTAATTGTTTTGGATTTGTTTTTGTAGGTCTTTTTTCTTCCCTTCCTCTTTTGTTCTCTTCTCTTGTGACTTGATGATTATTTTTAGTGTTGTGTTTGGGTTGATTTTTCCTTTTGTGTGTTTGTATATTAATTGTAGATTTTTGATTTGCAGTTACCATGAGGTTTTGAGATAGCAGTCTATATATATATATATATATATATATATATATATATATATATATATATAAAGATTGTAATCAAATTGACAAAAATTAAATTTATCTATCTATATATATATATATATATATATATATATAAATCTTTATATATATAAAGATTGTTTTAAGTTGCTGGTCTCTTACTTTCAAATGCATTTCCAATATCCTGCATTTGTACTCTCCTCACAATTGCTGGTTTTGATATCATATTTGTGTGCAGATGATTTCCTACCTTTACAGTATGCTTGCCTTACCAGTGAGCTTTCCCATTCATAATTTTCTTGTTTCTAGTTGTGGCCTTTTCTTTTCTGACTAGAGAAATTCCTTTAGCATTTGTTGTAAAGCTGGTCTGTGGTGCTGAATTCTCTTAGCTTTTACTTCTCTGTAAAGCTTTTGATTTCTTTGTCAAATCTGAATGAGAGCCTTGCTGGGTAGAGTATTCTTGGTTGTAGTTTCTTCCCTTTCATCACTTTATATATATTGTGCCACTCCCTTCTGGCCTGCAGAGTTTCTGCTCAAAAATCAGCTGATAACCTTATGGTGATTTCCTTATATGTTATTTGTTGCTTTTCCCTTGTTTCTTTTGATATTTTCTCTGTCTTTAATTTTTGTCAGTTTGATTACTATGTGTCTTAGTATGTTCCTCCTTGAGTTTATCCTATATGGGACTGTCTGTGCTTTCTGGACTTGGGTGATAATTTTCTTTCTCATGTTAGGGAAGTTTTCAGCTGTTATCTCTTCAAATATTTTCTCAGGCCCTTTCTCTCTCTCTCTCTCTCTCCTCCTTCTGGGACCCCTATCATGCGAATGTTGGTGCATTTAATGTTGTCCCAGAGATCTCTTAAACTGTCCTCATTTATTGTCATTCTTTTTTCTTTATCCTGTTCCATGGCAGTGATTTCCACCATTCTGTCTTCCAGCTCACTTATCCATTCTTCTGCCTCATTTATTCTGGTACTGATTCCTTCTAGTGTATTTTTCATTTCAGTTCTTGTATTATTCAACTCTGTTCTTTGTATCTTCTAGCTCTTTGTTAAACATTTCTTGTATCTTCCCAATCTGTGTCGCCATTCTTTTTTCCAAGATTTCAAGTCATCTTTACTGTCATTACTCTGAATTCATTTTCAGGTAGATTGCCTATTTCCACTTCATTTAGTTGTTCTTCTGGGGTTTTATCTTGTTCCTTCATCTGGAACATATTTCTCTGCTGTCTCATTTTTTCTAACTTTCTGTGTTTGTGGTCTTCTTTCTGCAGGCTGCAGGATTTTATTTCTTCTTGCTTCTGATGTCTGACTCCTGGTGGGTGAGGTTGGTCTCTGGGCTTGTGCAGGCTTCCTCGTGGGAGTGACTGGTGCCTGCTGACTAGTCAGTGCAGTTGGGTCTTGTCCCTTTGGTGGAAAGGGCCAGGTAAAGGGGTATGTTTAGAGGCAGCATTGGACTCCGGACAACTTTATGGAGCCTGTCTGCTGATGGGTGGTCCTTTGTTCCCATCCCCTTGGTTGTTTAACCTGAGGCAACCCAGCATTGGGGCCTGTAGGCTGTTGGGTGGGACCAGGTCTCAGTGCCAAAATGGCAATCTCCAGGAGAGCTCACGCTGTTGACTATTGCCTGGGGCTTCTGCCACCTGTGTCTATGTCCTCACAGTGAGCCACAGCCAACCCTGCCTCCCCTGGAGACCCTCCAAGACCTGGAGGTAGGTCTGGCCCAGGTTCCTATAAAGTCACTGCTTTGCCCTGGGTCACAGTGCTCATGAAACCTTGTGTGCCCTCTCTAAGACTGGAGTCTCTGTTTCCCTCAGTCCTGTGGTGATCCTACACTGAAGCCCCACTTGCCAAATGCTCTGATATCTCCTCATTCCTATTACAGACCCTCAGGCTGGGGAGCCTGACATGGGGCTCAGAACTCTCACTCCTATAATTATTTTAATTATATTATAATATATAAAATAATTATATATTATAATATATAAAATAATATAATTATTTTCCAGTTTGCAGGTCTCCCACCCACCTGATATGGGGTTTGATTATATCATGAAAGCACCCCTCCTACCATCTCATTGTGGCTTTGTCTTTGATGCAGAATATCTTTTTTGGTAGGTTCCAGATTTTTTTGTTGATGGTCATTCAGCAGTTAGTTGTGATTTTGGTGTTTTCATGAGAAGAGGTGAGCTCAGGTCCTTCTACTCTGCCATCTTGTCCTGCACTCCTCTTCATTTATCCCTTTTAGTGGGAATATTCACAAAGCTCATTGCAGAAATATTGATGTGTTTGGTTAAGGCCTGTGGCCCTGATGCAACTGGGTACATGTATTATGTGGTATATGCATCCTACTGCCTTGCTAAAAACCAAAACAAATTTTACCTTTTTAAATACATTTGACTTCAACATTTTTAGATGAGCACTTATGGTCTTGTAAAATATTTCTTAGATCTCTTCTTCCCCCAGTACATAGAAACAGGCTATGAGTGGTGAGTGAAGGTAAAAAGAACTTGAGAAGTCCAATTAGTTATGATCCCTGCTCTGTGGTACCCCACCCCCATTATTATTTGCTGCCCAAAGGCCTGATGTCTTCCTCCTGTCCTTTTGATTCCTAAATGTGGAGGTCATCCATCTCCTTCTCCTTCAGCCTGTTCCCTTCTCTAGTTCGGTATTGATCTCCTGCCCTAGAAGACCCTGCTCTCTAGCCTGCAAGACTAAGGTTAATAAGGAGATGAAATAATAGGCTTGACTTCATCTGCCAATCAAATGCTCTCTAGATGCACAAGGGTCATTTGAGCCTCAAGGAAACTCCATGCTGGAGTGTAGGCCATTTCAGTGTGTGCCAGACCCCACACAGGAAAAGTGACATCTGTCATAGGTGTGTTCCTGGGACCTTGGTAGAAAGGAATATCAGGGAGGAGTGTTCTGACAAATGCTTGGAAATATTTGGTTCAGTGCCACCAGACTCCCTCCTCTCTCTACTTTCAGCTTACACCTGGGATGCCTGTCACCAAGTCCCTTTGGGCAGTGACTTGAGCTGCCTGGTGGCAGAGATCTGAGCTGTGAGAGGGCAGCTGGAGCAGAGCATTCAGGTGAACAACTGTCTGCGACTGCAGCTTGAACAGCAGTTGGATGGTGGTGCCAGCAAAGCCAGCCTCAGCCCCTCCTCTGTTAACCAGAAATTCCCCAACAACACTGACCCTGGAAACAAGCAGCTGCTCTTCCAAGGTAGGAAGGAAAAGGAAATCAGCAAGCCCTCAGCCAATGAGGAGGTCCCCAGGATGTCTGTGGTGGAAGGGACAATCTTACTTCTTCCACACTCCTTAAGATCATGGTGAAATCGAAGATGCTTTGATACAGTGCCTGAGATGATGGGATTTAGGGTCAGATCTGGCTCCAGATTCTGAGTTTGCCACTTACATGCTGTTTGCCTTGGGAAAAGTGTTTAAACTCCTCAGGCATTTAAGCCTTAGTTTCCTCATCTTTAACATGAAGATATGTATAATATATACTGTGCATAGTTATATGGAGCATTAAGTGAAATAATTTACAACTGCCTGTCACAATAAGTACTCAACAATTAACAGCTATATATGTTAATGCTTATTCCTTATATTTGCAGAGTGCTTTAAAATTTACCATGTTTTCAGATAATTTTTCAAATAATTTCATCAGAGCTAGGGGAGGATTTACTATCTCTGTATTTCACATGAGAAAACTTAGGCATTGAGACAATTAACTGACGTGCTAAGGAGTTAAGAGGCCAACCCAGGATTCGAAGCAGAGGTTTTGATTTCCTGTCTGTTCCTTCTGCCTCCCTATGCTCTGTCTTGGTATTGCTTCTGCTCCCTCTCAGGCTTTCCCTTCTCAGTGCCTCTGTGCAACACCAGCCAGGACTCATCCCCACTGGCTCAGTCACTCCTCCTCCCCATCCTACAGCACAGAGGCCTGAGCTGGAAAGCAGGGTCTAAGTCACAGTTGCCTGAGCAGGATTATTTCTGTCTCTTCAGATATTTTCCAATTACTCCCCTGGAGGATTGCTGTCTGGTCTCCAATAGGGCACCTCAAATTCACCAAGGCTTATGTCTCCTATTCTTCTTATACTACTACATGCCTTCTAGTATGTCTCCCTTCTTATACTACTACATATTTTCTAGTACTGACTCACCAGAATGGTGATTAGAGTGCTGAGTTTAATCTGCCCATAAATCCATTCATTCTTTGATCAAATATTTTTAACATGTATACTGCATATATTTATGCATATTTATATTTAATTACAAAGCATTGTATTAGACATACTACATACAATATTATATTCAAATCTGGGGTTAGAAAAATATACCTAATAATGTTTCAAACTAGAAGTTGCTTTCTCATGGAACAGCCCTCAATTATAGGAACTTGATCCAAACTAAGTGATTTGTTTGCTATTGGTTTTGATTGTGGTACATGGGTGATGATTTTGTAAGAGGAGAGTCATGTTGCCGTAGACCCCAGTGGTGAAAACAGGCTGTGCATGTGTTTGGGGAGCAGTGTGTTCCAGGGTTTCTAAAGTTGTGGTTATTTGTACTCCCTAGATTCAGTTGCCTCCCCTCCAGTTCGGGATGTGGGCATGAATTCTCCAGTTCTGGTCCTCCCCAGCTCCTCTTCTGCTGCTTCTGGCTCAGAGACCACAACCTTCAACAGGAAAAATGGTAAATAGGGCAACTATGGGATTCAGGGTCTAATGATGGAAAATGACACTGCAAGTAACTTTTGGTTCTCTATAGGCACATTATCTGAATTTAGAGATTTTTCTCCACATGTCCCAAGGCCTTTAGCCCTACTCATTCCACCTTCTGTGGCTGCCTTTTTGGTCATTTTTCTTCTTCCTGTGGTTTTCCTATTGCTCTGGTATTGTTTCATTGCACTATAATCTCTTCCTTCTTGAAAGTGCTCTCTGTATCCAGCTTAATTTCCTTGTCTGTGTCTTCTCAACCCCCAAATTTAAAATTTTTAAGTATCTGTCCTGAATATTTCATTTGTCAATAAGGATAAAATTTGCCTCCTGGCAATTTTATCATTATGAGATGATGTAAGAAAGATTATAAAAATCTAGAACCCAGAATATCTATGGACTTCACCCTTGTACTTTCCAAGACTGTCATTCTTGTCTGTGGCCTCTTTCACTATCTGATGTCCCTTTTGGATTGAACTAAAGATGACTATAAATAACAGTGTATTCTGTGTTATTGTGGTTTTATCTTCAGAGCTGGGTTTGGATGCTTCTCCAGTAATGAAGAACCCTCCCAAGCTGGAGGGTGATGCTACTGATGGCTCCTTTGCCAATAAGCATGGCCGCCATGTCATTGGCCACGTTGATGACTATAGTGCCCTAAGACAGCAGATTGAAGAGGGCAGACTGCTGGTCAAGAAGGTAGCATCCCTCGTGAGATCAACCTGCAACTTCCTTGGCCTTGAAGCTCTAGGCACAGAGGTAATCACGTTTGAGCTCTTAGGTGCACCTTTTCCTTAGGCCGTTTCTTCTTCTGATTTTAGCTCCTTCTCCCACTATTTTTTTGCCTGCTCCACATCTCCTACCAATTGAGGATACATTTTCCATTTAATCTAGCTAGGCCTTTCATCTTCATCTGCTAATTTCACTACAAGCTCTGTTCTGGTTCCAGATGCAGCTGACTTGATATTTCCCCTCAGAACCACAGAATAGCAGGTGCAGCATTGCCATCCTCATCAGTAGAGCACATTAAGCATCAACATACATGCAATGCTGCACCCAGTACCCTTTGGTAGCTTATTATCTGCTAAAGTCACGCTGGCATATGACCATCTGTGGGCAGCATAAAATCACTTAATCAGTTGGCTGGAGATGGAGAATCTGCATCCATATGGGCAGATGTGTAGAAGGGGTGAGGAGCGTGGCAGACTGAGGAGGGGAGGAGAGCAGGCAGCAAGGTTCCTCAGAGCCCTTTCCCAGGGAGAGATCCAGGTACCATCTGCTTTGCTATCTGAGCTACTGGAGATGCACAGGCATGCAGGGACAGCCCTGCCCCCTGGAGCCCCCACACTAGAGAGGGAGCCCCACACCATACAACAAGGAGCTCCAGGCAGTGTTAGAAGTGCTCTGGGTATGAGGGCATGAACCCAGAATCAGCTATTATCCCAGGCAAGGAAAGTAACAGGTTCATGGGGTAGGGGGTGCCACTAGGGAATGTTCAGGTTCTCTGGGAAGGAGAACATGCCAGGTAAAGCAAGCGGTATCTCAGTCCTTTGAACTACAAATGGTGCAGCCCATTTGAAGCATAAGGTGTGATTCAGGGAAGGGCAAGGGGGACCAGTGCAAAAATAGGGACCGTAGACTCTTGCGCACGAAGCAGGACTAGAAGCTAAAGAGTGTGCGGGAAGCTGGAATCAAATGAATTCTTGCAAGTTGGGTGGTCCCTCCTGAGGTCAAAGAACCTTGGCTTCCAGGTTAGAAAAGGATTTCACAGGTTCAAGCAGGCCCATGTCCATACCTCACTCACAAAGGAAGCTGAGGCCTGGGCTCAGCAAAAAAAAAAGTGATCTCTCAGCTGCAGGGATGCCCATGGCTACCACCCTCTTTTCCCAGGTGATGGGCAGTGAAGCCATCCATGAGCTCAGGAGCAGCGCCAACGCCCTGCACCACCGGCTGGAGGAGTCCGCCTCCCTCCTCACCATGTTCTGGCGAGCAGCCTTGCCAAGCTCCCATGGCCCTGCGCTGGGTGGCAAAGTGGTAAGAAGCCAGCATTCTCTACTGGATCTGCCCCCAAATATCCCCTGCCTCCTTGGTCGGCAGATCTTGAAGATAAGGAGCCAAATGGTCAGTTGGAACAAAGGGCACTTGAAGAGAGTGTCCCTGGAGGGAGGGAGACCTCTCCTCTGTGGTGGCTGCTTTCAGTGCAGCTCTGACTACATCCCCTCTCCCCCACCTCTGACCCCCAGGAGAAGTAATCAAAGAGGAAAAGGAAAGGACATGGAGGAGGCAAAGACATGAGAGCCCTGGTAACCCATAAATGTTCCATCTCTTTAACTTTCTGAAGTCTCGCTGAGCTGAACTTCAGGGCCGTGTTAAAACATCAACATTCCCTTTCCCAACCTAACCCCACCCCCACCCCCAGGTCCACATCGTCAGGCAGGATCACAAAATGTCACCAGCAGTCGCCCAGCCTCTTTCAGCCCCCCACTGGAATCCCAGAAAATCACTTAAATCTGCATCTCTGGGTCAGGCCTGGGGAGAGCCAGCCTCCCCAAGGTGCTCTCAGATCTCAGGCAGCTCTCTGGTTGGTGAACTTAGATAGGCAGGTTTGAGAATCCCTCCCAGGGGTTCTAACTCCAGACTAAAATCACTGACACTTTAGGGGACTCATTTATGCTAAGTCCAAGGACGGAGTGTTTTCCCATCTTGAGGTTCCCAGATACATTTACAAACTTGCTGACTCTCTCAGGTCAGACCTGTCTCTCAGGCATAATATTCCTAATGATCAAGTCTTACTTGTAATGCCCAAGTGATATAACCATGTCAGCACTAAATCGGAGCTCTTGTTCACAGCTGGGTTTCAGTGTGGCCTGGAGTCAGGTTCTCTGCAGCAACAGGCGTGTAGCCTGTGCTAATCTGCACGGGGGCTTCCAGGTCCTCAGTGTTCCCACCTCATGGCCCATCCTGAGCCATCACCAGCTGGAGGGTTTGAGAGGCTTTAACGAGGGGAATCTGATCCAGAAATAGTTAAGAAGATTGTAGAACCCTATTTAGAGTTGTAAAGAGCCACGAAACACAGGGTGCTTATGCCTTCTGACAGAGAGCCTGTTTTTCTTCCCAGGGAGAGTCCATGAAAAGGGAGCTTCTGGAACTGAGAACCAAACTATCCAGACAGGAGAGTCTCCTTCAGAGCACAGCTGAGCATCTGAAGACCGCCAACCAGCAGAAGGAGAGCTTGGAGCAGTTCATCTTCAGCCAGTGTGGGTGCTCCCAGCCAGGGAATGGGGCAGGGAATGAGGGGATCCTTCCAGGCTCCCCACTTGTGCTGTGAATGGACAGTGACCAGAGAGCCTAGGGGATGGGGGAGACTGATATGTCCCTGAACCTCCTGTGCCATCAGTAATCATGGAGGCAGAGGAGGGGATGTGGGCAGTTGAAAGGGGGCAGGCGGCAGGAGACCCCGAGCTGAGTGGCCAGTAAGACAGGCTTTACGAGAGAGTAGCACCGACATATATATACTACCAACTGTAAAATAGATAGCCAGTTGGAAGTTGTTGTATAACAAAGGGAGTTCAACTCAAGGATGGAAGATGCCTTAGAGGACTGGGACGGGGAGGGTGGGGAGAGACTCGAGGGAGGGTGGGGGGGGAGTCAAGGGAGGGAGGGAATACGGGGATATGTATATTAATACAGATGATTGAACTTGGTGTACCCCCCAAAAAATAATAAATAAATAAAAAAAATTAAAAAAAAAAAAAAAGACAGGCTTTAGAACACATAAGGCAAGTATAGGCCATGCTGGTAATTTTGCCTTTGGGGGCTGTTTTGTTGTTTCAGTGACCAGGACACATGATGTTTTAAAGAAGGCAAGGACTAATCTGGAGGTAAGGAAACCATTGCAACAGTCAGAGCCATAGAGCCCACCCCAAACTTATTACCATGTGTCATCAGAGCATGCAGGTGATCCTTGACCTGCTCTGACCTTCCAGGAGGAGATTGCTGGTCCATCTGTAGGAGCACAGGTCCTCAGTGAGCATCCCTCTAGATTCCATCCCCATCAGCCCTCCCACTCCAATCGGCAATCTCCCTTGACCTCTCAGTTGACTCTCACTTTGCCATAATCTTCTCTCTTTATCCCAATTCTCTTTCTTTTATGCCAGGTCAGGAGTGGGGAGAAATGCAGTTCAGTTGATTATCGAGGTCAGAGGACATATGGAGTCTGCTCTGTGAGCTTTCAGTAAAGGGATCCTGAGGGCACTCATGTGTTCTGGGGTTTCCTAAACCACTATGTGAAAAAATCATGGAAAGATGCAACCTAATAAGTTGATTTCACTGCACACTATTGGGCTGAAAGCAGCCATTTAATGTTGACATATTTTTCTTTAAGCAACAACACAAAAGAAAATCGTTGGGTTTTAGTGATCTAAAAGAGAATTTGGTAATAAGTAAACACTGAAACTTAAAGGGAAAGATATTATCTATATGGTAGACATTTCTCTACGTTCATTTAAAACACTAACATATTCTTTAGCAACCACTTTGAAGAAAAACTTGAGGTCTTAGAAATGGCTTAGAAATCAAAATTAAACCTTTTACCTTGGACTTTAAAGCTTTACCATAAGCAATTGAGTGTATTCCTAGGAATGTTCGTAAATTGTAACCTAAGGGAATGTTGACCCCACAGTGTGAAAATAGTTTGGGCCATAATTTAACTCTGTTTTTTTGTTTGTTTGTTTTGGTTTGGATTTTTTTTTCTAATTTCTTCTGTTTTTCTCTGATGATTCCTTTCTTTCCTGAGCCTTTCTAGAAGAATACTTACAAGATTGCCTCTGTAAAGCCTTATTCCTGTCCCAGCAAAGGTAACCCAACAGCCTCTCCTACCCGCTGGCTTCCCCAGTTTGGAAGTATCCTTCCCACTTCCCCTAGGCCATTGGAAAGATCCCGAAGCCTGGGTTCTAATCCCAGGCTTCTCACTAACTGCCTGTGCGGCTTTGTGGTCTCTCACAGAGACCCAATCTCTATGAGACCACTGACCCTCATCTGTAAGATGTGGCACTAGACTTAGATGAACTCTGAGGTCCCTGCTGACCTAGCCCCTCCCTCTCCTCATCAAGTAAACAGAACGTGAATGTAACAGGTGGACCTCCATGCAAAATGTCCTCTCCTCCCTACAACAGGCTGTCTATATGTGCCTGTTTCATACTAAGCATGTCTTTTCCTGAGCAATCACAAAAGCCATCCTTTTGCTCCGAAGTGAATTGGAGAGTGAACTGGAACCTGAAGAGGGGGTGGTAGGATCTGGCCACCCAGTGGGCAGTGGCTTTGAGCAGAGACATGACCACAGGAGGTGGTGGGAAGCTTGTCCTCTAACCTGGTGGCACCAGTTGCTCCTCCAGACCTCAGCCCACTCCTCAGCTCATCCTCTTGACAGGCTCTCACCATGCTTCTGGCTTCTGTCACCACTCAGCGCTCACTCCAGCCTCAGTTAGCCACCAGCAAGGCCTGATAATGGACTCAATTTGATTGTGTTCTTTTGGCCTCCAGGTGAAATCCCTAAGGGCTCTGCCATGCACTCCAGTCCTGTGACCCTTGCCTTCCAGGAGCCAAGCAAGAAGCGTAGCCACCAGAGGTCCTCCAAACAGCAGGAAGGATGGGCCTGCCCCCCTTCTTCACAGCTCCCTTTCTGCTGAGGAGGATCTGGGCCCCCCTCCTCCACACCTGCTGGAGGGTCTGGAAGGAGTCACAGATGTGGCCTGCTGGGGCAGGGTGAAAGGCAGAGGGGCTTTTCTGCGGTTGAGGAATAACCAGCCAAGGACCACTGGGCCCAGCACTAAGCAAAACAGGCACAGTTTGTAAGGACCTTGTGACACTGCTTTGAACACCCAAGGGGCATGGGAACCAGGAACAGTACATTTCTCACCCCTCAACATCTATCCCCAGAAGGTCAACTCAGGGGAAATGGGACCTGCTCCCCAGCAGTGGAGCATGTGGTCCCAACACTGGAGCGCCACGGCTAAAAGCACAGGACTGAGCAGCAGTGCCCTGCAGGACAGTGTTGGCAGGGCCCTGATGACCTGACCTGGGTCAGTACAGCTGGGTCACAGTTACACTGGGGGTCCGTCTACACGGCAGCACCTGAGAGCTTTGAATCCACATGGTGAAAGGGATGACTTCCAGATGCCATCTCATGCTTAGCCTAGATCTCCTATTTCTATTCTATTATGATCTCCAAAAAGTGTACTGACCTTACGCTAAATATGCTGTCCTATTTTGTCATCCCAACTTCTCTCTGCGAAATTGGGACTAATGGCCACACCAAGCCCACTGAAAGTCTTGTGTAAAGCAAACCAGTGATCATTTTTAAGTGACATGTGAGGGGCCCCCAGTTGTGCTAAAGCCTAGTCTGTGTCTCCACAGTGCTTTCGAATGTGTGTATGTGTGTATAAATGTATGATATATATTTATATATGTTGCTATAGTGATATGTTGAAGGCTAGCATAACTGGTGGACAGGGTCAGTGAGAGGAAATGAAACAGTCTTTTTGGTGGCTATTAAAGCAAAATGTGTATAAAGAAATAAAGTTTTCTTTACCTGCTTAGTTTCTAATTTCTATACCAGTCCTCAGGGCGAAAGTGTAGAAATAGGAAAGACAAACTGTCATGTAAAAGCTCACCATCTGAAACAGAATCAAAATGGTGGAGGAGGTGGATGTGGCGCTCCCATCCCCCACAAACACATCAAAAAATACATTGACATGTAGAGCACTTCTCACTGAAAACTGGCAGAAGAACTCTTGTAAACTAATGCTGCAAGAAAGATCTACTTGTAACTGGGTAGGACAGAAGGAAAAAAAAAAGAAGAATCAGGTCAGGACCTGGGTCCCTGGGAGGCATCTGCAAGGAGGAAAGGGTTCACAAGGTTAGACCCTGGCTCTGGGGAGTGAGCAGGTAGAATCACAATCTGGGTATCCCAGTCATGGGATCCTATATGGATTGGCCAGGCCCCTTTGCCTCTTGGGACATCTGCTGAGACAGAAGGTTTGGAGAAGGCTAGACTCTACTCACCAAGAGTACATGCTGGCTTTGTCAACAATCAGGGCAGAGAGTCTTGCATCAGGAGCACCTTCCTTGCTGTACTTCCCAATCCGAAGGGGCAAACACCCTGGCCCCACTCACTCCATGCTACAACCTGGCACAAGATCTTGGCAGTGACTCAATCTAGCTGTACAGAGACAGACCAGGACACATGGGGTGTGACCCAAGTGTGGCCTCAGATGCCATAGTCAGCAAGGGCTCAGGGTGACAGGTGTAGACGTGGTGAACATTAGTGTGGGAGGTGGCAAAACAGGAGTGTGCAAGGGCCAACCAATGAATCTTGAGCAGACAGGCCCTGGGAGAAGACATGATCTAGCTAGGCAGAGACAGCCCAGAGGGCCTGGGGTGTGGTCCAGTTGGGGCTGCAACAGCCATTGTGAGCACACTCAGGAGTACACAGTGGTTGGGCTTCCAGCTTTGCACTAGATCTGGGGCAGACAGGTCCTGGGTGAAGTCTGCCAGAGAGGCAGCCTAGATCTCAGGTGGCAGTGCAGCCACCTCAATCCCTACAGTCACAACCCCCCAACTTCCAGCCCCAGCTCACTCCACACCACAGTCTTACACTAGATGTGGAACAAACACAATAAGGACACCATCTTGGGCTGCCTCTGAGTGGAGCTGTAGATGCCTACACAGGTGGAGAATAGGTCCTCTGTGACCACACAGGCCTCACTTGCTTCAGCACTCACCTCCTTTGGGGCAGGGCATGTACCCAAGTGCAACAGAGTCTGATCAAACTCAGCCCTCAAGGCTTCTACTTCAACAACTGGAGAGCACACCCGGCCCCTGACCAGGCCATGACGTGGTGCAGAGAGGAATCTCCACCTCACATCCAGCACAGGCTATAGATACTACACCACCAATCACACCCTGCTAACAAGGGGATAATGGTCAGCACACACAGAGGAAAGGCATGGCTGGCATCCCTACTGAAACCAGCTCTCACACCAAAAATATTAGACTTATGGAGGCTACACAGGGACACTCCTATAGTAGGTAAATATTTCTCCTAAAATCATAGAGACAGAGAAATTTAAGTAAAATGAAAAGGAAGAGGATCTACTCCCAATTAAAAGAATAAGAGAAATTCCCTGAAAGAGCAAATAATGAAACAGACCTCACAAGTCTACTAGACCTGGAGTTCAAAAAGGAGGTAATAAACTCAAGATAATAAAAGCTATTTATGACAAACCCACAGCCAATATACTACTCAAAAGACTTCCTGCTAAAATCTGGAACAAGACAAGGATGCCCACGCTCACCTCTTCTATTCAACATAGTATTAAAAGTGCTAGCCACAGTGATCAGACAAGAAAAAGAAATGGTATTCAAATTGGAAGGGAAGGTGTAATATTGTCATTATATGCAGATAACATGATACTATATATAGAAAACCCTAAAGACTCCATGCAAAAGCTACTAGAACTGATAAACAAATTCAGCAAGTTAGCAGGATACAAGATTAACATACAGAAATCGGTTGCATTTCTTCACACCGACAATGAATTATCAGAAATGGAATGTAAGAAAATGATACCTTCTAAAATTACAACCCCCAAAATACACTACTTAGGAATAAACCTCACCAAAGAGGTGAAAGACTTCTTTGCTGAGAACTATAAAACATTAATAAAGAAAACTGAAGATGATGCAAAGAAATGGAAAGCTATCCCATGCTCTCAGATTAGATGAATTAATATTGTTAAAATGGCCATACTACTCAATGCAATCTGCAGATTTAATGTGATCCCTATCAAATTACCCATGACATTTTTTACATAAGTAGGCAAATAATCCTACCATTTATATGGAACCATAAAAGACCCAGAATTGCCAAAGCAACTCTGAGGAAAAAGAACAAAGCTGGAGGCATAACCCTCCCAGACTTCAGACAATACTACAAATCAATAGTAATCAAAACTGCATGATATTGGCACAAAAACAGACATCTGGATCAATGGAACAAAATAGAGAGCCCAGAAATAAACCCACACACCCATGGCCAATTAATCTTTGACAAAAAAGGCAAGAAAATACAATGGGAAAAGACAGTCTCTTCAGCAAGTGATGCTGGGAACGTTGGACAGCTGCACATAAATCAATGAAGTTAGAACACACCCTCTCACTATACACAAAAATAAACTCAAAATGGCTTAAAGACTTAAACATAAGACATGACACCATAAAACTCCTAGAAGAGAACATAGGCAAAACATTCTCTGACATAAATCATACCTATATTTTCTTAGGTCAGTCTTTTAATAGAAATAAAGGCAAAAATAAACAAATAGGACCTAATCAAACTTACAAGCTTTTGCACAACAAAGGAAACCACATACAAAATGAAAAGACAACCTACAGAATGGGAGAAGATATTTGCAAATGATGCGACTGACAAGACCTCAATCTCCAAAATATACAAAGAGCTCCTACCTTCAATAACAAAAACAGCAACAAACAACCCAATCAAAAAATGGGCAGAAGACCTAAATAGACATTTCTCCTAAGAAGACAAACAGATGGCCAATAGGCATGTGAAAAAATGCTCAACATTGCTAATTGTTAGAGAAATGCAAATCAAAACTACAATGAGGTACCACCTCACACCAGTCAGAATGGCCATCATTAAAAAGTCTACCAATAACAAATGCTGGAGAGGGTGTGGAGAAAAGGGTACCCTCCTATAGTGTTGGTGGAAGTTTAAGTTGGTGCAGCCACTGTGGAAAACAGTATGGATGTTCCTCAGAAAACTAAAAATAGGATTACCATATTACCCAGCAATTTCACTCCTGGGCATATATCTGGATAAAACTATAATTCAAAAAGATACATTCACCCCTATGTTCATAGCAGCACTATTCATAGTAGCCAAGATATGGAAACAACCTAAATGTCCATGTCCATCAATAGATGGATGGATACATAAGATATGATATAGAAAATGTGAGATACATACACAGACACACACACACACACACACACACACACAATGGAACACTATTCAGCCATAAAAAAGAACAAAATAATGCCATTTGCAGCAACATGGATTCAGCTAGAGATGATCATACTAAGTGAAGTCAGAAGGAGAAAGACAAATACCATATGATATCACATATGTGGAATCTAAAATATGACACAAATGAACCTACGTATGGAACAGACTCACAGACACAGAGAACAGACTCTTGGTTGCCAAGGGGGAGGGTGTTGGTGGAGGTATGGAATGGAAGTTTAGGGTTAGCAGATGTAAGCTTTTATATGTAGAATGGATAAACAACAAAGTCCTACTATATAGCCCAGAGAACTATATTCAATATCCTATTATATGCCATAATGGAAAAGAATATATAAAGAATGTATATAAATGTGTAACTGAATCACTTTGCTGTACAGCAGTAATTAACACATTGCAAATCAATTATACTTCAATAAAAAAGGAGGTAATAAAAATGCTAACTGAATTAAGAAAAATTATCAACAGAAATGCAGGTCAGTGTAACAAGGATCTAGAAACTATAAAAATGAACCAGTCAAAAATTTACAATTCAATTGCCAAGATAAAAATCCAACCTAGAAGCAATGAATACCAGACTAAATGATACAGAAGAATGAATAAGTGATCTGGAAGATAGACTAATGGAAATCAACCAATCAGAAGAGGAGACAGAAAGACAAATTTTTTAAAAATGAAGGCAACATACAAGATCTATGGGACAATAGGAAACGTGCCAACCTTCACATAATAGGGATTCCAGAAGGAGAAGAAAGAGAAAAGGGGATTGAAAATGTATTTGAAGAAATTATGGCTTGAAACTTTCCAAACCTAAGAAAGAGACAGAACTCCAGATACAAGAAGCACTGAGGATCCCAAACAAGAGGAACCCAAACAGATTCACACCAAGACATATCATATTGAAAATGGCAAAAGTTTAAGAGAGGATTCTAAAAGCAGCAAGAGAAAAATGGAGAGTCAGTTACAAGGGAGCATCTATAATACTATCAGCTAATTCTCTGCAGAAACTTTGCAGGCCAAAAGGAGTGGCATAATATATTCAAAGTTCAGAAAGGGAAAAACCTTCAACCTAGGATACTATACCCAGCAAAATTATCACTTAGGATAGATAGAGAGAGAGAGTTTCCCAGGCAAGTGAAAACTAAAAGAATTCAGCAATATTAAACCTCCCCCAAAAGAAATATTGAAGGGTCTTCTCTAAATAGAAAAGAAGCAAGAATCTATAGAAAATGAAAATCACAATATGAAAGGTATACATAAAAGGACTGAAGATCATTTAAATAAGCCAGTAGAGATTTTAAACAATAAAAAAGCATGATGAAGGCAATTATAAATACAAGTAACAGTAAGAAGATAAGCACAAAGATATGAAATAGGACATCAAAGTCACAAAATGTGGGGGAGGGGATTGTAAAAATGTAGATCTTTTATAATGTGTTTGAACTAGTATGACTTCCAGTTTAAAGCAAGTAGATATAGTTATGGGTCAACATACTTGAAAACCAGGGTAACCACAAATAAAAAATACATAATAGATTCACAAAAATCAGTAAGAAAGGAACTTAAGCATACTATAAAAGGAAATCATCAAACTACAAAAGAAAAACAAAAAAGAAGATATGAACAAAGAACTACAAAACAACTGGAAAATATGGATTTAAATGGCAATAAGTACATACCTATCAATAATTACTTTGTGAATGGGCTAACAGCTCCAATTAAAAGACAGAGTGGCAGATTGGATTAAAAAAAAAAACCCACAATATTCTGCCTACAAAAGACACTTCAGGGTGAAAGACACACAGACTAAAAGTAAGGGAATGGAAAAAGATATTTCCATGCAAATGGATACAACAAGAAAGTGGGGGTAGCAAAACACATATCAGACACAATAAACTTTAAAACAAAGTCCATAAAGAAAGACAAAGAAGGACACTATATGATGATAATGGGATCAGTACTAGAAGATATTACACTCACTAACATATATGCACCCAATATAGGTGCTCTTGAAGACATAAAACAAATACTAAAAGACATAAAGGGAGAAATTGACAGGAATACAATAAGAGGAGAAGACTTTAACACCCCACTAACATCAATGGACAGATCTTCCAGACAGAAAATCAATAAGGCAACAGAGGTCCTAAATGACACAACAGACCAGTTGGAGTTAATTGTTATCTACAGGACACTACATCCAGAAAACCAACAAAATAAAAACAAAAAATACCCACAAACCAGAATACACATTCTTTTCAATTTCGTGAGGAATAGTCTCTGGGATAGATCACATACTAGGTCACAAAAGAACCCTCAACAAATTTAAGAGGATAGAAATTATTTCAAGCATCTCTTCTGACCACAATGGTATGAAATTAGAAATCAATCACAGAAAGAAAAATGGGAAAAGGATAAATACATGGAGAGTAAACAACATGCTACTAAAAACCCAATGGGTGAATGATGAAATCAAAAGAAGAAATCAGAAAATACCTTCAAACAAATGAAAATGAGAACAAAACCTTTCAAAAATCTATGGGATGCAACTACTGGGCATATACCCAGAGAAAACCATAATCCAAAAAGAAACATGTGCCGTAATGTTCATTGTAGCACAATTTACAATAGCCAGGACATGGAAGCAACCTAAATGCCCATTAACAAATGAATGGATAAAGAAGACGTGGCATATATATACAATGGAATATTACTCAGCTATAAAAAGGAATGAAATGGAGCTATATGTAATGAGGTGGATAGACCTAGAGTCTGTCATACAGAGTGAAGTAAGCCAGAAAGAGAAAAACAAATATTGTATGCTAACTCATATATACAGAATCTAAAAAAAAAAGAAAAAGAAAAATGGTACTGATGAACCCAGTGACAAGACAAGAATAAGGATGCAGATGCAGAGAATGGACTGGAGGACATGAGGCTGTGGGGGCAGGGGGCAAAGGGGAAGCTGGGACTACGTGAGAGAGTAGCATAGACATATTTACACTACCAACTGTAAAATAGATAGCGAGTGGGAAGTTGCTGTATAACAAAGGGAGATCAACTTGATGATGGGTGATGCCTTAGAGGGCCAGGATGAGGAGGGTGCGGGGCAGTCACAGGAGGGAGGGGATATGGGGATATATGTATAAATACAACTGATTCACTTTGTTGTACCTCAAAAAGCTGGTACAAGAGTATAAAGCCATTATATTCCAATAAAGAGCTTAAAAAAAACCTATGGGATGCAGCAAAAGCATCCTAAGATAGAAATTTCCCTCTTCTTCTAAGAGGGAAATTCATAATGATACAGGCTCACTGAAGAAACATTAAAAAAAAATCTCAAGCAGCATAACCTAACCCCTAAAAGAGTTAGCAAAAGAAGGACAAACAAAATCCAAAGTCAGCAGAAGGAAGGAAATAATAAAGATCAGAGAGGAAATAAATGGAGATTAAAAAAGAAAAAAATCTATAAAACCAAGAGCTGGTTCTTTGAAAAGATAAACAAAGATTGACAAACCTCTAGCCAGGCTCACCAAGGAGAAAAGAGAAAGGACTCAAATAAAAAAATAAGAAATGAAAGAGGAGAAATAATAAGTGATAGCATATAAAAACAAAAAATCTTAAGAGAATACTATGAACAGTTGTATGCTAACAAATTGGACAACCTAGAAGAAATGGACAAGATTCTAGAAGTGCATGGCCTGCCAAAACTGAGTCAAGAACAAACATAATTTGAAGACACATATCACTAGAAGTAAAGTGGAATCTGTAATTAAAAAAAAAAAAACCACATCCACATCTCTACGAATGACCTAATTTTTTTCCTTTTTATGGCTGAGTAATATTCCATTGTATATATGCACCACATCTTCTTTACCCATTTGTCTGTTGATGGATATAAAGACTGTCATACAGAGTGAAGTAAGTCAGAAAGAGAAAAACAAATAATATTAATGCATATATGTGGAATTTAGAAAAATGGTACATAGGAACTGGTTTGCAAGGCAGAAATAGAGACAGAGATGTAGAGAATAGATGTATGGACACCAAGTGGGGAAAGGGGTGAGGTGGGATGAATTGAGAGAATGGGATTTACACATATATACAAATATGTATAAAATAGATAACTAATGAGAACTTGATGTATAGCACAGAGAACTCCACTGTACAGTATAAACTAACACAAGATTGTAAAACAACTATACCCCAATAAAATAAAATAAAATTTAAAAACTCCCTGCAAACAGAAGTCCAGGATCGAACAGCTTTCCTGGGTATTCTACCAAACATACAAAGAAAAACTTATAAATATCCTTCTGAAATTATTCCAAAACATTAAAGACAAGGAAACACTCTCACATTCATTCTAGGAAGACACTATCACCCTGATACGAAAACCAGATAAAGACATTACAAAAAAGAAAATTACTGGGAATTCCCTAGTGATCCAGTAGTTAGGACTCCATGCTTTCACTGCCAAGGGCATGGGTTCAATCTTTGATTGTGGAACTAAGATCCCACAAGCCATGCAATGTGGGAAAAAATATTGCAGGCCAACATCTTTAATAAATATAGATACAAAAATCCTCAACAAAGTATAAGCAAACTGAATCCAACAATACATAGAAAGGATCATACACCAGAATCAATTTGGATTTATTCCAGTGTTGCAAGGATGGTTTAACACACACAAATCAATGTGATACACCACAAAAACAAAAGACAAAAACAAATGATCATCTCAATAGATTCAGAAAAATCATTTGACAAAATTCAGCATCCATTTATGATAAAAACTCACCAAAGTAGGTATAGAAGGAACATACCTCAACATAATAAAAACCATTTATGTCAAACCACAGGCAACATAATACCAAATGGGGAAAAGCTGAAAGCCTTCCCACTAAATTCAGGAACAAGACAAAGATGCCCACACTCACCACTTCTATTCAACATAGTATTGGAAGTCCTAGCCACAGCAATCAGACAAGAAAAAGACATAAAATGTATCCACATTGGAAGGGAAGAGGTAAAACTGTCAGTATTTGTAGATATCTATATAGAGATCCTGAAAGACCCCACAAACAAATGATTAGGACTAAAAGATGAATTCAGTAAGGCAGCAGGATACAAGATTAATATACAGAAATTTGTTGCATTTCTTTACACTAACAATGAAATATCAGAAAGAGAAAATAAAAAAAATGTCTCATTTAAAATCCTGTCTAACAGGGCAAGAATAAAGATGCAGGTGTAGAGAACGGACTTGAGGACACGGGTGGGGGGGGATGCAAAGGGGAAGCTGGGATGAGGTGAAGTGAGAGAGTAGCATTGACATATATACACCACCAAATGTAAAACAGATGGCTCATGGGAAGTTCCTGCATAACATAAGGAGATAAACTCGATGATGGGTGATGACTTAGAGGGCCAGGATAGGGAGGGTGGGAGGGAGTCATGGGAGGGTAGGGATATGAGGATATATGTATAAATACAGCTGATTCACTTTGGTGTACCTCAAAAATTGGCACAATAGTGTAAAGCAATTATATTCCAGTGAAGAGCTTAAAAAAATAAAATAAAATCCTGTCCAAAAACAAAAAACAAAACCCGACAAACTATGAATAAACTTAATCAAGGTGGTGAAAGACTTATACACTGAAAACTGTAAACATTATTAAGGAAACAATATGATTCAAAGAAATGGAAAGATAGCTCCTGATCTTGCATTAGATTAATATTATTAAAATCACCATGCTACCCAAAGCAACTGTACAGATTTAATGCAATCCCTATCAAAATACTTATGATAATTTTAACAGAACTAGAATAATCCTAAAATTTATGTGGAACCACAAAAGGCCCAGAATTGCCAAAATTCTGAGGAAAAAGAACAACACTGGATACATAAACTTCCCAGACTTCAGACAATACTACAAAGTGATAGTAATCAAAATGGGCATGGTATTAACACATAAACAAACACATAGATCGGTGGAACAGAACAGAGAACCCAGAAATAAACCCACACACCTACAGTCTATCTTCAACAAAGGAAGATGGTGGAGGAGTAGGGGGACATGGAGGAGTAGGGGGACATCAGGAATGCATCTATAGATGCGACAATTCTCATAGAACACTAGCTGAACAGTAGCAGAAGACTTTGGACACCAGAAAGGACTGGAAATATCCCTTCAAAACTGTAGAATGAAAAAAAGAAGGGAGAAGGAGGAGGAAAGGAAGCAGGATGGGACCTGCACACCAGGGTGGGGGAGCTGAAGCAGAAGAGTGATTCCTGAATCTGGGGAAACGCCTGTTCCAACAGGGGGATTGATTGGGACATAAGGGAAGCATTTGAGGCTGTCAGAGGAGGATGAAGTGGCCAATCTGTGGCAGATGAGGCAGAGTGAGAACTACACAGATGGTCCGTTCCATGGCCCTACGTTCCCTGGACTGGACATGTGTTCACAGGTGTGGGAGGGGGATGGGAGCCGGAGTGTGGGTATTGGAGAACAAGCCTGGAGTGAGAATTGCTGTTGGTTGTGGGGAGACGGACTGAGGGGTTAGGAGGGAGGAAAACCACAGCATGGAATGCCTTCAGAGGAAGACCAGACTGCCATGGAAGCAGGGTGATACTGCTGAGTCACACACAGGGGTGAAGCCACTACTGTAGCCTCTCTCTCCCCTGACATGCCAATGTCTGCTGACAGACAATAAAAGAAGCCCTCTCAGGGATAGCCTTCACAAGCCTGCTTCCAGGCTCCAGAAAAAGCCCAGCCAGGGCTGGCCCTCACATGCCTTACACCAGAAAAGGTCCTCATTAGGGCCATATCTTTTGCGCCTGTGGCCACTGGCTTCCTGCACATTTGGTGCCACTGGAGGTCCTGTGATCCAAGCAGTCATATCACCTCTGCATCCTGTCCTTACTGGGGCAGACCCAAGAGCTCCAGGGCAGCCTCAGGACCAGGCTCCTGTGGGTGGATCACATGCAAAGGTGGAGATAAAACCAAAGCTGAACCCCAGTGATGGGGCGACTAAGGAAGAGGAGTGAAAATCTTTCCATCAGCTGCACAAGCTGCAGACTAAGTCCTCATGATCAGCTAGGTAGACCTTGTGTCTATGGAATATCTGAGTAAACAATGAGTGTTCCCACAAATGAAAATGGTCTAGCTCTGGCAGCTGTGAACTTTAGGGGCAAGCACACACAGGAATTGGGCCAGATGAGAGTCTCAGTGGTCCCCACAGGGTCCACAGTAGGTCCAGGGACCAGCCCAGAGACAGAGGAGGGCCTCTTGGGGAGGCAGAGGTGGATTGTGGATCATGGCATATGCAAGGACACTTATAGCTGAGACCTCAGGGAAATATAATTATTACTAATATTTTTATTATGTTCTGATTTATTATGTTGCTGGTTTGGGGCTTTTTGTTGTTGTTTTAGTATTTTTTTTTTAATTTAGGCTTTTGGGATCTTCATGTTTATTAACATTTTTTTAAAATGTATTTCTATTTTTAATTTGTTTCTCTGTTGTTCTGTGTTCTTTTCCCTTATTTTTTCTTCTTGTTTTCTTTAATATATATTTTATTTTTTTAATATTCCCATTTCTACTTTGCTTTTCTGTGTTTTTCCCTTTTTATTAGTATATTTAAAATTTTCTTAATATTTCTATGTTGCTTTTGTCTTGTTCTGTTTTCTTTCCCCTTTTTCTTTGATTTTTTTTAAATCATTTTTGTTGGTTTGTTTCTTTGCTTTATTCTTCAGTTGGCACTTTGCTTTTGTATTTTGTTTTTGTGTTTTTCTTAGTTTTCTTTTTAATCGTTTGATTTCATTCTTGGGTTCTTTTGTTTCTCTGATTGTTCTCTTTTGGCTTTATTTGTTTCTATTTTTGTTTCTTTTGTGTATGTGCATGTTTCCTTGTTTCTGTTTTTGTTTGTTTGATTTTACTGTTTATCATTTGTCTAGGGTTTTCTTAGCCTTTTTAATTTTAATCCCCTTGATTGCTGTGATGAGTGACTTGAGGGGCCTTGGTTCCCTGACCAGATATCAGGCTTGAAGCTCTGGGGGGGGGGGGAAGCACTGAGTACAGGATGCTGGACCACTAGAAAATTCCTAGCCCCAGGGAATATTAATCACCAAGAGATCTCAAGAGGCCTTTATCTGAATCCAAGATCTGGCTCCACCCAACTGTCAGTGCTGGACACCTCACACCAAACAACAAACAAGACAGGAACACAAACCCACCCATCAGCACAGACTACCTAGAGTCACCCTAAGCTCACAAACACTCCAAAACACAACCCCTGACATGGCCCTGATCATCAGAGAGAAAACACTCACCCCCACACAACAGAACACAGGCACCAGTTCCTCCCATCAAGAAGCCTATGCAAGCCACTGGACCAATCTCACCACTGGGGCCAGAGAACAGAAGCAAGAGGAACTACGACCCTGCAGCCTAGGGAAAGGAGATCTCAAATACTATAAATTAGACAAGAAGACACAGAAATATCTTGTAGACAAAGGACTAAGATAAAACCCCACAAGACCAAATAAATGAAGATGAAACAGGCAAACTACCCGAAAAAGTATTCAGAGTAATGATATTAAAGATCCAAAATCTCAGAAGTAGAATGGAGAAAATAAAAGGAAATGTTTAACAAGGACCTAGAAGAACTAAAGAGCAAACAAACAGTGATGAACAACACAATAACTGAAATTAAAAACACTCCAGATGGAATAAATAGCAGAATAACTGAGGCAGAAGAATGGATAAGTGAGCTGGAAGATAGAATACTGGAAGTAACTCACATGGAACAGAATAAAGAAAAAAGAATGAAAAGAATTGAAAACAGTCTCAGAGACCTCTGGGACAACATTAAGTGCACTAACATTTGAATTATAGGTACCCCAGAAGAAGAAGAAAAAAGAAAGGGTCTGAGAAAATATTTAAAAAGACTATAGTCAAAAACTTCCCCAACATAGGAAAGGAAATAGTTAATCAAGTCCAGGAAGCACAGAGAGTCCCATACAGGATAAAACCAAGGAGGAACATGGTGAGACACATATTAATCAAACTAAAAAAAAATTAAACACAAAGAAAAATATTAAAAGCAGCAGGGGAAAAGCAACAAATACCAGACAAGGAAATCCCCACAAGGTTAATAGCTGATCTTTCAGCAGAAACTCTGCAGGCCAGAAGGGAGTGGCAGGATATATTTAAAGTGATGAAGGGGAAAAACCTACAACCAAGATTACTCTACCCAGCAAGGATCTTATTCAGATTTTCAGGAGAAACCAAAAGCTTTACAGACAAGCAACAGCTAAGAGAATTCAGCACCACCAAATTAGCTTTACAACAAATGCTAAAGGAACCTCTCTAGGCAGAAAACACAAGAGAAGGAAAAGACCCACAAAAACAAACCCAAAACAGTTAAGAAATTGGTAACAGGAACATACAAATCAATAATTACCCTAAATGTAAATGGATTAAATGCTCCAAGCAAACAACACAGACTGGCTGAATGGATACAAAAACAAGACCCATATATATGCTGTCTACAAGAGACCCACTTCAGACCTAGGGACACATACAGACTCAAAGTGAGGGGATGGAAAAAGATATTCCATGCAAATGGAAATCAAAAGAAAGCTGGAGTAGCAATACTCATATCAGAAAAAATAGACTTTAAAATAAAGAATGCTACAAGAGACAGGAAGGACACTACATAATGATCAAGGGATCAATCCAACAAGATATAACAATTGTAAATACGTATGCACCCAACATAGGAGCACCTCAATACACAAAGCAAATGCTAACAGCCATAAAAGGGAAAATTGACAGTAACACAATAATAGTAGGGGACTTTAACACCCCGCTTATACCAATGGACATGTCATCCAAACAGAAAATAAATAAGGAAACACAAGCTTTAAATGATACATTAGACAAGATGGACTTAAACAATATTTATAGGTTATTCTATCCAAAAATAACAGAATACACTTTCTTCTCAAGTGCACACAGAACATTCTCCAGGATAGATCACATCTAGTGTCACAAATCAAGACTTGGTAAATTTAAGAAAACTGAAATTGTACCAAGCATCTTTTCCAACCACAATGCTGTGATACTACATATCAATTACAGGGAAGAAAAGCTGTAAAAATTACAAACACATGGAGGCTAAACAATATGCTACTAAACAACCAAGAGATCACTGAAGAAATCAAAGAGGGAATCAAAAAATATCTAGAAAAAAATGACAATGAAAACATCATGACCCAAAACCTATGGGATTGAGCAAAAGCAGTTCTAATAGGGAACTTTTTAGAAATACAATTCTATTTCAAGAAACAAGAAAAATCTCAAATAAAAAACCTAACTTTACACCTAAGCTATCAGTGAAAGAAGAACAAAAAACCTCCAAAGTTAGCAGAAGGAAAGAAATCGTAAAGATTAGATCAGAAATAAAAGAAAAAGAAATGAAGGAAATAATAGCAAAGACCAATAAAACTAAAAGCTGGTTCTTTAAGAAGATAAACATAATTGATAAATCACTAGCCAGACTCATCCGGGAATAAAGAAAGAAGACTAAAATCAGCAGAATTAGAAGTGAAAAAGAAATTAACAACTGACACCACAAAAATATAAACAATCATGAGAGACTACTACAAGCAACTACATGCCAATAAAATGGACAACCTGGAAGAAAGGGACAAATTCTAGGAAAAGTACAACCTTCCAAGACTGAACCAGGAAGAAATCGAAAATATGAATAGACCAATTACAAGCACTAAAATTGAAACTGTGATTAAAAACCTTCGAACAAACAAAAGCCCAGGGCCAGATGGCTTCACAGGCAAATTCTATCAAACATCTAGAGAAGTGCTAACACCTATCTTTCTCAAACTCTTCCAAAATATAGCAGAGGGGAACACTCCCAAACTCATTCTATGAGGCCATCATCACCCTGATACCAAAACCAGACAAAGATGTTGCAAAAAAAGAAAGTCACAAGCCAATATCACTGCTGAACATAGATGCAAACATCCTCAACAAAATACTAGCAAACAGAATCCAACGGCACATTAAAAGGATCATCCACCATGATCAACTGGGGTTTATCCCAGGAATGCAGGATTCTTCAATATATGCAAATCAATCAATGTGATACATCATGTTAACAAATTGAAGGATAAAAACCATATGATCTTAAGGGAAGTCCCCAAAGAAACTAAACTTCTTGCCTCTAGGAAAAACAAAAAAAGCCATATGATCATCTCAATGCAGCAAAAACGTTCAACAAAATTCAACACTCATTTATGGTAAAAAAAAAAAACAAACAAAAAAAACAAAACAAAACAAAAAAAACCAAACAAACAAACAAAAAACCTCTCCAGAAAGTGGACATAGAGGGAACCTACCTCAACATAATAAAGGCCATATATAACAAACCAACAGCCAATAGCATTCTCAATGATGAAAAAACTGAAAGCATTGCCTCTAAGATCAGGAACAAGACAAGGATGTCCACTTGACCACTAGTATTCAACATAGTTTTGGAAGTTTTAGCCACAGAAATCAGAGAAGAAAAAGAAATAAAAGGAATCCAAATTGGAAAAGAAGTAAAACTGTCACTGTTCACAGATGACATGATACTATACACTGAAAATCCTAAAGATGCCACCAGAAAACTACTTGAGCTAGTCAATGAATTTGGTAAAGTTGCAGGATACAAAATTAACACACAGAAATGTCTTGCATTTCTATACACTAACAATGAAAGATCAGAAAGAGAAATTAAGGAAACAATCCCATTCACCATTGCAACAAAAGAAATAAAATACCTAGGAATAACCCTAACTAAGGAGGTAAAAGACCTGTACTCAGAAAACTACAAGACACTAATGAAAGAAATCAAAGATGACACAAACAGAGGAGAGATATACCATATTCTTGGATCAGAGGAATCAACATTGTGAAAATGACTATACTACCCAAAGCAATCTACAGATTCAACACAATCCCTATCAAATTACCAATGGCATTTTTACAGAACTAGAACAAAAAATCCTAAAATTTGTATGGAGACACAAAAGACCCTGAATAGCCAAAGCAATCTTGAGGGAAAAAAGCAGAGCTGGAGGAATCAGACTCCCCGACTTCAGACTATACTACAAAGCTACAGTAATCAAGACAATATGGTATTGGCACCAAAACAGAAATATAGGTCAATGGAACAGGATAGAAAGCTCAGAGATAAACTGTGGTCAACAAATCTATGACAAAGGAGGCAAGGATATACAATGGAGAAAAGACAGCCTCTTTAATAAGTGGTGCTGGGAAAACTGGACAGCTACATGTAAAAGAATGAAATTAGAACACTTCCTAACACCATACACAGAAATAAACTCAAAATGGATTAAAGACCTACATGGAAGGCCAGACACTATAAAACTCCTAGAGGAAAACATAGGCAGAACACTCTATAACAACCATCAAAGTAAGATCCTTTTGGACCCACCTCCTAGAATCATGGGAATAAAATCAAGAATAAACAAATGGGACCTAATGAAACTTATAGGCTTTTGCACAGCAAAAGAAACCATAAACAAGACAAGAAGACAACCCTCAGAATGGGAGAAAATACTTGCCAATGAAGCAACAGACAAAGGATTATTCTCCAAAATGTACAAGCAGCTCATGCAGCTTAACACCAAAAAAGCAAATAACCCAATCCACAAAAGGGCAGAAGACCTAAATAGACATTTCTCCAAAGAAGACATGCAGGTGGCCAACAAACACATGAAAAGATGCTCAACATCACTCATCATTAGAGAAATGCAAGTCAAAGCCACAATGAGGTATCACCTCACACTGGTCAGAATGGCCATCATCCAAAAATCTAGAAACAATAAGTGTTGGAGAGGGTGTGGAGAAAAGGGACCTCTCCTGCACTGTTGGTGAGAATGTAAGTTGGTACAGCCACTATGGAAAACAGTTTGGAGGTTCCTTAAAAAACTACAAATAGAACTACCATATGATCCCGTAATCCCACTACTGGGCATATACCCAGAGAAAACCATAATCCAAAAAGAAACATGTACCATAATGTTTATTGCAGCACTATTTACAATAGCCAGGACATGGAAGCAACCTAAATGCCCATCGACAGATGAATGGATAAAGAAGATGTGGCACATATATACAATGGAATATTACTCAGCTATAAAAAGGAATGAGATGGAGCTATATGTCATGAGGTGGATAGACCTAGAGTCTGTCATACAGAGTGAAGTAAGCCAGAAAGAGAATAACAGATACTGTATGCTTACTCATATATATGGAATCAAAAAAGAAAAAAGAAAAAGGTACTGATGAACCCAGTGGCAGGGCAAGAATAAGGATGCAGATGCAGAGAATGGACTGGAGGACAGGGGGTTGAGGGGACGGGGAGCAAAGGGGAAGCTGGGACGAAGTGAGAGAGTAGTATAGACCTATATACACTAGCAACTGTAAAATAGATAGCTAGTGGGAAGTTGCTGTATAACAAAGGGAGATCAACTTGATGATCGGTGTTGCCTCAGAGGGCCGGGACAGGGAGGGTGGGAAGGAGTCGTGGGAGGGAGGGGATATGGGGATATATGTATAAATACAGCTGATTCACTTTGGTGTATCTTAAAAGCTGGTACAAGAGTGTAAAGCAATTATATTCCAATAAAGAGCTTTAAAAAAAGTGTACAAATAATAAATGCTGCAGTGGGTGTGGAGAAAAGGCAACCCTCCTAAACTATTGAAGGAAATGTAAAATGATGCAGCTTCTATGGAAAACAGTCTGGAGGTTCCCCAGGTGATTCTGATGCAGGTGGGCTGCAGACCATAGTCTAAAACATATAATTCTATCACACTGAAACAAAACTATAAATAAATACATTTTCCTTTCATTAAGAAACTTTAATTGAAAAGTGTATGTCACACCATAAATATTGACATAGAGATCTTAAAACATTCCTTGGGAAAAAGTTCTCAGTTATGTTCTTTTGCCTTCCAGAATTAAAATAAAACTATCACCCTGCATTTATATCCTAGAGGCAGTAATAAATTAAAGCAACAACACGAACAAAAAACTCAACCATGAACATCACAACCACCACCAACAATAACAATAAGATTCATCAGTAGACTCAGCCCTGAGCTAGACACATGCTCCACTTTCACAGTAGATGGAGTGACCTCGACTTCTGCTTTTAGACTTGGTCTTTTTAAGTATTTTCCATGAGCGCCCCTGGCTGTCAATACAGAGGAACTCATTGGAAGAATCAGCAGAATGGATGAAAAGTCAGCCAAACTATGAAGTATTACTTAAAGACAAAGTAGGCAAATTTGAGTGCCTCTTGCCCTGCAGTTATTCAAGCATCCCAGCAATTCTTCCCTCATCCCTGTGCCTCCAAGGCTGGAAGGCATTGATGATATGATCAGTAATCAATGGAGAACTCAAATATTACTTCTAAGAACTTCATTGTATGGACATAACATTTATGAAAGCAACAGCATTTAATCATATAAATCTCAGACCTTGTCAGGATCTGGTCACAAATTATTTGGGGGGAAAGTCTTAAAAGCCATTCTGGTGTTTCACTCTTTGAAAAGTAGTACTTCACTCTAAAAAAAAAAGTTGCTAAAAATATATCTTTTAAATGGATGATTCTCCAATATTTAACTTTTCATAAATTATATTCTTTCCTTCCATGTGTCAGAGAAAGAGCCCATTCTGAAAAACAAAAGAAATCAACCTGTGTGGCTACCTGTGTCTTCAGATTTGCCATTAATTCAAATAAGAACCATGTTGGATCCTGTGCAGAAAATTGAGTGAGAATCCCCTAGAAAAAAATGGAAAGGAAAGAAGATGGCAGTTACCTAATATAATGCTTCAAACGTGTACAAATATCTCTTGATCTGTGAATCTAAGACAGACAAACAAGCTGAAGAATGTATGCAGGGTTTCATACTGCTAATGTGAATGAAAGAGATACTTGAATTGGTTTTCTATTGCTGCTGTAACAAGTAATCACAAGTTTAGTGGCTTAAGAGAACACACATTTATTATATTTCAGAGCTATAGTTTAGAAGTCCAACAAAGATCTCACTGGACTAAAATCAAATGATCAACAGAGCTGCCTTAACTTCTGGAGGCTCTAGGGAATAATCTGTTTCCTTGCTTTTTCTAAAAAAATTTTAGCGGCCTCCCACATTCTTTGGCTTATGGCCCCTTCCTCCATCTTCAATACTAGCAACAGCAGGTAGAGTTCTTCTCATTACACATCATTCTGACTTTCTTTTCTACCTCCCACTTTTAAGGCCTCATGTAATTACATGGGGCCCACCTGAACAGTCCAGGAGAATTTCCTCATCTCAAGGTCTAATCACATCTGCAAAGTCTCCTTTGCTATGTGATGTGATATACTCACAAGTTCCATGAATTGCAACAGGGATATCCTGGGAGGCCACAATTCTGCTGGTCACAATACTATTAAATTAGGTGCCAACTAATACTGGAACAAAAAACAAAAGAAATAAACAAACACCTTTTCTAAGGTCAACAAAGTTTAGTAAAATTAAGACACTAACAAAAGGCACAATCTAGAACAGCAAATCAAGACAAAGCCAAAGTAGAACCCTAGAAGTCCTCCCTTGATGTCCACAAAATTGCACAAGTACTAGTCTCTTTAGATTATGTTGTTTTCTTTTTTCCAGATGTGGCTTTTTTTCCCTCTCAAAAGCCTATAATGGTAGAAATCTCATGCAAGACAAAGAGCATGTGACGGAGGATGTGAAGTTTGCAGCGGAGTCAGTGTACTTGGGACCCCAGTAACTTATGACTTTGAACTTTCAATTGGTCTGAATGTGACATATGGGATGGTTTTCTCAGACCTACCCTAGCATGAACAAAGGGATCCTTGTGTGCCTCCCCCAGGAAGCCACGAGAGCATACTGTGGTCCTTCTCTTGGAACTTGCCTTGTAAAGAAGCAGGTGTCAAGATAACATGTCTGGGATCCTGTGGACCAGATGTTAGCTGTCCATGTCCAGAGACTCCTGACTTATCTAAGTGCATTAAAGGGCCTCTTGTTTCCATAAAACCAATGGAAGTGAGTTGCTCCCTGCCTTATTTGGTAGATAGGGCCATCATTTGGTTCACTTGAGGAACCTGTTGCCTTCACAAGTCATTAGATACTGCTAAATACAGTAAATTTCTTCTCAATACATGACACTAAACTCCCCTGATGCATTGTATTCCCTAAAACCTCACTTACTAAGTGTGATCCTAATTTTTCGTCATTGCCCAATCACGCATTATTCATTCAAGTCTATCCCTCTGCCTTTTCTCTTGAATTTGCTAAAATCTAAATAGAGTCTATGAAATGAAACACAAGGAGGGAGCCCATATTAAGAATTCATGACAGTCAAGGATGACAGTTGGCACCCAGGACACTTTCTGCAGGAGATTCTCTAGATGCTCTTGACCAGACTCTTCAGGAGGTAGAAAGCTAGGCACTGTCATTTCTCCTCGCCGTATCTTCCCTTTGATCAGGAGGAGCCTATTGGTATCTGCTATTGACATTCTCACCTACAGACACCCAGGCTGAGCTGAGAACCATCACCTTTAAACTCTTTTCAGTAAAGATTCATATACCCTCTTTCTGTATCCCCCAGTGGAATTAGCAATGATTTACCCACAAGGGCTCAGTAAATGCTTTCGTTGGAGCTCAATTAATTTAGAATCCAAGTTATCTAGATAAGCAGAAATGTTATATTTTATAGAACTTGATAGAATAAGAAATGGAGGGAATTAGGAAGTGTTAGGTTATTCTTATCAAGAGAACACAAGTCAGTGGGTTTTTCAACCACTTGAATATTGAAAGCCAGGAGTTTAGTCCCAGGAGTTTGCTTTACTCCTTTTTTATTTTAGTCATTTGACCTAAAAATTGGGGTTAAAACATCACGTTCTTCAATGCTAGGAATATGGTCAATATTTAAATTATTTTTGATATTAAGAGAATCTTGAAGTCTAGAAAGCATTTAACTTCTCAGGGAGAAAACAGTTAATCACTAATCATTATGGCAAGTATAAAACTTTAAGACATACTAAACTTGCCTTGTTATTTCTCCAACTGGCCAGGACATAGTCAGTAGCTACTGATATTAGCAGTTTTCTCTGGAGACCTTGGCAGTGTTGACTGATTTAAGCCAACTTGGAGCACAGGTGTTAGCTGTATCCTGAGAGGCTCAAAGCTAACTGAGGACCAGGGTTCTTGGACCAGGAGAGACCATATAGCTGTTGGGAAAACAGAAGGAAGACCAAGACCATCCAAGAGATCATGCCTAGCAGACCATGCCTAGCTGAACCCACCACCACTATATCTCTCATGATTTCCCTGTTACTAGATGGAGAGGTCCATGAAAATTTGGGATAATATTTTATTCCTCTATGTTTATGAATCCTGTCACTGAGTCAAGAACTGTGCAGGTTCTCAGCTACTTTAGTTCACTGATTGAATAAAAGCGGCTGCAAATCTCCAATCATCTCAACTACATTCCTGTCCAACTGTCCTGTCGGGGATGCTCTGATTTCTCCCAGATGTAGCAATCCCTTTCCTTAGGGAGAAGACTGCCTACATTATCCTTGTCCTATGACACTCACCTGTAGTAACTCTGATGAAGACACAATTGTTCTCAGGGATTCCTCTCAATGGTTCACTGTCATTAGGAAGAGATGTCCTCAGCCTACCCTCACATCCTCTGGGCTGCCACAACACCCCCACTGAGGAGGGCCACCACATTTTGTTAAAACTGTCAATTTGTATTTGTTCTCAGTGCTTTGATTTCCTTAGGGAAATCTTACTGATAACTGAACTCCATGTACTTAACACAGCATAAGGCAAATTAAACACTCTCCATATATTTAAGAGATATTGTATGTAAAGCCTTCCAAACCGTAAATGCAGAATATTATTACTATCTCTGTTTCAGATGGAAGGGTCCCATTAGCCTGGCCCTTTATTTAGAGTAAGAATGAACATCTCCGACTCTTCTCCAAACATCATTTGTCCATCTTAGCCCACACTTACTTGGTGGGCATCCACGTGAGGGCAGATCCAATTCGAGACAGTGGTGTCTAGGGTAGAGCCTCATGGTGTATCCCCCTCCTCTTGGAACTGGTGCTTCCCAGCAGTATAGACCAACCCTCATCCATCCTGTGGATCTCCCTGGCATATACACAAGTCCACTGTGGAGTTACTCCCCCAGGCTTACCCGCTCAGCTCAGGCTGCTCCTTGAGGATCTGGATAATGCTGTGTGCATTCTTCATTTTCTCTTGATTTTTCTGAACTCAACTGGTCCTTATTCTCACCTTCCTTGGCAACTACCTCCTCCACCATTACCTTTCTTTCCTTTGGGTTTTTCTTATCTTCCAAACATGCTGATTTTCTTTCTTACATCTCCTGCCTCAGTTCTGTGTTTTCAGTGTATGGACTCAGTTCAGGCTCCTGCAGGAGACACACAAACAAGAATCTGCCTGCAGTTCCTAGGCACATTTAACACACATCTCAGTCCTTCATCCACTGAGAAGTAAAAAAAAAAAAAAAAGCTGAACAGGAAGGGACTTTGGAAATTTTGAATAACAGCCTTATCTTACTGATGAGGAAAATCATGCCCAGAGAGATATGCAGATTCCCACATTCCCACACCACTTGGTGGCAGCAGAGCCACCACACAAGTAAGTCTTGGCCACAGGCTTTTCTATCCATGAGCGCCACGAACCAACAATGGTTGAGTTTCAGGGGACACTAGATCAAAATATGTATTTCCACCATTAAAACAAAAATATCTAAGGACGATTTATAAAAATAATTTTTTAATCACTGTTCAACAGTCCCATATTTATACTCAGTGTTCAATCCTCCTGACACAATAGAACTAAGGAATACACAAGTATTAAATACATCACAGTCATTATTAAAATATATATGTGATTCTCTGTAAAACATCTGGCTCCTGTGCTAGAGGTCATCTTCCTGAGAGCAGGCACTCTGTGTGCCTTGTTGACCCCCTCCTCCCCTGCCTCCTCAAGAGCCTGCCAGATAGAACATTCATTAAATATTTGTCAAGCAGGTAAATACCAGGTACCAAGAGTAACTAACTTTTACCAATGTCTTCTAGTCCCAACCATATTTCCATTCAGATTTTATCCTAGGTCGGTGCTAAAGCAATAAAAACACAGTCCTAGGAAAAGCCGTCCAAAATGTAAACACCAACTCCACCAAGTACCACGTATGTGTCATGTGATGATTTCATTACCCTCTTTGAACATATTGAACTCATGTATAATAGAGAAGAATGTATCATGTAAAACAGAGAAGGCAGCATTAACCTTGTATAAGTAACTGTGGTATCATGCAGCAGACAGGGTTCCAATCCTTGGGAACTGGCTGCACAACTAAAGAACACTTACATCACAGTCACTACAGGGCCTGTTAAAAGCTTTTGGGGATGAGGCCCAAGAAACTGCATCTCAGGCTAAAATTCCAGGGAGATTCTCATGCAAAGAAAAAGCCTGACCATTAAATAAGGTCTAGAATGTAGATCCCAAAAGCCTAGTGGAAATAAGAATGATTCAGCTGGATCAAAACAAGTCCCTGGTCATGGTGGCCTCTCAAGAGGAAATGTCCCCTTTCCCAAGAAGTGTCCCCCACCTGAGATGAAAAATAAAGAGGACCTTGATTCCCCAGTCTGGGCTTTTAGTGTCTCCACTGTCTTTTAGATTTTCTCCCTTGCTCTAATCACTGGGGCATCTCAGCCCTCATATGGGTCATGTTTTATGAAGACCTCTGTTATTTTATTCTCTTCTTGGAGAAAGAGATGGCAGAGATCAGTTCTGGGCCTCAACAGTTCCAGGCTTTCTCCTAAGCCACTTTCTTTCAGGTGAGCTGCAAGAAATTGTGGGGGATAGAATTCAGGTCAATAAAGAGGATCCCAGAGGAGCACGGGACCATGAGGGCAGCCCCTCGTGGGAGATGGTGACACCACAACCTGGTCAATATCAGCCCTATTCAGGTGGGTAGGACATACTGGCCAATTGTGTGAGCAGAGAACACAGCCACGCCATTCCAGACTTTTGCTCTTTAGAACATTGATAACAAATGTGCATTGCATTAAACACCCTTTGTAATCTGCTAATATGCAGTGATAGGGACTAATTCAGATGCTTATCTCTACTCTCCTGATTTTTTCATTTTTAGAAATATGTATGCAAGTCCCTGTAAAGCAAAACAAAACAAAGAACCCCCCGCCAAAACAAACAAACAAAAAATTCAAAGAATCACAGGAAAAAGCTTGTGCTCACCTTCATGTGACTGTTTTTAAGCCCTTGTAACATGTAGGACACTACGAAGAAAATTGCAGGTGTTGAAATAATGTCTCTTTATTGTTACAAACCAAACCTCTCATGGACTAAAGAAAAAAAAATCAAATTGTACACCTTAAATATATGCAGTTTATTGTATGTCAAAAAAATGCAATAATAGTAAGGGAATTTGAGCCCCCCACTTGCATCAATGGACAGACCATCCAGACAGAAAATTAATAACTCCATAGTAGTCTTAAATGATACAATAGAGCAGCTGGACTTAACAGATACTAAGACATTACATCCAAAAACAGCAGAATACACAATCTTATCAAGTGCACATAGGATATTCTCCAGGATAGATTTCATGCTGACCACAAAACAAATCTCAACAAATTTAAGAGGACAGAAATTATATCAAGCAGTTTTTCCAACCATAACTGTATGAAACTAGAAATTAATTGCTGAGAGAAAAGTTGGAAAAGAACAAACACATGGAGACTAACAACATGCTACTAAAAAGCCAATGGTTCAACGAAGAAATCAAAGAGGAAATCAGAAAATACCTTGGGACAAACGAAAGTGGAAACTACACTCCAAAACCCATGGTATGCATCAAAAGTAGTTCTCAGGTGGAGATGTAGACCATTACAGGTCTTCCTCAAGAAACAAGAAAAATCTCAAATAAACATACTAACCTACCACCTAAAGGAATTAGAAAAAGAAGAACAGGGGACTTGGTGGTCCAGTGGTTAAGAATATGCCTTCCAATGTAGGGGATATAGGTTTGATCCCTGGTCAGGGAAATAAGATCCCACATGCCTTGGGGCAACTAAACCCACACACCACATCTACTGTGCCTGTATGCTCTGGAACCTGCATGCCACAACTACAGAGAACCCCAAGTGCCACAACAAAAGATCTCACATGCCACAACTAAGACCCAACAGAGCCATAAATAAATAAATAAATAAATAAATATTATAAAAGAAAGAAAAAGAACAAACCAGGCCCAAAGTTAGCAGAAAGAAAAAAAATAACAATGATCAGAAAGATAATAAATAAAAAAGCAGTAAAAAATAGAAAAGTTCAATGAAACCAAGAGGTGACTTTTTGAAAAGAAAAACAAAATTGGTAAACCTTTAGCCAGGCTCACCAAAATGAAAAGAGAGAGGACCCAAACAACAAAATAATAAATGAAAGAGGAGAAATAACAACTGATACCACAAAGATACAAAAAATCATGACATTAATATGAAAAGCTATGTGCCAACAAATTGGACCATCTAGAAGAAATGGACAAATTTCTAAAAACACACAACCTGTCAATATTGAATCAAGAAGATATGGATAATTTGAACAGACTGATCACTAGTTGTGTAATTGAGCTTATAATAAATAAACTCACACCAATCAAAAGTCCAGGACCAGACATCTTCACAGGGGAATTCTACCAAATATATAAAAAAAAAGAGCCAACATCTAGCCTTCTCAAACTATTCCAAATAATTGAAGAGGATGGGACATTCCTAAATTCATTGTTTAAGGTATCACCACTATCCTGATACCAAAACCAGACAGAGACACTACAAAAAAGAAAATTACAGGGCAGTACTTTTGATTAATATAGATGAAAAAGCCTTAATAAAATATTAGCAAATAGAACCCAATAACACATTAAAAGGATCATATACCAAAATCAAGTTGGATTTATTCCAGAGATGCAAGGATGGTTCAACACAGGCAAAAGTTGATCAATATGATACACCACATTAACAAAAGGGAGGATAAAAACCACATGATCATGCCAAGAGACACCAAAAAAAAGCATTTGACAAAATTCAACATCCATTTATGTTAAAAATTCTCATCAAAGTGGGTACAGATAGAACATATCTCAACATAATAAAGGCTATTTATGACAAACTTACAGATAACATCATACTCAGCAGTGAAAAGCTGAAAGCCTTGCCCCTAAATTCCAGAACAAGTCAAGCATGCCCACTCTCATCATTTCCATTTAACATAGTATTGGCAGTCCTAGCCATAGTAATTAGACAAGAAAAAGAAATAAACGACATCCAGATTGGAAGGGAAGAATTAAAATTGTCTCATTTGCAGATGACATGATACTTTATATAGAAAAACCTAGCTTTCTAGGTAGCTCAGTGGTTAAGAATCTGCCTGCCAATGCAGGGGACACGGGTTCAATCCCTGCTCTAGGAAGATCCCGCATGCCGTGGAACAACTAAATCCATGTGCCACAACTATTGAGCCTGTGCTTTAGAACCCAGGATCCACAACTATTGAGCCCATGTGCCGCAACTACTGAAGCCCACATGCCTAGAGCCCATGCTCCACAACAACACAAGCCATGGCAATGAGGAGCCTGCACACCACAACAAAGAGTAGTCCCCACTCGCCGCAACTAGAGAAATGCGGCAATGAAGACCCAACACAGTCAATAAATAAATAAACAAACAAACAAAAAAGAAAACCCTAAGATATCCACCAAAAAACTTAGAACTAATAAATGAAATTAGTAAAATTGAAGAAAACAGGATTAATATATAGAAATTTGTTGCTTTTCTATACAATAATGAACTATCAGAAATTTAAAAACAATCCCATTTAAAATCACATCAAAAAGAATAGAATAATTAGAAATAAACTTAACCAAGGAGGTGAAAGGTCTATATGCTGAAAACTACAAACATTGATGAAGGAAGTTGAAGATGATACAAAGAAATAGAAAGATATGCCACGCTCTTGGGTTGGAAAATTAATATTAATGGCCATACTACCCAAAGCAATCTATAGATATAAGGGAATCCCTGTCAAAATACCCAGGACATGTTTCACATAACTAGCACAAATAATCTTAAAATGGATATGGAACCACAAAAGACCAAAATTGCCAAAGCAATCCTGAGAATAAAAGAATAAAGCTGAGGTATAACACTCCCAGATTGCACTATACAGTAATCACAACAGCATGATACTGGCATAAAAACAGACACATAGATCAATGGCACAGAATAGAGAGCCCAGAAAAAAATCCACACACCAATGGTCAATTAATCTACAACATAGGAGGCAAAAATGGAGGAAACACAGTTTTTAATAAAGGGTGCTGGGAAAAGTGGACAACTACATGTAAACAAGTGAGATTAGAACATTTCCTCACACCATATACAAAATAAACTCAAGATGGATTAAACACCTAAATGTAAGACCTGAAACCATAAAACTCTTAGAAGACAACATACTCTTTGACATAAATCATAGAAATATTTCTTTGTATCTGTCTCCTAAAGCAAAAGAAATAAAGGCAAAAATAAATTAAACTTAAAATTTTTGCACAGCAAAGGAAACCATCTACAAAATGAAAACACAACCTATGGAATGGGGAAAAAAAACTTGCAAATATGGCTGACAAGGTGTTAATATCCAAAATATGAAAACAGCTCATATAACTCACTATCAAAAGAAACAAACAACCCTATCTAAAAATAGACTGAAGACCTGAATAGATATTTTTCCAAAGACAACATATAGATTTTCAACAGGCACATGAAACCGTTTTCAACAACACCAATAACATCTCTAAGAAATGCATATCAAAACCACGAGACATCATCTCACACCTATCAGAATGGTTATCATCAAAATGTTTACAAACAACAAATGTTGGTGAAGATATGGAGAAAAGGGAACTTTTGTACAATGCCAGTGAGAATGCAAATTCATGTGGTCGTTACAGAAAACAATATGGAGCTCACCCCTCCCCCCAAAAAAACCCCTAAAAACACAACTATCATATTACCCAGCATTTTCACTCTTGGGTGCATATATAAAAATCACCAAAAACAGTAATCCAAAGAGATACATGGACCCCCAATGCTCATATCAGTACCATTTATAATAGCCAAAAATGGAAGCAACCCAAGTGTCCATCAATAGATGAAGCAATAAAGATGTGGTATATACACATACACAATGGAATATTACTCAGCCATGAAAAGGATGGAATTCTGCCATTTGCAGCAATGTGTCTGTACCCAGAGAATATTTTGCTTAGTGAAATAAGTCAGAGAAAGACAAATACTGTGTGATATCACTTATGTGTGGAATCTAAAAAATATATAGCAAAAAGGAAATATAGTCACAGATACAGAAAACAAATTCGTGGGTTTTTTTCTTCTGTTTTTAGTTGTGGTATAGTTGATTTACAATGTTATATACGTTTCTGGTATACAACATAGTGATTCACAATTTTTAAAGGTTATACTCCATTTACAGTTATTATAAGATATTGGCTATATTCCCTGTGCTGTGCAATATGTCCTTGTAGTTTATTTTGTACCTAGTAGTCTGTATCTCTTAATCCCCTACACCTATGTCCCTCTCCTCTCCCCTCTTTCCACTGGTAACCCCTGGTTTGTTTTCTATGTCATAATTTTGTTTACTATACACTCCTCCACCAGTTCTGTGTATTAACTTGTAATCATACAGTATATACGCTCTTATACCTGGCTTTTTCACTAAAAAATTATAGATTCAATAGTCATCAGTGATTCCTCCCTTTTTGTTTCTAATTAAATATACCAGAATTTAGTTATCCATTCCATTAATGATAGACATTTGAGTTGTTTCCAACTTGGGGCTCTTTTACAGAGAAAGATATGGCTCTACTTGTGCAAGTGTCCTGGACACAGTAGATTACAGAACATGGAGTGGAATTTTGAGGTCCTGTGTTATGCCTATCCAAGCCTTTCTGAGGTTAAAAAAACCTATGAAGCAAAGTATGCAGGCTATATAATTCATATGAACATCAAAAAACAAAACTGAATGTATGTGACATGTTGGATATATAGATTCAAGGTTACATATTAAAGCTCTAGTCAATGTCTTTACTGTGTACATACTTCCCACTCCACTAAAGTTTGACATCTTCAGAAATCCACCTGAATGTCCTGGGACTGCTTGTGTCAATACAGCAGGGAGACCCTATGACTCCATGAGAAGATCTGGCTTCACTTCCTTTTCTCTTGGGAGATATTTATGCTTTGGGCTCTCCAGAACCACAAGACAAGGGTAGCAATGAACGTCTGTGCAGGTGAGGGTTTAGTGGGGACAAGTCTGCTATGGGTGAGGAATTTGGGCCTAAGATTGGAGAGACCTAGTGGAAAAGAAAAGAATCCCCAGAAGCAGGGCATGGGAGGAGGAATGAGAGGCTGTTTATATGGGAAGAAAGGCAGCTGGAGGATAAGGGACCAGGGCAGGATGTGTTTGTGCAGCATCAGGTACGGGGGAGTTGCAGAGATGGGCTGCCATTCTGGGGCCAGGGAATAAAACCACCTTGGTATTCAGTTCTCCCTCCTCCTCTGCCCCCCGTACTCCTCCCAAGTCTTGCATCTCCATCCACCTTCCCTTTCTCCTCTATCTCATCATGGCACATAGGGGGCCAGGAAGCACAGGAAAAGGTTTTAATTCATTTTAAGATAAGAAGTTAATTTTCTTTTAGGTCAACAAAATGTTTTAACATAACACTAATACATTCTTTCTGAGTGTGGCAAAAATGTACTTTTAAAATATTTTATGAATGAAGGGACCCATGAAGTCAAAAGTGGCTAGGGCCCATGAAAGTCATTGTGTGAACTGTATATTTTAAATGTGTGCATTTGTAGTGAATGTCATCTGAAAGTAAAGACCTATACATGACACCAAACAAGGCAGAAGGACTCATCAGTTGTAGTCCTTTGTCCCTGATGGCATTTCACAAGAAGATTCCCCCCTTCAGGGAAGCTGGACCTACCTCAAGGGTCCAGAGTAGATTCTTCAAACTGAGCCTTTAGTTCTTTCAGTCCAGCTTCAGCTTATCCCTTTTCCTCTTAGTGCTGGAGGTTGTCAGTATTCAGGGGAAGAATGTTTTCTTAAAAACAAGGGTTACTGCTTCTTCTATTGGGAGAGATGGAGAAGAGCTGCATTAGGCATCTTATCAGCGACCCAATTTTCTCCAAGTCCGTGCAAATGAGATGAAATGAAATAATGGTTTAAAGAGGTCAGGTGAGAAGGAGATCAAGATGGTGGAGTAGAACACCATTGAGCTCACTTCCCCCCCCCCCCCACAACACATCAAAAACGCATCTACCTGTGGAACAATTCTCACATAATATCAACTGAAAGCTGGACGATCTTTCACACAACCAAAGCTGCAAGAAGGATTCCCACATAACCAGGTAGGAAAAAGGGGGGGGGGGGAGAAAAAAAAAAGGATCAGGATGGGACCTGCACCCCTGAGAGGGAGCTGTAAAAGAGGAAAGGTCCCCTCACCCTGGGAACCTCCTGCACTGGTTGGAAGGTCCACTGCAACTCTTAGGAAGCTGGAATGGCCTGGAATTTGCTTAAGAGAAATGTGTGGGTGCTGGCTTGCTGCCAGGCAGAGTAGAGAGGGACTGGCACTGACGGCTGCGATGTTGCCACACTTCCCAGCCCAAGCCATATGCTGCTGGTGCATGGAGTGGCTAGGTGCTGAAACTCAAGCCTCAGCAGACAGACCTGGGGAAAGGACTGTTTGGCTTCACGGAGACAGCCCAAAGGGCCTGCAGTGTGGTCCAGGCCACCATTAAGTGTGCACACAGGACAGAGCACAGGTCTGCCATAGAAGCTCCACTGTCAGTGTGCCCAAGGTTGGGGCATAGCTCCATCCCTGGTGGGCTTTGATAGCATAAACATGGACCTGACATTTAAGCTGATTATTGGAGTTCCTGCAATGGGGGTGGGTCTAGGGGTAGCACCAGCAGCAGCGTACTTTGTGGGTGCACACTTTGGTTGGCAGGCAGCATCAGAGTCCAACTTCCTGGCAGACAGCCCCTGGGAAGGAATACATGCCAACTTTTCCCATCAGTAGCACTCCAGTCCCACCTACCTCATACCACAGCTGAGAACTGGATCTGGGGGTTTCTATTCCAACAACTGGGGAGCAGCCCCTACCCCCAACAGGGCTGTGACAGCCACAGAGCAAAAAGGGGGCCTGCCCAACATCCAGTGCAGGCTCTGCTCACCACAACAGGAAACACACCTCCTATCAGGGCACAACAGCAAGCAGCTCTGAGGAAAGACATGATAGGCATCCACCCATACCAAAAACAGCCTGTGCACCAAAAATACTGGACTCACACAGTCTACACAGGAATACTCCCATATAAAAACAGCCCTTCAGGACCACAGTAGATAACTGTTTCTCCTAAATTCATAAAGTCACAAACATTTAACTAAACTGAAAAAGCAGAGGATCTACTCCCAATTAAAAGAACAAGAGAAATTCCCCAAAGAACAAACAATGAAACAGACATCTCCAGTCTACCAGACCCTGAGTTCAAAAAAGAGATAATAAAAATCTAACTGAATTAAGAAAGACTATCTACAGAAATGCAGATCTCTGTAACAAGGAACTAGAAACTATGAAGAAGAATCAATCAAAATTAGACAATTCAACTGCTGAGATAAAAATTGAACTAAAGGCAATAAATAGCAGACTAAATAATGCAGAAGAACAAATAAGTGATCTGGAAGATAGAATAATAGAAATCACCAAAGCAGATTACCAGACAGAAAGACAAATGAAATAACAAGGTCTCACTGTATAACACATAGAACTATTGTCAATATCCTGTAATAGACCATAATATCATACACACACACACACACACACACACACACACACACACAAACACACACAAACACACTTTGCTATACACTGGAAATGAACACAGCACTGTAAATCAACTGTACTTCAATTTAAAAAGACAAAAAAAAAAAAAAAAAAAACCCAGAAAACTACACATAAGGCCTATGAGATAATGTAAAGTATGGCAACCTATGTGTGATAGGGATTTCAGAAGGAGAAGGAAGAGAAAGGGGTATTAAAAATGTATTTGAAAAAATTGTGGCTTACAACTTTCTGAACCTAAAGAAGGAAACACATATTCAGATACAGGAAGCACAGAGAGTCTGACACAAGATGAGCTGAAACAGACCTAACCAAGACATATCATAATTAAAATGGCAAAAGTTAAAGATAAAAAGAGGATTCTAAGGGTAGCAAGAGAAAAACAGAGTCAATTACAAGGCAACCCCCATAAGGCTATCATATGATTTCTCCACAGAAACATAGCAGGCCAGAGGGGAGTGGTATGATATATTCAAAGTCCTGAAAGGGAAAAACCTACAACCTAGAATAGTCTAGGTTATCCTTTAGATTATCCTTTAGAATCAAGGGAGAAACTAAGAATTTCTTAGACAAGCAAAAACTGAAAGAACACAGCAACACTGAACCTAACCTAAAAGAAGTATTGAAAAGTCTTCTCTAAATAAAGGAGCAAGAATCTATAGAAAGTGGAAAACACAATAGGAAAGGAAAACACATAAAAGGACTGAAGATTGCTTAAGTAAGCCAGTACACAGATTTTAAAAACTTTTTTTTAAACTTGTGAATGTAATTGTAACTACAGTGAACAGCAAAAGGATGAAAGTGAGATGTAAAATAGAACTTCAGAATCACAAAATGTGGGAAAGGGGAGTAAGGAAATGTAGAATCATTAGAAAATGTTTGGACTTATATGACCATCAGTCTAAGGCAAGTAGATACTTGAAAAACACAGTAACCACAAATCAAAAATATACAATAGATTTACAAAAAATGAAAAGAAAGGAACCAAAGCATAATGCAAAAGAAAACCATCAAACCACAGGAGGAAAAACAAAGAAAAAAGAAAAGAACAAAGAAGAACTACAAAACCAACTGGAAAACAAGGTTTAAAGTGGCAATAAATACAAATGTGTCAATAACTACTTTAAAGATCAAAAAACTAAATGTTCCAATCAAAAGACACAAAGTAGCAGATTGGATTAAAAAAAAAAAAGAACCTACAGTATGCTGCCTACAAGAGACAGACTTTAGGGCAAAAGATACATATAGATTAAAAGTGAGGGGACGGAAAAAGATATTTCATACAAATGGAAACAATAATAAAGTGGGAGGGATCATTAAACATCTCACTCAAGACTTCCGGGACAAGATAGCAGAGTAGAAGGACCTTGAGCTCACCTCCTCTCATGAGCACACCAAAAAACTAACTACTGAACAACCATCAACTAAAAAGACTGGAACCTACCAAAAAAGATAGTCTATTTTCAAAGACATAAAGAAGAAACCACAAGATGGTAGGAGGGGTGCACTTGCAATATAATTAAATCCTGTACCCACTGGGTGGGTGACCCACAAACTGGAGAACATTTATATGGATGAAGTTCTCCCACAGGGGTGAGAATTCTGGGAGCCTGATGTGGGGTCTGGAGGAAGAGACTCCAGAGCATGTGGCTTTGAAGGCCAGCAGGGCTTGATTGCAGGAAGTTCACAGGACTGGAAGAAACAGAGACTCCACTCTTGGAGGGTGTACACAAGGTCTTGTGTGCACCATGAGCCATGGCAAAGGCAGGGACTTCATAGGAGCCTGGACCAGATCGACCTGCTTGTCTTGGAGGGTGTCCTGAGGAGTCAGAGGGTGGCTATGGCTCACTCTGGGGACAAGGACACTGGTGGTGGAGGCACTAGAATGGTATGCATTGCTGTGAGCCTTCCTGGAGGCTGACATTTTGGCACCAAGACCTAGTCCCACCCATCAGCCTGTAGGCTCCAGTGCTGGTATGCCTCAGGCCAGATAACCAATAGGGTGGAGACACCACCACACCTATCAGCAGACAGGCTGCCAAAGACTTTCTGAGCCTGCAGCCACCTCTAGACACACCCCTTGACACAGCACTGCCCACCAGATGGCCAAGATCCAGCTCCACCCCTCAGTGGACAGGCACTAGCTTCTCCCATCAGGAAGCCTGCACAAGCCTCTAGACCAGCCTCACCCACCAAGGGTAAAACACCAGAAGAAAACTACAAGCCTGAGGCCTGCAGAACTGAGTCTGCAAACACAGTCCAGACATTACCCTGGGAACAGCTGGCCCCTGATCCTTGGGTGACAAGAGGGGAGTGTACTTCTGGGACACACAGGACATCCCTACAAAGGGCCACTTCTCCAAAGCTGAAAACATAACTAACCTTCCATATACATAAAAATACAAATAGAAATTTAGACAAAATGAGATGGCAGAGGAATATGTTCCAGACGAAGGAACAAGATAAAACCCCAGAAGAACAACAAAGTGAAGTGGAGATAAGAAAATCAACCTAAGAAAGAGTTTAGAGTAATGATCTTAAAGATAATCCAAGACTTCAGGAAAAGAATGGATTACAGAGTGAAAAGTTACAAGATTTTTTTTAAACAAAGAGTTAGAAAACATAAAGAAACAATTAAACACACTTGAAGAATACAGTAACTGAAATGAAAAATACTCTAGAAGTCAATAGCAGAATATGAGGCTGAAGAACGAATAAGTAAGCTGGAAGACAGAATGGTGGAAACCACTGCCATGGAACAGAATAAAGAAAAGATTAAAATGAAATGAGGACAGTTTAAAAGACTGCTGGGACAAAATCAAATGCACCAACATTCACATTATAGGGGTCCCAGAAGGAGAAGAGAGAAAGAAAAAGCCTGAGTAAATATTTGAAGAAGTGATAGCCAAAAACTTCCCTAACGTGAGAAAGGAAACAGTCATCTAAATCCAAGAAGTGCAGACAGTCCCATCCAGGATTAACCCAAGGAGGAATACAATAAGACACACAGTAATCAAATTGAAAAATTAAAGATAATGAGAAAATATTAAAAGCAACAAGGGAAAAAGCAACGAATAATCTACAGGGAATCCCCATAAGGTTAAGTGCTGATTTTTCAGTAGAAACTCTGCAAACCAGAAGGGAGTGGCATGATATATTTAAAGTGATGAAATGGAAAAAACCTACACCAAGAATACTGTACCCAGCAAGGCTCTCATTCAGATCTGATGAAGAAATCAAAAGCTTTACAGAAAAGCAAAAGCTAAGGGAACTCAGGACCACAACACAGCTTTACAACAAATGCTAAAGGAGCTTTTCTAAACAGAAAAGAAAAGGCCACAACTAGAAACAAAAAAATTACAAAATAAGAAAGCTCACTGGTAAATGCAAACAACCAATAAAGGTAGGAAATCATTCACACACAAATATATCAAAACCAGTAATCAACAAAGGAGAGTACAAATGCTGGATATTTGAAATGCATTTGAAAGTAAGAAATCAGCAATTTAAAACAATGTTGTATATATATAGATTGCTATATCAAAACCTTATGGTAAGGAGTTCCCTGGTGGCCTAGTGGTTAGGATTCTGGGTTTTCACTGCCTTGGCCCGGGATCAATCCTGGTCATGGAACAGATCCCACAAGCTGCATGGCATGGCAAAATAAACAAACAAACAAACTCTCATGGTACCAAAACCCCAAAATCTATAATAGATATGCACACAGAAAAGAAAAAGGAATCCAAACAACACTAAAGATAGTATTCAAATCATAAGAGAAGAGAACAGAAGAGGAAAAGAAAAAAGACAAACAAAAACAAATCCAAAACATTTAATAAAATGGCAATAAGAACATACATATCGATAATTACCTTAAATGTAAACAGGTTAAATACTCCAACCAAAAGACATAGACTGGCTGAATGAATTAAAAAAAAAAAGACCCATATATACACTGCCTACAAGAGACCCACTTTAGATCTAGAGAAACATACAGACCAAAAATGATGGGATGGAAAAAGGTATTGTATGCAAATGGAAATCAAAAGAAAGCTGGAGTAGTAATACTCATATGAGACAAAATAGACTTTAAAATACAGACTTTAGGGGACTTCCTAGGTGGCACAGTGGTTAAGAACCCACCTGCCAATGCATTGGACACAGGTTCAAGCCCTGCTCCAGGAAAATCCCACATGCTGCAGAGCAGCTAAGCCCATGTGCCACAACTATTAGGCCTGTGCTCTAGAGCCTGCAAGCCATAACTATTGAGCCTGTGTGCCACAACTACTGAAGCCCATGCACATAGAGCCCATGCTACACAACAAGAGAAACCACTGCAATGAGAAGCCCATGCACCACAATGAAGAGTAGCCCCCACTCACTGCAACTAGAGAAAGCCTGTGTGAGGCAACAAAGACCCAATGCAGCCAATAAATAAATAAATAAGCAAATAAGTAAATAAATTTATAAAGACTTTAGAGGGGACAAAGAAAAATACTATATCATGATCAAGGGATCAATCCAAGAAGAAGATATAACAACTGTAAATATATATGCACCCAACATAGAAGCACCTCAATATATAAGGCAAATTTTAACAGGCGTAAAAGGAGAAATTGACAGTAACACAATATTGCGGATTTTAACACCCCACTTACATCAATGGACAGTCATCCAGACAGAAAATCAGTAGGGAAACACAGGCCTTAAATGATACATTAGAGCAGATGGACTTCATTGATATTTTTAGACCATTCCATCCAAAAGCAGAATACACATTCTTTTCAAGGGCACATGGAACATTCTCCAGGATAGATCACATGCTGGGCCACAAAGGAAGCCTTGGTACATTTAAGAAAATTGAAATCATATCAAGCATCTTTTCTGACCACAACACTATGAGATTAGAAATAAACTACAAGAAAAAATTGCAAAACAAACAAACAAACAAAAACAAAACACACACACACACTCACACACACACACACACACAAACCCATGGAGGCTAAACAATATGCTTCTAAACTGCCAATGGATAATTGAAGAAGTCAAAGAGGAAATCAAAAAATACCTAGGGGCAAATGAAAACAGAAACACAATTATCCAAAACCTATAGCAAAAGCAGTTCTAAGAGGGAAGTTTATAGTGATACAATCTTACCTCAGTAAACAAGAAAAATCTCAAATAAACAACCTAACTTTACATGTAAAGCATCTAGAGAAAGAAGAGCAAACAAAATGCAAAGTTAGTAGAAAGAAAGAAAACATAAAAATCAGAGCAGAAATAAAGAGATGAAGAAAACAATGGAAAAGAGCAATGGATGGAAAAAGATGGCGGCGAAGTAGAGGGACGTGGAATGCATCCCTCTCCACAGATGCATTGGGAATGCACAGAAGGACGCAATAATTCCCACAGACAACCAGCTGAACACCAGCAGACGGCCTCAGACACCAGAAAGGACTGTAAGGAGCCCGACATAACTGGTAGGGAGGCATCTACGATGGCTCAAAGAGGGTGAAGCGGCAGAGCTGTGGCAGATGGGAAGGAGTGAGAAACATACGGAAGGTCCGCACCGCTGTTCAGCGTTCCCAGACTGAGACATAGACTTACAGCTGAACAGAGGGTCCGGGAGAGGGAGCGTGGGAACCGGAGAGCTGGTTCAGGGTGAGAAATATTGTTGCCAATAAGGTGATGGGCCGAGAGGACAGGAGGGAAGAGGTCCGCGGCGAGGAGTGCCCATCCCTGAGAGCTGCCTGGCCATGATGGCGGCTGGAAGCTGCAGGCTCACAGGTGGTGGGGAGGAGCCGCACACATAGCCTCTCTCTCTCTTTCGGGCACCTCTGCAGCGGGCAGTGGAGAGACGCCCTGCGGGTCACCTAAGGTGCTCAGAGATAACAAGCACCCTCAGGCACTTGGGCGGGGCTAGATTAAAACCCCTTTGAAAGCCGGCAGCACGGAGGCTGCCGAGAAAACAAACAAACAAAAAAAACCTGAGAGAGGCCCAATTCTAAGACTTTCTGTTTACACCTGAGCCACCGGCGTCCCTCTGCAACAGGCACCTCCAAGCCCGACTGAAACAACAGTGCACCACTGCTCACTCACTCCCAGGGGAAGGAGCCACTATTGTACCCTCTCCCTCCCCACACACTGATGCTTACAGACAACAATAAAGGAACCTCTGCTGGTCACAGAATAATGCAAAAAAACTCAAGGCGAGTAGAAGGACACTTACAGCTGAGACTCTAAGGAAACAGAAATATTTGTATTGATCCTATTGAACTGTTCCATTCTGGGATCAGTTCTGGATTTTTTTTTTTTCTTCTCTCTCTTTTTTTTTTTTTTATTAATTACAATCTTAGTCCTAAGGGATCTACAAGTTTTATAACATAATTTTTTAATGATATTTTTATTCTATTTTCAGTTTTTTGCCTTTTTATATACTTCTGTATCTAGCTAAGTTTTTGGTAGTATGGACAATATAGTTCACATACTTTCCTTTCATCCCTATCTTTTATACATTTCTATTCCTTTCTTTTTATTTCCATATTTCCAACCACACTGTGCTCTTCTGTTTCCCTTTCTTCCAGCCATTTTAAGTTTATTTTCTCTTTACATACTTATAAGCAACACTATCGATTTGCTCAGACTCCTTGCTCTATTCTCCAGATGATGCACAACCTTGGTATTTAATATTAGGTTTTTGTCTTTATCTTACTTCTTAGTACAACTGTCTAATTTCATTCTGAGAATCTCCATTCTGTCTGGTGGTACCCTAGCTCTTTTCTATATTTGATCCTAGCTTACAAAATCTCCCTGGATTAGTGTTTGTATGTGTAAGGTGTTATTTGTTTGTTTGCTTGCTTTTGCTTTTGTCTCTGATTTGTTCTGTTTCAGTTGTCAATTTCTGTTGGGTTTCTTTATGAATATCTGATAGCATACTGGGGTTCTGTCAGGTCTTTCCAGAGCCTTATGTCCTAATGGATTCAGTAATTGTGTGTCATATACATGTATGTGTTTCCTAGACTTAGTATTTGTTTAATTCAATCCTTGGACATTAGTCTGAGGCTTGGACAGTCTTCTATAAACACCTCTATCACCAGGACAAGCAACCCCAAAAGCTTGGACAACCATGAGGAAACAAAGAAACACCATGCAGGCAAAGGGGCAGGAAAAAAACCCCACAAGACCAAATAAATGAGGAGGACATAGGAAAAGTGCCTGAAAAAGAATTCAGAGTAATGATAGTAAAAATGATACAAAATCTCGATAACAAAATAGAGAAAGTACAAGAAACAGTTCATAAGAACTCAGAAAAACAAACAGCAATGGATAACAAAATAACCGAAATTAAAAATACTCTAGATGCTATAACCAGCAGAATGACTGAGGCAGAAGAACGAATAAGTGAGTTGGAAGATAGAATGGGGGAAATAAATGCCACAGAGCAGGAAAAGAAAAAAGAACAAAAAGAATAGAAGACAGTCTCAGAGACCTCAGTGATAACATTAAGCATACCAACATTCGAATCATAGGCATCCCAGAAGAAGAAGAAACAAAGAAAGGGTCTGAGAAAATATTTGAAGAGGTTATAGTGGAAAACTTCTCCAACATGGGAAAGGAAATAATTAACCAAGTCCAAGAAGCACAGAGAGTCTCATACAGAATAAACCCAAGGAGAAATACACCAAGGCACATATTAATCAAACTAATGACAATTAAACACAAAGAAAAAATATTAAAAGCAGCAAGAGAAAAGCAACAAATAACATATAAGGGAAAACCCATAAGGATAACAGCTGGCCTCTCTACAGAAACTCTGCAGGCCAGAAGGGAATGGCAGGACATACTGAAAGTCCTGAAAGAGAGAAACCTACAGCCAAGAATACTCTACCCAGCAAGAATCTCAGTCAGATTCCATGGAGAAATCAAAAGCTTTCCAGACAAGCAAAAGTTAAGAGAATTCAGCACCACCAAACCAGCCTTACAACAAGTGCTAAAGGAACTTCTCTAAGTAGGACACACAAGAAAAGGAAAACACCTACAAATACAAACCCAAAACAATTCAGAAAATGGTAATTGGAACACACATGTCAATAATCACTTTAAATGTAAATGGATTGTGGGAAGACATTCGGGAACCTTTTTGTAACCTTGAAAATGTTGAAGTATGTGGGCTGAGCGATGGGATTCAGAATGTCCTGCTTGAGCAGTGGAGGAGCTGAGGGTGCGGGGCGTGGAGACTAATATCACCCTGTTTGGTCCTGAAGGATGGCTGGTTAGCCAAAGACGGGTAAGATTCCTCAGAGGAGGAACAACCTAAGACAGGCACAGCCGCAGAGGGGCCAACAGGGGTGGTGCATAGAGCCTTCCTTGTATCACCCTGTTTGGCCCTAGAGGATGACTGGTTAGCCAGAGACGGGTAAGATTCCTCAAGGGAGGAACAACCTAAGACAGGCACAGTCTCAGAGGGGCCAACACGGGTGGGGCACAGACCCCCAATATCTGAGAGAGGTCTCCTGCCCCCAGGGCTGTTTTGCTCTCCACACCCAGCTCAAATCCACACCTGCTCAGCTCGGACCCAGGAGGCAAACAAGGATCATTGCCCCAGTCATGTGAGGCCTTTGATTGTTTATGAGTGTAACCTGAGAATGTTAGCTGAGGAACTCAATAAAAGCAACCTGGGATGAGTCAGCAGGGCTCTTGATCCGAGAGGTCTTGAGCCCCCCGGTCCCACTTTTCTCTTCAGTCTGTGTCTGTGTCTTCTTCTAGCTTGCGGCACCCGTCACTCGCCTCGAGTCGCCGAGCTGGTCTCGGCAAGTGGCGCCCAACGTGGGCCTCGAAAGGCTTGAGTGACGAAGGTTCACGGAAAGTGAAATTGATAAAAGTAAAGAATTGGGAAGTGCCATGAAGCCCCCAAGAGGAGAGTAAGAGGCCTCTGAGAAAATCCTGCCAGTAAGTAAATCTTTTGGGTAGTCTATGTTCGGGGTAAAATATGGGAAATAAAAGTTTAGATTAATATCGACCAGATGTATGCCTGTTACGGCAGCTCCTAAGGGCAGGTGGAGTAAAAAGCAAGTGAAGGTCTTGTAAAAAGCAAGTGAAGGTCGATTGTTAGAAATTCTGCAAATAGTTGAGAATACTGTATGTGGTTTCCTTCTTTAGGCTAACACTGGGTTTATGTACTTAGGGATAAGGTTGGGAATGAACTTAAAAACTTGCATTCTAAAGGGACTCCCATACCAGGTTCTGTTCGGTCAAATGTGGTCTCTGATTAAGTCAGTATTAGAGTCTCTATTAGAGCCTCTACGGGCTCCTGAAGGCTCAGATGATAGCTTTGATGAAGAAGCTGGTCCGTCAGAGGACCGATGGGCATGTGCGGTGCCAAACGAAACTGAAAAACAAAAGGGAATACAAATGGCTGAGGGATTAAGACCCTCGGCTCCCACAGTTGTGGAGGAGGGCAAACTTCCTATACTGCCCCCTCCTCCACCCTCTTTAATGCCGCCTGGGGGAGTTTATGCCTTTCCTGTGTCTATAGGACACTCAGTTTTATCACCCTTACAGAAGGGTATTTTACAGGCTAGACAAGAGGGAGATCTGGAAGCTATGCAAATGGCATTTCCAGTGACTATTTATGAAAGGGTGGCACCTGGAGTGGATCCTAATAATCCCAATGGAATTTATGAGGCAGTACATGAGCCGATACCCTTCAAAATATTGAAAGAATTAAAACAAGCAGTACAAAATTATGGAGTAAATTCTCCATTCACCATAGGTATCATACAGGGAGTAGCCGAAGGCTCTCGTTTGATTCCAGCTGATTGGGCAACGTTGGCTCGTGCAGTACTAGCCCCGGGAGAATTTTTACAATTCAAAACCTGGTGGTGTGATCATGCTGAAACTATGGCAAACCACAATCGAGCAAGGCAGATTCCTATCTCCTTGGATCAATTGATAGGTAGTGGAAATTGAGGCAGAGTTCAAGATCAGATTCTGATGGAAGATCAGGCCATAGAACAGGTGAGACATTGTTGTTTAAGAGCCTGGGAGAAAATAGAAGCTAAAGGGCAAGCTCCTGTCTCTTTTCAAAAGATCATGCAGGGGGCAAGAGAGCCCTATACTGAATTTATTGCCAGATTACAGGAGACTATCAAGCGGCAGATCACTAATGCTGAGGCTGCTGATACTATTTTGCAATTATTGGCCTTTGAAAATGCGAATACAGATTGTAAGAAGGCCATTGGATCTATGAAAGGAAAGGGAACATTAAATGATTATATTAGAGTGTGTCAGGGAGTGGGAACTGAGAGCTTTAAAGCAACAATGATGGCACAAGCTATGGCTGGACTGAAAATAAATAACAAATTTCCAGGGAAATGCTTTAACTGTGGTAAACAAGGACATACAAAGAAACAATGTAGGAAGAGAGTGGATAGAAGGGCTGTTAATTTTCAAGATAATGTAATCAAAGGGCAAAAACAGCCTGGACTTTGTCCAAGATGTGGAAAAGGATTTCATTGGTCAAGCCAGTGTAAATCTAACTTCCCTAAGGATGGAACCCCTTTGTCGGGAAACTATCAACGGGGCTCACTCCTAGCCCCGCAACCAAAGGGAGCCTATCAGATCTAGAAACAGGCAGAAATGGCCCAATACTCCGAAATGCCATGGAATTATCACCAGCCACAGCAGGCAGCGCAGCCTTAGACCTTCCTTGTGCAGAATCTATTATTATAGTGCCTGGAGAAACTCCAACATTGGTCAGGACAGGAATTACTGGACCTTTGCCAAAAGAAACCGTTGGCTTAATACTAGGAAGGTCTGGTTTAACATCAAAAGGAATTAGAATTCATACTGGAGTAATTGATAATGATTATACTGGAGAAATTAAAGTGATGATATCAACTTCGGTTCCATGGAAAGCCCATCCAGGTGATAGAATAGCACGGTTGCTTATTCTGCCATATTATAAGATTGGCAATAGTACAAAAGTAAGGAGAATGAGAGGCTTTGGAAGCACAGGAGAGGCTGGAGTTTTCCTCTCTGAAAAAATTTTAGAAACACGCCCGACGTACTCAGTAACTATAAATGGAAAAGCTTTTAGAGGATTAATAGACACAGGTGCTGATGTTTCAATTATAAGCAGTAATCACTGGCCTTCTCGCTGGCCTACTTGTCCTGCAGACATTACAGTGGTAGGTTTAGGTAGAGCTCATGGCTTGCAGCAAAGTGCTAAAATATTGCCTTGTATTGGCCCAGATGGGCAGCCAGCCCACTTACAACCCTATATAGCAGACCTTCCCATTAATTTATGGGGAAGGGATTTATTGCAACAATGGAAGGCTGAAATCCACATTCCAACGATAGATACTTATAGTATGCAAAGTCAAGAAATGCTATTAAATCAAGGATATCAGCCAGGGTTAGGTCTTGGTAAATATCATCAAGAGAAACTATTTCCCATTCCAGCTGAAGGTAATGCAAATAGAGAAGGTCTTGGATATCAATCTTTTCACTAGTGGCCACTGTTCGTAAAAGCTTACTGCTTCCCCCAGCACCAATCCCATTGACCTGGAAAACTGATATACCTGTATGGGTTGAGCAATGGCCTTTAACCATAGAAAAGTTAGAAGCTCTAACAGAATTAGTGACTGAACAGTTAGAAAAAGGACATATTGAAGAATCTTTTAGCCCATGGAACTCTCCAGTATTTCCAATAAAGAAAAAAACTGGTAAATGGCGTTTATTAACAGATCTCAGAGCAGTCAATGCAGTTATACAACCAATGGGGGCCTTACAACCAGGCCTCCCATCACCTAATATGATCCCTGCTAATTGGCCTCTCATAGTTATTGATCTGAAAGACTGCTTTTTCACCATTCCATTAAATCCCAAGGATAAAGAAAAATTTGCTTTTTCTGTGCCTGCACTAAATAATAAAGACCCTCGAAAAAGGTTTCAATGGAAGGTGTTACCTCAAGGCATGTTGAATAGCCCTACTATTTGCCAGAATTTTGTTGCTAAAGCCCTTGAACCAGTACGACTAGAATTTCCTAATTGTTATCTTATCCATTACATGGATGATATCTTGTGTGCTGCTCCTAATCAAGATTTACTTACTTCTGTGTATATTAGCATGCAGCTTTGCCTTGATAAAGCAGGACTTAAAATAGCTCCGGAAAAGGTACAAATGCATAGCCCATATCAATATTTGGGCACAATAGTTGATAGAACAACTATTAGACCACAAAAGGTGGAACTGAGGTCAGATCAAATCCAAACTCTTAATGATTTGCAAAAACTCCTAGGAGATATTAATTGGCTTTGCCCATGCATAGGGATCCCCACCTATGCATTGTCTAACCTATTTGCTTTGTTAAAAGGAGATTCAAAATTAAATAGTCCAAGAACTTTAACATCAGCTGCTTTAGAGGAACTAAAACTTGTAGAAAATAAAATTCATTCTTCTCAATTACAGAGAGTAACTGTTAATCAGCCATTGCAATTAATTATATTACCTTCTCCTCATTCACCTACGGGGATATTAATGCAAAATGAAGGAATTGTGGAATGGTTGTTTTTAGCAAATACTATGGTAAAATCCTTGTCACCTTATTTAGAATTATTAACTCAGTTGGTTCTGAAGGGAAGAACTCGAAGTAAGCATTTAATTGGAACTGACCCTTCACATATAATTATTAATTTAACTACTAAAGAAATTCAGGCTTGTTTCCAAAATTGTGTAAGTTGGCAAATTGCCTTTGCTGCCTCAATTAGAGAATGGCAGAGCTCAAACAGAAATATGGAAACTTCCCTTAAGTTTAAGAACATTACAAATCTGGAATGGCCATGATGCCAATGACACATCTGCTGGGATATGGAGCGGATGGTCTCACACTGGACATACAACAATTACAAACTAAAATAACTGGCATGCAATATGATTTTTGCAGTCTCTACACCAAAGTGCTACTTTACAAAGTATAGCTGGTGGATTAAAAGCATTGCATCCATTGGATTGGATAAAAGGCATGAATAGCAGTCTCCTAAGCATTTTGATACTTTTTGTTGTCTTTTAATTATCCTATGTTTAAGTTCTCAGGTGCACAGGAGGAATGCTCCAAGGATTGACTGAAAAAGAAATAACTCGAATAGGCTTATCTTCTCCTACAGGCTTATCTTCTCCTACGAAAACAAAAAGGGGGAGATGTGGGAAGACATTCGGGAACCTTTTTGTAACCTTGAAAATGTTGAAGTATGTGGGCTGAGCGATGGGATTCAGAAAGTCCTGCTTGAGCAGTGGAGGAACTGAGGGTGCGGGGCGTGGAGACTAATATCACCCTGTTTGGTCCTGAAGGATGGCTGGTTAGCCAGAGACAGGTAAGATTCCTCAAGGGAGGAACAACCTAAGACAGGCACAGTCTCAGAGGGGCCAACACGGGTGGGGCACAGACCCCCAATATCTGAGAGAGGTCTCCTGCCCCCAGGGCTGTTTTGCTCTCCACACCCAGCTCAAATCCACACCTGCTCAGCTCAGACCCAGGAGGCAAACAAGGATCATTGCCCCAGTCATGTGAGGCCTTTGATTGTTTATGAGTGTAACCTGAGAATGTTAGCTGAGGAACTCAATAAAAGCAACCTGGGATGAGTCAGCAGGGCTCTTGATCCGAGAGGTCTTGAGCCCCCCGGTCCCACTTTTCTCTTCAGTCTGTGTCTGTGTCTTCTTCAAGCTTGTGGAAACCCGTCACTCGCCTCGAGTCGCCGAGCTGGTCTCGGCAATGGATTAAATGCTCCAACCAAAAGACACACACTGGCTGAATGGATACAAAAACAAGACCCTTCTATATGCTGTCTACAAGAAATCAACTTCAGACCAAGGGATACATATAGACTTAAAGGAAAGGGATGGAAAAAGATAGTCCATGCAAATGGAAGTCAAAAGAAAGCTGGAGTAGCAATACTCATATCAGACAAATTAGACTTGAAAGTAAAGACTATTACAAGAGACAAGGAAGGACACTACATAATGATCAAGGGATCCATTCAAGAAGAACATATCACAATGGTAAATATCCATGCCCCCAACATAGGAGCACCTCAATACATAAGGCAAATGCTAACAGCTATAAAAGGGGACATCGACAGTAACACAATAATAGTAGGAGATTTGAACACCCCACTTACATCAATGGACAGATCATCCAAACAGAAAATAAATAAGGACACACAAGCTTTAAATGACACATTAGACCATCTCGACTTCATTGATATTTATAGGACATCCCATCCAAAAACGACAGAATACACTTTCTTCTCAAGTGCACATGGAACATTTTCCAGGATAGATCACATCTTGGGTCACAAATCAAACCTCAGCAAATTCAAGAAAATTGAAATCATATCAAGCATCTTCTCTGACCACAACGCCATGAGACTAGATATCAATTACAGGAAAAAAATCTGCAAAAAATACAAACACATGGAGTCTAAACAATTCACTATTAAACAACCAAGAAATCACTAAAGAAATCAAAGAGGAAATTAAAAAATATCTAGAAACAAATGACAACGAAAACACAACAACCCAAAACCTATGGGACACAGTAAAAGCAGTTCTAAGAGGGAAGTTTATAGCAATACAGTCCTACCTTAAGAAACAAGAAAATTATCGAATAAACAACCTAACCTTACACCTAAAACAATTAGAAAAAGAACAAAGAAACCCCAAAGGGAGCGGAAGGAAAGAAATCATAAAGATCAGAGCAGAAATAAATGAAAAAGAAAGGAAGGAAGCCATAGCAAAAATTAATAAAACTAAAAGCTGGTTCCTTGAGAAGATTAACAAAATTGATAAACCATTAGCCAGACTCATCAAGAAAAAAAGGGAGAAGATGCAAATCAACAGAATTAGAAATGAAAAAGGAGAAGTCACAACGGACACCTCAGAAATACAAAAGATCATGAGAGACTACTACAAGCAACTATATGCCAATAAATTGGATAACCTGGAAGAAATGGATACATTCTTAGAAAAATATAATCTTCCAAGACTAAATCAGGAAGAAATAAAACCATGAACAGACCAATCACAAGTACGGAAATTGAGGCAGTGATTAAAAATCTCCCAACACACAAAAGCCCAGGACCAGATGGGTTCAAGGGCGAATTCTATCAAACATTTAGAGAAGAGCTAACACCTATTCTTCTCAAACTCTTCCAAAATATTGCAGAAGGAGGAACACTCCCAAACTCATTCTACGAGGCCACCATCACCCTGATACCAAAACCAGGCAAAGATGTCACAAAAAAAGAAAATTACAGACCAATATCACTGATGAATATAGATGCAAAAATCCTCAACAAAATACTAGCTAACAGAATCTAACAGCACATTAAAAAAATCATCCACCATGATCAAGTGGGGTTTATCCCTGGGATGCAAGGATTCTTTAATATACGCAAATCAATCAACGTGATACATCCTATCAACAAATTGAAGGATAAAACCCATATGATAATCTCAATAGATGCAGAAAAAGCTTTTGACAAAGATCAACATCAATTTATGATAAAAGCTCCCCAGAAAATGGGCATAGAAGGAAATTACCTCAACATAATAAAAGTCATATATGAGAAACCAAAAGCCAACATCGTTCTCAATGGGGAAAAACTGGAAGAATTCCCTCTAAGAACAGGAACAAGACAAGGGTGTCCACTCTCACCATTATTATTCAACATAGTTTTGGAAGTGTTAGCCACAGCAATCAGAGAAGAAAAAGAAATCAAAGGAATCCAAATTGGAAAAGAAGAAGTAAAATTGTCACTCTTTGCAGATGACATGATATTATATATAGAAAACCTAAAGACTCTACCAGAAAACTGCTAGCACTCATTGATGAGTTTAGTAAAGTAGCAGGATACAAAATTAATGCACAGAAATCTCTTGCATTCCTATACACTAACAACGGAAGAGCAGAAAGAGAAATTAAGGAAACTCCCATTCACCATTGCAACCAAAAGAAGAAAATACCTAGGAATAAACCTGCCTAAGGAGGCAAAAGATCTGTATGCAGAAAACTTTAAGACATTGCTGAAAGAAATCAAAGACGACACAAACAGATGGAGGGACATACCATGTTCCTGGATTGGAAGAATCAACATAGTGAAAATGACTGTACGACCCAAAGCAATTTACAGATTCAATGCAATCCCGATCAAATTACCAATGGCATTTTTCACAGAACTAGAGCAAGAAATCTTACGATTTGTATGGAAATGCAAAAGACCCCGAATAGCCAAAGCAATCTTGAGAAGGAAAAATGGAGTTGGTGGAATCAGGCTTCCTGACTTCAAACTATACTACAAGGCCATAGTGATCAAGACACTATGGTACTGGCACAAAAATAGAAAAGAAGATCAATGGAATAGAATAGAGAACTCAGAAGTAAGCCCAAACACATATGGGCACCTTCTCTTTGACAAAGGAGGCACAAGTATACAATGGAAAAAAGACAGCCTCTTCAATAAGTGGTGCTGGGAAAATTGGACAGCAACATGTCAAAGAAGGAAATTAGGACACTTCCTAACACCATACAAAAAATCAACTCCAAATGGATGAAAGACCTACATGTAAGGCCAGACACTATAAAACTCCTAGAGGAAAACATGGGCAGAACACTCTATGACATCCATCAAAGCAAGATCCTTTTGGACCCACCTCCTAGAATCATGGAAATAAAATCGAGAATAAACAAATGGGACCTCATGAAACTTAAAAGCTTTTGCATAGCGAAAGAAACCACAAACAAGACTAAAAGGCAACCCTCAGAATGGGAAAAAATAGTTGCCTATGGAACAACGGACAAAGGATTAACCTCCAAAATATACAAGCAGCTTATGAAGCTTCATACCAAAAAAGCAAATAACCCAATCCACAAATGGGCGGAAGACCTAAATAGACATTTCTCCAAAGAAAACATACAGATGGCCAACAAACACATGAAAAGATGCTCAACATCACTCATCATCAGAGAAATGCAAGTCAAAGCCACAATGAGGTATCACCTCACACCGATCAGGATGGCCATCATCACAAAATCTGGAAACAACAAATGTTGGAGAGGGTGTGGAGAAAAGGGAAATCTCCTGCACTGTTGGTGGGACTGTAAGTTGGTACAGTCACTATGGAAAACAATTTGGAGGTTCCTTAAAAACTACAAATAGAACTACCATATGATCCAGTCATCCCACTACTGGGCATATACCCAAAGAAAACCATAATCCCAAAAGAAACATGTACCATAATGTTTACTGCAGCACTATTTACAATAGCTAGGACATGGAAGCAACCTAAATGCCCATTAACAAACGAATGGATAAAGAAGATGTGGCATATATATACAATGGAATATTACTCAGCTATGAAAAGGGATGAGATGGAGCTATATGTAATGAGGTGGATAGACCTAGAGTCTGTCATACAGAGTGAAGTAAGTCAGAAAGAGAAAGACAAATATTGTATGCTAACTCACATATATGGAATCTAAAAATGGTACTGATGAACTCAGTGACAAAACCAAGGACGCAGGTGCAGCGAATGGACTGGAGAACTCGAGGTTTGGGAGGGGGCAGGGGGTGAAGGGGAAGCTGAGATGAAGCGAGAGAGTAGCACAGACATATATATACTACCAAGTGTAAAATAGATAGCCAGTGGGAAGTTGTTGTATAACAAAGGGAGTTCGACTTGAGGATGGAAGATGCCTTAGAGGACTGGGACGGGGAAGGTCGGGGGGACTCGGGGGATGGTGGGGGGGAGTCAAGGGAGGGAGGGAATACGGGGATATGTGTATAAAAACAGATGATTGAATTTGGTGTACCCCCCCCAAAATAATAAATAAATAAATAAATAAAATTAAAAAAAAAGAGCAATGAAACTAAAAGATGGTTCTTTTTTTAATTTTTTTTTAAATTTTTAAATATAGTTGCTTTACAATGTTGTGTTAGTTTCTGTTATACAACAAAGTAAATCAGTTATATGTATACATATATCCTCTTCTTCTTGGACCTCCCTCCCACCCCACCCCCATCCCACCCATCTAAGTCACCACAGAGCACTGAGCTGAGCTCCATGTGCTATATAGAAGCTTCCCATTAGCTCTCTGTTTTACACATGGCAGTGTATATATGCCAACCCCAATCTCCCAATTCATCCAACACCCCTCCCCCATGTCCATGCTTGTTCTCTATGTCCATGTCTCTATTCCAGCCCTGCAAATACGTTCATCTGTACCATTTTTCTGGAATCCACATATATGCATTAATATACAAAATTTGTTTTCCTCTTTCTGACTTACTTCACTCTGTGTGATAGACTCTAGGGCCATCCATGTCTCTACAAATGACCCAATTTCATTCCTTTTTATGGCTGAGTAATATTCCATTGTATATATGTACCACGTCTTTTTATCCATTCATTTGTTGATGGACATGTAGATTGGGATAAACAAAACTGATAAACCTTTAGTCAGCATCAACAGGAAAAAAGGGAGAGGGCTCAAATCAATAAAATTAGAAATGAAAATCTAGAAGTGACAACAAACACCACAGAAATACAGAGGACAATAAGAGACTACTACAAGCAAGTATATGCCAATAAAATGGACAACCTATAAGACATGCACAACTCTAAGAAATATACAGTTCCCAAGATGGAACCAGGAAGAAATAGAAAATATGAACAGACCAATTGCAGTACTAAAATTGAATCAGTAATATAAAAATTCCCAAGAAACAAAAGTCCAGGACCAGGTAACTTCACAGGTGAATTCTATCAAACATTTAGAGAAGACTTAACACCCATACGTGAAACTATTCCAAAAAAATTTCAGAAGAATGAACACTTTTAAACTCATTCTATGAGGCTGCCATAACCCTGATACCAAAACCACACAAAGATAACACATGCACAAAAAAGAAAATTATAGGCCAATATAATTCATGAACATAAATGTAAAAATTCTAAACAAAATACTAGCAAACCAAATCCAACAATACATTAAACAATCACACACCATGATCAAGTGGGATTTATCCTAGGAATGCAAGGATTTTTCAATATCCACAAATCAATCAGTGTGATATACCACATTAAAAAAACTGAAGAATGAAAACCATATCATCATATCAATATGTAGAAAAAATGTTTGCTAAAATTCAACATCTATGTATGATTAAAAAAACTGTTTAGAAAGTGGGCATAGAGGGAACCTACCTCAATATAATAAAGGTCATATATGACTAACCCATAGCTAACATCATGCCCAATGTCAAAAAGCTGAAAGCATTTCCTCTAAGATCAGGAAGAAGACAAGGATGCCCACTCTCACCACTTTTATTTAACATGGTATTGGAAGTCCTAGCCACAGCAATCACAGAAGAAATAAAAGAATTCTAAATTGGAAAAGAAGTAAAACTATCACTCTTTTCATATCATATGATACTATATATAGAAAATCCTAAAGACACTACCAGAAAACTATTAGAGCTCATCAATTAATTCAGTAAAGTCACAGGATAAAAGAATTAATAGACAAGAATCTCCTACATTTCTATACATTAACAATGAAAAATCAGAAAGAGAAATTAAGGGAACAATGCCATTTACCATCAGGTCAAAAAGAATAAAATATGTGGGAGTAAACCTACCAAAGGAGGCAAAAGACTGGTACTCTGAAAACTATATGATGAAAGAAATCAAACATGACACAGATGGAGGTATACCATGTTCTTGGATTGTCAAAATGACTATACTACCCAAGGCAATCTGCAGATTATATGCAATCCCCATCTTATTAACAATGGCATTTCTCACAAAACTTGAACAATTTTTTTTAGTTTGTATGGAAACACAAAAGACCCTGAATAGCCAAAGCAATCTTGAGAAAGAAAAATGAAGCTGGAGGAAACAGACTCCTTGACTTCAGACTATACTATACTACAAAGCAACAGTAATCAAAACAGTATGGTATTTGAAAAAAAAAACCCAGAAATATAGATAAATGGAACAGAATAGAAACCCCAGAAGTAAATCTATGCACCTATGGTCAATTAATCTATGACAAAGGAGGCAAGACTATACATGGAGAAAAGATAGTGTTTTCAATAAGCAGTGCTGGGAAAACTGGACAGCTACATGTAAAAGAATGAAATTAGAACATTCTTTAACACCATACACAAAAATAAACTCTAAATGTATTAAGGAACTAAATGTAAAACAAGATACTATTAAACTCCTAGAGGAAAACCTAGGCAGAACACTCTTTGACATAAATCACAGCAAGATCGTTTTTGACCCACCTCCTAGAGTAACAGAAATAAAAACAAAAACAAACAAGTGGGGCCTAATGAAACTTAAAAGCTTTTGCACAGCAAAGGAAACCATAAACAAGATGAAAAGAAAACCCTCAGGATGGGAGAAAATATTTGCAAACAATGCAATCGACAAAGGTTTAATCTCCAAAATATACAAGCAGCTCATGCTGCTCAATATCAAAAAAAAAAAAAAAAAAAAAAAAAAAAAACCCAATTCCAAAAAAAAAAAAAAAAAAAAAGAAAAAAAAAGAAAGAAAGAAAGAAAAAAGAATACACCTACCAATGGAAAAATTCTCACAGAGCACCTGCCGAACACTAGCAGAGGACCTTGGACACATAAAAGGACAGGAAAGATCCCTGCATAACTGGGTAGGAAGGAAAAAAGAAAAGGAGAGGAAGTGGAATGGGACTTGCATCCCTGGTGTGGGGAGCTGAAGGAGAGGAGAGGTTCCTGCATCTGGTGAAGTCCCCTCACTGGTGGGGATATTGGCTGAGACAGAAGGAGAGCTTCATGGGCTTGGAGGAAAGCAGAGCAAATGGTCTGCTGCAGGCATGACAGAGTAAGACCTACACAGATGGTCTGTGCCACAGCCCATTATGCACTAGCCTGAGACATGTGTCTGCCAGTGTGGTCAGGGGCTGTGTGCTGGAACGTGGGGCAGGCCCAAGGAGAGGACTGATGTTGGCTATGAGGAGACAACATGAGGGGATGGGAGTGAGGAGCTCCACAACTGGTGGTCCAGGCTTCCTCCACAACTGCTTGTGGAGGAAGCCTGGACCACCATAGAAGTGAAGCACTATTGCTGAGTGATGCACAAAGGGCAGAGCCACCATTGTGAGCTCTCTCCCCATGCACCAGCCTGTGCCTCCCTGGCACTAAGAAGAGCTCCCACTGGGGTGGGCACTTGCACCCCAGGAAACTGCCTCCTCTGTGCGCCCTCTCCACCACGGCAGGCTCTTGTGTCCCCAGCTATCACCTCTTCCACACCCCATCCCCACCAAGAAGGGCTCTCATGTCCCTGGCTACCACCTCCTCCATATCCCCTCCCCACAGGGGTGAGCTCTTGTGCCTCCACTTGCCACTGCCTCCACTCCCCCTCCCTGCCGGGGTGGGCTCATGTGCTCCAGGGCAGCCTCAGGAGCAGACACCTGTGGATGGCCCACAGGCAGAGGTAGGGCTAAAACCACAGCTGATCCCCAGGGGCCATGCAACTAAGGAATAAGCACTGAAATCTCTCCTCACAACTGCACAAACTGCAGATTTACACCCTCGCAACTGGCTTTGTAAACTCAGTACCTGTAGAACATCTGAACATACAATGAGTGCTCCCACAGTCAAGACAGGTCTAGCTTTAGCAGCCAAGTGGGGTCTAGCTTTAGCTTTTGTGTGTATGGACATTGTGAGCACATATACAATGGGGTTGGGTCAGACCAGAGTCTGAGCTGCCCTCATAGTGCCTACAGCAGGTCCAGATCCATGATTACTGCAATCCTGGGACCTGACTTCAGTAGATCTACACTAGTGGTCTGGTGAAAAAAACACCTGAGAAGCACCAGGACCAATTGCCTGCATAACCACAGTTAAGGTGGGGCCGAGAGCAATACCAACAGCAGTGCAATCTGAGAGCCCACATAATGGATGAAAGTTGACAATAGAGCACATCCATGGATGAACAACTCCAGAGGAGGAATACTCAGTGGCTTCTCTCACAGTGGGTGTGCTCCAATCCCCCTACCTCACACAGCAGGTCAGAAACACAGCTAAGAAACAGATATTGGGGCCTCCACTCCAACAAGTAGGGAGCAACCCCCACCACTGACAAGGCAGTGACAACCACAGAGCAAAGGGAAGGGCCTGCTTAATATGCAGTACAGGCTCTGGTTATCACAGCATGAGTCACATCTATCAACGGGATAATGGCCTGTATACATTGAGAAAAGAGGTGGCAGACATCTGTACTAAAAACTGCCCTCGCAACAAAAAATATTAAACCTACACAGACTACACAGGGATGTTCCAACATAAAAATAGCCCTCCAAGACAGTCTGAGGGTCTGGCGTCAAGAGAAAGAGCCACCAGAGCATTCCGCCTTGAAGGCCAGCAGGGCTTGAGTACAGGAGCTCCACAGGGCTGGAGGAAACAGAGACTCTACTCTTGGAGGGTGCACACAAGGTCTCATGTGCACTGGGACCCAGCACAAAGCAGTGCCTCCATAGCAACCTGGGCTAGACATACCTAGATGTCTTGGAGGGTCTTGTGGGGAGGCAAAAGTTGGCTGTAGCTCACTGTGGAGTAAAGGAGACCAGTAGGAGAGGCCACAGGGAATATTGACCTGTGTGAGCTCTCCCAGAGGTCTGCATTTTGGCACCAAGACCTGGCCCCACCAACAACCTGTAGGCTCCAGTGCTGGAAAGACTCAGGCCAAACAACCAACAAGATAGGACCACAACCCCACCCATCAGAAGACAGGCTATCTAAAGTCTTACTCAGCTCAAAGCCTCCTCAAGATACACCCCTTGACATGGCCCTGCCCACCAGAGGGAGAAGATCCAGTTCCAACCACCAGAGGGCAGGCACCAGTCCCAATAGGACACCTATACAAGCCCCGGGACCAACCTCACCCACCAGAGGTTCAGACACCAGAAGCAAGGGGAAGTATGATCCTGCAGCATCTGAAAAAGAGACCACAAACACAGAAAGGTAGACAGAATGAGATGACAGAGAAATATGTTACAGAAAAAGGAACAAGATAAAAATCCACAAGAACTAAGCGAAGAGGAGATAGGCAATCTGCCTGAAAAAGAATTCAGAGTGATGATAGCAAAGATGATTCAAAATCTCAGAAAATGAATGGATGCACAGACTGGGAAGATAAAAAATGTTTAACAAAGAGAAAGAAGATTTAAAAACCAAATGGAGATGTACAACAGAATAACTGAAAGGAAAAATACACTAGAAAGAATCAATAGCTAAATAACTGAGGCAGAAGAATGAATATGTAACCTGGAAAACAGAGTGGTGTAAATCACTTCCACAGAACAGAATAAATTAAAAAGAATGAAAAGAAATGAGGACAGTCTCACACACCTCTGGGACAACATTAAATGCACCAACATTCACACTAAAGGGGTCCCAAAAGAAGAGAAAGGGAAAGGGCCTGAGAAAATATTTGAAGAGATTATAGCCAAAAACTTCCCTAACATGGGAAAGGAAACAGTCACCCAAATCTAGTAAGAACATATAGTCCCATACAGGATAAACCCAAGGAGGAACATGTTAAGATATACGTTAATCAAAATGACAGGGACTTCCTTGGTGGTTCAGTGGTTAAGAATCTACTTGCCAGTGCAGGGCACATGGGTTTGATCTCTGCTCCAGGAAAATCTCACATTCCATGGAACAACTAAGCCCATGAGCCACAACTATTGAGCCTGTGCTCTAGAGCCCATGAGCCACAACTATTGAGCCTGCATGCCACAACTACTGAAGCCAACATGCCTAGAGCCCTTGCTCTGCAACAAAGAGAAGCCACTGCAATGAGGCAACTGCACACCACAATGAAGAGTAGCCCCCACTCACTGTAACTAGAGAAAGCCCATGTACAGCAATGAAGGCCCAATGCAGCCGATAACTAACTAAATAAATGTATTAAAAAATCAAAATGACAAAAATTAAATACAAAGAAAAATATTAAAAGCAGCAAGGGAAAAGCAAGAAATAACACACAAGGGAATCCCCATGAGGTGATCAGCTGATATTTCTGCAGAAACTCTGCAGGCCAGAAAACAGTGGCATGATATATTTAAAGTGATGAAAGGGAAAAACCTACAACAAAGAATACTCTACCCAGCAAGGCTCTCATTCAGATTTGACAGAGAAATCAAAAGCTTTACAGACGAGCAAAAGCTAAGAGAATTCAGTACCACCAAACCAGCCTTACAGCTAATGCTAAAGGAAATGCTCTAGGTGGGGGAAAAAAGAGGGCACAACTAGAAACAAGAAAATCACAAATGGGAAAGCTCACCAGTAAAGGCAAGCATAAAGTAATAATAGAAAAATCATCCAGATGCAAATAGGATAACAAAACAAGCAACCATGAGAAGAGGAGATTACAAATGCAGGAAATGGGAACTGCATTTGAAATTAAGAGACAAGCAACTCAAAACAACTTTGTGTATATATAGACTGCTATATCAAAACCTCATGAGAACTGCAAAGCAAAAATCTACAATAGATACACACAAAAAAGATAAAGCAACCCAAACACAACACTGCAGACCCAAACCACAAGAGAAGAGAACAAAACAAGGGAAGAAAGAAGACTGATAAAAACAAATCCAAAACAATTAAGAAAATGGGAATAGGAACATACTTATCAATAATTACCTTAAATATAAATGGATTAAATGCTGCAAAAGCCATAGACTGGCTGAATGGATACAAACATAAGACCCCTATATACACTGTCTACAAGAGATCCACTTCAGACCTAGGGACACATATAGAATGAAACTGAGTGGATGCCAAAAATTTTCCATGCAAATGGAAATCAATAGAAAACTGAAGTACCAATAGTCACACCAGACAAAATAGAGTTTAAAATAAAGTCTGTTATAAGAGACAGGGAAGGACACTACATAATGACCAAGGGATCAGCTCAAGAAGAAGATATAACAATTGTTAATATCTATGCACCCAATATAGGAGCATCTCAATATATGAGGCAAGTGCTAACAGCCATAAAAGGGGAAATCAACAGTAACACAATAATAGTGGGTGACTTTCACACCCAACTTACACCAATGGACAGATCATCCAGACAGAAAATCAATAAGGAAACACAAGACTTTAATGACAAATTAGGCCAAATGGAATTAATTGATATTTTTAGATCATTCCATCCAAAAGCAGCAGAATACACTTTCTTCTGAAGTGCGCATAACATTCTTCAAGATAGATTACATCTTTGGCCATAAACCAAGCCTTGGTAAACTTAAGAAAAATGAACTCATACCAAGCTTCTTTCATGACAACAACTCTATGAGATTAGAAGTAAATTACAGGGAAGAAAAACCTGTAAAAAACACAAATACATGGAGGCTAAACAATATGTTAATAAACAACCAATGGATCAGTTAAGAAATCAAAGAGGAAATAAAAAAAAATACCTAGAGAAAAATGACAATGAAAACAAGATGATACCAAACTTACGGGATGAAGCAAAAGCAGTTCTAAGATGCAAGTTTACAGCAATACAATCTTACCTCAGTAAACAAGAAAAATCTCAAACAACCTAACCTTACACCTAAATCAACTAGAGAAAGAGCAAACAAAACCCAAAGTTAGTAGAAAGAAAGAAATCAAAGATAAGAGCAGAAGGAAATGAAATAGAGATAAAAAAATAAAAATAAAAAAGATCAATGAAACTAAAATCTGGTTCTTTGAAAAGATAAAGTTGATAAACCTTTAGCTAGACTTATCAAGAAAAAAAAGGAGAGGGCTCAATAAAATTAGAAATGAAAAAGAAGTTACAACTGACACCACAGAAATACAAAGGATCACAAGAGATTACTACAAACAACTATATGCCAAAGAAATGGACACCTAGAAAAAATAAACGAATTCTTAGAAAGGTACATTCTTCCAAGACTGAACCAGGAAAAAAACAGAAGATATGGACAGACCAATCACAAGCACTGAAATTGAAACTGATCAAAAAACTTCCAACAAATGAAAGTCCAGGACCAGATGGTGTCACAGGTGAATTCTATCAAACATTTAGAGAAGAGTTAACACCTATCCTTCTGAAACTATTCCAAAAAATTTCAGAGGAAGAAACACACCCATGCTCATTCTCTGAGGTCACCCCTGATACCAAAACCAGACAAAGATACCACAAAAGAAAATTACAGGCCAACACCACTGATGAACATACACGCAAAAATCCTCAACAAAATACTAGCAAATAGAATCCAACAATACATTTAAAGGATCAAACACTGTGATCAAGTGGGATTTATCCCAGGAATGCAAGGATTCTTCAATATACGCAAATCAATTAATGTGACACACCATACTAACCAACTGAAGAATAAAAACCATATGATCATCTCTATAAATGCTGGAAAAGATTTTGACAAAATTCGACACCGTTTATGATTAAAAACACTCCAGATAGTGAGCATAGAGGAAACCTACCTTAACATAACAAAGGTCATATACAACAAACCCACAGCTAACATGGTTCTCAGTGGTGAGAAGCAAAGCATTTCCTCTTAGATTAGGAATGAGACAAGGATGTCCACTCTCACCCCTTTTATTCAACATAGCTTTGGAAGTCCTAGCCATGGCAACCATAGGAGAAAAAGAAATAAAAGGAATCCAAATTGGAAAAAAAAGTAAAACTATCACTGTTTGTAGATGACATGATACTCTACATAGAAAATCCTAAACATGCTACCAGAAAAGCACTAGAGCTCATCAATGAGTTTGGTAAAATTACAGGATAAAAAATTAATACACAGAAATCTCTTGCATTTCTGTATGCAAACAATGAAAGACAGAAAGAGAAACTAAGGAAACAATCCCATTTGCCACTGCATCTAAAAGAATAAAATACCTAGGAATAAACTTACCTAAGGAGGGAAAAGACCTGTACTCTGAAATCTACAAGATGCTGATGAAAGAAATCAAAGATAACACAAACTAATGGAGAGATATACCATGTTCTTGAACTGGAAGAATCAATATTGTCAAAATGACTATACTATCAAAAGCAATCTACAGATTCAATGCAACCCCTGTCAAATTACCAATGGCATTTTTTACAGAATTAGAACAAAAATTTTTGTAATTTGTGTGGAGTCACAAAAGACCCTAAATACCCAAAGCAATCTTGAGAAAGAAAAATGGAGATGGAGGAATCAGGCTCCCTGACTTCAGACTATACTACAAAGCTATAGTAATCAAATGGTATGGTACTCACACAAAAACAGAAGTATAGATGAATGAAACAGGACAGAAAGCCCAGAAATAAACCCACACACCCATGATCAATTAATCTACAATAAAGGAGGTAAGACTATACATTGGAGAAAAGACAGTCTCCTAAGTAAGTGGTGCTGGGAAAACTGGACAGCGACATGTAAAAGAATAAAATTAGAACACTCTAACATCATCTACAAAAATAAACTCTAAAAGGATTAAAGCTCTAAATGTAAAACCAGATACTATAAAACTCTTAGAGGAAAATATAGGCAGAACACTCTTTGACATAAATTGCAGCAATATCTTTTTGGATCCACCTTCTAGAGTAATGAAAATAAAAACAGAGATAAACAAATGGGGCCTAATGAAACTCTTGCACAGCAAAGGAAACCATAAACAAAATGAAAAGACAACCCACAGAATGGGAGAAAATATTTGCAATCAATGTAACCAGTAAGGGATTAATCTCCAAAAAACACAAACAGCTCATGCATCTCAATATCAAAAAAACAAACGACCCAATCAAAAAATGGGCAGAAGATCTAAACAGACATTTCTCCAAAGAAGGCATACAGATGACCAAAAAGCACATGAAAAGATGCTCAACATCACTAATTGTTAGAGAAAGGCAAATCAAAACTACAATGAGGTATCACCTTACATCAGTCAGAGTGGCCATCATCAAAAAGTCTACAAGCAATAAATGCTGGAGAGAGTGTGGAGAAATGGGAACCTTTCTATGCTGTTGGTAGGAATGTAAACTGATACAACCGTTACGGAAAACAGTATGGAAGTTCCTTAAAAAACGAAATATAGAATTACCATATGATCCATCAATCTCACTCCTTGCCATATATCCAGAGAAAACCATAATTTGAAAAGATACATGCACCCCAATGTTCGATGAAGAACTATTTACAATAACCAAGGCATGGAAGAAACCTAAATGTCCATCAACAGAGGAGTGGATAAAGATGATGTGGTACATACATACTATGGAATATTACTCAGCCATAAAAAGAATGAAATAACGCCATTTGCAGCAACATGAATGGACCTAGAGATTATCATACTAAATGAAGTCAGAAAGACAAATATCATATGATATCACTCATATGTGGAATCTATAAAAAATGATACAAATGAACTTATTTACAAAACAGAAAAAAGTCACAGATGTAGAAAACATACTTATGGTTACCAGGGGGAAAATGTGGGGAGGGATAAATTGGGAGATTGGGATTGACTTATACACACTGCTGTATATAAAACAGATAAATAATAAGGACCTATTGTATAGCACAGGGAACTCCACTTGATACTCTGTAAAAGTTACATGGGAAAAGGACCTAAAAATGAGTGGATATATGTACAACTGATTGACTTTGCTATACACTTGACACTAACACAACATTGTATATTAACTATACTCCAATGAAATTTTTTTAAAAAAACTAAAAATAGAGCTACCATTATCCTGCAATCCCACTCCCAGGCATATATCCAGAGAAAACCATAATTAGAAAAGATACATTCACCCCAATGTTCATTGCAGTACTATTTACAACAGACAAGACATGGAACCAACCTACATGTCCACTGACAGATAAATGGATAATGAAGATGTGGTATATTTATACCATGGACTATATATACTTAGCCATAAAAAATAATTAAATAATGCCATTGGCAGCAACATGGATGGACCTAGAAATTATTATACTAAGTTTCGTAAGCCAGACAGAAAAAAATAATATCATATGATATCGCTTATGTGTGGCATCTAAAAAAATACACAAGTAGACTCATATACAAAACAGACCAAAAGACATAGAAAACAAATTTATGGTTACCAAAGGGGTTTGCAGAGGAAGAATAAATTAGGAGTTTGGGATTAACATATACACACTACTGTATATAAAATAACCAACCAGGACCTACTGCATAGCACAGGGAATTTTATACACACACACATACACACACACACACACACACACACACGTGTGTGTGTGTGTGTATAACTGAATCACTTTGCTGTATATCTGAAACTAACACAACACTATAAATCAATTATACTTCAATTTAAAAAAAAGAAAGTGGGGGTAGCAATACTCAGATAAAATAGACTTTAAAACAAAATCATAAAGAAAGAAAAAGGACAGTATATAATGATAAAGAGATTAATACAAGAAGAGGATTGTACACTTGTTAACATATATGCACCCAACATGGGGCAGTAAATACGTAAAACAAAGACTAACAGACATAAAAGGGGAAAGTGAAAGGAATGCAATAATAGTTGGAGACTTTAACACCCCACTGATATCAATTGACAGATCCTCTAGTCAGAAAATCAATAAGGCAATAGAGATCCTAATTGACACAATAGACCAGTTGGACTTAACTCATACCTACATTCAAAAAAATAAAAAATGGAATATACATTCTTTCAAGTTTGAATGTAACAAATTTAAGAGGATAAACTATTTCAAGCATCTCTTTTGATCAAACGGTATGAAAGTAGAAATCAACCACAGAAAGAAAAACAAGAAATAAAGATTATATGGAGAATAAAAAACATGCTACTCAAAAACCAATGGGCTTGGGACTTCCCTGGTGGCGTAGTGATTAAGAATCCACCTGCCAATGTGGGGGACAAGGATTCAATCCCTGGTCTGGGAAGATCCTACATGCCATGGAGCAACTAAGCCCGTGAGCCACAACTACCGATCCCACATGCCACAACTACTGAAGCCTGTGTGCCTAGAGCCCGTGCTCTGCAACAATAGAAGCCACCACAATGAGAAGCCTGTGCACCACAACAAAGAGTTGCCCTGCTCATTGCAACTAGAGAAAGCCTGTGCAGCAACAAAGACCAAACGTAGCAAATAAATAAATAAATAAGTGTATATATATATATATATATATATATATATATATAAACCAATGAGCCAATGATGAAATCAAAGACGAAATAAGAAAACACTTTCATACAGACAACAATGAAAACACAACCATACGAAATCTATGGGATGTAGCAAAAGCAGTTCTATCAGGGAGGTTCATAGCAATACAGGCTTTCCTCAAAAACCAAGAAAAATCTCGAATAAACAACTTAATGTACAACCCAAAAGAATTAGGAAAAGTAGAACAAACAAAGCCCAAAATTATCAGAAGGAAGTGAATAATAAAGATCAGAGAAGAAATAGAGATAAAAAATAGAAAAGAATAAAGCCAAGAGCTGATTTTTTGAAAGGATAAACAAAAATCAACAAACCTCTAGCCAGGCTCACCAAGAAGAAAAGAGAGAAGACACTCCCCACCCCCCCAAAAACAATTAAGGAAAGACGAAATATATGATCCTCCAGAAACACACAAAAAAATCATAAGAAAATACTATGAACACTTTTATGCCAACAAATTGGACAACTTAGAAGAAATGGACAAGTTTCTAGAAACATACAGCCTGCCAAAACTGCATCAAGAAGAAACAGACAATTTGAACAGACCAATTACTAGAAGCGAAATAGAATCTGTAATAAAAAACTAAAACAAACAAACAAAAACTCTCTGCAAACAAAAGTCCAGGACCAGATGGCTTCACAGGGGAATTCTATCAAACATACAAAGAACTTATACTGATCCCTCTCAAACTCTTTTAAAAGACTGAAGAGGAGAGAACACTCTCACAATCATTCTATGAAGCCACTATCACCCTGACCCCAAAACCAGACAAAGACAATACCAAAAAAAAAAAAAAAAAGAAAATTACAGGCCAATATCTTTGATAAATATAGATGCAAAAATCCTCAACAAAATATTAGCAAACTGAATCCAACAACACATAAAAGGGATCAACACTACAATCAATTTGGATTCATTCCAAGGTCACAAGCATAGTTCAACATATGCAAATCAATGTGATACACTGCATCAACAAAAGACAAAAACCAAATGGTCATCTTAATAGATTCAGATAAAGCTTTCGACAAAATTCAGCATCCGTTCATGACACAAACTCACCAAAGTGGGTACAGAGGGAACATATCTCAACATAATAAAAGCCATTTATGACAAACCCACAGCCAATATAATATTTAATGGTGAAAAGCTGAAAGCCTTACTGCTAAATTCTGGAACAAGACAAGGATGCCCACTCTCACTACAGCTCAACATAGTGTTGCAAGTCCTAGCCACAGCAAACAGACAAGAAAAAAATGAAAGGTATCCAAATTGGAAGGGAAGAGGTAAAATTGTGTTTATATTCAGATGACATGATACTCCATGTAGAAAACCCTAAAAACTCTACACAAAAACAATTAGTAATAAGTGAATTCAGCAAGGCATCAGGATACAAGATTAATATACAGAAATCTGTTGCATTCCTTTACACTGAAAGAAATAGAGAAAGTTAAAACACAATCCCATTTAAAATCACGTCAAAAAATACCTAGAATGAAAACTAACCAATGAATGACCTATATGCTGAGAACTATAAAACAGTGAGAAAGGAAACTGAAGATGATTCAAGGAAATGGAAAGATATTCCATGTTCTTGGATTGGAAGGATTAATATCATTAAAATCACCATACTACCCAAAGCAATCTACAAGATTTAATGCAATCCCTACTTTTCGTAGAACTAGAACAAATAATCCTAAAATTTATATGAAACCAAAAAACACCCGCAACTGCCAAAGCAATCCTGAGGACAAAGAATAAATCTGGAGGCATAACCCTCCTGGCCTTCAGACAATACTACAAAGCTACAGTAATCTAAACAGCATGGTATTAGCACAAAAACAAATATATGGATCAATGGAACATAATAGAGAGCCCAGAAATAAACCCACACACCTATGATCAATTAATCTTTGACAAAGGAGGCTATAATATACAATGGAGAAAAGACAGTCTCTTCAACAAGTGGTATTGGGAAAGCTGGACAACCTCATGTAAATAAATAAAATTAGAATACTCCCTCACACCACATACAAAAATAAACTCAAAATGGTTTAAAGACCAAATTTAAGACATGACACCATAAAACTCCTAGGAGAGAACATAGGCAAAACATTCTCAGACATCAATTGTAGCAATATTTTATTAGATCAGTCTCCCAATGCAAAAGAAATAAAAGCAAAAATAAACAAATGAGGCCTAATCAAACTTACAAGCTTTTGCACAGCAAAGAAAACCATACACAAAATGAAAAGATAACCTACAGAATGGGAGAAAATATTTGCAAACGGCATGACTGACAAGGTGTTAATATCCAAAATATACAAACAGTTCCTATAACTCAAAAAAAAAAACAACCCAATCAAAAAATGGGCAGAAGAACTAAATAGACATTTATCTAAAGATGGCCAACAGGCACATGAAAGGATGCTCAACATTGCTAATTGTTAGAGAAAGGCAAATCAAAACTATAATGAGGTCTCACCTCATATTGGTCAGAATGGCCATCATCAAAAAGTCTATAAATATTAAATGCTGGAGAGAGCATGAAGAAAAGGGACTCCTACACTGTTGGTGGGAATGAAAATTGGTACAGCCACTACGGAAAACAATATGGAGTTTCCTTAAAAAACTAAAAATACAGCTACCATATGATCCAACAATCCCACTCCTGGGTATTTGTTCAGAAATGATGAAAACCCTATTTTGTAAAGATACCTGCATCCCAATGCTTACAGAAGCACTATTTACAATAGACAGCACATGGAAGCAACCTAAGTGTTCATGAACAGACGAATGGACAAAGATGATGTGGTATATATAATATATGCACGATGGAATATTAGCCATGAAAAAGAATGAAATATTGCCATTTGTAGCAACAGAGGAAACTAGAGATTATCATACTGAGTGAAGTCAGAGAAAGACAATTATACAATATCACTTATATGTAGAATCTAAAAAAATATTATTCACAAAACAGAAATAGACTCACAAAGAAACAAACTTATGGTTACCAAAGGGGAAATAAGAGAGGAGGAATAAATTAGGATCTTGGGATTAACAGATACACACTACTATATATAAAGTAGATAACAAGGATTTACTGTATAGCACAGGAAGCTATATTCAATACCTTGTAATAGCCTATAATGGAAAAGAATCTGAAAAATGTATATATGTATAACTGGATAATTTTACTGTATATCTGAAACACAATATTGTAAGAAAAAAAACTATACTGAAATTTAAAAAATATATAAAGAGGGGGACTTCCTAGGTGGCACAGTAGTTAAGAATCCGCCTGTCAATGCAAGGGACATGGGTTCGATCCCTGCTCCAGGAAGATCCCACATGCCGTGGAGCAACTAAGCCTGTGCGCCACAACAACTGAGCCTGTGCTTTAGAGCCCATGAGCCACAACTATTGAGCCCATGTGCTGCAACGACTGAAGCCCACATGCCTAGAGCCCATGCTCTGCAACAAGAGAAGCCACGGCAATGAGAAGCCCCTACACCGCTACGAAGAGTAGCCCCCACTCACCTCAACTAAAGAAGAAAGCCCGTGCACAACAAAAAAGACCCAACACAGCCAATAAAATAATAAATTAATTAATTTTAAAGAAAAGAAAAAGAATATATATCACTGAATCACTTTGCTGTACACCAGAAACTAACATAGCATTGTATATCAACTATACTTCAATTAAAATAAAAGAAAAAAGAAAAAATCGGAACCTAAATCTTTTACCTTAAACCGTAAGCTATTGAGCACACTCCAAGAATGTTCCTAAATGTTCCGCAGAGAATGTGGAGCCTGCAGTGTGAAAATGGCTTGGGCCATGATTCTTCTTTACTTATTTATTTTTTTTTGTAATTCCTTATGTTTTCCTCTGCTAATTCCTTTCTTTCCTGAACCTTTTTATTTTTTTTCTTCACATCTTTATTGCACTATAATTGCTTTACAATGTTGTACCAGTTTCTGCTGTACAACAAAGTGAATTGGCTGTATTTATACATATACAACGTTGCCTCTGTAAAGCTTTATTCCTGTCCCCCAGCAAAGATAACCCAAGAACCTCTCATACCCACCGGCTTCACCAGTTTGGAAGTCTCCCCTCTACTAACGCAAGGTCCCCAGAAAGGCCCCAAGCCTGGGTTCTAACGCCAGGCTTGTCATTAACTGGCTGTGTGGCTTTGGCTGGACCCAGTCTCTATGAGCCCACTGACCCTCATCTGTAAGACGGGGCACTAGACTTGGATGATCTCCAAGGTCCCTGCTGACCTGGCCCCTTTCTCTCCTCATCAAGTAAACAGAACGTGAAAGTAACAGGGGGACCTCCATGCAAAATGTCCTCTCCTTCCTACAACAGGATGTCTATATGTGCCTGTTTCATACTAAACATTTCTTTTCCTGGGAAAACACAAAGGCCATCCTTTTGCTCCAAAGTGAAGTGGAGAGTGAATTGGCCCCAGAAGAGGGAGTGGAGGGATCCAGCCACCTGGTGTGCAGTGGCTTTGAGCAGAGATATGACCACAGGAGGTGGTGGGAAGCTTGTCCTCTAACCTGGTGGCACCAGTTGCTCCTCCAGACCTCAGCCCACCCCTCAGCTCATCCTCTTGACAGGCTCTCACCGTGCTCCTGGCTGCTGTCACCACTCAGAGCTCGCTCCAGCCTCAGCCACCAGCAGGGCCTGATAGTGGACTCTTAATTTGATTGTGTTCTTTTGGCCTCCAGCTGAAATCCCTAAGGGCTCTGCCACGCACTCCAGTCCTGTGACCCTTGCCTTCCAGGAGCCAGGCAAGAAGCGAAGCCACCGGAGGTCCTTCAAACAGCAGGAAGGAGGGGCCTGCCCCCCTTCTTCACAGCTCCCTGTCTGCTGAGGAGGATCTGGGCCCCCCTCCTCCACACCTGCTGGAGGGTCTGGAAGGAGTCACAGATGTGGCCTGCGGGGGCAGGGTGAAAGGCAGAGGGGCTTTCCTGCGGTTGAGGAATAACCAGCCAAGGACCACTGGGCCCAGCACGAAGCAAAACAGGCACAGTGTGTAAGGACCTTGTGACATGGCCTGTGAGCGCCCCAGGGGCATGGGAACCAGCAACAGCACGTTTCTCACCCCTCATCACCTACCCCCAGAGGATCAACTCAGGGGAGATGGGCCCTGCTCCCCAGCAGTGGAGCATGTGGTCCCGACACTGGAGCTCCACAGCAGATCTAAAAGCACAGCACTGAGCAGCAGTGCCCTGCAGGACAGTGTTGGCAGGGGCCCGACGACCTGACCTGGGTCAGTGCAGCTGGGTTGCAGTCAGGCTGGGTGTCAGTCTACACGGCAGCACCTGAGTTCTTTGAATCTGCATGGTGAGAGCAGTGACTCCACGATGCCATCTCATGCTTAGCCTAGACCTCCCATTTCTGTTCTTTTTTGATCTCTAAGGAGTGTACTGACCTCACTCTAAATATGCTGTCTCATTTTGTCATCCTAACTTCACTCTGGAACTTGGGGACTAATGGCCACACCAAGCCCATTGGAAGTCTTGTGTAAAGCAAACCAGTGATCATTTTTAAGTGACATATGTGAGGTCCCCCATTGTGCTAAAGCCTAGTCTGTCTTCACAACGCTTAGAATGTGTGTATGTGTGTAAAATGTATAACATATATTTATATATGTTGCTATAGCGATATGTTAAAGGCCAACATAACTGATGGACAGGGTCAGTGAGAGGAAATGAAAGTCTTTTTGGTGGCTATTAAAGGAAAATGTATATAAAGAAATAAAAAGTTTCCACAGCCTGTTTTGTTTCCCATTTCTGCACTAGTCCTTACACTGAGAGGGTGAGAATAGGAAAGACAAACTGTCACTAAGAGCTCACCTCACTGTCTAATGCTTAAAGTCTGAGTTTAAAAGAATGATTTATTCTCCTGTCATTTTGTAAAAATCTCCAGTCTAAAAATATAAAAGGGTAGTTCTTACATTTAGAGTGCCTTAGAATCAGCTTTGCAGATTATAGAAGCTACTTCCTGGGCTCCAATCCCAAGAAATTTCATTGATATGGGGCCCTAGAGTCTGCATGTTTTACAAAAACACAACCAGATGTTTCTGATGCAGGTGGGCTGCAGATCACAGTTTAAAACACATTGTTCTATAACACTGAATCAAAACTATAAATTTCTTTTCCTTTAATTAATAAGTTTTAATTGAAAAGTGTTTAAGTCCCACCATAAATGTTGACATAATGATCTTAAGATTTCCTTTGGGAAAAGTTCTTAGTGATGTTCTTTTGCATTCCAGAACTAAAAGAAAGCTATCATTCCACAATTATATCCTAGAGGCAGTAATAAGTTACAACAAACAACAACACAAACAAAAAATTCAACCATGATCACCACCACCACCACCAATAGCAAAAATATCCATCAACAGACTCAGGCCTGAGGTAGACATTTCCATGGTAGATGGATTGATTTTGACTTCTGCTTTTACACTTGGTTGTTTAAGTATTTTCCATGAGCGCCTCTGGCAGAATCAGCCGAATGGATGAAAAGTCAGTCAAACTATGAAGTATTACTCAAAGATAAAGTAGGAAACATCGAGGACCTCTTGCCCTGCAGTTATTCAAGTATCCCAGCAATTCTTCCTTCATCCCTGTGCCTCCAGGGCTGGAAGACATTGATGATATAATCAGCAATCAATGGAGAACTCAAATATTATTTATAAGAACTTCATTTTACGGACATAACATTTATGAAAGCAATAGAATTTAATCATATAAATCTCAGATCTGTTCAGGATCCAGTCACAACTTGCTTATGGGGAAAATTCCTAACAGCCATTCTTGTGTTTCGCCCTTTGAAAAGTAGTTCTTTACCCTATTAAAAAAGTTGCAAAAAATTTATCTTTGGAATGGAAGATTCTCCAATATTTAACTTTTCATAAATTATATTATTTTCCTCTATATGTCAGAAGCAGAATTCATTCTTAAAAATAAAATCAACCTACATGACCATCAATGTCTTCCAACTTGCCATAATTCAAATGAGAACCATGTTGGGTTCTGGGCAGGAAATAGGGTGAGAACCCTTTAAGAAAAAAATGGAAAGGAAGAAAATGGCAGGTACCTAATGTAATGATTCAAACATGTACAACTATCTCTTGATCTGTCAACTTAAGACAGAAAAAACAACGTGCAGAATTTATGCAGGGTTTATTATATCTGCCAGATTTTATTACTTCTAAAGTGAATACGCTAGGCACTTATTGAATTAGTTTTCTATTTCTGCTGTAACCAGTGACCATAAGTTTAGTGTCTTAAAAGAACACACTTTTATATTAATTATATTATATTATATTATATTATATTATATTATATTATATTACATATTATATTAATTATATTATATTATATTATTTTTCTGTAGGTTAGGAGTCCAACAAAAATCTCACTGGACTAAAATCAAGGGGTCAACAGGATTGCCTTACCTTCTGGAGGTTCTAAAGGATAATCTCTTTCCTTGCCTTCCTAAAAAGTTTTTAGAGGCCACCACATCCCTTGGCTTTGACCCGCTTCCTACAACTTCAAAACTAGAACAGCAGGCTGAGTCCTTCTAATTTCACATCATTTTGACCTTCTTTTCTGCCTCCCAATTCTAAGGTCCTGTATAATTTCATGGGGCCCATTTGAATAGTCCAAGATAATTTCTTCATCTCAAGGTCTTTATCCTAATCACATCTGCAAAGTCGCCTTTGCTATGTGATGTAGTATATTCACGGGTTGGGGGAATTACAACAGGAACATCCTGGGGAGACAGTATTATTCTGCTAGTCACAACACTATTAACTGAGATGCCAACTAATATTGGAACTAAGAAAAGAAGAACTTCTCTAAGTTCAACAAAGTTTAGTAAAAATACGACATTACCTGAAGGCACAGTCAAGCAAAGACATTACCTAAAGCAAATCAAGACAAAGTCAACTTAGAACCCTAGAAGTGCTTCACTGATATCCATAAAATTGCACAAGTACTAGTCTCTTTATATTGTTTGTTGTTTTTTTCCCCCAAACGTGGCTTTTTCCCCCCTCTAAGGCTGATTTTGATGGGAGAAATCTCATCCGAGATAAAAGCCTGTGGTGGAGGAAGTGAAGGTGGTGGTGGAGTGGCGCACCTGGGACCCCACTAACTTCTAACTCTAAACTTTCAGCTGGTCTCAATGGAATAGATGGAAGGGTTCTCCCACACCTACCCTTGCCTGAACAAAGGGATCCTCCTGTGCCTTCTCCAGGCTGCCAGGAAGAGGCGACGTGGTCGTTCCCTTGGAACTTGCCTTGTAAAGAAGGCAGGCACCAAGATATTAACTTCTCTGGGATTTTGTGGACCAGATGCTGGCCTTCTGTGTAGAGAGCTCCCTGACTTTTGCTCACACATCCCCGGGTTGGCCTAAGGCCCGTGCTGCCTGGGCTGGCTGTGGAGGCTGAGCTCCTCAGGTGGAGCCATCTTGCTCTGTCTCCTCCAAACCAGGATCTGACCAGAAAGAAACGTAATCGTGCTACTTAGGCTGGTGGAAAACACGCCTCCTCTTCCTCTCGGACTGGGGCAGCCCTTTCCTATGTTGGCCTGCTTTTTGTGGGAGTGGGGGAGGGGTGGGGAGGATGAGAGCAAGAGGAGCAGGGACCAGGGGGAGGAGTGAGAATAAAAAAAGCCTGGGGAGGTGCTAGGGGAGGATGGGGAGGAGGAGTGGAAAATGGAGGCAGAGGAAGAGTGTGAATGCCAAGGAGGTTCCAGTCTCTGATCCCAGAATGGCAGCTGCTCTCTCTTGAACTTCCCCTGACCTCATGCTGGACACACACACACACACACACACACACACACACACACACCAGCCTCCTCTCTCATCCTCCAACCTCGTTTTTTCACAGAACAGCCTCTTAGCCCCTGCCCCCTCCCATGCTCTGATTCTGGGAATTATTTCCTTTTTCTCTGGGTTTCCCCAGATTTAGGCACAGATTCCGCACCAGCAGCCAAGTGCTCGTCTGTGGATCTGGAGAGTCCAAGGGAGAGAAGTCATCCAGGAGAAGAGGAAACGCAGGCCACATGGGGTCATGGGGTCACCCTGAAGAATGTGAATCCAGCTATCCCAGGTCATTCTAGGTTGACATTTTTGAAGATGTCAAACTTCTTGGAAAGAAACTCTAAGAAGATCCTTGGTGCACGTCATTGTAGCAAATTATGCGATGAAATCCTAAACCAGGTGATCAATCCTCATTCCAAAGTCATGGATCAGCCTTAAGAAGGGCAAGCAGGTTGTGGGTATTAACTAAAGGAAATGAACAAAACTGGGGCAGATCCCACAAAGGCCTAGGTAGGAGAAGCAGCTTAGGCCAATGGCTAAGTAATCATCTGTATTAGTCAGCTCAGGCTTCCAGAGAAAAATACTACAGACTGGGTGGCTTAACCAGAAATCTCTTTTCACACATTCTGGAAGCCCAATATCACGATCAGAAGTTCCTGCCAATTCAGTTTCTGGTGCGAGCTCTCTACCTGGCTTGCAGAAAGCAGATGCCTCCCTGGGTCCTCACAAGGCCTTTTCTCCTTGCTTGAGCTGCGGTACGGCAGGAGCCCAAGCTCTCTGGTATCTCTTCACTTAAGCACACTAATTCTATCAGATCAGGGCCCCAAGCTTATGACCTCATTTAATTTTAATTATCCTTAAAGGCCCCTTCTCCAAATACAGCTCCACTGGGGATTAGGATACAAGATACGAATTTTTTGGGGGGGATACATACAATCAGATCATAACACCCTCCACAGCCTCCTCCTCCCATGAAGGCTCTGGTCTCTTAGCTCTGCTCACTGGGAACTTCCCAGGCACTGGGTCCTCCTATTCCTCTCCTCACAGACATCCTCCTTCTCTCTCTCTGACTCAGATGCCTCCACATGAGGCACAGCTGTTGCCTGACTGACACTCAAAGGCAGTGGACTGACTTGCATTCACCTGGATGACTTTCAGAAGACAGGGGCCACCACTGACTGATATGCTTGCAGAAATGTGTTCACCGAGGAGACGGGCTGTGGTGGCAGAATAATGCTTCCCCAAAGATGTCCACATCCTGGTCCCTAGAGTGTGTGAACATGTTACCTGACATGGCGAAAGAGACTTTGCAGGTGTGATTACATTCAGGCCCTTGAGATGGGGAGGTTGTCCTGGAGGGCCCCATGGAATCCCAAGGGTCCACGTAAGTGAAAGGGAGGAAGAAGAGTTGGGGTAGAATAACGCGTTCTGAGAATGACTGGATCAGCCGTGACTGGCTCTGAAGACGGAAGGGGGCTATGAGAGTAGAATGTGGGCACCTTCCAGAGGCTGGAAAAGGCAAAGAAAGAGATCCTCCCCTAGAGCCTCCAGAAAGGACCTCAACCCCACTGTCACATTGATTTTAGCCCAGTGAGATGCATCTTGGAATTCTGATCTCCAGAACCATAAGATAATAAATGTGCGTGGTTTTAATTCACTAAGTGTGTGGTAATGTGTTACAGTAGCAACAGGAAACTCCTACAGTGGACATCGGTGGCCATTTGTTACCATGGCTGTAGACCAATTACTCTAGCCCCAGAAACGTGAACTTTCAAGCTTGTCAATTCTCAGTGGAGATAATGTAAATAATACTGGATGGTGTACCAAACCATCCCCTTATAAGAGGCTGAAACCCTCACCCTGTGCTCAGGGATAAACATCTAGTATGCTCCGAGGCTGGGTGGTACACGCGTGTATATTTGAGACAGGGTTGCATGGCCTTGGGCACTGGATTTACAATGTTCTCCACGGGGCTAGCTGCAGGGGGTTTTATCTGAACCCCCTGCCTGTGTATGAGGACCTTCCCACATTCTGCAACTTTTAAGGATCACATACTGGCTTTCACAGTTTTCCTAGGGGCTAAGATGTGGGTCTATTACCAAGAGCTGGCCAATCCCCATGAGTAACAATGACCCCAGCATTTGACAGGAGTTGAGAGGCACAAGGAGTAGGCCCTGGGGAAATTCTTCCTGTCCCGTGCAATAGAAGACTCTCCCCACCTCCAGATCCTTAGTTTAACACCGACCAGGTGCAGCAGAAGTCACAGAGCCATTGGCGGTGTCTAGTGTCCAGGGCCAGTAGTGTCACCTGTGCAGAGCCACAGGGGTTGTCACTCAGCAGGGGGCACCCGTGCCCTTCCCATTTGGTCTGTGTGCTCCCTTCCATTGGCCTTGCTTATTCCTCCCTGTTTGTAGAGCCTGGTTCTCCAGTTGGCTGGAGAGTCTCTGAGCTAGCACTATCCCTTGAAGAAAGTATATTTCAGAGGAAAGGAGCCAGAGTCTATTTCTGATGGCTGCAGAGAGAGAAAGGAGGGGAAAGGGAGAAAGCAGGGAGGAGGAAAGGAAGCTTCTTCCTGGAAGTTGGCTGGGTGCTGAGTTCCTCTGCGTCTAGGATTCTCCGCAAGAGTCACTTTCCCCCTTAAGCCAGAGGCACCCTCAAGGATCCAGTCACTCCACTCCTTGCTCTCTGGTCTGAAAACACAAGCTGGCTTCCTTCTCCAGCCTCCGCGGCCCCGGCCCCCACCCCCACCCGCAGGGCGAACCAGTCTTACCCAGAAAGAGAAAACAAATCAACAAACAAACCAACCGCACTCTCCAAGCAAACACGTCATCTTTCTATCCCTTCTTTTGGTCATCCGCTTCTTTTTCAGAATCTTCATTTCCCGTATTCTGTTCGGTGAGGAAAGCAAAAGCACGGTCCCTGGGGCACCATGAGAACCAAGCAGGAAGGACGAGCACAGACAATACACCGAGCAGCACTGTGAGAGGCAACCCTGAATCTGTGTGTCTATGCACAGTACACAGACATGTGCTTTCATTGTGTTCCTATAAATATATACCTGTACCCTTTTCTTTACGACTTCTTTATTACTAACAAACATTTTGGGTCAGTAACACACGATGCCAGAATTCATTTCCTTGGTGTGTAACGCAAGACAGAAGGGAAGAATGCCAGGAGGCTGGCAGAACCTGCCAGCATTTCAGATGAAAGCTTAGAGGTCCGTTACCTACGTGGGCGGAAATCACGACGTCACGTCCCCTTTCGGCAGCCGATGCGCCCATTGGTCGTCTGGGCAGGGGTGGGAGGGGAGATGACGGCCCAGGGACCCGGCGTGGGTGGGAGGAGGGGAGCCGCCTTAGAGGTCAGGGATGGGGCTTGGCTTATGTAAATCTTGCAGTGCAGGGGTGCCATTCCCGGCCAGCCACTCCCCGGGCTGTGGAAGTTTTCCGGAGATGTAGCTCAGATTTTCTTAGGAGAGTTGTTTGGAGGGGCGTGGAAGAGGAGGGGGTGCGGGGGGTGGTGGAGGGGCTGGGGTGGGGGTTGTGGCAAAGTGAGCGTGTGTGTACAGTGGAAGAGCCTAAGGCTGTGCGGGGACGGGGAGCGAAACGTTCATACTTACCTGGCAGGGGAGATACCATGATCACGAAGGTGGTTTCCCCAGGGCGAGGCTCACCCATTGCACCGGGGGTGTGCTGACCTCTGCGATTTCCCCAAATGCGGGAAACTCGACTGCGAAATTTGTAGTAGTGGGGGACTGCGTTCGCGCTCTCCCCTGGCAATGAGTACAAAATGACAGATAAATCCAAGCAACTGGGATAGTGGGTGGAAAACCGATTGAGCAAGAACTGTGACCTTCTCGCTTATCCCAGAGTTTTGCATTTTTTTTTTTAATCTTTTTTTCTAGCGCATTGGGTAAAGGTGGTAGATAAACCAGTAATGCTTCAATGAAAACTGGGAGGTCTGCATCACGGCCAATGCCTAGCCAGGTTCTTTCTTTCCCTGCACAAACCAAACACAGGCTTTTGCTACCACTGCAGATATAAGTTTCTCTGCAGATTTAAGATTCAAGGGGTTTTCCTACTTCAGGATTTCATTCTGACTGTGGAGCTCTGTTCTATACCCTGCAAAAATCTTGCACAATCTTCACCGGTGTTTCCAACTTGGACTTCAAAGTAGGGGTGGCCCACCATACACACTCATAACGACCTCGGTTTATCCTCCTGCCAACAACAACAGAAAACGTGAAACAAAGACTTTGAAGAGACTGGGGCATCAGGTGAAAAAGGACAGTGCGTGGTTCTGGAGAGGTGGTGGGAAACAATGGCTCCAATTTACTGTCTGCAGAGAGTTTCCAAGCAAGGCACTCCAGGGCAAACTGAAAAGGAGCCCGGTGGACCTTGCTGAGTTGAGGACACTGAACCTGAAGTCCAGGGAGGCCAAAGGAGCTAGGGTCCACAGAACAGACTCCCAGAGGGGAGAGAGATGCTGAAAGTAAATCAGAGAGAACTACAGAGGAGATCCCTCCTGCGTGCAGCACAGTACTGATCAGTGCAGCCCTGGCAGGAAACTCCCCAAGGTCAGGGGGAGAGCTTTGACAGGATCAGAGAACAGTGCCTGGCACTCACACAGATAGTGCTTGTCCCCAACAGATAGACTGCAAGGAAGAAAACAAAACAAAACAGACAGACAAAACCTCTCAATTCATGAAGGCGTGGGGTGGAGTACTCAGGAATGTCTTGCCTCAGGAGGGCAACTAGTTAGCCATAAACTGAGTGCTGCTCAGAACCACTTAGTGAATCATCAAAGCACGACCTGAAAGGATCAAACTGTTTGCAAGTAACTTGAATGCATCCCTGAAGAAAGCCCAATGTTTACAGGAACACACAACTCTCCATCATCCAACAAGGCAACATTCACACTATCTGGCATTCCATCAGAGATTCGGAGGTATCCAAACAGGCAGGGCAAATGACCCATAATGCAGAGACACACCGATCATGTGCAAACGACCCAGAGCTGACACCAGAGAAGGACATTAAAACATTTATTCCAACTGTATTCCGTAACTTCAAACAGTTCAGTAGACACATGGGAAACATAAAAAAGACCCAAATGAACTTCAAGAGATTAAAAAAATAATAATAATAAGAGGGATGAAAACTACAACATACTGCAAGGGATTAACAGCGAGCAATTAGAAAATGCAGAAAACAAAAGTTTTTTAAAATCATTTATTTATCAAGAGAAACTATTCCTTAGCCCAGATATTCATAGTTCACAGTTTCACAGTTCAGGAATACAGGTAAGTGCCAAACTTCCATGAAACTCAACCCAAAGAAATTATATGGCACTTAGAATGCTCCTTCAGGAACAGTCTGCCTTTATATTCCAAAATCACTTTGCACTCTGAAAGATACCAGCCTTCCTCATCTCCTCAAAATCTTTCATGGAATCATAATTTCTGTAGAAATCTGCATATGCCTTCTTTCTTGGTTCAGCCACAGCAAACTTACACAAAGTTGCAACTCCCAGGGAGACAATGAATGCTCCAACCATATGAAATCGCAGACGCTTGGCCAGAAGGCCATGCATCTGAGGTTTCATCAAAGAACTGGAAGCCATGGTAGTTCTTCTCCTTGACAGCTCAACGATGACGTCCTTCCAGACAGATGGAGAAATGGACCAGAAGAAACAAATTTTTTTTTGAAGGTGGCAAAACAACAGTAATTGTTGACTTAAGTACAGAGGAAGGAGCAAACCCTTCTAATGAGTTCATTAGGTGCACAGGCAGCTTCCTAAAAGGTTCCTGGCAGCACCCACTTATCCAGCACGGAGCACAGCTCTGAGATGCCACCAAGGAAGGGGCTCGCCCACCAGGGAGTTCTTGTATTAAATACCCAGGTCGAAATAATGTGGGCCCCGTTTGCAAGGAGTTGAACTTTGTCTTGGGTTGGCAGTAATGTAGGAGGTCCATCCAGCTCCTCAGAGGGGAATGCAAAGATTTTCTGTGATTCTGTTTTCCTAGTCATCCAGTCAAGGCCTGGTCTGTGGCTCGGTGTGGTGGGGTGCCAGCCCAGTGAGTGCTGGCAGTGGTGACGTCATGAAGCGTTACCCACGAAAAGGTGTGGGTCCTCTGACGTCCAGGATTTGAGGAATGGCCTGAGGACAGATTATGCTATTTTTAGTCATCATGTTGAGCCCACTGTAAAACAGCCGCTGTGAGGAGAATCATGTCTGAGAGGGAATGCAGGCATCTCCATCTCTTTTTCTCCCCCAGTTCTGGATGGAGCTGGAAGGAGTTAAGGTACTCTTTAGACCAAGGCATGGCAGTTTTCTAGGCATGTTTAGAGATGTAGGTGCTCTTCCTGGAGGGCTAGATTATCCACCACTTTCAGTGCGTCACCACTTAGAGATCTTTGGGTCTGCCTGTTGCCTCCTGCACCAGTGCAGCTTTGTGAGGCCCTCACTGTTGTCTAATCCAGCCTGTGTCCCCTCCTCATCACACCCCAGCAGGTGCCCTGGCCCCAGCGAGGGCTTCTTCTCATTGCCTCCCAAATTGGCCATGACGTAATTTTTTTGTGTGTAGTTGATTTACAGTGTTGTGTTAGTTTCAGGTGTACCACGAGGTGACTTGGTTATATTGGGTTGGCCAAAGAGTTGGTTCGGGTTTTTCGGTAACAAACTTCAGAAGATACAGATTTGAATAGGAATTGCATTGACTCTGCAGATCACTTTAAGTCGAAAGCCACAGTCCCAAATGAAAGGGTGCAGGCGCCCTGAGACCAGGCGGTGAATACTCCGCTTTGGGGGTGCCGCGCAGGTGGTGCACAGAGCCTGATTGCCGACGTCAGAGCTTGAGTAAGAGATTCCCCCCATCCGTGTGCGTGTGCCTTCATCCTCTGGCAGCTGCCCTGGAATGTACAAGGCGGATGACTTAGCAAGGGCAGCCCCCCAGGGGGTGCCAAGAGACCTGGGCACCAGGGTTAAAAACCGGGATGAACGCGTGTACTGGGGATCCGCTGGGTGGAGATTCCAGGAGAGTTCAGGCAGTAGGGCGCGGGGGAGGCACTGCAAGGGCAGACGCATAAAAGCGGCGGCTGAGGGCCCGCTAATCAGATGCCAAGCCAAGTTCGTCCCTCAGTGGGCTCGAACCACCAACCTTTCGGTTAACAGCCCAACTCGCTACCTGATTGCGCCACAGAGACAAAAGGCTGCGGGGTTTTGTTGTAACATCCTGGAATCAGAATGTATTCCCCCGTTCTTTCCAACCCAGCGGAAAATAGAGTCAAATGCCTGTATCTTGTCCAACCTTGCTGGCACCAGAGGCATTGACTCTCGTCACTCAGGAACGTCCGACCGTGGACACCGAGCCCGAGTCAGCTGCGGGCTCCGACGAAACAACGCCGGGCCCACGACCATCCTCGCGTGCTCCTGGCCGCCCCCCACTCCGCGGGACGACTGCAGCCTCTCTCGGGCCAAAGTCCCCGGTTTCCCACTCGTGATCCGCCTTACTCGTCACGCTCACCGCAAGTCCCCCCTCACCCCACCCCACCTCCAGGTCCAGTGGTCGGGCGGGAGAAAGGACAGCAACCGGCTGTGTCCCCACCGCGCTGCCTCCTCTTGGCGCTTCCAGAGAAGGACTCCACGAGGCACGACCTGGAGTTTGCGCACCAGGCAGCCCCTCGCCCGGAACAGGGCCTGGCATCCAGCAGGTGCCCAATAAATGTCTGGCTGAGGGTGCATTCCGCCGCAGGGGCCGGAGGTGGTGGGTCCACCGAGAATTCTTATGCCACCTCTAAGTTTTTAGTCCTAGAGGAACGTAAAAAAGTTCTATAAAGTCCAAGAGGGCACCACTTGGACCGGCTCTGAGCTCCCCATGTAAGATGGTACGCCGGCCTCAGCCTGCGGGTGCAGGTGTCATGTCTGAGAGGGATGAAGGAGGAAAGCTTCAAAGTAGAAAGACGGTTGGGATAGGCAATCTGGAGTATGAGGGAGAGAGGGAGAGAGACTGGTTCATCTCTAGCCATCTGCTTACCTCCAGTGCTAACGTCGACCCGACCACCGCTCCGTGGATCCCCCGGTGGAGCACAGTGGTCGCGGTGTGATTGGTGCGGTGATGGAAGCCTGGCTGCTTGGGTCTGAATTCAAATCCTAACAGAGAACCGGCTTCCCGTGCCTGATCACCGCCGGCAATAGCCTGTGGGTCTACGTTTTGGACTTGGTGGCTTGCCCCCTACTGCCCACAGAGCATGTGGGCGAGGGGACGCGGCGCACACCTCACTGGGGGACTCAAGCTCTGAGGCGGCCCAGACTTCGCCCGAGGCCCCCAAGGCCTGAAGTCAGCATCCCCTCCAGGTCCCCCCTGCGCTGAGAAGAGTGCCTGGGGCTCCAGGAACAAACTTCTCCTCTGTCTAACTGGAGACTTGGCTGGATTGGTCAGAATCTACCCTTTTCTGGCCTCATGGGGCCGAGTGCCCCTTGCAGGGGCCTCGAGGGGTCGCTGTGTTCCTGCCGATTGGATTTTGGCTTGCAAAGAACAAGGGCTCAGGCAGATTTTGATTTCCCTGGCTTAGGCTGTGCAGGCTGATACAAGCAAGGCTCAGGGGCTGCAGCCACCCAAACAAGGAACCTCTCCTGTCTGTCATCGTCTTTGTGAATGGCCAGCTCCTATACATAGAAAAATCCGCAATAACCCACACAACACAAGGCTACCAGTCAACAAACGAATTCTGTATAGTGGCAGAGTACAGATAGGCAAAAATCAGTTGTATATCTATACATTAGAAGTGAACAATCTGAAAAAGAAATTAAGAAAACAATTCGATTTAAGATTGAAGAGGAAAATTAGAAGTTTGGAATCAGCTAGAAATAACTTCATGCTTGCTCTGCTTTTGTAAAATCTGCTTGCTGCAACCAAGATAAGAACAGATGACCTAGCAATCAACTGTAACCTTAAGATGTTCTGATAAATATGGAATGTTCTGCTCTTGCTCCTGCAAGTTTCTGTTTGGAAACCCTCTGTGAGGGACCCACAACAACTCCCACTCTGTAACTGCCCACAACCTATAGTAAGCAGGTAACCAATCAACCAAAATGCTAAGGGGGCCGCCGGCTTAATAAACCTGAGTTCTCCAACTCTCCGAGTGTGGTGCTTGGTTTCTCGACAGACCGATTCGATTTCTGCAACAAGATAGCACCCAAAAGAATGTAATATTTATGAATTGAATTACATTGTTTCCATATACAAGGAGGTGAAACTTGCACACTGAAACCCACAAAACATAGTTGCAAGTGATGAAAGCATACCTAAGGAAATGGAAAGACAGCTTCCACAGATCTCTCTCCCTCTCTCTCTCCCTTTCTCCATCATACTTGAGGTTGCCTACCCCAACCGTCTCTCACCTTAGCAGCTTTCCTCCTTCACCCCTCTCAGACATGACACCTGCACCCACAGGCTGAGGCCACTGCACCATCTTGGATGGGAGCTCAGAGCTGGTCCAGGTGGTGCCCTCTTGGACTTTCTAGAACTTTTACCTGGTTCTAAATCAGCTGCCAGAAGAAAGGTTTTGAAGAGCAGCCGATTGGAAAACTCTAGGTTCCTCTAGGACGAAAAACTTAGAGGTGGCATAAGAATTCTCGGTGGACCCACCACCTCCGGCCCCTGCGGCGGAATGCATCCTCAGCCAGACATTTATTGGGCACCAGCTGGACGCCAGGCCCTGCTCCGGGCAAGGGGCTTCCTGGTGCGCAAATTCCAGGTCGTGCCTCGTGGAGTCCTTCTCTGGAAGCGCCAAGAGGAGGCAGCACGGTGGGGACACAGCCGGTTGCTGTCCTTTCCCCCACACGACCACCGGACCTGGAGGTGGGGTGGGGTGAGGGGGGACTTGCGGTGAGCGCGACGAGTGAGGCCGATCACTAGTGGGAAACGGGAGACTTTGGCCCGAGAGAGCCTGCAGTCATGCTGCGGAGAGGGGATGCTTTTAAGGAGGCCAGGAGCAGGCGAGGATGGTCGTGGGCCCGGCGTTGTTTCGTCGGAGCCCACAGCTGATTCGGTCTCGGTGTCTACGGCCTGACGTTCCCGAGTGACAAGACTCAGTGTCTCTGGTGCCAGCGAGGTTGGACAAGATAGAGGCATTCTACTCTGTTTTCCGCTGGGGCTGGAAAGGATGGGAAATACATTGTTTCCAGAATGTTACAGCAAGATCTCGCAGCCCTGTGTCTCTGTGGCGCAATCGGTTAGCGCGTTCGGCTGTTAACCGAAAGGTTGGTGGTTCGAGCCCACCCAGGGACGAGCTTCGGCCTAGAATCGAAGGAGGTCTCAGCTGCCGCTTTTCCGTGTCTGCCCAATTGCCCTTTCAGTTCCTCCCCAGCGCCCTTCTTCAGGAATCTCCACCCAGCCCAGCTGATCCCCAGCACGCTCCTTCCTCCTGGTTTTTAACCCTGGTGCCCCTGTGTCTTGGCACCACTCCATGAGGGCTGCCCCTCACTAACTCATCTGCCTTGTACATTCCAGGGCACCTGCCAGAGGATAAAGGGACATGCACACGGGTGGGGGGAATCTCTTACTCAAGCTGGGATGTCGGCAATCAGGCTCTGTGCACCACCTGCACGGCACCGCAACGCGCAGTATTCACGGACCGATCTCAGACGCCTCCACCCTTTCATTTGAGACTGTCGCTTTCTTTTTTCCTTTATTGCCCCACCCCCAGGTACCATAATCCAGGTTCAGAACACTGCTTTCGATTCCCTCCAGCCCTGCTTCAGACAACCCTCCCTCAAGCCCCAAGCAATATTAATCTGCTTTCTGCCTCCATAAGTTTCTTTTCTGGACATTTCAGATAAATGGAATAAATCAATATGTAGTGCTTTGTGACTGGCGTCTTTCACTTAGCACAATGTTTCTGAGGTTTATCCATGCTCTGGCTTGAGTTTCTTTGCTTTTTATTACTGAGTAGAATTCCACTGTGTAAATATACCACATTTCAGGTGCCATTCACTAGTTGATGGGCATTTCAGTGTTTCCTGTTTTTTGATTTTGTGGGTGTTTTTCTTTTGGTTTTGCTATTATAAATAATGCTGCTATAAATACATTGAACAATCTGCACCTATGTTTCATTTCTCTTCAATAGATATAAAGAAGTGGAATTGCTGGGTTTATGGTAAGCTTATGCTTAACTTTTGAGAAACTGTCAAACTGGTTTCCAAAGTGGCAGTATCATTTTTACATTCTGACCAGCAACATCTGAAGGTTCAGTTTCTCCACCTTCTCACAAGCACTTGCTATGGTCTATCCTACTTAAACATAGCCATCCTAGTCGGGGAAAAGTGATATCTTGTTGTTTTAATGTGCATTTTCCCAATGGACACTGACATTGAGCACCTTTTCTTAAGATTATGACCCATGTATTTGCCTTCTTGGGGAAAATGTCTATTCAAGTCTTTGGCTGATTTGAAAAATTGTGTTGCATCTTTCTATTGAGTTGAAATAGCTCTCTAGCAATTGTAAATACAATTCCTTCATTGGCAATTTGATATGCATATATTTTCTCCTAGTCTGTGGTTTGTCCTTTCATTTTCTTAATGCTGTCTTTTGAGGCAAAGTTCTCAATTTTCATGAAAGTTCTCTTCTATATAACACATTTGCTGTAGTATCTTAGAACTCTTTGCTTAACCTAAATGCACAGTAACTTTTCTCCTATGTGTCCCCTTGAAGTTTTGTTTTAGCTCTTACATTTAGGTCTGTGGTTCATTTTGAGTTAATTGCTATATGTGGTGTCATTTCAAGCAAAGTGCCCTATGACGGCAAGAGATCTTGGAGGTAAATTACCTTTAAGAGTTAATCTCCCCCAGGCCAGGACACTGAGATTTCATATTCCTGCACCCTTTATTGAGTGGCTAAGTGCCTAGGGAGAGGTCAAATAAATGGGTTCTGGTGCTCATACACTCCATGTACTTCCCATTCTCTGGGACTGGGAACAAGGTAGCTCTATGAGTCAGAGGACTGTCCTACTCAGAGGAGGCCGTTGTCACAAAATAGACCAAAAGCAGGAGAGGGTTACACAGGAAGGATCAAAGGGATCCAGGTGATCTGGGTTGGGCTTCTAGAAGGTCTCCTACTGGGTGGATGGGAAGGAGGACTTGCACAGCACGAACTCAGTGAATATATACCTGGAGGGATCACAGCAGATGGAACACATTTTGCACTTTCGTAAATGTTATTGCCAACATGAAAACAGTGGGGTGTGTGCATTTGCGTGCATGTATGTTTGTGTTTGTGTATGTGCGTGTGTGTGTTACCTTGGCTATCATAAGGTGTGTGGATCAGGAATCTGGAGTTACTCCGTCTAGGGAAAGGATAGGGGATCAAGAGCCAGATCAAGAGCCATTCTCAGCTCTGAGAGAATCCTAAGCATTAGCTGGCATTTCCCAAGCTCAACCCAGAGACCCTACAATTTGAAGATTCCTGAGTTTGTCATGTGTGGTCAACGGTACACTAGCAGACAGAAGTTGACATGCTGAGTACAGAAATAGACAAAGAAATACAATATTCCGTAGACAGACCACATTCCTTACCGCCCTCACTGTAGTGGTCTCACTGAAAATAGGAATGGGCAATTGAAACGTGGTATGCAACACAGGTTATGGGAACAGGTTGAAAGTGTCGGTTAATAGTATAAATTATTGTGTCCTCAGATTGAATTTGCTGGAAAGTAAAGTGGGGACTCCACTGAAAAATGTTCTAGGTTCTGCAGGAAGAAATGTAACTGAGCATGACCTCATGGGGCCTTCACAGGACAACCCCCTCCCCAACACCCATGTCCTCTGTCTGACTCCTGACTATAGAAAAATTTTAGCTGAAGGATAAAGTTAATCAGAAAAATGAGAGAATGCAGAAGCAAAGGAAAATAGTCAAACAAGACAAAATAATAATTAGCCATTAACCAAAGTGAAGGACCTTTAGGTCCTCGTCAAGGGCAAAACGTGATATTCTAAGCCATATCCTTTGAGCTGTTTTGCAGATACTGAAAACCCCACCAGGTGATACAAGTTAACTACAAGGTGACCAGACTGTAACCATGACATAAGCTGCTCCATCCTATACAATTCTGAGAACTCACCTCAAAGGAATGGGAACAAAGCAACTCTGGACCTGAAGATTAACCGTACTTCAAACAATCAAGGTGACACTCATCAGGCCACCGCAGGAACAATTTCAAGTTGACTGTCAGAGCCAACTGTCCTGTTCTGCACAAAGCCCCCTCCCTCAACCTATACACTCGTGAAACTGCCCTTTAAAAGCTCTTGCCCACTGATTGGCAGTTGGGGAATTGGCTTATGGACACAAGTCTGCCTTCTCCTCATGTTGCTGGCCTCCTGAATAAAGCAACCTTCCCTTTCCTACCAACACTTGTCTTTCCAGTACTGGCTTTTGAGCAGCAAGCAGCCAAACCTGAGTTCATTATCAGATGTGGGGAGGCTACAGGAGAGTGCAATTATACAACTCAGTATAACGCAGATAACAACATCTTCCACGCTTCATGCAGTTTTTCTTTCATTTTTTCTGAGGCCATGGTCTCATGCATAAGTCTAAATACATTTGTACCAAGAAAGTTGATATCAATACAAAACACACAAAATCTGCCATTACATTCGGCAGTGCATGTTCCTAATGGTACTGTAGCCGGGTTTATACCAGCAAGTAGCCAAATTGTGGCTAACTTTGAATGCAGCCCCAAGATAGCCATGTGTTTGCTTCTCCTTGGCCCCACCTCTAGGTTAAGCACTACATCTGAGCTGGCTCCATCACTGGGGGAAGATGTAGGTCAAATAGTGCATAATGCAAATGGGGGAAAGCATAGCAAAAAGCAGGCATGCTCATAAGTGAGTTAGGATTCCAGAGAGGAGTGTGATCATGCTATTGTGAAGAAAAACATGTCTAGCTCTCTCTCTGAAATATGGCACTGACTAATCAGAGATGCTGGGAGAAACCACTGTACCTTCTCTCAAAGAAAGACAAGTAAATCCCTACTGATGTATAAACTGTGCCTAAAATCTCCACCTAGAAAGTTTAGGGATAGAAGGGAAACAGTATTTCTTCTAGTTGCTATCATTTCCTTTCAGTGGGGGATGGCCTGGAAAGAAAGAAAAATATCCTGGTCAACTTCCCTTGTAAATAGTTAGCGAGGACTCTCCTGGCAAATGCATTAATGCTGGTTACTATTGGGAGACTATTTACCTATGGAATACTTTCAGTGGGATGTATCTAGTCTGTGTTGAACTCTTTAGGGGATCAAACCTAGAATCCCGGGATTTAAGTGGACTAGTTCCCTGGAGACTGTCACATTGATTAAGTAAGTGTCAGCATAGGAGATGACCCCAAGAGCTCCATTCTGTGTAACTGATGACCTCATACATCACTTAGAGACCACGTGTGTTGAGGCTGGGCCAGAGCATGTGCTAATGTGGGAAGAAGGTCCTTGCAGTCAGTGCTGGTGAGCTCAGACGTTCTGTTGCTTTGTTCATCCTTCACAATTAACTTCCTCCTTGAAAATGTGAGTAAAACTCGACACTGGGCAAGATTTATGATTTTTGTGTTTTTCATGTTATCTCCATTTCAAGTGGATGTGCTCGTATACCATTCACTGACCTTTTTAAATATCACAGTTTTAACTTTGTTAAAAGTCACTGTTGGCCAAAGTCAAACCAGGCTAATCAGTGTACAAATTGATTGGCACATCACGGATTAAACATTCAATGGCCTTTATAACCACATATTTTGCTAGAGTGTCTTCCAAAATCACTACTGTTCTTTTGCAGGTACCATGAGCAACTCCAAAATCCCAAGGCCATCTTTCCCTGATACCTTGTGGTCACTGTCATCAACTTCAGTCACTTTATCCTGTACCTTGAAGATCTCTGCATTATTACATGATTTGAGAGACAGAGATGGTATGTATAGTTTGTTTAAGTGCAGGAAGAGACTCCTGTTTCTCTGTGGATCAATGGAGTTGAATAGCACTGTTTGTTCCAAACAAGCCATCTCAGATTTTTTCATAGACATATTTACACTACCAGCTGTAAAACAGATAGCTAGTGGGAAGTTGCTGTATAACAAAAGGAGATCAACTTCATGGGAGATGCTTTGGAGGGCCAGGACGGGGAGGGTGGGGGGGAGTCGCGGGAGGGAGGGGATATGGGGATATGTGTGTAGATGCAGATGATTCACTTTGGTGCACCTCAGAGATGGGTACAAGAGTGTAAAGCAAATATATTCCAATAAAGAGTTTAAAAAAAAAAGAATTGCGGATTATTCTATTCATGGTAACATTTTTATACAGAACAGATACTACTTTAGTTGAATCATTAAGAAAATGATTTCCATGAGACAAAAACTAAAAAATAAATTATCACTCCGAAAACTAGCTTTCTGCACTGAGCAAGTTCTGCCTAGGGCTCCAGAGGTTTTGAATAAGCTTGGTGCTTAATTGCTTTAATATATGGTCTATGGGGTTTAGGCTATTTTAATAGCACTTCAAATAAATCATTGCAATGTGACTTTAAGCAAGTCACTTAACTTTGATTAGGTTTCAGTTGCTGAAGTTTAGGAAGAATTTGGCCAACTATTGTTTTCCTGCCATGGAATGTACTCTTGAGCTTCCTCACACCCTAAATTCACTCCTCAGTTTGCATGGGGGTTGTGAGAAGGTGGAGCCCCAGTGCAGAAAAACAATCGGCTTGCTCCTTCCTTTACTTAGTCATGAATGCTTAGAGGGACAGCTGGACGTTGTGGCCATTGTCACCCTTGTGAAACCACCAGCCTAGCCAATCCCAGCAGAGTTAGAGTGACACACAGATCAGGGGAACTGCCCATGTTCCAGGCTCACAAACCATGAATAGGATGTAGGTTAGAAGATGACTCTCTTTCCCTGGGTAACCCATGAGCTCGTTTACCTGTTACTTGAATGGTTGATGGTTTGAGCCCAACAGATAGTGTTCTGTCACTGATCCCAGGTGTTTTTGAGCTCTGTTTGTGCTGCACATTCTCTGTGCACTACTTCTCTGATCCTGATCCTCACCCTCTCCCTTTCAATCAGACACAGGAAAATACTGCCCCTACTCCTAAGGTTCACGTTAGTTTCTAAAGGGCTTGGTAAAAAGAATTATTTTTTTTAAGGGTAAAAACAAGTTCTGGAATTCCAAGCTCACTGACAATATAACCTTTTTTCCTGAGGCTGAGTTTTCTGCAGCTGCTCACTCCTGGACAGCTGGTACCGATTCCCTGAAGCCAAATAGCGAGAATACGTCTCTCATTGAACAACTTGGTTTGGGGGGTTCTTTTTTGTTCTTTGTTTGTTGTTTGTTTTTTTATTCCTTGTAGCCAGAAAGAACACACTTCAGGGTAAGAGGATGTTAGAAAGAGTCTATTATAAGATTTGGGCTTTGGTTGGGTGATATGGGGGAGGATGGGAGGACGTAGGGGATGTTCCATATTGAGTACTGTTAGCACCGGCAATTGATGATTGAAGTAAAGAAGTAACAGTCATTTTGTTATGAAAAGAAGAGGAGGTTTGGGATTTTGTAGGTTCCACGGTGACCTTGTTTTTGTCTGTGCCTGGAAATGTTTATGAGGTAGACTGGTTTTGCTTGATTTTCAGTCTCAGAATAATCTTGTGTGAGGCTGATATTCCGTATCTGAGATTGTTTACTTCCAATATAAAAACAAATCAATCAGGCTGTGAGTGTAAGATTAGTTCAGGGCAGCAGATGCTGATATTTTTTCTTTCTCACTGGAAATCCCTAAAAGAGAGAACAGAAAAAGCAAGCACTCTGGTCCTCAAGCTGTAGATGCAAACCTGACAGGGTATCAAAGTGACTTTAACTAAGTGTTTGGAACTGTTAAAAATATTGTCGGTCGTTGTTTTTTTGAGTCCAGGAATGTACAACCAGCAGGCTACAGTGCCAACTATATCCCCATTATTGCTGGTGTAAGGGTTTTTCTAGTAGCTATTCTTGTAAAAGGAATTTCTCAGCTTAGAAATGGTTTGTACACATGTATCTCATTTTGCTAATCCTGCCCTACTGCCTTGCAAAGAAGCTTTACAAATTCATATTCTCAATCATTTATGAGAAAAGTCTTTTTGCCACTCTGTGTTCAACACTGGATAGCTCTGTACATGCCATTTATTTTGTCAACAATTAACCCCTTATTGAGAGATGTCTTCAAGTGAGTTTACACTCATTGGTTTAACTGACATCCTGGAAAAGCTGATATTTTGACTTTTCTGTGTTCTCTTCTTCTTTATGACTGCTCTGTTCTCTCAGATAAGCTGAGCCAAGTGCAAACATATCACTGTTGCTTGGTGGATGCTCTTGCCTGTTGGGTTCACGTATTGTTCGCGATTTTGAGGGTGAGGGATTGATTCACAGAAGAGATATGAGGTTGTGTTAACTTGACTTCCCTTCACAGACAGCCCAGGCTGCTGCCAGTTGGGAACTCACTCATCCTGAGGAGTGAATCTCCATGATTGAGCCTGAGCAAAATAAAAATTAGAAAACAGATTTCTAAGTGTACGTTTCATTTGAATCGGACATTAACTATTAGATCTTTTCTTCATTTGTAGTCAAAACAAAAGGAGAGACTGTGTCGAGACCAGCTCGGCGACTCGAGGTGAGTGACGGGTGCCGCAAGCTTGAAGAAAACGCAGACACAGACTGAAGAGAAAGATGGGACCGGGGGACTCAAGACCTCTAGGATCAAGAGCCTTGCTGATTCATCCCATGTGGCTTTTATTGAGTTCTTGGCTAACACTCCCAGGTTAATCCCATAAACAATCAAAGGCCTCACATGACTGGGGCAATGATCTTTGTTTGCCGCCTAGGTCCGAGTTGAGCTGGGCGTGGAGAGCAAAACAGCCCTGGGGGCAGGAGACCTCTCTCAGATATTAGGGGTCTGTGCCCCACCCCTGTTGGCCCCTCTGCGGCTGTGCCTGTCTTAGGTTGTTCCTCCCCTGAGGAATCTTTCCCGTCTTTGGCTAACCAGCCATCCTCCAGGGCCAAACAGGGTGATATGAGGTGTGCAAGTGAGAAAGGGGCTGTGCCCCTAGAGACGGCCAACCCTCTGCCTACGCCCCCATAGTCTCCACGCCCCGCACCCTCAGCTCCTCCACTGCTCAAGCGGGACCTTCTGAATCCCATCGCTCGGCCCACATACTTAAACATTTTCAAGGTTTCAGAAAGGCTCCTGAATGTCTTCCCACAAGACTGCATTCAAAGGACTTTGTTTGGGGAACTTAATAACAGTGGCTGATGTATTGCTCTCCTGGAATTGGTTCGCCTATGCTGGTAACTGATACTTCACATAAGCCTTGTCTGGAGAGCCCAGGAAAACAAGGATCTAAAAACAAATCTGCCACAGGACACAGAGATATATGATAAATTCTTGGATAATATTATGTGGAGTTAAGTGTTGTACCCTTTTTATTCTTTTCGAGGTTGTTTGGTAACATTAATGACACATTCCTCTACCACCAGAAATGCCCTTCATAGTGTCCTTCATGTTACAAGGGCTTGGAAACAGCCACATGAAGGTGAGCACAAGATTTTTACTGTGATTCTTTGATTTTTTTTTTTTTGCATACAAGTTTAGCATACATTTTTTCTGAAAAGTCAGAAAATCAGGTAAGTAGAGATAAGCATCTGAATTAGTCCCTATTTCGGCCTATTAACAGGTTACAAAAACAATAGTTTAAAGCAATCCATTTTTGTTATCTCAGAATCTTGTTGATTAGAGGTTTGGAAAGATGTAGCTGGGTCCTCTGCCCACACAATTGGCCACTATGTCCTCCCCACCTGAATAGGGCTGATATTGACCACGTCGTGGTGTGACCATCTCCCATGAGGGGCTGCCCTCGTGGTCTCGTGTTCCTCTGGGATCCTCTTTATTGACCTGAATTCTAACCCCCATGATTTCTTGCAGCTCACCTGAAAGAAAGAGGCTTAGGAGAAAGCCTGGAATGTGGAGGCCCAGAACTGATCTCTGCCATGTCCTTCTCCAAGAGGAGAATAAAATAACAGAGGTCTTCATAAAACAGGACCCATATGAGGGCTGAGATCCCCAGCGATTAGAGCAGGGGAGAAAATCTAAGAGACAATGGAGGCACTAAAAGCCCCGAATGAAGAAGTAGGGTCCTCTTTGTGTTCCACTTCAGGTAGGTGCCCTTCCTGGAAAAGAAGACATTTCCCCTTGGCAGAGCACCTTGGACAACGGACTTGGTTTGATCCCACTGGGTCATTCCTGTTGCCACTAGGCTTTTGGGGTCTCCATTCTAAAGTGCTTGTTTGAAGGTGTGGCTTCTTCCTTTCATGAAAATCTCCTGGGAACTTCTGTCTGAAATGCAGTTTCTTAGGCCTTTAAGAAGCAGCACAATGACCCTGATGTAGGTGTTCTTTAGCTGTGCAGCTAGGGCCCAGGGATTGGGGCCTGTCAGCCGCATGATATCATAATTACTCATCCAAAGTTAATACTACTTTCTCTGTTTTACATTATACATTCTTCTGCATTATACATGAGAACCATATGTTCAAAGACGGTAATGAAATCACCATGTACAGCAAACTTGGTACGCGGTGGAGCTGGTATTTGCATCTTGGACAGCTATTCCTAGGGCTGTGCTCTCGTTGCTACAGCACAGTCCTAGGATAGGATCGGACTGGAAATACGGTAGCACTAGAACACATCAGTAAAAGTTAGTTTCTCCTTGTTACCTATATTTACCTGCTTGACAAATATTTACCGAATGTTCTATCTGGCAGGCTCTGGAGCAGGCACTGGGGAGGAGGGGTGAACAAGGCACACAGAGCACCTGCTCTCAGGAAGATGACCTCTAGCACCAGAGCCAGGTGTTTTACAGAGAATCACATATATGTTTTTTAAGGATGACCGTGGTGTATTTCATACACATGTTCCTTGCTCCCATTTTGTCAGCAGGGATTGAAAATTGACTGAGTATAAATAATCAGACTTTATTTTACCAGTAGAAATACTGATGTTTGACACAATGTCCTCTGAATTTCAGCTGTAGGTTCCTGGACAGTGTGTTGTACGCTTCGGACAGCGTAGCCTGTGTCCAAACCTGTGTGATGGTTCTACCGTCACTAAGTTGTTCCCAGGGTTTTGGAAATCTCCTGTTCTCTTTGGGAATCAGTTTCTTTATCGGTAAAAAAAAGCTGTTATTCAAGTCCTCCAAAGTCCCTTTCAGTTCACATTTCTCTGAATGCATAAGAGACTGAGATGCATATTAAATGGGACCTGGGAACTGCAGCCAAGAGCAGACCTTGGTATCTTCTCTGTGTGTCTCATGCAGGAGCCTAAGCCAAGCCCAAACCCTGAAAAGACATAAATGATAGAGGAGATGGAAGAAAGAAAATCAGCAGCTTGGAAGAACAAGAATAACACAAAGAAGGGTAAAGAAATGGTAGAGCAGTTGGCTGCCAGCAGAGATGAAAAGAAGGACAAGCTGAGTTCACAAGAATCAAGGGAAAGTGAAGAGTGCACACAGCATTATCCACGTCCTCAAGGAGCAGCCTGAGCTGAGCAGGGAGGACTGAGAGAGTAACTTACTCCACAGTGAACCTGTGCACCTGCCGAGGAGATCCACAGCATGGATCAGGGTTCGTTTGCACTGCTGGGAGCACCAATTCCAAAAGGAGGAGGAGGAGACCCTGAGGCTCTGTGCTGGACCCTGCTGTTTGCACCTGCAGCTGCCCCCACAGCAGATGCCCCAAGTAAGCGTGAGCTTAGAGGGAGAAAGAATGTTTGGAGAAGGGATGGAGATGTCCATTCTTTTCTTCACCAGTTTTGCCCTGAGGTCAGGAGGGGGCAGGGTAAGGGAACCCTTCCATCTGAAGCAGAGATACTAGTAATATTCTTCCACATTTACACTTGGAAAGACTTTACACACAGTATTTCTTAAGTATTTGTGAGGGTTTATTTTTCCTCATGCTTTGTGAACAACTTGGAGTTCAGCTATCAGTAAGATTTACCTGAGGACATCAAAGCAGTGGGAAGAAGAATCCAAGTGGATACTTTCAACAAAGTGTGGGGCTCTTCTCAATTAGGTGTTGTGGCAGACCAGAGGATGGGAGGGGAGGCCAAGGGCATCTCTTCCTAATGACAGTGAACCCCTGAGAGGAATCACTGTGGAGAGGTGAGATTTCCTCAGAGTCACCAGAGGTCTGGATCAAAGGGCGTGGATAATGTAGGGCGGGCACGTCCTTAAGGAAGGGGATTTGCTACATCTTGGGAGAAAGCAGAGTATCTCTGAGAGCACATTTGGGAAGGAATGTAGTTGAAAAGGTGGAAGATTTGCAACCACTTTTATTCAATCAGTGAACAAATGTCACTGAGACCCTACTCGCAGCTTGATTCGGTGCCAGGAGACATGAACACAGAGATGATTAAAGGGTATTCCAACTTTCCTGGAGCTCTCAGTCCAGCGACCAAAAAGTCATGAGAAGTGTAATGGGGGTGGATTCACTGGAGGAAGTGACCCGTGCTGCCTAGGGATGACCTCAGTGTTTCTCGTGGCCGCCCTTCTTTCTTTATCAACAGCTGGTGACCAATCCAGGTCCAACAACTGTGGCTCTCAGCCAGATTTCATCCTCTCATGATACAACTAACATCTGCAATCTATGTTGGCTCAAAGTAGCCAACACTGCCAACGTTTCCAGAGGAAACTGCTGATGTCTGTCTCTACTGTCTATGTCCTGGTCAGTAGGAGAAAGGAACAGACAAATTGAATAAGTCTTATAGTTTCATCATGTCATAACAATCAGGGACTATCTGTCTTCTCTTACAAAAGGCAATGCCTTCTAGACTTCAAATTCTCTCCCCATTTCAAAGACAATTTAAATATTGGTCATATTCCTAGAATTTTAGAACTTGGTGCTTTACCCTTACATTTCAGATCCAGTAAGCAAAGTAAAGGAGTAAAGCAACTTCCAAGTTTGCAGTGAGAATGTAGTGGGGTCTAGCAGTAAAATCCTGGCTTTCACGTGCCTGATATCTCTTTAGTGCTCTTAGAAACAGAATAATCTAACACTCCTTGAGTCACTCCTCTATCCCATCATGTTGTACAAAATATAATATCTCTGCTCATCTAGATGACTTGGATCCTAAATTAGCTGAGTTCCACGAATGCATTTACAAAGCCCCTGTGGGTAAAGCACTGTGCTAATTCTACTGTGGGATACGAATGAGGGTACACATTCCTTACTGAAGAAAGTGTGAAGATGACTGTTCCCAGCTCAGCCTAGGTATCTCTCTGTAGGTAGAATAACAACAGCAGACACCAATAGGTTCCACCTGCTGAAAGGGAAGATGAGGATGAGGTGCAATGACTCAGCTCAGTGTCCTCAACTCAATGAAGTCCACTGGCTTGTTTTCAGTTTCCTCTCCCCTGCCTTGCTTGGAAACTCTCTCCAGGTGGTAAACTGGAGCAAATGTAGGCTCATCTGCTTGTTTCTCATCTCTCAGGATCACTCACTGACCTTTACTGCCTGTTGGCCAGTCTTTTGAAAATCTCTGTCTCATCTATTTTGTCCAGTTTATTGTTGTTGCTTTCTTTTGCTGTTTCAAGTGGGAGAGTAAATCCAGTTTCTGTTAGTGTGTATTCGTGTGGCACCCCCTTTATAAAATCACAGTTGGAAAATATCTATCAAGATCCTGAAAAGAAACTTTTCCAAAATAAAAAGCACAGTCACAACCAGGGTAAGACTGTGAACGAAGGAAAACCCTTAAACTTGACTGATAAGGAGCTAATATCCAAATATATAAACAGTTTGTAGGACTCAACATCAACAAACCCCAAACAACCCAATTAACAAATGGGCAGAAAACCTGAGCAGACGTTTTCCCAAAGAGGACATACAGATGGCCAACAGGAAAAAAGCTCAACATCAACTATCATCAGGGAAATGCAAATCAAACTCACAGTGTGATGTCACCTCACACCTATCAGAATGGCTATCATCAAAAAGAACACAAATAACAAACACTGGCCAGGATGGGGAGAAAAGGGAACCTTGACACATGGTTAGTGGGCACAGAATTATCACATAACCCAACAATTCCAGTGCTGGGTATGCATCCAAAAAAACCCCAAAACACTAATTTGAAAAGATACATGCACCCCAGTTTTCATAGCAGGTTTATTTAGAATTGTCAAGATAGGGAGGCAATCTATGTGTCCATCAACAGATGAATGGATACAGAATATGAGGTATATGTAGTAAATGGAATACTTCTCAGTCTTAAAAAAATCAATGAAGTTTTGCCATTTGCAACAGTATGGATGGACTTGAAGAGTACTGTGCCAAGTGTAAGAAGTCAGACATCACTTATATGTGGAATCCTCAAAAATACCACAAATTAGTGAATAAAACTAAACAGAAACAGACTCACAGATATAGAGAACAAACTAGCGGTTACCAGAGGGGAGCGGGGAGGGGGAGGGGGAGGGGCAACCTAGGGATCGGGATGAAGAGGTACAAACTATTATGAATAAAATAAGCTACAAGGGTATATTATTCAACACCGGGAAGATACTCAATAGGTTATAATACATATAAATGGAATATAACCTTTAAGTTGTGAATCACTATATTGTACATGTGTAAATTATATAATAATGTATACCAACTCTACGACCAAAAACAAAAAGTGTATTTTAAAAGCACCATACCCGTTTTAAGGACAATGCTGGCCTGACTCTATGTTGGGGATTGCAAACCCCATAGCCCCTTGCCCAAAGGCTGAGGGAATGTTCCCTTGAGGTCTGTGGTGAAAACCAGTCCTTTGTGAGTGGAGATGCCTCTTGAAAAGCATGTCACCCTTGATTATTCCTATTCTCCAAAAGGTCCTTCAAAGGAAGGGTGAACGTGACTACAAAGTGGCCCAATGGAAAGTTCCAGCTTTGGGGCTTTCGTGGAGTATCTCTTAGGAAACACTGCTTCCAGGCTGACTTATGTTCCCTGAGGAACCAGGGAGAGACACCAAACATTTCAAATTGGTGGGCTACAACCCAGGCACTGAAAGAGGGGCAGAGATTCCCAGACCCTCTCTCAGGAACCTCATCGGTTGCTCCAAAAGAGACCCCACAAAGTCCTCCACTCACAGGATCTTCCTCCTCTTGGTGGTATAAAATGACCCTGTGCCTTATTTGCTAAGCAGGGGACACAGCGCTAGATACTACTGTTTCTTGGGTGTATTGCCATGCCAGTTATACAAAAGAAAAGAAAGACGGGAAAGCTAGGTGAGGTATTAGAAATATCTGTCCTCCCGGGGCTGCAAGAGGCAGTCACCTGGCCACACAGGTCTCCCTGAGTTTAAGACCTCTGGTGGTGGTTCTGCAGTAAAGGAATAAGCTGGTCCACTTTCTTTCCAGCAGAAAATGGGGAATGGGACTGGTCTGAAATAAAGTATTCTTCATTGGCTGATTAGGGCCTTAATCCTCATCAACTATGATGGTTGTCAATTCAGTCTGGCCCTGGAAAGGAATACAGCATTTTTCCCCAAAACAAACTTAGAAGGGGAGTAGGAAGGTTTATCTTCCAGGAAAATGTATCTAGGAAATGCTCCCCAAGAATTTGCCCAAACTACTGAATATATTTACAGTGGTCTGTTATTAACCATTACCTGTCAGGAGAGTGTGCAAACACTGTCCCCCATTACCACAAATTGTGCAGTCGAGTTTCCTAAATTTGGAGAAATCAAAGGGCTCAATACATCCGGAGTGCAACGGATAAGCCTTTTTTTTTTGGAAAACCATCTTCCTGATCATGGGATCTCCCCTGCGCCTGTACCACAACAATGCAAGATACCAATAATAGAAGAAATTGTGTGAGAGAGAACAGAGCATATGTGAGAACTCTCTATCTGCTCAATTTGTCTGTAAACCTAAAACTGTTCTAACAAGTAATGTCATAAATTTTTTAAAAAATGTAATGATGCAACACCCTCAAATCAAAGTGTTGCTGGCATCCTATAACTGCATAGTTAATACTAGCCCTTGAGGTGCACCAACCTGGAGTCTGACCAGGCCTATGCCATCAGCCTCTGCAGCCTGGCAGTTCCCCTGGAATCTGGCTGTGGAAACATGTAGGTCAAGGTGGCCGCAGAGCTCCATATGGTGCAGAGAGAACCCTGGAATGTGGTGACCGCGGGGAGAAACCATCGGAGGGCCGAGGTCGGTGAAGATCCAGGACGACTCAGATTCAGCAGCTGCCCCACCCGCGGCCACAGAGCAAAGGACAGGGAGGACAGGAACTGAGAGCTACCGGATGAGGTCGCTGCCTGAAAGATAAAAGCAGCTCAGGAGGCTTTGGTCAATTTTGAGAATGGGAAGCAGGAAAATGAGTTGAAGTACGACTCGAATGTTCCGTGGTGGCTTGAGCCACCAGTCTTCCAGGTAACAGCACGCTCGCATACTGTACTCACAGAGCCGCATTACACACTCTTCTGCTGTTGCCACGGGGTGAGAACGTGCCCCCCAACCCCTCCCTCCGGTTCTGAAAACACACTCAGACTGGCCACTCAGGACACGCTGTTCTCACATGGGGCACATGAGGGCCTTGATACCAGGGAGTGGGCCAGGCCGCCTGCTCCTCGCCGCCTCGGGAGCCTCCGCTCAGGTGACAGGGGACCGCCACAGCCTCTGGGGCTGCAGCCCGCCCTGTGCCCCTCTTCCCTGCGCGTCCCCCTCCGCCGAATGCGAGGCTGGGACAGGCTTTCAAAAGTGGCCGACGTTCAAAACTTTAAAACTGGCCGCTGAGCCATATAAACGTCCGGAGGCTGGAAACGTCGACGGGGAGCCCGTGGGCCGCGCTGAGCTCCGCTCCCAGGACCCAGCGGCCGCCTCAGTCTCGGGGACGCGGGTGGGCGGAGAGGGGGTGAACCCGGAAAGCGGAGGAGGAGCACGAAGGGGAGGGAGGAAAGAGCCCAGAAGAAACACTGTCAGCTGCTCACACCCGACCTCACCCCTCAGGGCGCCAGCGGCCTGGGTGCTCGCGGTGCGACGGGTGGGGCCGCGGCCGCTTCGGCTCCCATCCGGTTCCCAACAGAGAGAGGACGCGCCGTCCCCCGACGAAGCCGGCAGCGCCCCGCGCGTCTACCCTTGCACCTGGGTCCCAGGGAGGGGACACCCCACGACGTGCCTAGCCCTGTCCTGAGGATGTTCAGAGCTGCCAGGGCAGCGGCGAGAGGACAACTGCAAAGAAGGGGAAAGGAAGTTTGGGGGTTTTTTGGCGTTTGGGTTTTTTTTTCTGGCGGGAATTTTACCTCAGGGCAGAAAACTCTAGAAATGCCGGCAGAGCAGGCGCATTTGGGGGAGGCCGCCAAGCCGTCCCCTGTCGCTCCTCCCGAATGGACTTCGTGTCTTTCCACGACGTACAAACCTGAGGGCAGGCGAGTCAGGCGCCTCCTGGCGTCGCGGAGGAAGCGGGCTCGGGGCGGGGGGACGAGAGCGCCCGGCGGGAGGCGGGTGCTGGGCCCGCGGGGCTGCGCGCGGCCTGGCTCCGCGGCGGGAGGGGCGGGCCTGCGGCGGTTCCATGGTGTCATGGTGAGCACTCTGGACTCTGAATCCAGCGATCCGAGTTCGAGTCTCGGTGGGACCTTTCCCTTTAGGCCGCGCCGGCGTCTTTTACTCCCGCAGCCAGAACTCAGTCTCCTGCCGAAGCCCGCGTTCCTCCGGCTCCTGTTCCTGCCACCGCAGGCACCTCGCAGCCGCGTCCCTGACCTCTGCCGGCTCCTTCTCCAGAAAACCGGCTTCTCCGACCTGCGCGGTCCACATGGGCAGGTGGCGCGCAGGTGGGGGACGAGCCCGGGCTGTCCCCGCTGGCCCCGGGCGGTCAGCCCGTCTCTGGCCATCGGAGGCCCGGTCCCGCCGCCAAGCGGCGCAGCGACCGAGCCAGTGCCACCCCGCCGTCGGGGCCCCCTGGGTCTCGGAGGTAAAAGGCAGAGGCTGCGCCGCCTGAGTCCTGCCCCGCGAGGGGGCGTCACACCGCAGGCGTAACTGCGCGCTTGTCCCTGTGAGTCAGGGGTCGCTGTGGGGGGCTGTGATGTCGCTGGTCAGACAGGGTGACAGCCTCTTATGGTTCCAGACCTGAATGGGTAGTGCTGTATTTAGGTGCCTATTCTATTCTGAAGTTTGATTGATCCTATTCCACTGTGTTCCGATTTTATTCAGAATTTCTAGCTCCTAAGTCTCCATTGGACACGAAAAGCCGCTGTTAGGCTGAGATTTCAATCTTGACCCCAGGAAGTCCCGTGCTTTCATCCCAAGCTCAGCCAGAAAGAGGAGAAAGGCCAAGGATTCCAGTGTCTGGGGAGACCAGGGCTCCCTGACCCCTCTCCACCCAGGCCTTTGAGACACTTGCAGAGCTTATCATCAAGGCTAGCCTGTAGCGAATATACTTTGTTTGGTTAGATTTGGGTGGAAACCAGATTTAATTTTTTATCATTATAAACTTAAATTCCTTTTTCAAATGTTGCCTCTGGATATGGAAAACACAATGTAACAAATAAACCTTTTGTGCAAGGCCTTCTGTGGAACAGCCACATGGATAAGAACTACCCGAAGAGAGTATAAAACATAATAATTTATGTGTACCCCAGAACAGTGACAAAATTTTAACACCTGCTTTCGTCAATTGTGTTATGATTGGCATTGTTGGGTATTTCTTTATTCTTTTGTCAATATAGTGTGGGAAAAAGCAAAGGAGGCGGTATAAGATATTGTATTTCTATTACTCCCAGTGCCCTTAAAAACAAAACTAGTGGTATTAGAGAAAAGAGTCTCAGTTGAAAGACAGACATTCAATCAAAGCCTGTAGTTCTGAGTTTGAATTGTGAATGTGAATATATGTGAATGCATGAACACATACAAATATGAGTATGTATTTGCTAGCTCTGTCCACTGCAAAGGTCTAGAATTCAACCACTTCCATTGAGTGTCTTTAGGTTACACAATTTGATTTGGGAATAATGTTTTTCACAGAAAGGAATCAGAGATTTTGAGAGATATGACTGAGTCCCAGTCAGGGGCAGATGAGACAGAAGCACCTTGTCATAGTGATATCTACAAAGGTCTCAAAGACTATTAAAATCTTATGAAAAGGAGAAAGGAGCCAGCTTAAAGGCACATTCACTGCTGAAAGAGAGGATCATTGGAGTATCAGTAAGGACTCTATTGCAATGAATTGAAATACTTCAATGTGTTTGAAACTTTGATTTCATATTAGCACAGGGGGAAAAAAAAGAAATAAAAGAAACTAGTTGGTGACCATGGAGGATGCTTGGGGAATTGCTCATTAAGCTGCAGTTTTCTTTACAGAGGGAACCACTAAGTAACTAAACAGTATTTAGTACTAAGGGGAAGTTTTTTTTTTATGCAAGTGTACCAGCTAGATAACACATGGCCATGGAATATCACCGTTTTGCTCCACATAACTAGTTAACAGATCTAGGCCTTGAACTCCAAGGGCTGCTAACATTATTTGAGGAAACACACAGGAGTTGATGTGCCTCCTGATCAGAGAGCACACACCACTTCTGAGGTGCCCTTGCCAGGATACCAAACACAATCTCCTCTGCCTCTGTATCTACTGTGTCCAAAATAGGGGCCACTAGACACATATGGCTATTGAATACCTAGAATGTGGCTAGGACGACTAAGGAACTGGATTTTAGTTATATTTAATTTATAATTCATGTGAATGTAAACTTAAAGGCTGAAGATATGCACAACATTTTTCTATTAAGCACAACTTTAAAGCTTTGGTAGAATTATGTTTCCCTTAATGTGCAGCATTAATTAGCTGTGTAGAAGATAATATTTGTATTATTGTGTGCTTATACTTTTCAGTTTTCAATGTGGTTACTTGGAAAATTGAAATTACATATGTGGTTTGCAATTTCATTATATTCCAGCACTGCTTTAGATTCTACCACCAAAAAGAAAGTATGGAGGACGGAAGAATTTATTAAAGTACACCCAGTTATACAATTTACATTGTGGGAATGCTACAGAACAAACAACTCCATTTCTTCAACAAATGAATGATTTAAGAAAGGAAAAGAAAAGGACAGCAAGAGACCAAGAGAGCTGGAGCAAGAGTGAGAGGGAAGGAAGCAAGGAAAGCAGAGGGGGAGGGACAACGGGAGGGAGGGAGGAAGGAAGAGGCAGGGGAAGAAAGGAAGGGAGGGAGGGAGGAAGAAACCCAGAGTAAATATGTGTGTAAAGACTTCAACACATATCCTACTAATTACAGTTTGTGCATTTTCTTTGGGTCCCAAGAAAGAATAACTTAAAAACAATAATGGGAAATTTGAGCACTCTTTTATGACATTAAAGATGCTGAATTAATTTATGAACAATTATAATGCTATGATGAGAATACTTTCAAAAAGAGTCCTCATTTACGGAAACATACTGGCAAAATGACAGACGAAATATAATATCTGAGATTTGCTTTACAGAATATAGGGAAAGGTAAGTGGGTGGCTTGTAGTAAAACAAGTGCAGCCATAAGCTGATATTTGTTGGTCGTGGCTAACAGAGATGGGGATGTTCTTATATAATTCTATTTTGTGTACTATTGAAAACCTGCATTTGATAAAGAATGATAGGAGAGCACAGGTCCACCTAGGATAATGGCAGCAGGAACTCTCCACGTGCATTTCAGAGGGCTAGGGACTAACAGAGAGAGTCAAGGACACCAGTCATAACCCTGCCCCAACCAAGGGCCAGAGGACACCGTGGACTCCAGTTGGTTTGTATTTAGCCCGGTGTGGGAGCCACACAGAAGTAGAGGAACCGGCAAAGACTCTGCACATAGAGGAGCACAAAGATAATTGACACACATCAGGGATCGATAAGGGCTGGTAAAATTTTAGAGAAAGCATCATAGAATAAGATATTCATACACTCTCAAAGCACCACTAATCAAATTACTGATTATAGACAGCAAACATGTCTTTCCAATGAATGGATCTCATGAAGCCCTGCACAACAACGTGTCCAATGCTAAAATGACAATAGTGGTGACAGGCAAAGTGGACACTCTCAGCCTCCAAAGGGGCTGTGCTAGGAAGCACACAGCATGCACTAGGTGGTGTTCTAGGCAAAAAGGTTTCCCCTGAATTTAATCATGAGGAAATGATCAGACAATGGCAAACTGTAGGCCTTTGAGCCAGACAACTGACCTGTCCTCTGCAAACAAGTCAATGCCACCACCATTGAAGACAGCTACCGAAGCAGCACAATCTTTTTAGGCCTTTGGAACCCAAAACATCTCTTCTCCTTTTTGTTGTCTTAGTTGTGGAGACATTGACTGTTTGAAGAAAGACTGGCCAGGTGTCTTGCTCAGTGGCCTAAATTCTGCAGTTGTCTGATCACTACCTTGTAATGAAACTCAGGCTAAACATTTTCAGCAAGAACACTGCATAGTTAATGCCAACTACTCCTGGTCCAGTCCATCTAGTGGCAAAGAATGACCAGGTTGACATGTTGCCTTCTTCCAGTTGCTCCTGATGCTGGTGTGTGGAGGAGGCATATTGAGAGGAACAAGAGTTAAGGTCTCTCCAAACTGTGTGTCCATCAAAGCATTGGTCTCCTTAGTGACTGATCACACTTGGAGGCTGATGGCTGGGATTTCTTCCATCAAATCTGTCTTTTGGAGTGTGGAAAGTGGTTGTTGGTTGGGATGTCGATTCTCAGGAAAGGATCCCTCCAATATTCTGTTGAGGCTTGAACTTGACTTGCTGTTGTAGATTTTTTTCATCAAATGGAAAAGGTACATTTTATAATATGGATTCATCCAAACTGGCAATATCTTTTCTTAGTTCCTAGGGAAACTGGTATCTGCAAAAGACAGAGGGAGAGAGAGAGATGACACGGGAGTTTTCCTAGGTCCTGCTGATACCTGAGCCTGGAGGGATGGCTGCATGATGACAGAGGCCCGGGCAGGCTGAGCTCCTGTTGACAGGAGGAGCTGAAGGGGGAGCCACAGGTTGGCTGAAGGGGAAAGTGAGATGCATAAGTTAGCAGAAATAGCTCCTGAAATTTTCATCCAGCCTGTGGAGCAGAATCTAGGGAACCCTGTCCTCACCCCACCAGTGCTTGGTCATATTGCAGCTCAAGCTGCTGCAGAGCCTTAGCCAGCTTCCTACCACCCAATCCGCAGCAGCCACTTTACTCTTGAACCCCTTCATCTGAATCGAATGATGACATTCTCACATGTACCAGGGATGGATGTACTTAGCATCCCTCGTACACATTCAGAAACGGACTGCTATGGGAGCAGAGATGCTTGCTGGAGAAATACACTCTCTTCTACCTCTACATCCCTGCCTTCTGAGGAGGAGGGACCGGCTACAGGGAGAGCCCTGCAATATGAGAGCCAACAGGGACCTCAGAAGGTATCCAAGTCCAGTTCCACCTTTTACAGATGAGGAGCTCTGGTGCCAAGGAACTAAGGACTAACTAAAACCACGTGGCCTGTGGTTGCCAACCCTGGTCTAGAACCCAGGCCACAGGCCCTTTCCATACACTTGGGGGAACAGAGAGGAGAGGCTCCCATGTGGAGGTGTCAGCAATTAATAGAGGCTGTTTGGTCACCCTCCTGGACAGGGATCAGGCTCTACAGAGAAATCCTGCTCCAGAGGGGCTGAGGAAAGAATGGAAACAGGGAGAACTCAAAATGAAATTAGCAAAATGAGAGCAGGGAGTGTAACGGCGGCCCAACCCCTTTGCATCCCATGGACACCAACAGTCTATGAAGGTGATTTCATGCTGGATCCCCCGAGAGCATTGCTAGAAACGTTCTCAACCTCTAGACAAACACAACTCTGAAGTGAAAGGGAAAAAGCATTAGTTTTAGTTATACTAGATTCTCATCACTGTTTTCTCTAACTTTGCCCAAAGAAAGAGTCTCTCCTAGTATTTTACACTAGTGTATAGACGGGCATGAAAAAGGATACACATAGGAGAATGAGGCCTAAGATTCATTATGGGGCTTTTGCATAAAGAAAGAATTTAATTAAAAAACGCATTTGTTGAATCTGCAGTTCTGAGCCAATTAGTAGGCTGTGAAATCCATTTAGTAACTAGTGAACTGCAAGTTGCATTTTAACAGTAGAAATGAAAACACTCCAGTTCATTATTGTGGTAAGGGGAGGTACTATTTTATACTGTGGGTTTCTATGTAATGTGTATTTTTTATTGTATCTTGTACTATAAAAATTGTAAAAAACATTGGATCCAAACAGAGAGATTATATATCGAACCTACGTATCTATCTTTTTTCTCTTTGCTCTGAGCTATACAAATAGTTCTGTTGACAGAAGAATGCTAATTCCCTTAATGGCTGATCTTCAGCTTTTCTATGAAGTAGCCACACGATGGACACTGCCATACTGGTTACTGACGTCCTACCAGATCCATAGTCCTTCTAATCCCTAGACGCATATTAGCAGAGCTTTTAAAAATACTGATACCCAAACCTCACCACAGAACTTTACAATCAGAATTTGAAGAGATTGGGTTAAGGCATTCAAGTTAGATCAAAACTCACCCACTTCTTGTTTTCTAACTGCATGATTGAGAACTACTCACTAGACCTACACTGTTTCATACCATTCTTTTTCTTCTCTCCATCTAGTCCACCATGGACTTCTTTCCCACTGGCCCTAAAGCTTTTTTGGCCTTTCTCCGACATTCCCATATAAATAACTTGCCTTCTCAATTAGATTTGTCTGAAGCAATGATTAGCTTATATTCTTGTGTATCTAACTGGGTCTTCATACATCTGGCCCAAAGGTAATTCACTCCAATGCTCTCCTCCATTCCCTGGCCTCAGATTCCAACTCAGTTCATTTTTCTGGATTCTTACTGAACATGTAGAAGCAGTCATTTGCAAAAAGGGAGAGGTCTGAATGCCTATGCACCTCACGTCTATGCATTTTGAAAACCTGGCCTCTGCATCTCCTTTTGGCCACTGTCCCTTTAGCATGCCATCTACTGTCCTCCAACTACTGCCAGCTCCAGTGAGTCCCTGGAAGCCCCATGCACATCAGCACAGAACTGCCCACCTGGAGCCGAGGAGAGCCCTGACTCCAGGCCAGTCCAGGACTCCCACCTATGACCCAGGTTCTTATTTAGTTTTTATAATCAGGGCTCTTTTCCTCAGTTTCAGCATTTCTTATTCAGGTGGAGAAGTTGAGGGTTAAGGGCTGTCCGAGGTTGGGTCCTCCAAATCCAACCCACATGCAAGTAATTCATTCAGTCGTGATCCTGGAAGGAAGAGGCAGTGGATTTGGGGGGGATGGGCAAGGAAAGGAAGGTGAAGAAACCAAGAGAATATGTGGTATCAGGCGAAGCATCATGTCTTCAGTGTCTTAAATGATGCTCTTCTGATGAGGAGGACCATGGAGCTGAGCCTCCCTATGGCTGAAAGGAATAGTCAGAGGGAATATCAGGAGAGCAGTTACAGAGACTGAACAGGGTTCAGAGTACAAACAGGAGAAGGAGATGGAAGGGCCTGGCAGGGAGGCAGCCCCCATGGGAAACAGAGCAAAGACCAGACGAGGTAGCATCAGCTCTTGAGGGCACAAAGGAGGAAGAGGAAAATTAGTGTGAGACTGAGCTGTAACCTTAAGTGAAGAGTATAAGGCAGGAGTGCATGGAAGAGCCTCAGGTGTGCTTACCTCTGTACCCTAAGCTTGAAGGCCAGGGAATCTGCATGCTAGTCTCCAGGTGCTGAACAGCAGTTTTCTTCTGATAATCCTCTGTTTCAGGACACTTAAGGCATGAATCTTGCTGCAGACCAGACACTCATGCTTGCTGGCAGCTGAGCCCTCACCCTCCAGCTTGGGAGGGGTCTTCATTCCGATAGAGGCATCCAAACCCAGCTCTGACATAAAACCACAGACAACAGGATCCATTGTTACTCATGACCTTCCTATGACTTATTCCCCCACCCAAGAGGGACAGCAAGTAAGGAAAGTGTCCAGGAACAAGAAAGGCCACCTAAATGGCCATGGTCAGGTGAAGCCAATGGAGACATTTTTATATGTGCTTTTTGTTGATCTTCCTTACACTACCCAGTAAGATTGCCATGGGACAAACATGTTCCCAAATACCAAAAAAAATGTCAAGAAAAATAAAATTGATAACAACGGAAAGGTCCTAGGTAGAAAAGGCAAAGGCAAGGAAATCATTCCAGATACAGGTTGTACAATTGGGAGGGAAGAGATTGTGGAGATCAAGCAAAGTCCATGTTGAAGGGAAACCTCATGATAGAAAAAGGTGCGGGAAGCCTGAAACTGGAAAATTTAAAAATATGCATCAATATATATTTCACATATATATGCATATATACTATGTGTAATATTTATACATAGTCAATCTAAATAAGGCATGGAAGATACGATAAAATGCAACAACTCTCACAAGTGTGTGTGTATAAAGGAACAAACACATGAGCGTGTTGAGATATCGACCGGATCGTTCTAATGGACTCCTGATGAGCTGAGTTTGAAAAAGCAAGGAGGAAAATAAGAAGAATGAGAGAGCGAAGCTCTGGTGGGAAACATGAACTGTTACATATTGGGGGTGGGATCCCAGGGTGGAGGAGTATGAATCAAAAGTCTATTAAGATTATCCTTTGCTGCAAAGTCTGATGCAAAGCCTGGATTTATGCTGAGGCCTCTGTGCAAACTGAGTAGGAGACAGAGTGACTGAGCCAGCGGGGTTAGGTCTTGGCTGGGAATGTGGGAAGCCAAGGACGAGAAAAGGAGAGACTAGAGGGAAGAGGAGACAACTAAATACCACAAGACCTACTGGCACGTGGCAGGGCTGTGCATCCCTGCACCCCCTGAGCACCTTCTATGAGACTCTCCCTGGTGCCACAGGGGCGCTCCTTCTTATCTCACCCCCGCCGAGGATGTGGGGCTCTGCTCATTTCTCAGATGAGGCCATCACCTGAGGGGAGAGCCCCAGGCAGCCCCAGGCTCCGGTGCAGATGTGGAGAGAGGTGGAGGGTAAGGATACATTCGTCCCGGGTGAAACGGATGTGAGGGTTTCAAAGCTCTTGTAAGACAATCTGAGCAGTGGTGGATCCTGGGGAGAAGAAAACTGAGGACATGGCCACGGAGCTGAGTGAAGAGGGTGAATTACAGGGAGTGTCGTCAAAGAGACTGATCGGTGCACTTTATGGATGAGGGTGGCCCTTTATTTTAAAAAGAGAAGAAAACGAGAAAAATAACCTGGATATGAAAAGCAAACAGGAGTGTGAGTTGTGGAGCCCTGTTTACATTGCTACAGAATGTTACTAATACACTGTTACTGAGAGCATCTAACAGGGAAAATTGTCTTGAGGGTGGATGTTGAGAGAAGAGGAAAATATTGGCCAACAAGCCTTTCTGAGAAAGCAAGGGTAAATGGGGTCCAGAGAAAATGGAGATCATAAAAACTATGCTACCGCAGAGCATACAACGCACGTGCCTTCATTTTGTAAATGTTAAGCACCAGAAAGACCTAATGGTTAGGGATTATATATTCATAGTGGTTCTGAAACCTTTTTTACTGAATCAGGCACTCTGGACGTTACGTTGCTTAATATTCTCAACAACCCTGAAATGAAGATAGAATTTTTCAAGAGTTCAGATGAGGACGTGAGGTGTAAATATCTAAGAAGATAAATAACTTGGCTCAGTTAAACAGGAATTTGAAAACCCAAGGCCTGAGGCAGAGCTGATCCTAAACCCCAGGCTCTTGCTCTCTGGCTCTGTTAGAGCATCACAGATTTCACCTGGACCTATCGTAGGCACAGGAGGGACCCCATTGCCTCCTCCACCCACAGCCCTGTGATGGCTAGAGCTTCTAATCCTCTTTTTTTCACTTACCTGGGAAGAGTGGCCCTTGGTTTCCAGAATCAGTATTAGTGTTAAAGCCCCAGACGATGGAGGAAAGACTGACTGTGGCTCTGCTGTCACCACAACCGAAATGCTGGTCCGGCTGTAGTTGCACATCATTGGTCTCGTGGGTGCTTTTCTGCAGCTGTGCTTGTGAAGTTTGCACCTCTGACCCTTGGAAATTCACAGGCCCTTGGAGACAATCTTCCCATGTGTCACCTGAAAGGAAAAGAGGGTGCGGTAGGACCAATCCAAGTTTTCCTTTGTTAATCCCTCCCAGAACTGATGTGCCTTCCTATCAGTGAGACCATCCAATGACCCAGACAATAAAGGCAGAAATCGTGTCCATGAAGGAGAGGTCATGTTTCTGGCTGTACCTGTGGATGCTGAGATGGCAGTGCTAGGCTCCAAGGTCCGTGAAAAGAGGAATCACCCACTTGAGTTTAGAGGGTTTTGGATGGCACATGAGATTGCATCTACTATTCAGTTACTAGCCTTAGTCCTGTAGCCGAGTGAAGAGGTTCTAGACAGGCCTCAAGGCCTGGGACAGAAAGAGTTGTTGATATCTACCCACAAGAATAATAGAACAAGGGAAGGAATATGGCCTAATGGCTTCAGGTACCACTAGAAAAGTGAGTTGGGTAACTAGAGTACATGGACCAGTTAAATGATTCCTTCACAGTTCTGGAGGCTTTTGAACTTGCTTGAAATTTTTGACTACAGTTCCACTCACCCATACATGTATATATTCGGTTGCCACATGGGGCAGAGTGGGGGTGGATGGTATCAGCAGATAGAAGCAGTTGTAGCAGAGGCCCGAATCCCTTATTGGAAGCTGAGGTACAGAAGGACTACAGAATCAGAGTGTTTGCTTCTTTAGGGACAATGTAACACAATGCACAATCCTTATATTACACTCCCCTGCAGTGGGGTCTGGGCAGTGCCTGTAACCAAATGTGTTGCTATTTCTCCTGTGAAATGAATACATATTCTCAGAACATGGGCTAAGCAAAGATATCAAGTACCCTCACCTAGTCCAGGTCAGGCTCAGGTGGGGTTGTGCCCCACAGGACCTGCTCCACATTGCTGTGAGGCTCCCGTCTGGCCTCTCTCCTATACATCTGCATCCTCAACAAGGTTTGTTTAACTGTTTCTTTAAAGTGTCTCTCATGTATCTGTTACCACTGAGTCTTCCAGAGAGCATCTATGTCTGACTCTCATCAGTGATTCAGCCAATCTCCTTCTAACTGCTTCTCTGATTCTGTCCTCTCCACACCGTCAAAGGTCACCTGTCTTATTACCCCCAAATGCTGTTTCACCGCATGCTCCTCGGCTTGTGGAAATCCATCCTCCCTTCTCTAGTACACGAGCTCTACACTCCTCACCTGCCTTTGTAGTCCTCCTGTCATCTGGCTCCTCTCTCTTCTGCAACATCCCTTCCCACAACTGCCTTCTACAAATCCTCCCGGACTCAGGCTGGCCCCTCGTTGACCCCAGCCCTGCACCAGGAGCCTCTTTGAGCCTCCAGGGCTTTTTCCACAAGCACTTCACTCAGCCTGCTGTGCCCTTCATATTTCCAACAGGCAGAGTTTTTTAATCATTAATCATCAATTTTAGGACACTTAATCAGATTTTATGGTAATTCACATTTCAGATGGGTAAAACCTCTTAAATCAACAAATCCTGTGGGTGAAGGATGTAACAAAACCAGGTATCCCCATTCTCCAATCTGATTTTCAATCAAGATCTAGGATTGTTTTTAATGATCACTCCTTAATTTCATCATATGTATTTAACCCTCTTCTCCAGACTAATGGGCTTTACTAAATGAATGCTTTGAATATTCTTTGCATTTGCATGGGAAAAGGACAAAACATTTTATCAAACATCGACACTATTGCCCAATATTATTAGTTTGGCATGTTGGGAAGAGCCCCTAAGAAAAGCTCATGTTGTAATTTAAAAATATAGTGTTTGCACTGTTTCCACAGGGTTTCTCCTTATACAGAGAGAGGGTGGGGCAGACGCGACCACCTGTGCCCACACCGCTGCATCACAGCTGTCCACACTCTTATATCCACACTGTTCTCAGGTTATCATCAGAACCCAGACACAGGATGGATCCGTGGATTATTTAGATGTTCCACTCATTCCTCTCAGCCCATCTGTGTGGGTGACTTGGCCTCTCCAGGGCCGTTCTGAATGAGGGCCTGGCAGGGCTGGGCCACATCACACACATCTCACTTGTGAGACCTGTGTCTGAGCATCACTCATTCCCGTCATGGACACTCAGCCCGGCTGCTGGTGTTTCTGAGACAGAGCTCTGCAGCTTTCTGAGGGCACCATCACAGCCAAATTCAAGGCCTCCCTGCACCCGGAGTGAGAGCAGATAACCATGGCGGCAGGAGGTGGAGAGAGGCGTGGACCCTCACCCTGGCTGATTTTCCCTGGAGAGCCTTAGGCAGCTGCGGCTCCGCCTGGAGGGGCTGGATGAGCCGCTGGCTCTGCTCACAGGACAAAGTGCACTGATGGATGAGGTGCTGGGATCTGAGCGAGGGACCACAGCGGTTCTCTGCATGTCTGGCAACTTTGTGTGTCAGATTGATAGTTTCAAATCATTTGGTTCAGGGCAAAACGGAAAAGGTGAGTGACATCCTCTCTTAGGCACTGACGGGTACAACTGCTGAGAGGAGTGAACAGACCTGAGCCGTGGAGTCAGGCCAAGGAGAGGCCAATGTCCCACCTCCCAGTGGCTGGGAGTCTTGGGCAAGTGAAGTGACCCTGCTGAGCCTCAGTGCCCTTGGCTCCACCGTGAGCTACCACACCTACCTGAGAGGGTCCAGGGAGGACTGAATGGGTTATGGCGCACATGGAGCTCACTTAGTAAGGGGCATGGTATACAACAGGTGCACAAGAACTGTGTGTTCCACTTCTGATTTGTGAGTTACTATGAGCCTTTGCTTCTTTGCTCCTCAGGGAGGAATGGGAAACAGGAATGAAATGGTTTCCAATGTGAAAAGGCACAAACTGACCAAGAATGACTGAGGGGCAATTTTTCACACCCAATTTCACTATTAAATAATGAGATTGAATCAGGAGCATCATGGAGTTTCTCGCACTTTCTACAAGATGATTTTATGAGTAAAGCTCCTAACAATCCAAATGTGTCTCCTACAATAAAAGTTCAAAAAATAACCTGAGAAGGAAAGAAAACTGGCCTTACATTTACAAACCCTATGAACTGCTGCCCAAGGGGATCTCGGTCAACAATTAGGCCAGTATCCCCATCAGGTGTGCAGGTTGTGGATGGTTTCTGTGAGAGGATACCACTGAGCGTACACACACGATTGCAGCTGTAACCCATCATGGGAGACTCATGATTGCTGCACAAAGGAGGAAAAGCAGGGCTGTTTCTGGAGGATGGAACACCAGAGGCCGATCGTTGGCTTCGTGGAAACCGCAGGGCATGGGCCCATTTTTATATTCAGGATCTGCTATCTAAATGCTTCACAGGGAGGTGGGCAGCCCAGAGGGAAAAGCCTGGAGCTGGGGAACCATAACAGGGAGCAGACTGCAAACAGGAATGCAAAGCCAGAGAGTTTGTAAGAAACTATTCAAGAAATAAAATTAGCAACATAATGTAAAGAATATAAGGATTCTTATCTTGGAAAAAGAGGTCTGTTACACAGATTCCTGCAGGTGAGATGGTGGCAGCCGAGACGTCGCCCTTATCCCTCCCCTTCCCCACTCTGGCCTGACGATACCAAATGCCTGCACTGGTGAGGGGGTCCAGGTGACAGAGGGTAGCCTGGGGCAAGAAGAAAGGAAAGTTATCTGACCCGCTTGATGCCTTTTAAAAATTAAATCCCAGAATCTAGTTCAAACCAACACAGGTCTGAGGGCCTGTTTACAGGGATGCCGCTCATAGCCTGTCCAGGTTGTTGGATACAAGTAATAGAAAGGCTACCTGGGGGCCCACTGGGAGTCGTATGCCCTTTACAAAGGAGTACTCACCATGTGCATCTGGAGCCGAGAAGACTTCCCGGTTATCCGATTGGAGTGAGGCACTTCTCTGAGGCCTACAGGAGTCTGACAGATGATGGTCAATAGAACCCACCAAATAACATTCGTCCAGTGAGTCCTGCTGGACTTCATTCTCTTCTCCCACCGGCAGCTCCATCCTGAGGCAGGTGGGATCAGAAGGACTGGTGATTACACAAGAGGGATTAGTGAACACAGAGTCCTAGGCGGTTTGGATGGGAGTTAAGGAACTAGTCTCAAAAAGCAAATGGGAAGTCCCCATAAAGGGAGACACAACAACCCTCCCCTATCTGGGGCTGGAGGGTGCTTGCAAAGGGAAAAGGGGGGGGGGGGCAGGGGAGAGTGAGGAGGAGGTACTTCCAGAACGGATCAGAAAGGAGCTCAGGAGGAGGGAGGCTGAACCACCCCCGTACACAACAGTCATCTCACACACACTCTCAGAAACCATAAAGGCAGCTTCAGCTCTTTTGCACAAGTCTTGTTGAAATTTACATGCAGCAGCCAAGTGAACACAGGCTCTGGCAGCATAATGGACTTCTAGAAATCCTGTATCTTCAGGGCCAATTTCTCTAATACTGGGATGTGACCTGAACGTTTTTTTCTCACTGCTTTCCTTGCCATGAAACACCCGCTAGTGTGGTAAGGCCAAGCAGGCAGAGGCAGAGATGCATCTCATGCTGCTTTTAAGAAAAAGGGAGAACAGGAGCGTGCAAGAGACCCTGTGACTGATTAGGACCCCTGCAGCAACTGACTGCAGGTTACTGTAACTGAGAGGGATTCACAAAGGGGCCCATCCAAGCACCACAGCAAAAGCAGACGACATCGTGAAAGGGACCCTTTGTGGTTGTCTGAGTGGAAGACACAGGCATATTCAGCACTTTCTGATTCCCCTGCAACTGAGAGGACCAGATGTCACCACTGAATTCAGACCCACACTTCTTTGAAGTTACCTAGAACAGATGAGGTCTTGGTCTTCCTCTTCCTCAAGAACAGTATGATTTTCTATGGATAAATTCAGAAACATTAAGCCGATCGTCCTGTGTACGTTAATAATCCAGTATCCAATACTACCATGGGGACCAAACGATCCCCAGTGGGACCGTAGGGTATTTTAAGAAGAAGATTCCAGGAGGCCTCAGGTTGGGTCTTGGGTACCTGCCTTGATTTGCTTTCCTGAGCCATCAGGCAAGCTCTCCCTGACCTGGCAGATCCCCACCACAGCATCCTCTTCCAATTCTGAGTAAAAACTTAAAAACATCTCAGACAGATGCTGGGCAACAGCTCACCTGCCTTCTAACAGAATCATATTCAGGCTTTTCTCATCATATGCTGGCTGGTTTAGCTGAATGATGATTGGAATCTACAAAACCTTGAATCCAAATGAATCTTTGCGGCTACTTTGAATCTTTGGCCATTCACCGGGTGGGGAAATGCCAGGACTCTGCCTTGGTTCACGGAAACATACAAGCAAGGTGAGGGTAGGGGTCTTTGTATCCTCATATCCAGATGACGGTTTTGCTAAGAGGACCAACTTAGAGGAGACAGACACTGGGGATGACAGCAGTGACACCAGGGAAACAACAAATCCAAAGATGGAGTTAAGGCTGTCAACATCGCTGGAAAGGCACAGACATCCAGGGATGTTTGGGGGTATGGAAATGGGAGCATTTGGGGTAAGAAGAGACATTTCATGGGTATCAGGAAAGAAGACAGTCATCTCTGCGCACTTGCACATTTGCAACTGAGTGAGTTTGTCACACCTACCTCGGGTCCAGTGATCTAACTCAGGGCCTGACCCACAGGCTCGGCCAGGATGAAGAAGAGACACTGCTCCCTGACCCACCTGATGTCTGTGCTTAAAACTCTATCATAAAGCCTGATTCAGATCACTCTGTCTACAGAGCTTGTACACAGTGGGGAAAAATCTCAGCACCGCCTGAGGCGTGGGGTACAAGGAATTCAGAGTGTACCTGGGAGTCCAGTTGGAGTTTTATCACATCGGCAAGAGAATACTCACTGCTTACATCTGGAGCATAGGGGACATCCACTTCCTCACATGAGAAGATGGCGGTGCTCCTATAAGGCCAGAAGGAGTCTGACCGACCAGGAAGCACTGAGTAAGTCAAGCGGTATTCATCCAGTGAGTCCCGTGGGACACCATTCTCTCCCATCTGCGGCAGCTCCCCGCTGGGCCTGGTGGGGGAGAGAGGACTGACGATTAACCCAGGAGGGATCAGCTATCCTAGAGTCCTATCTGGTTCTGATGGCATGTTTACGGGAGTGGTGAAGCAAGCCAAGGACCTGATCCACTAAAGATGGAGCAACTCCCTTTTGGGTGTGGGACAGAGTGTGTTTCTACAGGGGCAGGAGCTAGAAAGGACAGCAGGTGCTCAGTGCTCTGGCCAAATAACAAGCTGGTGAAGAAAGAGACTGAATTATCTCCAGATGGTACAGCCATGACTCACAACATATAGGGTCACGTAACAGTGCCTTTCACCTTCTCGTTTACATTGCAGTGAGTGTCACATGCAGGGGCCACGAGCATACAGCTTTTGGGGCATTCTGCTATCCCAGACATCTCATGCCACCAAGGCCTCTCTAAATATTGTAGCATTATATAACAATATTATTATCTATTCACTTTTCTTACTGTGACATACATGTCAACGTGCTAATACCAAACAGGCAGAAAAGAGCTATGCACTCACTCTCTAAACCATCCTGGAGATAACAAGTCTATGCAAGAAAATCACTCTCATTTAGTTCACCTGGGTCAACCGACTTGGGTTATGAACTTGAGATGTTACAAAGAACTGGAAAACAGTGTAAGTACCACAATGAAAGCAGAAGACATTATGATAAAGGATAATTCATGGTTGGCAACATTGATGATACAAAATATTCAGCACTTTCTGCTTTCCCCTGGATCAGAGGTCTGCAGATGTCATCATTGTATGAACAGCCCACAAATATTCATAACTACCTGGGGGCAATAGCCTCTGGTCCTTCCAGGTCATCCTGATCACTTTGGTTTTCTGCAAATAAATTAACAGGACAATTACATGGGGCAAAACCCTTTCACAAAAGCCCAATTCGATGCCAACCTTCACACTGTCCTAACAGGCTTTGAGGGAAATATCCTAAGAGACCCCAGATAGAGCCTCATAAGAAGGCGCTGGGTTTCCTTCTTGAGCCATTGGACAAATCTGCTTGATATGACAGGTCATCAGCACAGTATCCTATGTCCTGAGTCTGTGCAAACAGCTAAACAAATCCTTTCCCCACAGATCCTGCGGAACTACCGAGCTACCTAGAGCACTGCTGTAACATTCAGGCTTTTTCTATCTGAAATGCTGTTTGTTAATGGGTTAGAAGAATTATACTTTGAGATTAGATGGGAGTGGAATCCATACACCATCAAGTCAAAAGAATCTTCAGAGCTACAAAGAAACAGTGGCCATTCGTCAGGTTGGGAAGTTCCAAGGCCCTGCCTTGCTTCAGAGAAACATACCAAAGATGACAGTGGGGCTTACGTTCTGGTTTCAGAAAACTCTGGACAAGATAATACAAATGAAAGGAGCTGGAATATGGGTTGACAGAAGTGAAACCAAGGAGTGGCAACTCCATAGATATAAACAAGACTGCCAGCAGCCTCGGACAGGTATGGGAACTCAGGGACGTTGCTCAGGAATGAAAATTAGAGCATTTCATGTGATATAAAAGATTCATTCAAAATTAGGAGGCCTGAAAGGTACTTCCTGTGCCACAATTGTAGTGGTACATGTGAGTCTGGCAGGACCACCTTGGGTCCAGTGATTTGCCACAGGGTCGTACATGACTAGCAACTGAGAAAACTTCACTGACCTGTGGAATGTCTTGTTTTAAATGCCATTGTAGTGCCTGGTTTGAACTTCAATATGTTCGTATACTGTCTATCTAAGGAGATTCATTCTCTCAAGTAGACTAACAAAGAGCATGCAGATTACCTGGAAGACCAGTTGGAATTTTATCCTCTTTAGCATGGGAGCAACCACAGGCTCCTTCCAGAGCAGACCCCACTTTCCCTTCATCAAATGCACATTTTCCATCACTGTAAGGCTGGTAGCAGTTAGCACCTTCCTGGACACTTGAAGGAGCCAAAACACATTCATCTTGGGATTCCTGGAGCACTTCCTTCTTTTCAACCTCCTGCAGCTCCACTCTGTGTCAGGTGGGAGAGGGGTGACAGAAGATTAAATGAAGAGGATCAGACACCAAGCCATCCTGGCCGGTTTTGATGGGAGGCAAAGGGAGTGGTCACAGAAAGCAAAGGCGAAGTGGTCTTAAAGACGGAAATGACTATCCTTCTGTGTGTGCAGTGGAGTGTGGCTTCCATGGGGTGGGAGAGGGAGAGACCAGCAGATGCTAAGTGCACTGGCCACACAACCAGCCGTTGAAGGAGGAGAATGAATGCTCCCTGCACGCTCTAGTCATGACCCCCAGCACACACGGAGAACTAAGACAGTGGCTCCAACTCTTTTGCATGCTTTGTATTGATCTGTACTTGCAGTGTCAAAGTGATACAGCTTTTGAGGAATTACAGACTCTAGATATTCTCCCTTCAGTAACTATTTTCTCAATATTTTGTTATAACATGAATTTTTTCTAGCTTCTTCACTTGCAGTCAAGTATTTACTAACATGCTGACGCCAAACAGGCACAAAGTAGGTGACTCTCGCCCTACTGTTAACCACACGGGGAAGAACACTTGATTACAGGAGCTCCCAAGTTTGCCTGTTCCACCTGGGTCAACTCACTGTACCTCACTGTACCTGAAGGATTAAGAAATTGAAACACACACAACTTCTGAAGTGAAAATAGACAACATTCTTAAAAGGGATATTTCGCTGTTGACTGAGTGGATGAAAGAGTTATATTTAGTAATTTCTCCCCCCTGGGTCTGAGGTCTCCTGATGTCACTCTTGACATTCACAGCCCACAAATCTTCAGAATTACCTGGGGGACACTGGCTCTTGTCCATCCACTTGCACATGATCATGCTGATTGTCTAGTAAGAAATTCAGACACAGTGGGTCACAAGAAACAAATTACACCGCACACGTACCAACTCAGTGAACACATTTACCACAAGGACATTCATACTCTCAGTGCAAGAACATAATACGATATTCCAGGACACTTAACTCCTAGAATCAGGGGGGACCACTTCCAGACCCATCAGGGAAATTCTCAGGAGCGCTCTCCCAATATCCTTTGTTCTGAGTCTGTGGAAATAGTTAATTTTCCCCGGTGATCCTAGGAAGTGAGCTGAACTATTTTCTAGAATTGTTTCTACAATATTGGTTAGGCCCATCAGATTTTGTTGCTGTTGATACTTTAGAGAAATTTATCCTTAACACTAGAGTGATGGATGAATTTTATAAACTCTCAAACTAAAAAGAATCTTTGGTGCTACAAAGAAACCATGGCCATTCAAGGCTGGAGGGACTGCCAGAGGCCAGCCTTGCTTCATGGAAACATCCAGGCAAGACAATGGTACAGTTGTTTCTGTCCTGGTTTTCAGATGACTGCTTAGCTAAGAGAAGCCAACATAGAGAAGATGGAGCCTGGGGCTGAGAGCAGTGATACCAAAAAGAGAAATCACCTCTCCTAAGGTATAAGCCAGTCTGCCATTGTGTTTGGATCAGAAGAGAAAGGCCAGGGACATTTACAAAAACAAAGTTAGATCATTGCAGGTGACAAGGCATATCTGATCTAAAGCAAGTCTGACAGACACCTCCTGTGGATGTCCACCCGAGGTGGGTGAGAGTTGTCACACTGATTTGGGTCCAAATGCCTGACACTGGGGCCAGGGTGACAGAGGCATGACCAGGGCCTAGAAAGGGGTGAAGGCTCCCTGGTCCACCCGATGTCTGTGTGTCTTAATAGATCCTTTTCCCTGGTTTAAATCAAGATGTGTCTATAGGGCCTGTCTTCAGAGACGAGCTTCCTCAGTCTACACAGGTTGTGGGGAACAAAGAACATGGAGGCTACCTGGCAGATCGGTTGGCATTCCATCCTCTGCAGCATGGGAGCAACCACAGGCTCCGTCCAGAGCAGGGCCCACCTCCCAGGCATCACATGCGAATTTGCCATCCCTGCAAGGCTGGCTGCAGTCAGAACTTCCTGGGAGACGCGAAGGAGTCAAAACACACTCATCCTGGGATTCCTGACGCACTGCCTCCTTTGCAACCTCCTGCAGCTCCAAGCTGTGTCAAGTGGGAGAGGGATGACAGAGAAGTAAACAAAAAGGATCCGACCCCTTGCCGTCCTGGTTGGTTTTGATGGGAGGCCTAGGGAGTGGTCACAGAAAGCAAAAGGGCAGTCCCCTTAGAGAGGGAAGGAACTATCCTGCTTATGTGAAGTGGAGTGTGGCTGCCATGGGATGGGAGACGGAGACCAGCAGGTGCTCCGTGCACTGGCCACGTACCCTCTGATGAGGAATGAGACTCAACCCTCCCAGGATGGTACCTTCAGGAACATGAAGCACAAATCAGCTTCCACGCCAGGTGCTACCCCCTGGTCCTACGCCATGTTCAATGTAAGATCAAGTAGTCAAGTGAATACTGCTATTAAGGCAGTATACACTCTCAGAGACGTTAGGCCTTCTTTTTAGGAATAGAAAGGCTTCCAAGGCCTCTTTCTCTTACACTTGTGAAATAGCAACCAATGTTTTGTCTAGATAGTTTTCCTGATCTTTAGTTTCTCTAATTACTTCTCTGCCAATTCCTTTGCTAGGTACCTTCCTCCCAAGGACCTAAAACAACTGTGTAGGAATAGATATTCCTCTCCCCTTGGAGCTCCTTTAGGAGAGAACAGCTATCCTTTGTGTGTGCAGGAAATCCTAGGGATGGTGCGTTCAGCTTGGGTCACACGTACAAGTAGCACAGAGATCACAGACAACCAAGTTACCAGGCCATCTCCAGGTGGGTTGAGTGAAGTAACTCAGTACAGCCTGCAGGTTTGCTTATGCTTGCATCTGGCATCTATGACTCTCTTGACCTCACTTACTCTTTCTGTGACCCTGTCCATATGTTACCTACACATTACCTGCTCCTGACGGTTCATTGGTACCTGGGCGTGAGTGTTTCTTCTGCTGGTTCATCTTCCTCATCTTCATCAGTTTCTACAAGCAAATTCAGAAATATCCAGTCAGCTTCTTGCCACTTCACCCACGACAAACACAGCAACCCATATGGTCGTAGAGTCATGACTGTCTGTGTGTGAACTGGTACTGTGCGGAAGTTCTAGTGCCTTGTCTTTACACACCCCGCCCCCAGCATGGATTTCTGACCCATCAGGACGTCTGACTCTAGACCAGAGGATCACCATTGTGGCACCTTCTGCCTGCAACTGGGCAGACATTTAAAAGGTCTTTTCTTCCTTATATCACTGCACACTTGTCCACCTTCCATCTCGACCTCTACATCTGCATCATCCATCCTGCCACAAATTCTGCCAAAGACACAGGCTCTCTAAACCTTCTCAGCTCTCCCAAGATCCCTTCCTTCCTCTGAGGAGAGCAACCACATCCCGCATCCCTCCACCTGGGAACATCCTGGGCTCTTCAAGGTGGCTTCTGTGTGTTATCAAGGGAAAGTCTCTCTATGGAAAGGGGTCCAGTCTAAACAACATTCCCAGCACCAAGGCTGACTATATCAAGTACCTGATCGGACACCACACAGTGAAGGGCTTCTTTTTCTGCTGTGCATTCATACATATTTCCTCATTTTATCACTAGAGCTACCATCAACAGATTATTTGATCTATTTTACAGAGGAGGAAACAGACGCTAAGAGAGGAAAAGTCAATCACTCGCTCGCTGTTACTGAAGGCAGCACTCAGGCTAAACCTGGAAACTTGCATGCTTAGTCCAGGGCTCTTTCCACTCTCACAAGCTGCCTCCTGTCACATCATCCCTTCTGTGCTTTAACACTGGGCGGATGCTGCCTCCTGCCCCAAAGGCCATGGTCCATCAGGAAGGAATCAGTTGCAATACTATGCCCTCTACCCTGTGCATTTCTCCCCATCCTCCCACTCAGCCAGTCCTGCTCCTATCAGAGCCCCAAATGGGCCATGAAACAGGAAAGCTGAGAAAAAAGAAAACCACATCCTAGTCGAGGTGCAGAGTCTCTTGTGAGTGGCTCAGTGCTATCAGGTTCTGTGGGCCCCTTACCTGGGCTGAGCTTGCGGGCAAGGCGCTCTGCCAGCCTATGTCCCTCAGTCAGCTGCTCTCGGAAGCCCTGCCCCTGGTGGTTGTCAAGGTCATTGTGGGTGACGAGGTCCTTGAGGTGCTGCTTGAGTAGAACAGAGTCATCTTTCCCTTCCCGTAATGTCTGCCGTAACTGGGTCAGCTCTCGCGCCTGACTTCGAATTAGGATATCACACGTCCTAATGTGGGACAGAAGATAATTTTAAAATGCAAAGAGTTGCATGACGACTGCGAGGGATTCCTGTGAGAACATCCTCAAGGAGCCATCGAAGCAGCATTGTGGCCCATATCTGGTGGCCAGCCTGTGCCAAAGAGAAAGAGGGACAACAAAGGACTCCCCTGAGACAGGGCGTGCTCCTATAAGATTGCCCATTCATCTTGTTCTGTAAACAAAACCTAGGGTCTTTCTAAACCTACATGAAGATGTCTCTTCATTTCCTCACTCAGCCATGCCCATTTCCATATAAAAATAGACAGAGGGCATGGTACAGTGGATGACACACAGCCACATATAGCGTGGACAGGTACAGCAGGTGTGAGTTGGAAAGAACAAGAGAATAACAGGGTCAAAAAAGGATGACAAGCTGTAGTCAGTCAGGAGGACATTGTGATTTAAAGGTCAATGAGGTACTGATTGAACAACACTGTGAAGGTACCAAATGCCACTGAGTTGACTTGTTCACTTGAATTTGGTGAATTTCATGCATGATATGTGATTTCAAATTAATAGTGTTTGTCAAAGCAGAGTAACTGAAGCCCTGAATAAAATCAGAGTCCATAATTCACCAGTTGGTGTCCTCCACCTGGTTGATAAATATTGTGCCCATGTGCCTGCCACGCACATCTCTGACCTCCTTACCTCAGCCTCTCATCGAGCGTTGGCTTCTCTGCCAGCTTCTCTGCCAGCCTCAGCGCCTCAAACGACAGCTTCTCGCCCAGCACGGATTCAATGATGTCCTTACAGGCTTCACACTCTGAGGAAAGAGAGACGCTGCCTCAGGGGAAAGCTGGACCTGCTGCTGTGGTCACGGCCTTCAAGGGAGGAGGCAGGGTCCACCCCAGGGGCAGATGTAACTCCAATACCAGGCTCTATGCAGCGATCTCCACATCTGATCCCTCAGCCTCCCAACTGCGTGGCCTTCGGTTACTTCTTGTTTGAGAACTGAGGAAAGAGAAGCTCCAAGGCCCAGAAAGTAACTAGACAAGATGAACTGGCATTTGGCAAAGTCAGAATTCACATCCCCTGAGACTGACTCTGAATCCTGGGCCACTTTACCAAGACCTGCAGCCTCTTGGGTGACACGCGGAACAGGGCCATGAGGTGGCGATTGCTGTGTGGTCGGGAAGACCCCTGATGGGGTCCATGCAACTATAGGCCTGATGGTTCCCTTCTGCTGGGATTTACTAATGAACAAGTGTCTCAAAGGTTTTCACCTTTGAGTAAAAACTCACCTGGATACACTTGTGTGAAATAGAATATGCGAAAGTATAAGGACCTAGAAAAAAATGTGCCCAAACACTATGAAAGCTTTTGTTATTAGAAATAGTATAGTGTGAATGTACTGTGCTTACACTGTGACAGGCACTATTTGCAGAGCTTTGACAGAATTTCTTCATTATTCATTACAACTGAAACAAGTAGCCCACAGTTTCAGTGAGGAGCAGCCCCCCCCCAAGCTCCTTTAAAGCAGATACGATCCTCTGCTTTCCCCAGTGTGTAACCACCACGTGACCCCAGTGTAACAAGCACGGGGCTTTGCCAGTGGGACCTCAGGGGAGCTGGGACTGATGCAGTTCATTAGTGCCAGACGTTCAGCCAACAGTGATGCAGGATCAGATACAGCACAGAAAAGATTCCAGTTGACACACTTTAGCTTGTTGCTGAGAGAAACAGGCGGTTCTGTGACTGCATCAGGAATCAATGTCTAGAATTTTAACTTGATGCTCACCCTACAACGCACCGCAAACTTGGAAAAGGGACTACACTCTTTGTACCTCAGTTTTCCCATCCTCAGGCAACTGAGGGTAAAACAGCCACTTCTACCTTTCCTGGATTGTGGTCAGAATGAAATTCAAAATGACAAAGGAAATAGGAGATAAAGTCTAGAGAGTTTAGTTTCTTGGAGGGAAGACAGTGATCATTCATCACTTTGGTGACCGTGACCCCTAGGACTTACTGTATTTCTGCAGCTGGTTGGCCAGGGAGTAGGCAGTTGCTTGGGATACAAGGAATTTCTCCGTGAGGTCTCGGAAGTCCTGCTTGTTCTTTGCCAGCTGCAACTGAAGCTCCCGGTTGATTTCCGTCAGTGTAAGTTCTGCCCTCGGATCAGATAAAGGGCCAAGAGATACTGCCATGGTGATGTGTGGTAGAAGGGGTAGAGCCAGGGGCTGGGGAAAAGAAAGCCAAACATATGTTGGATTAAAATCAGGTGAAATCACATAGGTTTACTCAGGACTGAGGGACGACAAAAACTGGCGTTCTTAACTTACTGTTGGGAACAACGGAGGGTTCACAACTGCAAAAATAAGGTTCAAGATGCCAGAGCTCAGAGCCAGAGGTACTGCCTGTAGCTCAGACTCAGACAGGAGTGACGGAAGGGGACCCAGTGTGCCAGGTAACCATCTGGAGTTGCAATAACAGAACTGGTAGGTGGGGGCGGGTCACGGAATCTTGGGGGCCCCTGCCTTCCAGTTGCCTTGGCCATGCTGATACACAAGGCTGCCTGGGGTCCTGTGACGGTCACCCCGGATAGCACCCAACCCCTCAGCAGCCACTCTTCAGTTGTCCACACATGTCCTGATACCACTTACCCGTCTCCTTCCAAAACATATCTAAGCTGAGTTCTCCCTGTTCATTCTTCTGTGCATAAAAAAAATTCATGAGAGAAATAGTTTGCCAACAAGTCTTAATTTCCATAGGGCTGTCATGAAGCCATCCCACCTTCTCTTTACATGGGTCTTAAGGTTTTTCCACAAGTGAGAGATGTCAAACTTTGAGACTGTCATGAAGTTCTTCACTGGGTCTTCTCCAGGTTTGTCTATATCCTGAAATCTGTAGGACAAAAAGCAGAGTATAATGCTATGTGAATGCATACTTAATTTTTTAAACTGTTTTCTGTCCCAATGTAATATTCTTTTGCTGCATCACAGTGTTGTATCAGATTCTTATCTTCCCTGGGCAGCATGATGGCTTTAGAATAAACTTAAGTTTGACATCCCTACCTTCTAAGCTCCTCCTCTGTATGTGGGTTGCTCTACGTGTGGGTTTTTTTAAATGTCACTAAACAGGACAGTTCATACTTTCGCTTATGGATTTCCTTGTAGTCCCAGAAGAGCTCTTTCCAAGCTGTCAAAGTGATTAAAAGAGTTTACATGTATATCCTTGGCTACCTGGCATGACCATCTGTTTAGGAAAGACTTGGGAGCCTGAGGCTATTGATCTGTGTTGATTAAATTCACCCACATCATGAACAGACCAGGGATCCAGGGCGGAGTTTATGGGACACTGCTTGATAGATCTCTTTGAGTTGTCCTCCTGCCATTGACCTGTGGTTGTACTCCCAAAACAGCATATGGTTAAGTTCAAGATCTTGGGTCAGGGATGGCTGATGATCCACAGGGAACATATGGATGTGTTCAGTGACATAAAAGCTGAGGTTGAGGAGAGAGGGACAGGCAGGCCCGAAGGGAGTTATGTTCTGAACCAACTCCACACTTCTTCAGCATCTGCTCCTAGCCGGGTCTTGTGAGCCTGTGACTTGGGAGACCCCTTTGCAACATCCGTCTCTTCAGTTTAGCTGCTGGTCTAACCTGGATTGAGGGTGAAATGGATGTGAGCATGGGTCATATGTGTCAAGGTAAAGGATGGAGGACTGGATCAACCAGTTATGAAAGTTCCTCGTCCCCGCACCCCAAGCCATACTCCAACTATCCTTCCTTTTTTTGTTTTTAATTCTCACCTTTTTACAAAACATATTTATTTATATCTTTTTGGCTGTGTTGGGTCTTCATTTGCTGTGCACGGGCTTTCTCTAGTTGAGGTGAGTGGGGGCTACTTTTGGTTGAAGTGCACAGACTTCTCATTGTGGTGGCTTCTCTTGTTGCGGAGCATGGGCTCTAGGCACATGGGCTTCAGTAGTTGTGGCATCTGGGCTCAGTAGTTGTGGCAAATGGGCTTAGTTGCTCTGAGGCATGTGGGATCTTCCTGGACCAGAGATCAAACCCATGTCCACTGCACTGGTAGGCGGATTCTTAACCACTGCACCACCAGGGAAGTCCCCTACCCTTCTTAATGAGACTGGTTTGTGAGATTAAGCAAATGCATTAAGGAAATCTATTTTCTGGTGTCTGTGGGCCTGACATTCTGTGGGGGAAAGAAAAATGTATCACATTCCTTCATTCAAATAATCATGAAATGGAAGGCTCACAAAAGGTACCTGATGTACTTGAAGTCAAACACGGATTAGCTTTTACAGGGCTAATAAAAGTTATCACAACAGTTCTAGTTCATTGACTGATATTGGGGTCAGGCAATTTGTATAATCCTGTGATTATGATATTTTATTTTCCTTATAATCATCTAAGGTAACATTATTGTGCTAAGTAAATAATAAGAAACGTACAGAAGAGGACATTAAATAATCTATCTGGCCAAATTAAGAATTGAAGAAAATGCTTTTTATTTACCAAAGCAAGTAAGCTATTGCTTTGTGTTTTGTAAGTAAAGGAAACTTGCTTTCGTCTTTATCCTTCATTTGTGCCACTTAGTTCTCCTCTTTTCCTCTGTAACCTGGCTTTGTTCCCAGACCCTTACTTTTGTCTTACGAAACCATTTCTATACACAGTCCAATGCAGAAGTGATGGCTGGGCCCTTGCAAAGGCTCCCTGAAGTGGTTACAGGTGTCAGGACACCAAAGTCTGGAGGCAAAAGCAGCCCATCTTTTAGAATGGCTGCGTTCCCACCTCCTTGAAGTTGACATGATGTCCCATGACAGAAAGGGATCATCTCCCTTTAACTTGGGAGTCTCAAATCTCAGGGACTGTAGTCTATTGGGCTGACCTGTGCTGAAACTGAATGCACCTGCTAACGTTCTGGTTTCTTGTTAGGTGGCTAGAATATTTATAAGGTTTTCTAACAAACATCTTTGTAAAAGGTTGCATTTATAGCAATGCGATTTATTTGTGTAAAGTGGCAGCTTGAAGAAGACTGGTCCCATCAATAAGGAAAAAGAAAAGGTAAATTGAACTTTCACTCGAAACCAGCCTGAATTTGAAATTAGGGCTCTCACTTTTCTCAAGGTGGGTGGTCAGGTGCCTCAGCCATGTGTCCCCAAGGGCTTATGTCTCCGCTGTAAACTGGACAAGGGTAAAATGGGGTCAGATAGGCCAGGTCCCTTCAATTCTAGAGTCCTCCAATAGCTCTCGTCTGCTTTAGTCACTGGATTGGAAATATCTTTGTTCTTCTGCTCTGTCCTACTTCTGTGTTTTGGGTAAATTTTATGCAGCTCGGTCTGTTCTGCCCTCAAGTTGATCCCTGTAAGAATCACCTGGGAGAGTTAGTACCCATACAAGTTCACAGTCCTCATCTGTAGCAATTTTGATTCAATGGGCTGAGGTGGGACCTGGAATCTATTTGATAAAGTTACTCAGATGTGCAGTTAGATTTACCCACTGATTTCAGTGACCTTCCTCATGATTTGTGGGCATGATTATATCATATATATGAGTAATTCTAGTCTTCACAATTGACTTGTGCAGAGATCATTACTCTCTGCTGCTTTGCAGATGGAGAAACTGAGGCAAAGAGAGGGTCTGTCACTGGCCAAGGCCCCCTTGCTGTACGTGCTGGAGCCAGAACCCAGGTAGAGTGCCCCTCCACCCCAAAATCCCATCCCACATTGTCCAGTTCAATCTTTTGTCAGATCTTTCCAAGTAGGTGCTTCCTTCACCTATACTGCATTTCTACCAAAAACTGTCTAAATTTACTTTTTGTTTTTTTTTCTGATATCTTTCTTCTCAACAGGCTAACAGCATCACATTCTGGTCACTGGCTATTAATTTGAGACACTGGTTAATGAAACTACAGGGCATGGAACCTGCAAAGATGCCTTGTTGATGATGATGATGATGGCGGCATAATTCATGCACCATAACATTCATGTTGTGTACAAGTCAGTGATTTTCAGTCTGTTTACAAGGTTTGAAACCACCACCACTATCTAATTCCAGAACAACTGCATTACGTCCCAAATAATCCTTGGTCCTATTAGCAGTCACTCCCTATTCCCTCCTTCTTCCAGCCCTTGGAAACCACTAATCTCCTTTCTCTCTGTATGGATTTGCCTTTTCTGGGCATATCTTCAAAATGCAATCATCAGACATATGGCCTTTTGTATTTGGCTTCTTCATTACCATAACGTTTTCATGGTTCATCCATGTTTTTGCATGTCTCATTATTTTATTTTTTTTTTTACACCTAAATAATATTTCACTTTATGACTCTACTACATTGTGTTTATTCATTCCTCAGTTGGTGGACATTTGGTGTTGTTTCTACTTTTGACGTCTATGAATAATGCTGCTTTGAGTATTCAGGTGCAAGTTTGTGACCAGATGTTTTCAATTCTCTTGGGTACAAACCTGGGAGTGGAACTGCTCCCAGTATGTCAGTGTCAACTCTATATTGAATTTGAGAAACTGATAACTGTTTCCAAGACAATTGCAACATTTTATATTCCCGCTAGCAGTGTAAGAGGATTCCAGTTTCTGCACACCTTTCACATCTTCCTGTGTATGTTTTTATCACAGTCATACTAGCGGGGGTGAAGTGGTATCTTATTGTGGGTTTCATTTCCATTTGCTTAATGACTAATGGTGTTGAGCATCTTTTCACATGCTTACTGGCCATTTTTAAGTCTTCTAAGGAGAATGATTGTTCAAATCCCTTTTGCATTAATATATTCGGTTTTTTCTCCTTTTCCTCTTGAATTGTAAGAGTTCTTTACATCTTGTGGATACTAGACACTTTGTCAGATATAAGTTTTGCAACAATTTTCTCTGCTTGTGTGGATTGTCTTTTCACTTCCTTATTAGTATCCACTGAAGCACAAAAGATTTTAATTTTTTTTTTTATAAATGTGTGCTGTTTTAATGTGTTTTGGTTTGTGGTATTTTGTTGTACAATAGATAAATAACACAAGAGGTATGGCCTCTAAAATCCCCAGACCTGCATCTCAAAATTTGGAACTTGAATGGATCTGAAGGCCACTTTGTCACCTTTCTTGTTCAAAAATCCTAACAGAGGGCTCTGAATGGCCCAGCTTGCATCAGGTTTCCACCCTACTAATTACCAGGGAGGTTGGAATCAGTAAAAAGATAGCAGTCCCATTCTGAATTAAACAGAATATTTTCCAGAATAAGAGCAAGTATGGGCAGGCAGAACAATAGGTGTTCATTGCAAAGGATGAATCATATAAACATGTTATTTTCTCATAATCCAGAGGTAGATATAAATGAGTTAATAGTCTATGAAAATGCAATAGTTTATGGGTTGCAGTTCAGGAAGTACCGGTCAGAAAGGGACCTTTCACACAGGCTTGAGAGTCAGGAAAGAATTTCCAGGCAAAGTGACAACAAGATAGACCCTGAAAACTGAATAAGAGTAATAAATAAGTAAATAAAGGGCAGGTAAGAATGTCTCAGACACAGGGAACATCATGTAGAAAAACCCAGGAGCCAGAGAAAGAATGAAGTGTTTGGTGACTTCAAATATTTTTAATCAGTCAGATCATAGCATGAAGCACGTGGGGAAAGGGCCAAGAGGGAGGCTGAAGAAACTTGTCAGGGCTGGAAAATAAAGACCTTGTATTGGTCAGCATTCTTATTGACAAATCATACCACTCCCCTCGGTAGCTCACAGGGTTAAGACACCATGAAGCACAAAAGATTTTAATTTTGATGAAATCCTTTGATCTATTTATTCACTGTTGTTTTTGCTTAAGATGCCATCTAAGAAATCATTACCTCATCAAAGATCACAAAGATTATGCCTGGGTGTTTTCCAACGCATTGCTTCGAATGAGAACTTCCTTGGGTTTTTAGGATGGGGGACATGTTTGAATTTTGTTTCCTATCAATGAATATATATACATTGTATATATACAATGACAGACCTGATTGATATCCACAGGCTTGTCACCCACTGCAGTGGAGCCTTCATGTGCTATAACAGCGATCTGGGAAACCGTATTAATATCCTGGCTGTGATTCAAGTGAGAGTTCTGGTGATGTGGTTCAGTTTAGCCTTGACCCCTCCTGGTTTCAAAAATTGTTCAGTATCTTTAGAGTGGAACAACTGATTGTTTTTCTGAGGAACACTTGGGAGTCAAGGTTGTTCTAAAGCTATAGTGGACTTCCTCATTTCATTCCAGACAGGGAAGACTGCAGGGGTGAGCCCTGCTCAAGACTTTCATCTCTCTTTTAGAAGGAAACTAGCCATGCTCCAGGGTTGAAGGATGGCTGTTCAAAAGGCTCTTGTCCCTCTCCAATTCTTTCTACTATTAACAGGACTTCTTTCTAGAAATGGTGGGAAAATAGTTGTTTTAGGACACATTATGTGTTCTCTGCCAATTGCATTCTATCAGTTTAAGGTGAATAAAGGAGAACAAAGTCAAGTATGTTCTTAGCACTTGTTATAGTTCAAGTGATCATATTTAATCCTCTGAACAATCTTATAAGTCAGGTGTTGTTCTTTTCCTCATGACACAAAAGCTCAGAATGGTTATAAAACTTCCTGACATCAAAATTTGGCAAGCAGAGCTTTGATCATTAGAAACCATTTCAATTTGTCCTTCAAAGGCAACCCTGTACCTTTACATTAAACTCAATGGCAGTACTTTTACAAGACTACATCTGCATTTGTTGTTCTAGGGTGATTTTTCCCAAGGGGGCAGTGTGTCATTTTAATATCATTTGGACTTTTAAATTTTATTACTTTTCTCATTAAGTATACTTTTGAGTGTTTGTTTTGTTCCATTGCTTTGGGTTTCTTCTCAAGGGAGCCTGTTATTTATATGTTGAATATCTCATCTATTTTCTGTCGTTTATCACTTGTTTTACCCTTTGTCATCCCTCTTTTCAATGCCTTCAGTTCTACATTGAGGTGTAATTTGCCTAGAACAAAATGCACCAAACCTAGAAGTACAGATCAGTGAATTTAACATACGGATGCATTGTATCATCACCATCCAGATCAAGGTATAGAACATTCCCCACCATTCCCCAAAGTTCTGTTGCGTTACTTGCCAGACCATCCCCTTCTGCCAAAGACAAACATGTTTTGATCTCCTCATCAGAGATAATTTTGTTTACTCTTGCACTTCATATGAATGGCATGATGCAGTATGTTCTCTTTTTCCTGGGTTCTTTCACACGATATCTGGTTTTGACGTTCAATCTTAATTGGCCACGTCGATAATTTGGCTTTATTTTTATGCTAAGAAATATTCTGTTTTATGATTATAGCACAATTGGACTATCCATTTTTCAGGTAATAAACAGATTTGTTTTTGGCTACTCTGCACAAAGTAAGTATGAATAATGGTGCACAAATTATTTTGTCCACATATCCATGTGTTTCTCCTAGGTACATACACCTAAGAAGAGAATTGCTTGGTCAATGAATGGAAACTGACACAGAGGTTGCAAAATAGTTGCGTCATTTTACATTTTTCCTCCCAATATAGAGCTGTTCCAGTTTCTGTATGTTCCCACATACTTTATATATTCAGTCTTTTAAATTTTAGCCATTCTGATGTCTATAGTGGCTTCCCATTTCGGTTTCCAAAAGCTGATTGGTCATTTGGCTATCTTCTACTGAGAAATGCTGCTTCAAATCTCCTGCTCAAAAATACACTACATTGTTTGTAATTTTCTTTGTGATATATAAAAGTTCTTTATATATTTTACAGAAGTCTCTTGTCAGATATATGTATTGCAAGGAATAACTGCGGGTCTATGGGTTGCCTTTTCACTTTTTAAATGGAAATTATGGTAAGTTAAAGATTTAATAATTTATGAAATCCAGTTTATTCAATTTTTTAATCTGTGGTGAGTGCCTTGGCATTTTGTATAAGAAATTTTTGTCTATGCCTTAGTCAAGAAAACATTCCATCATTCTTTAAAAAGCATTGCAATTTTAAAAAGAAGATCTCCAATTAACTTTAGTATATGGAGAGAAGTGATTTTTTTTTTTTTTCTCTTATCCTGTCCCATGTGTTGGCTGGAATTCTTTTTTTTTTTTCTTTTGGGGGGGTGTACACCAAGTTCAATCATCTGTTTTTATAAAGAAGTGATTTTTAATATTAAATTATTTCTAAATGAATAGTCATTTGTTTTATCATATTTTGCAGAAAAGCTTTTCATTACTCTGCTATGCATATTGGTGACTTTATTTAAAAAATCAAATAATTGCATACGGATGTGGGTAAATTTTTTACTCTCTACTCTTTCACATTGATATAATTGTGTTGTGTTTACATACACCAATAGTATAGTGTCTTAATTACTATAGTTTTCACCTGAATTTTGAAATCCAGTAGAGTAAGTCTTCCAACTTAATTTTTCTTCAGTGTGTCTTGGCCAATCTACATACTTTGACTTCATATACATTTCATAATTAGCCTGCAAATTCCCCCACAAAATGCCTGCTGCAATATTATTCGGAATAACATTGATTTGACATTCTAAAAATATTGACTCATCTAATTTATGTATATGATATATGTTTCTATTTATTTAGGTCTTTAATTTCTCTCAGCAATGGTTTTCAGGCGTCTTCAGTATATGTGTTCTTAAGCATTTAATGATTGTGGATGTGAATCTCTATTATGTTTCACTGAATTTTATTTTCTAAACACTGCTAGTATGAAGAAAGAATTGCAGTAGATTTTTATATGGGTCCTCTTGAGATATGATACAGGTAGAAGAGACTGCACCACTTTAAAGTATACAATAAGGGACTTCGTAGGTGGCGCAGTGGTGACAAATCTGCCTGCCATTGCAGGGGACACGGGTTCGATCCCTGTCCCAATAACATCCCACATACTGTGGAACAACTAAGCCTGTACAACACAACTGTTGAGCCTGTGTCCCACAATTACTGAAGCCTGCGCACCTAGAGCTGTGCTCCACAGCAAGAGAAGCCACCACAATGAGGAGCCTGCACACCACAATGAAGAGTATCCCCCACACACCAAAACTACAGAAAGCCTGTGTGCAGCAACGAAGACCCAACACAACCAATAAGTAAGTAAGTAAATAAATAAGTAAATAAATAAATAAATAAATTTTTGCCAAAAAAAAAAGTTAGGAATAGCTCTGTGACTTACTTTGGCCAAAGCAATATGCGTGGAAGTGACATGCTTCACTTCTGGGTAGATGCTGAAAAAAATAAAGTATACAATTCAACGCATTTTGATTGATGTATATACTATTAAAACCACAGCTACAATCAAGATCCAGGGTATTTCCCTTCTGTCACAACTTTCCTGTGCCCCTTTGCAGTCCAGCACTCCCTCAACTCTCAGCCACAGGCAACCACTGCCAGAATAGATGAATCTGCCTTTTTAACAACTTTATATAAGTGGATCCATATACGTACTCTTTTCTGTCTGCTTTCCTTCATGCAGCATAATGACTAAAGTATATCCATCTTACTATATGCATCAACAGTTCGTTCTTTTTATTGCTAAGTAGTATTCCATTTGTATGAATATATCAGCTCTGTTTATACATGCATCTTTTCTTTTTATTGGTTATTTTTTATACACCTTTATTGGAGTATAATTGCTTTACAATGTTGTGCTAATTTCTGCTATACAACTAAGTGACTCAGCTATATGTATACATATATTCCCATATCTCCTCCCTCTTCAGCCTCCCTCCCACCCTCCCTATCCCATCCCTCTCGATTGTCACAGAGGACCGAGCTTATCTCCCTGTGTATGCAGTAGCTTCCCACCAGCTATCTATTTTACCTTTGGTAGTGTATATATGTCAATGCTACTCTCTCACTACACCTCATTTTTCCCTTTTCCTTCTGTGTTCTCTAGTCCGGTCTCTACACCTGCATCTTTATTCCCACTCTGCCATGCTATTCGCCAGTATTATTTTTCTAGATTCCATATATATACGTTAGCATACGGTATTTGTTTCTCTCTTTGTGACTTACTTCACTCTGTATGACAGTCTCTAGGTCCATCCACCTCACTACAAATAACTCAATTTCATTCCGTTTTATGGCTGAGTAATATTCCATTGTATATATGTGCCACATCTTCTTTACCCATTCATGTGTCGATAGACATGACACATGTCCTGGCTATTGTAAACAGTGCTAATGTTTCCACGTACTGGCTATTGTAAACAGTACTGCAGTGAACACTGTGGTACATGTATCTTTTTGAATTATGGTTTTCTCAGGGTATATGCCCAGTAATGGGATTGCTGGGTCATATGGTAGTTCTATTTTTAGTTTTTTAAGGAATCTCCATACTGCTTTCCACAGTAGCTGTATCTATTTACATTCCCACCAACAGTTTACTTTCCCTTTTCTCCACACCCTCTCCAGCATGTGTTGTTCCTAGGGTTTTTGATGATGCCTATTCTGACCAGTGTGAGGTGATACAGCAGGTTTGATTTGCATTTCTCTAATGATAAGTGATGGGCATCTTTTCATGTGCCTCTTGGCTATCTGTAGGTCTTCTTTGGAGAAATGTCTATTTAGGTCTTCTGCCCATTTTTGGATTGGGTTGTTTGTTTTTCTGATATTGAGCTGCATGAGCTGCTTGTATATTTTGGAGGTTAATCCTTTGTTAGTTGCTTCATTTGCAAATTTTTTCTCCCATTCTGAGGGTTGTCTTTTCATCTTCTTAACTTTCAAGTTTCATTAGGTCCCATTTGTTTATTTTTGTTTTTATTTCCATTCCTCTTAGGAGGTGGGTCAAAAAGGATCTTGCTGTCATTTATGTCATGGAGTGTTCTGCCTATGTTTTCCTCTAAGAGTTTTATAGTGTCTGGCCTCATATTTAGGTCTTTAGTCTATTTCAAATTTATTTCTGTGTTTGGTGTTCTCATTTCATTCTTTTACATGTAGCTGTCCAGTTTTCCCAGCACCACTTATTGAAGAGGCTCTCTTTTCTCCATTGCATATTCTTGCCTCCTTTGTCAAAGATAAGGTGCCCGTATGTGCATGCGTTTACCTCTGGGCTTTCTATCCTGGTCCATTGATCTATATTTCTGTTTTTGTGCCAGTACCATACTGTCTTGACTACTGTAGCTTTGTAGACTCATCAAGAAGGTGAGTCAAAAATTATCCACGTTCTGGCTGTAGAATTTAGTTTAACTTTTAGAAAAGACAAATACATCATTTTCCAACATAATCTCCTTGCTTTTCAATACACTTTGTCCGTGTGTCAAAAAACTTTCATATTCCCTCATTAAAAAATGTTTTAGGCTGAGCTGCGAGCCACGAATGCACCACTGTCTTCACTTCTTCATCAGAAGTGAATCTTCGTCCTCATAGGGATGTTTTCAGGGCACCAAACAGGTGAAAGTTCAATGGAGCAAGATCAGAACTATAGGGAGGCCACTTTAACACCTCAAAACGAAGTAATCCATGATAGACTTAGGTTTCAAAAAGTGTCTGTGAGATGGGTACCCAAAACAACTCATGGAACAGCATAAACAGAAGTGCTTGGATATCTGCAAAGAAAATTTGGAGCGATACTCTAAGGAAGGTGAAAGTTTCTTAAAGAGAATCATTACTGGTGATGAGCTGTGGATTCATCACTATGAGCTTCAGAGTAAATGGAAGAGGATGGAATGGAAACATCCTCAACCACTGACCAAGAAAAAGTTCAAAACTCAACCATCATCAGGAAAATTGATGCTTACAATTTCCTGCGATTCCCAAGGGCCAATATTGGAACATTGCCAGGAAAAATGTTCAATAATCAACAGTGCTCGTTACAGTGAGATGTTTATTGAAGAGCTGAAGCCTAAACTTCAGATTAAATGCAGAGGACTGCTATCCAAGGGCATGGTAATCTTGCATGACAATGCACATCTGCACATTTCTGCCCACACTGTCGAGACTCTGCAAAAACTTCATATTTCATCAGGTCTTTTGACCAATTCTTTTTATTTATTTAATTATTTATTTATTTATTTATTTATTTATATATTTATTTTAATATTTTTAATTTTTTTAGAGCATTTATTGAAGTACAATAGACACACAATAAACTGTCTTTCTCCTTGGCAGCTTTCCTCCTTCATCCCTCTCAGACTTGCCCCCTGCACCCGCAGGCTGAGGCCGCCTCACTGTCTTGGATGGGGAGCTCAGAGCCGATCCAGGTGGTGCCCTCTTGGACTTTCTAGAACTTTTACCTGGTTCTAAATCCACTGCCAGAAGAAAGGTTTTGAAGAGCAGCCGATTGGAAAACTCTAGGTTCCTCTAGGATGAAAAACTTAGAAGTGGCATAAGAATTCTCGGTGGACCCACCACCTCCGGCCCCTGCGGCGGAATGCATCCTCAGCCAGACATTTATTGGGCACCTGCTGGATGCCAGGCCCTGCTCCGGGTGAGGGGCTGCCTGGTGCGCAAACTCCAGGTCGTGCCTCATGGAGCCCTTCTCTGGAAGTGCCGAGAGGAGGCAGCACGGTGGGGACACAGCCAGTTGCTGTCCTTTCCCCCACGCGACCACCCGGGCCTGCGGGTGGGGTGGGGTGAGGGGGGACCTGCAGTGAGCGCGAAGAGTGAGGCCGATCATGAGTGGGAAACGGGAGACTTGGGCCCGAGAGAGCCTGCAGTCGTCCCGCCTAGAGGGGCCGCTTTTGAGGCGGCCAGGAGCAGGCAAGGATGGTCGTGGGCCCGGCGTTGTTTCGTCAGAGCCCGCAGCTGACTCGGGCTCGGTGTCCACGGCCGGACGTTCCTGAGGGACGAGACTCAATGCCTCTGGCACCAGTGAGGTGGGACAAGATAGAGGCATGTGACTCTCTTTGCCGCTGGATTGGAAGGGACGGAGAATGCATTCTGATTCCAGGATGTTACAATAAAACCTCGCAAGCGCTTGTCTCTGTGGTGCAATCGGTTAGTGCGTTCGGCTGTTAACCGAAAGGTTGGTGGTTCGAGCCCACCCAGGGACGGACTTGGCTTGGCATCTGATTAGCGAGGTCTCAGCCGCCGCTTTTATGCGTCTGCCCTTGCAGTGCCTTCCCCCCGCGCCCCTCTCCCGGAACTCTCTGGGAACCTCCACCCAGCCGATCCCCAGCACGCTCTCTTTCCTCCCGGTTTTTAACCCTGGTGCCCCGGTCTCTTGGCACCACCTGGAGGGCTGCCCTCGCTAACTCATCCACCCTGTGCATTCCAGGGCAGCTGCCAGAGGATGAAGGCACAGGCACACGGGTGGGGGGAATCTCTTACTCAAGCTCTGACGTCGGCAATCAGGCTCTGTGCACCACCTGCGCGGCACCCCCAAAGCGGAGTATTCACTGCCCGGTCTCAGGGCGCCTGCACCCTTTCATTTGGGACTGTGGCTTTCGACTCAAAGTGATCTGCAGAGTCAATGCAATTCCTATTCAAATCTGTGTCTTCTGAAGTTCGTTACAGAAAAACCCGAACCAACTCTTTGGCCAACCCAATATAACTGAGTCCCTGCGTGGTACACTTGAAACTAACACAACACTGTAAATCAACTACACTTAAAAAAAAAAAAAATTACGTCATGGCCAATTTGGGAGGCAATGAGAAGAAGCCCTCGCTGGGGCCAGGGCACCTGCTGGGGTGTGATGAGGAGGGGACACAGGCTGGATTAGACAACAGTGAGGGCCTCACAAAGCTGCACTGGTGCAGGAGGCAACAGGCAGACCCAAAGATCTCTAAGTGGTGACGCACTGAAAGTGGTGGATAATCTAGCCCTCCAGGAAGAGCACCTACATCTCTAAACATGCCTAGAAAACTGCCATGCCTTGGTCTAAAGAGTACCTTAACTCCTTCCAGCTCCATCCCGAACTGGGGGAGAAAAAGAGATGGAGATGCCTGCAATCCTTCTCAGACATGATTCTCCTCACAGTGGCTGTTTTACAGTGGGCTCAACATGACGACTAAAAATAGCATAATCTGTCCTCAGGCCATTCCTCAAATCCTGGACTTCAGAGGACCCACACCCTTTCGTGGGTAACGCTTCATGACGTCACCACTGCCAGCACTCACTGGGCTGGCACCCCACCACACCGAGCCACAGACCAGGCCTTGACTGGATGACTAGGAAAACAGAATCACAGAAAATCTTTGCATTCCCCTCTGAGGAGCTGGATGGACCTCCTACATTACTGCCAACCCAAGACAAAGTTCAACTCCTTGCAAACGGGGCCCACATTATTTCAACCTGGGTATTTAATACAAGAACTCCCTGGTGGGTGAGCCCCTTCCTTGGTGGCATCTCAGAGCTGTGCTCCGTGCTGGATAAGTGGGTGCTGCCAGGAACCTTTTAGGAAGCTGCCTGTGCACCTAATGAACTCATTAGAAGGGTTTGCTCCTTCCTCTGTACTTAAGTCAACAATTACTGTTGTTTTGCCACCTTCAAAAAAAAAAATTTGTTTCTTCTGGTCCATTTCTCCATCTGTCTGGAAGGACGTCATCGTTGAGCTGTCAAGGAGAAAAACTACCATGGCTTCCAATTCTTTGATGAAACCTCAGATGCGTGGCCTTCTGGCCAAGCGTCTGCGATTTCATATGGTTGGAGCATTCATTGTCTCCCTGGGAGTTGCAACTTTGTGTAAGTTTGCTGTGGCTGAACCAAGAAAGAAGGCATATGCAGATTTCTACAGAAATTATGATTCCATGAAAGATTTTGAGGAGATGAGGAAGGCTGGTATCTTTCAGAGTGCAAAGTGATTTTGGAATATAAAGGCAGACTGTTCCTGAAGGAGCATTCTAAGTGCCATATAATTTCTTTGGGTTGAGTTCCATGGAAGTTTGGCACTTACCTGTGTTCCTGAACTGTGAAACTGTGAACTATGAATATCTGGGCTAAGGAATAGTTTCTCTTGATAAAAAAATGATTTAAAAAACTTTTGTTTTCTGCATTTTCTAATTGCTCGCTGTTAATCCCTTGCAATACGTTGTAGTTTTCATCTTTTTTTTTTTTTTTTCTTTTTGTATCTCTTAAAGTTCACTTGGGTCTTTTCTATGTTTCCCATGTGTCTACTGAACTGTTTGAAGTTACGGAATACAGTTGGAATAAATGTTTTAATGTCCTTCTCTGGTGTCAGCTCTGGGTTGTTTGCACATGATCGATGTGTCTCTGCATTATGGGTCATTTGCCCTGCCTGTTTGGATACCTCCGAATCTCTGATGGAATGCCAGATAGTGTGAATGTTGCCTTGTTGGATGATGGAGAGTTGTGTGTTCCTGTAAACGTTGGGCTTTCTTCAGGGATGCGTTCAAGTTACTTGCAAACAGTTTGATCCTTTCAGGTCGTGCTTTGATGATTCGCTAAGTGGTTCTGAGCAGCACTCAGCGTAGGGCTAACTAGTTGCCCTCCTGAGGCAAGACATTCCTGAGTACTCCACCCCACGCCCTCATGAATTGAGAGGTTTTGTCTGTCTGTTTTGTTTTGTTTTCTTCCTTGCAGTCTATCTGTTGGGGACAAGCACTATCTGTGTGAGTGCCAGGCACTGTTCTCTGATCCTGTCAAAGCTCTCCCCCTGACCTTGGGGAGTTTCCTGCCAGGGCTGCACTGATCAGTACTGTGCTGCACGCAGGAGGGATCTCCTCTGCAGTTCTCTCTGAGTTACTTCCAGCATCTCTCTCCCCCGGGGAGTCTGTTCTGTGGACCCTAGCTCCTTTGGCCTCCCTGGCATCCGGGTTCAGTATCCTCAACTCAGCAAGGTCCACCAGGCTGCTTTGCAGTTTGCCCTTGAGTGCCCTGCTTGGAAACTCTCTGCAGACAGTAAATTGGAGCCATTGTTTCTCATCTCTCCAGAACCACGCACTGTCCTTTTTCACCTGATGCCCCAGTCTCTTCAAAGTCTTTGTTTGATGTTTTCTGTTGTTGGCAGGAGGATAAACCGAGGTCGTTATGAGTGTGCATGGTGGGCCACCCCTACTTTGAAGTTCAAGTTGGAAACACCGGTGAAGATTGTGCAAGATTTTTGCAGAGCTCCACAGTCAGAATGAAATCCTGAAGTAGGAAAACCCCCTTGAAGCTTGAATGCGCAGAGAAACTCATATCTGCAGTGGCAGCAAAAGCCTGTGATTTGTGCCCGGCAAGAAAGAACCTGGTTAGGCGTAGGCCATGATGGAGACCTCGCGGTTTTCTTCGGAGAGTTTCGGGGTTACCTGCCACTCTTACCCGATGCGCCGGGGTTAACAACGAAAAAAAAAGGCAAAAAAAAAAAAAAAAACCACCAACACGCGCAGAAAATGTGGGTGAAGCAGGACGGTTACAGTTCTTGCGCAAGTCGCTTATTACGTTCTCTCCTCCAGGTGTATTGGATAGATCTGCCACTTAAGGACTCATTGTCAGGGGAGAGCGCGAACGCAGTCCCCCACTACCACAAATTTCGCAGTGGAGTTTCCCGCATTTGGGGACATCGCAGAGGTCAGCACACCCCCAGTGCAATGGGTTGAGCCTCGCCCTGGGGAAACCACCTTCGTGATCATGGTATCTCCCCTGCCAGGTAAGTATGAACGTTTCGCTCCCTGCCCCCGCACAGCCTTAGGCTCTTCCGCTGTACACACACGCTCACTTTGCCACAACCCCCACCCCAGCCCCTCCACCACCCCCCGCACCCCCTCCTCTTCCACGCCCCTCCAAACAACTCTCCTAAGAAAATCCGAGCAACATCTCCAGAACACTTTCACAGCCCGGGGAGTGGCTGGCCAGGAATGGCACCCCTGCACTGCAAGATTTACATAAGCCAAGCCCTATCCCTGACCTCTAAGGCTGCTCCTCTCCTCCCACCCACGCCGGGTCCCTGGGCCGTCATCTCCCCTCACCCCTGCCCAGACGACCAATGGGCGCATCGGCTGCCGAAAGGGGACGTGACGTCGTGATTTCTGCCCACGTAGGTAACGGACCTCTAAGCTTTCATCTGAAATACTGGCGGGTTCTGCCAGCCTCCTGGCATTCTTCCCTTCTGTCTTGCGTTACACATCGAGGAGGGGAATTCCGGGATCGTGTGTGACTGACCCAAAATGTTTGTTAGTAGTAAAGAAGTCATAAGGCAAGGGCTACAGGTATATATTTATAGGAACACAATGAAAGCACATGTCTGTGTCCTGTGCATAGACACACAGATTCAGGGTTGCCTCTCACAGTGCTGCTCGGTGTATTGTCTGTGCTCGTCCTTCCTGCTTGGTTCTCATGGTGCCCCAGGGACCGTGCTTTTGCTTTCCTCACCGAACAGAATACGAGAAATGAAGATTCTGAAAAAGAAGCGGATGACCAAAAGAAGGGGTTAGAAAGATGACGTGTTTGCTTGGAGAGTGCGGTTGGTTTGTTTGTTGATTTGTTTTCTCTTACTGGGTAAGACTGGTTCGCCCTGCGGGTGGGGGTGGGGGCCGGGGCCGCGGAGGCTGGAGAAGGAAGCCAGCTTGTGTTTTCAGACCAGAGAGCAAGGAGTGGAGTGACTGGATCCTTGAGGGTGCCTCTGGCTTAAGGGGGAAAGTGACTCTTGCGGAGAATCCTGGACGCAGAGGAACTCAGCACCCAGCCAACTTCCAGGAAGAAGCTTCCTTTCCTCCTCCCTGCTTTCTCCCTTTCCCCTCCTTTCTCTCTCTGCAGCCATCAGAAATAGACTCTGGCTCCTTTCCTCTGAAATATACTTTCTTCAAGGGATAGTGCTAGCTCAGAGACTCTCCAGCCAACTGGAGAACCAGGCTCTACAAACAGGGAGGAATAAGCAAGACCAATGGAAGGGAGCACACAGACCAAATGGGAAGGGCACGGGTGCCCCCTGCTGAGTGACAACCCCTGTGGCTCTGCACAGGTGACACTACTGGCCCTGGACACTAGACACCGCCAATGGCTCTGCGACTTCTGCTGCACCTGGTCGGTGTTAAACTAAGGATCTGGAGGTGGGGAGAGTCTTCTGTTGCACGGGACAGGAAGAATTTCCCCAGGGCCTACTCCTTGTGTCTCTCAACTCCTGTCAAATGCTGGGGTCATTGTTACTCATGGGGATTGGCCAGCTCTTGGTAATAGACCCACATCTTAGCCCCTAGGAAAACTGTGAAAGCCAGTATGTGATCCTTAAAAGTTGCGGAATGTGGGAAGCTCCTCATACACAGGCAGGGGGTTCAGATAAAACCCCCTGCAGCTAGCCCCGTGGAGAACATTGTAAATCCAGTGCCCAAGGCCATGCAACCCTGTCTCAAATATACACGCGTGTACCACCCAGCCTCGGAGCATACTAGATGTTTATCCCTGAGCCCAGGGTGAGGGTTTCAGCCTCTTATAAGGGGATGGTTTGGTACACCATCCAGTATTATTTACATTATCTCCACTGAGAATTGACAAGCTTGAAAGTTCACATTTCTGGGGCTAGAGTAATTGGTCTACAGCCATGGTAACAAATGGCCACCGATGTCCACTGTAGGAGTTTCCTGTTGCTACTGTAACACATTACCACACACTTAGTGAATTAAAACCACGCACATTTATTATCTTATGGTTCTGGAGATCAGAATTCCAAGATGCATCTCACTGGGCTAAAATCAATGTGACAGTGGGGTTGAGGTCCTTTCTGGAGGCTCTAGGGGAGGATCTCTTTCTTTGCCTTTTCCAGCCTCTGGAAGGTGCCCACATTCTACTCTCATAGCCCCCTTCCGTCTTCAGAGCCAGTCACGGCTGATCAAGTCATTCTCAGAACGCACTATTCTGACCCCAACTCTCCTTCCTCCCTCTTTCACTTACATGGACCCTTGGGATTCCAAGGGGCCCTCCAGGACAACCTCCCCATCTCAAGGGCCTGAATGTAATCACACCTGCAAAGTCTCTTTCGCCATGTCAGGTAGCATGTTCACACACTCTAGGGATCAGGATGTGGACCTCTTTGGGGAAGCATTATTCTGCCACCACAGCCCGTCTCCTCGGTGAACACATTTCTGCAAGCGTATCAGTCAGTGGTGGCCCCTGTCTTCTGAAAGTCATCCAGGTGAACGCAAGTCAGTCCACTGCCTTTGAGTGTCAGCCAGGCAACAGCTGTGCCTCATGTGGAGGCCTCTGAGTCAGAGAGAGAGAAGGAGGAAGTCTGTGAGGAGAGGAATCGAAGGGACCCAGTGCCTGGAAAGTTCCCAGGGAGCAGAGCTGAGGGCTGCAAGCGCCTTCATGGGAGGAGGAGGCTGTGGAGGGTGTTAGCACCTGAATGTATGTGCCCCCCCACCCCCACCCCCAAATTCATATCTGGAACCCTAATCCCTGTGGGACTGTATTTGGAGAAGGAGCCTTTAAGGAAGTCACTTAGATTAAATGCATCCATGGGCTTGGGGCCCTGATCAGGTAGGATTAGTGTTCTTACAGGAGGAGATACCAGAGAGCTTGGGCTCCTGCCCTACCCCAGCTCAAGCAAGGAGAAAAGGCCATGTGAGGACCCAGGGAGGCATCTGCTGTCTGCAAGCCAGGTAGAGAGCTCGCACCAGAAACTGCATTGGCAGGAACGTCAGTCTTGATCTTGGACTTCCAGCCCCCAGAATGTGTGCAAACAGAGTTCTGGTTAAGCCACCCGGTCTAGGGTAATTTCTTACGGCAGCCCAGGCTGACTAATACAGATGGTTACTTAGCCATTGGCCTAAGCTGCTTCTCCTACCTGGGCCTTTGTGGGATCTGCCCCAGTTTTGTTCATTTCCTGTAATTAGTACTCACAGCCTGCCCTGCCCTTCTTCAGGCTGGTCTGCGACTTTAGAATGAGGATTGAGCACCCGGTTTAGGATTTCAGAGTGTAATTTACTCCATGTAACAATGACCTGCACCAAGGATCTTCTTAGAGTTGTGTTGTTGTTGTTTTTAAACAAGTCTGACATCTTCCCAAATATCAACATAGCATGACTTGGACAACTGGATTGGGAGTCTGCAGAGTGACCCCATGACCCCACGTGGCCTGCATTTGCTCTTCTCCTGGGAGATTTCTGTGCTTCGGACTCTACAGAACCACAGGCAAGGGTTTGGCTGCTGGTGAGGAATCTGTGCCCAGCTCTGGGGAAACCGAGGGACAAAGGAAAGTATCCCCCAAATCAGGGCGTGTAAGAGGGCTGGGTGCGGGGAGTGATGAGAGGCTGCTCTTGTGGGAATAAAGGAGGATGAGAGGGAGGTGGGGGGGGTGTGTGTCCAGCATGAGGTCAGGCGAAGTTCACGAGAGGGCAGCTGCCATTCTGGGACCAGAGACGAGCGCCTCCTTGGCATTCACGCTCTTCCTCTGCCTCCAGTTTCCGCTCCTCGGCCCCCTCCTCCCCTAGCATCTCCCCAGGCTTGTTTTCTTCCCACGCCTCCTCCTCGTCCCTGCTCCTCCTGCTCCCATCCTCCCCACGCCTCCCCCACGCGACGAAGCAGGCCAGCCAAGGAAGGGGCTGCCCCCGTCTGAGAGGACCATGAGGGAGTGTCTTCCACCAGCCTGAGAAGCAGGGACACATTTCTCTCTGGTCAGAACCTGGTTTGGAGGAGACAGGGCAAGATGGCCTCCGCCTGAGGAGCTCAGCCTCCACAGCCCGCCCAGGCAGCACGGGCCTTAGGCCAACCCGGGGATGTGTGAGCAAAAGTCAGGGAGCTCTCTACACAGAAGGCCAGCATCTGGTCCACAAGATCCCAGAGAAGTTAACTGCTCGGTGCCTGCCTTCTTCACAAGGCAAGTTCCAGGGGAAGGACCACGTCGCCCCCTCCTGGCGGCCTGGCCAAGGCGCACGGCGCTCCCTTTGTTCAGGCGAGGGTAGGTTTGAGGGAACCCACCCATCTGCTGTTCCATGCAGAGCAGCTGCAGGTTCCTGGTCCAAAGTTAGTGGGGTCCCAGGTGCACCGACTCCACCGTCACTTCCTCCACCACAGGCTCTTCGTCAAGGATGAGATTTCTCCCAGATAGTCAGCCTGGGGGGAGGGGGGAGGGGGAAGCAACATCTGGGAAAAGAAGCTGAATCTAAACCGACCAGCTCCTGTGCATTAGCAAGCTCATCGATGGAACACGTCTAGGTGCTGATGTGACTTGGTCTTGCTTTGCTGTGCTACGTGGCACCTTCATATCCTGTCTTCATTTTACTAAACTTTGTTGAAAGGAGACAAGTTTTGGGGTTTTTTCCCCTCAGTTCCAATATTAGTTGGCACCTTAGTTAACAGTGTTGCCAACAGTGGAGTAACGCCCCCTCTAGGTTGTCCCTGTTGTGATTCCCCAAACCTGTGCAGGTATTGCATTACACAGAAAAAGAAACTTTGCCAGTGTGATTGGGCTAAAGCCCTTGAGGTGAGGAAATTATATTCGACCACTCAGGTGGGCCCCCTGTAATTGCACACGGCCTTCCTGAAAGCTGGGAAGCAGAAAAGGTCAGGATGATGCAAAGTGAGAGGATTCTACTTGCTGCTGCTGGTTTTGAAGATGGGTAAAGAGGGCACAAGCCAAGGAATGTGGGGGGCCTCTAAAACCTTTGTAGAAATGACGGGGAAACGCATTATCCCCTAGAACCTGCAGAAGGTAAGGCAGCCCTGTCGACCTTTTGATTTTATCCCAGTGAGACCTTTGTTGGACTCCTAACCAACAGAACTGTAATATAATACATAGGTGTTCTTTGAAGCCACTAAACGTCTGGTCACTCTTTACAGCACACATAGAATGCCAATTCTGTAAGTGTCTAGCGCATTCACTTTAGCAGGAATAAGTTGGAGACATAATGAACCCTGTGTAAGTCTGCAGGGTGTGTGTCTACCTCAGGTGGACCGGTCAAGAGATATTGGTACCTGTTTGCAGCCTTACATTAGGTATCTTTCTTCCTTTCCCTTTTCCCCTAAAGGACGCGCACCCTATTTCCCGCACAGGTGTACCCAGCATGGTTCTCATTTGAATTACAGCAAACTGGAAGACATTGGTGGTGACACAGGTTGATTTCATTTGCTTTGTAAATGGATTCTATCATGTAGAGGGAAAGAATGTAATTTATGGAAAGTTAAATAGTGTAGAATCCTCCTTTCCAAAGATACATTTTTTGCAACTTTTTTTGGTTTTGGTTTTGTTTTTTTTTACACTAAGGTGAAGAACTACTGTTCAAAGGGTGAAACACAAGAATGGCTTTTAGGAATTTTCCCCCAAGGTAATTTGTGACTGGATCCTGTTGCCAAAACTTGGCCTCTGTTCTCAGGTGCCGAATAGAAAGGTGGAGACAGAGTTTTGGGTGGAGCAGAAGAGTAGCTTCTACTGCTTTGCCAGGCAGAGGGGGCTACAGCGGGCTAATGTCCTCAAGACCGTGTGACCCACCCTGGAGGGGGTAGCGAGGAGTCTTCTAGTGTTGGAGGAGCAGGGCGTGGTCAGCTGGTGGACATTTCTGGGATTGGTTGGCATCAAGGGGAAGTTTCCAGCATCATCCCCCTTCTGGTGTCAGCCTGTCTAGGCTCTATGTGCTTGTGGTCAGCAGTTTTCATCTGGTGGCCGTCTGCGTCCTATAGAAACAACTTAGGGATGTGTGCCAAGCCTTTATCTATATCTTTCAGGAAACTGGGAGTTTGGTGATTCTGTGATGTGGCAGAGTTATTATCTAAATTGTTACCAGTTCCCCAGCTCAACAGCTCTTCTTTGTTTCTACATCTTCACACTTCCCAGTCATTAACTCTTGAGCCAGCATTTTGCTTCCAAAGACAAGGACACAGGGGCTTGTCCGTGGTTTCAGTCCTGACCAGGTCTGAGATTTAGACAATACGTGTGCTGTTGTTTTCATAAATGCTGTGTGCATAAAATGAAGTTCTCAACAGCATTATTTGAGTTCTCCAGGGATTAATGATTGTATCATCAATGCCTTCCAGCCCTGGTGGCACGGGGATGAGGGGATGCTTGATTAGCTCAGAGCAAGAGGTCCTCAAATGTTCCTACTTTAAGTAATACATCATAGTTTGGCTGACTTGTCATCCATTCTTCTGATTCTGCCAGTGAGTTCCTCTGTAGTGACAGCCAAAGGCACTTATGTACAATATGTTTAGTGTAAAAGCAGAAGCTGAGGTTACTTCAACTATTACGAAAACGGGGCGTGTGTCTACCTCAGGCACGAGTCCTTTGCTGGATGTTTTTGTAAATTGGTGGTGGTGGTGACAATGGCTGAGTTTTTTTTGTTTTTTATTTCATTTTTTATCTTTATTTTATTTATTTATTTTTGGCCGTGCGGGAGGGGCCTGTGGGATCTTAATTCCCCTGCCAGGGGTTGAGCCTGTGCTGCCTGCAGGGGGTGCTCAGAGTTTAAACACTGGACAGCCAGGGAAGTCCTTGAGTTTTTTCTTCATGTTGTTGTCTATTTTAATGTTTCAACTGTTACCAGGAAATAATTGTGGAGCAAGTGCTTGATGTTAATCCTGGGCTGCAAAAGAACATAACTAAGGACTTTTCCCAGGGAACGCTTTGAGATCTTTATGTCAATTTGTGGTGACATCCACTTTTCAATTACAGTTTCTTAATTAAGGCAAGCAAGCTTATTTATAGGTTTGAATCAGTCTTATCGCAAAGGACGTTTTAAACTGTGCTCTGCAGCCCACCCGCATCAGAAACATGTGGTTGTGCTTCTGTGAAAAATGCAGGTTCTGGGGCCCCACACCAACTAAATCTCTGGGGATTGGAGCCCAGGAAGTAGCTTCTTTACTGTCCACTGCTGATTCTAAGGCGCTCTAATTGTAAGAACTACCTTTTAATATTTTTAGGTAGGGGATTCTTACAAAATGACAAGAGGGTAAATCATTTTTTTACACTTAGACTTGAAGCATTAGACAGTGAGGTGAGCTCTTAGTGACAGTTTGTCTTTCCTATTCTTCCCCACTCAGCCTAGGGACACGTGCAGAAAGGAGAAACAAAGTAGGGGAAGAAAAACATTTCTTTATACACATTTTGCTATAATAGCCACGAAAAAGATTGTTTCATTTCCTCTCACTGAGCCTGCCCACCCGTTATGTTGGCCTTTTACATATCGCTGTAGCAATATGTACAAATACACATCACACGTTTATTCACACACACACACATTCGAGAGCACTGTGAAGACACAGACTAGGCTTTCGCACAACCACTCACGTCCCTTAAGAATGGTCACGGCTTTGCTGTACACAAGACTTTCAACGGGCTTGGTGAGGCCATTCGTCCCCAAGTCCCAGAGAGAAGTTAGGATGACAACATCGGACAGTACATTTCAAGTGAGGTCAGTATACTCTTTGGAGATCATGAAAGAATAGAAATAGGTGGTCTAGGCTAAGCATGAGATGGCATCTGGAAGTCATCCCTTTCACCATGTGGATTCAAAGCTCTCAGGTGCTGCCGTGTAGACGGACCCCCAGGGTAACTGTGACCCAGCTGCACTGGCCCGGGTCAGGTCGTCGGGCCCCTGCCAACACCGTCCTGCAGGGCACTGCTGCTCAGTGCTGTGCTTTTAGATCTGCCGTGGAGCTCCAGTGTCGGGACCACATGCTCCACTGCTGGGGAGCAGGGCCCATCTCCCCTGAGTTGACCCTCTGGGGGTAGGTGATGAGGGGTGAGAAACGTGCTGTTGCTGGTTCCCATGCCCCTGGGGCGCTCACAGGCAGTGTCACAAGGTCCTTACACACTGTGCCTGTTTTGCTTCGTGCTGGGCCCAGTGGTCCTTGGCTGGTTATTCCTCAACCGCAGGAAAGCCCCTCTGCCTTTCACCCTGCCCCCGCAGGCCACATCTGTGACTCCTTCCAGACCCTCCAGCAGGTGTGGAGGAGGGGGGCCCAGATCCTCCTCAGCAGACAGGGAGCTGTGAAGAAGGGGGGCAGGCCCCCCCTTCCTGCTGTTTGAAGGACCTCCGGTGGCTTCGCTTCTTGCCTGGCTCCTGGAAGGCAAGGGTCACAGGGCTGGAGTGCGTGGCAGAGCCCTTAGGGATTTCAGCTGGAGGCCAAAAGAACACAATCAAATTAAGAGTCCACTATCAGGCCCTGCTGGTGGCTGAGGCTGGAGCGAGCGCTGAGTGGTGACAGCAGCCAGGAGCACGGTGAGAGCCTGTCAAGAGGATGAGCTGAGGGGTGGGCTGAGGTCTGGAGGAGCAACTGGTGCCACCAGGTTAGAGGACAAGCTTCCCACCACCTCCTGTGGTCATGTCTCTGCTCAAAGCCACTGCCCACTGGGTGGCCGGATCCTACCACACCCTCTTCAGGGGCCAGTTCCCTCTCCAATTCACTTTGGAGCAAAAGGGTGGTTTTTTATGATTTCCCAGGAAAAGAAGTGCTTAGTAGGAAACATGTGCATACAGACATGGTCTTTTGTAGGAAGGAGAGGCTGTTTTCTAGACTGATACCAGCCTTGGGAGTTTTGGGTTGGTGGGTCTGGGTAGCTCTGTTCTCTCCACCTTCTCTCTTTGATTCTCCAGTTGGTGACTGGTGTGGCCAGGGAGGAAAGTTTACCATCCACCAATGGAAAGATGACTGAGCTGAGCCTGAAGGCTCCGGTTTCCTTCCCTGAGGACTCTGTTCTCACTGCAGAGCTGAGGCGTGGACTCCAGGCTCGGACTCTAGAAGTTAGAGGTGGGTCCTGTCTCGGGAAGTGCAAGCAGGCAAGTCACACAGTTGGGTATCAGAGCCTCCCTGTGTTGCTCACTCTGTGTCTCCAAACACACTGTCTCAACCCAGCAGAAAACCCTGAGGACTTGAGTCCTGGGCCTAAAGCCTGTTGGGCCGAATGCCTGGCTTTTGAGGGGCTCCTCTGCGTGGGTTCTTTGCATGCATTTCGCATGCCCTGGCTGCAGCTGTTCAGGAGGCTCTCCTCCCTAAATAGCGGCTGCTGCGGTGTGGTCAGGACAAGGGCGTGTGGAAGGGACGGCCTCCAAGTGTCAGCAGCCTGGGGGAGAGTGCGGGGAGGAAGGCCACCTCGGGAAGCGGCTGGGGGAGGCCCTGCAGACCTGGCTCTACCACTTGCCAATCACAGGACCAGGGCACAGAAGTCAGCAGGCAGCATGTGAGCAGGTTAAGGATGGATGAGAGAGAGGATTCTGGGGACCATAGCTGGTTAGATGTGCAGTGAGGAAAGCTACTCTCTGAGCTCAGATGCAGCTGCAAAGGGAGGAGAATAGTACTTACCCCCCTGCCTTGTTGACTGTAAGGAGCAAGTGGAGGGAAGCAGACCAAGGTGCTTTGAAAATTTTGAAGCTCTGCCCAAGGGCAACTTTCATATTCTCCCTAATTTATGACCAGAAATAGGAAGCCGAGGGCCTCTCCTACCGCTTCCGTGGGCAGTGGAGCTGAGCCTGTGTTCCAGCCGCTCCCCCAGGCAGTCGTTAATGCAGATGGACTCCTCCAGGCGCTGGCGCAGGTTCTGGATTTCACCAAGATGCTCATGTAGCAGGTCAGTCCCTGCAGCCACCCAGCAGGGCAGGAGGAGGTTGGAGATGAGAAGCTGGCCCCCTGCCTTTGGAGCCCACGTTAGGGGCTGGGGCTCTGCCAGCAAGATCCCTAAACATCACTGTCCTCTCACAGGGGCATCTAGAAGCTCAGGTGACTTGTTTAAAGAGTCAGTTGGCTTCAAACACAGGACAGCTGATGCTAACCAAGCCCCATGGGCCTCCTCCATACAGGGGTGTGTGTAAGGGAGTTGTAAGTGCACATGTACAGTTACTAGGGTAGGTGCTAAGTGTCAGGGGTTTCACATGGTTTAAAAAAAATCACTGAAGGGACTCTCTTGGTGGCGCAGTGGTTAAGAATCCCCCTGCCAGTTCGGGGACATGGGTTCGATCCCTGGTCTGGGAAGATCCCACATGCAACTAAGCCCATGCACCACAACTACTGAGCCCATGTGCCACAAGTACTGAAGCCCATACGCCTAGAGCCCCTGCTCTGCAACATGAGAAGCCACCACAATGAGAAGCCCACGTGCAGTAACAAAGACCCAATGCAGCCAATCAATAAATACATTAATAAATAAATTTTTAAAAAATCACTGAAGGCTGTGGAAGTCGGCCTAGCACTTGCTAAACGTCTGGCCATCTCCTGAGCTAAGTTTGCACGTAATGAGGCAGGCCTCTCCTCTGCCCTACTACCTTTCCTCTTACTGACCCTTGACTGAACATTTGTTAGCAAGGGACAAAGACCTTCCTCCACCCTTAGAGAGAAGGCCTAAGGTAAAAGTTAGGTCCTCACGTCAGCTCATCCTATGTGGTTAATGACTACTACTCAATGCTTCCCTCAAATTACTTTTAACGTGAAAGGAAGAAAGCCCACTTAACTGTTTCCACAGGGACATGTCAGGTGGTGTCCACTGCAGAGGAGCTGGAGTGATTGTACTACTGCCTTCCCTTAGTGTTTCAACGAACCGTTCCATTGCCTCGTCAAGGCCAGTGCCTTTGGTGGCTGAAGTTTTCAATACTTGCCATTCTTAGTCCTCCAAGCTGGTAACCCAAGTGAATATGCCATCTCCAAGGGAGACATGGCCTGGCCCATGTCTTTTTTACTAGCAAACAGCTCTAAAATGGCTTTTCTCTGCTCTTCTTCCTCCAACACAGAAACTAACTCTGATTTAGAAAAGCCAATTAGGTCTCGGTCACAACTGTCCACCACACGAATGGCTGCATCTGTGTTTGCCTAATAACATCTCCAGTAGGGCCTGCTCCTTGTCAGTATGGCACCGATCCAGGGGTCTGAAAGCTGATTAGAGAGTTGGGAAAAACACCCCCAAGAAAAGAAAAAGGATGCAGAAAAGAGCAGTGGGAGGGTTGCCAATGACAGACTACGTCAACTGCCTCATTTTGCTTTAGACACAGCCTTTTTCTGAAGATCACAGTTCTCTTGCTGTTGGCACTGAGCTGCATCCCAGCGTTCTCCCGTACAGCTACACCTGTCCAGGTGGTGAGATGCCTCTTGGACCTGACCAGGGGAGCTAGGAGTGAGAGGGAGAGTTTGAATTGGGTTTTCTCCACAAGGCATGTTTATGGGGTGGGGATCTGTGTAGAAACGCCTCCCTTTCTGTACAACTCCTGACTGATGGAAGAATGTTCTGTGACTGTTGGTGCCTGGCATTCTGGAAGGGTCTGAGAGTGGGCTGCGAGGGGCCCAGGCTGCAGGGACAGAGAAGGACATGAATGTGAGAGCGCAGAGGTGGCCGCGGACTTGCTCCTACCCCTGCTCAGCACCGAGGCCCTGGGCAGGGAGGATAACGGATGCACTCAGGAAGGACTAAGCACTGAAAGGGCCCTTTCCTTTTATCCCCACGCCGTGAGCCAGACACCAGAGGAGAAATGGAAGGTCGGCCCAGGTAGGAAGGGGGTGGTTCCTCAACGAGATTTCACTTCACAGGCTGAGCTGCTCGGCTTTGTGCTTTACCTGTGGGTTTGGATCTGGGCTGATACCCGCAGGAGCCCGGGGAGAGGTCCCCACATATGCTCTCTGCCGAAGGCCACATCCTGTCCCATGGCCACTGCTGCCCAGCGCTGTGCTGCCCCTGGAGGAGAGTGGGGCTGGGCGGGGTTGGGCCCCCATCCTGGGAAAGGAGACATTTCTCCTTGAGAGGCCACCTTGCCAAGGGACTTGCTGTACTTAAGCTGCGTCATCCTTGTTGCCACTGGGGATTCCTAGGCTGTTTCTTTAATGGTTCGGCCTTTCCTTGCGTGAGAATCTCCTTCAGATTTTTGTCTGGAATGCAGTTTCTTGTGCCGTCTCCCCAGAAGTTTTTAACAGTCCCATAGTGACCGTGACGTAGTGTTCTATAGGGTGCAGCTAGTGCCCAGGGATTGGAGCCTGTCTGCTGCATGATATCACAGTTACTCATCCAAGGTTAATACTATTTTCTCTCTTTTACATTGTACAGTGTTCTCTATTAAACTTGCGATCCATATGTTCCAAGGGGGTAATGAAATCACCATGTAAAGCAAGCTAGGTGCATGGTGGAGTTGGTATTTGCATCTTGGACTGCTTTTCCTAGGACTGTGCTTTCATTGCTTTTGCACAGACCTAGGGTAGAAACTGATCGGAATTAGGGTAGAGAGTAGATGACACTGGTAAAAGTTAGTAACTCCTGGTAACTAGCAGTACATAAATACTGCTTGACAAGTATTTACTGAATGTTCTATGTGGCAGGCTCTTGAGCAGGCACTGGGGAGGAGGGGGGAACAAGGCACGCAGAGCACCTGCTCTCAGGAAGATGACCCATAACACAGGAGCCAGATGTTTATAGAGAATCACATATATATTGATATATTTTTTAAATTAATGACGATGATGTATTTAATACTCATGGGTACCTTGGTCCCATTGTGTCAGCCAGGATTGATAACTGAGTATCAACAGAAGACTATTGAACAGCCATAAAATTATTTTTGGAGAATGTCCTTCAGTTTTTTTTTTTTTTAATTACTTGACATTTTTTGGCTGCATTGGGTCTTTGTTGCTACTTATGGGCTTTATTTCTAGTTGTGGCTAGCGGGGCTACTTCATTGCAGTGTGCAGGCTTCCCATTGCGGTGGCTTCTCTTGCCGCAGAGCACAGGCTCTAGACGTATGGGCTTCAGTAGATGTGGCTCGAGGGCTCTAGAGCACAGCCTTAGGAGTTGTGGCGCACCGGCTTAGTTGCTCTGCAGCATGTGGTATCTTCCCCACCCAGGGATTGAACCCGTGTTTCCTGCATTGGCAGGTGGATTCGTAACCACTGTGTAACCAGGGAAGTCCCCCTTCAGATATTTTTGTCTTACTAATGGAAATACGTATGTTTGATCTAATGTCCCCTGAAATTCAACCATGGGTTCCTGGTGCTTTTGGACAGAAAGGCTTATGGTCAAGGTTTGTGTGGTGACTCTGCTGCCACCAAGTGGTGTGGGCATGTAGGGAACATCTCCATACAGATCTCAGCTTCCTCGTCAGGAAGATGAGGTTATTCAGGTTCTCCAAACTCCCTTCTTGCTGAATTTTTTTCCGAGGGCACGAGAGACTGAGATGCATGTTAAATGTGCGCTGGGACCCGCAGCCAAGAGCTGACCTTGGTCCCTTCTCTGTGTGTCCCCTACAGGAGCCTCAACTGAGCTCACACACCAAAAACACAGAAATGAGGGAGGAGATGGAAGAAAGAAAATCAACTGGTCTGAAGGATGAGAAAAATCCAGAGAAAAACAAGGTAATGGTATGGGAGGTGGTTGCCAAGGGAGGTGAGACGAAGGACAAGCTGAGTCCAGAAACATCAAGGGATAGTGAGGCGTGCACAGAGCATCGTCCAGGTCCTCAAGGAGCACCTCAGCTGAGCAGGGAGGACTGGGAGAGTAAGTTACTCCACAGTGAACTTGCGCACCTGCCGAGGAGATCCACAGGATGGTTCAGGGTTGGCTTATACTTCTGGGAAGCACCAACTCCAAGGGGAAGAGGATGGGACCTCGATGCTCTGTCCTAGACCCCCCAAACTCAAACTTGGAGCTTCCCAGTGGTGGATGCCCTCCCAAGTAAGTGTTCTCTAAGACGGATAAATAGTGTGTGGAGAAGAATTCGAGATATTCATTCTTCCCAGGGACCAGGCTAATGGGACCCTTGTTTCTGAAGCAGAGAGAGTAATAATATTCTTCTGCATTTACCGTTTCAAAGGCTTTACATACAACGTCTCTGAACTATATGTTGAGTGCTTAATTTGCCTTATGTTGTGTTAACAATTTGGAGTTCCTATATGAGTAATATTTCCATGAGGAGATTAAAGCAGTGAGAGGAAGAATACAAGTGCATAGTTTCAACAAAACGTGGTGGCCCTCAGTTGGGATTTTGTGGCAGCCCAGAGGATGGGAGGGGAGGCCAAGGACTTCTCTTCCTAATGACAGAGTGAACCATTGAGAGGAATCCCTGAGGACAGTTGTGTCTTCATCAGAGTCACCACGGGCAGGTGTCCTAGGATGAGGATAGCGTAGGGAAGGCTCCTATTAAGGAAAGGGATGCTACATCCTGGGAGAAAGCAGAGCATCCCTGACAGGACAGTTGGACAGAAATGTCGTTAAGATGAGTGGAGACTTGCAAGCATGTTTATTCAGTCAGTGAACAAATATTGCCGAGAGCCTCCTCGGTTCTTGACTCAGTGCCAGGAGTCATGCACACAGATGAATCAAATGTTGTCCCAAACTTCATGGAGCTCTCCATCGAGTAACAACAAAATCATGAGAGGTGTAGTGATGGTGGGCTCATTGGAAGAGATGATCAGCGCTGCTTAGGGATGACCTCATGGGTGGTCCTGGTCCCCCTTCTCTTTTTTCCAACAGCTACATGGTCTCTCCTGGCCCAAGAACCCTGGTTCTCAGCCAGATTTCAGCTTCTCAGGATACAACTCACACCTGGGCTCCATGTTGGCTCAAGGCATTCAACACTGTCACGGTCTTCAGAGATAACTGCTAATATCTGTAGCTACTGACTATGTCCTGGGCAGCTGGAGAGACAACGAGGCAAGTTTGATTTGTCTTATAGGTTCATCCTTGTCATCATGATGCGTGATTAGCTGTTTCCTCTCAAAGTTAAATACTCTCCAGTCTTCAAGATTCTCTCTCCATATCAAAAATCATTTAAATATCAGCCATATTTCTAGACTTGTAGAATTTGGTGTTTTATCTCTAATTGTAGATCAAATAACTAAAGTGAAAAGGAGTAAAGCAAACTCCAAGTTTGCAGTGAGATGTAGGATGGTCTGGGATTGAAATCCTGGCTTTTGCTATTCAGATGGTTGATAAACCCAATGACTTTTGTTTTCTTAAAAACAGAATTACCTAACACTCCCGAATTCCCTCCTCTTCTTTGTCCTATCAAGTTCTATGAAATATAACATTTCTGCTCGTCTACATGACTTGGATTCTCAGTTAGTTGAGCTCCATGAAGATATTACTGAGCCCTTGTGAGTAAATCACTATGGTCATTCCATTGGAGGATACAAAAGGAGGATACATAAATCTTTACTGAAAGAAGTTGAAAGGTGATGGTGCCCAGCTCAGCCTGGGTGTCTGTAGGTGAGAACATCAATAGCAGACAGCAATAGCCTCATCCTGATCAAAGGGAAGATGTGAACAGGAGCAATGACAGCACCTGGCTTTCTCCCTCCTGAAGAGTCAGGTCACAAAGCACCTAGAGAGTCTCCTCCAGAAAGTGTCCTGGGTACCAACTGTCATATTTGACTGTCACAAATTCTTGGCATGGGCTCCCTCACTGTGTTTCCTTTCCAAGATTCTGTTTAGATGGTAGCAAATTCAAGAGAAAAAGCAGAGGGTTGGACTTGAAAAGAATGAATAATGTGTGCTTGGGCAATGAATCTTTAAAAGATCAAGATCCCACTCAGAAAGTGAGGTTTTAGGGAATGCAGTGCATGGGTGGGGTTTAGTGTCATACAGTGAGAGAAAATTTATTGCCTTTAGAGGCATCTAATGACTTGTGAAGGCAGCACATTCCTCAAATAACCCAAATGATAACCCTTCCTACCAAATGACAAAGAGAGCCTTTCACTTCCACTGGTCTTATGGAAACAAGGGGCCCTTAATGCACTTAAATTAGATAAGCTTGAAAATGACTCTTCCTCTAGGGCCATGGAATGAAACAGATCCCATGGTCGGTGACCTAGGAAGAGGCAGAGCAGGTTTTATGACAATAGCCACAGGTGGTGGAGAAAAATGTCTTGAGCTTTTGGAGCTGCAAATGAGTTCGCTCAGAAGAACCTTCCATGTAACAAAAACATGTTTAGCAAAATTTTGTATCCCATGGACACTAAATGTTCAGCCCATTATCTGCAATCATCCTGTACATAATTAACCTGTATTGTCTTGGACCACCAAGGACCTTTGAGAGGAGTTCAGGAACCTGCACATCAGCACACATACCTGAAATGGAAATGGCATATTTTTTTCACAAGCTAAAAATAATAAAGTTATTTCTCATTTTCAAATTATAGTCTTTGACCTAACTGAAGAGTTGACTACCAAAATATTAACGGGTGATCATGCTCACTAATATGCAGCTTTACACACAGCTTATGATGATTTTGATAAACAACAATGTAAAGCAATTGTTTGTACAGATTGCCACAATGTCATCCTGGAATGTCAATGGAAGTAGTGAGTGACATTATATCACCTGTCAGACCCCCCACAGGAAACAGGTAAAAAGGACGGGGTCAGCCAGCTCACTGTATACAATGGTATGTAATGTACATAACTCTTAAATTGGTTGATCATAAACCACTGAGAGTAAATCTATGTTTATACTGAGTTTTGGGTCCAGTCAAATAGGCAGAACATTCAGAAACAACTGTTTGGACTGTGAAAAGAATGGAAATAAATTCTTTGCTCATGAGTTAGAAGACTCACTATTTTTGAGGTGTCAATTTTCCCCAGTTTGATTCAGTGCAATCCAACTAATAAACACAGTGAGCACCTTTGATGGTAACTGATCAGCTGATTTTAAAATGAATTTGTAAATGCACAAGACATAGCAGAGTCAAAACACTTTCTATAAAATGAGGAAAAAAGTTGGATGGCTAACTCTACCTGGTTTCAAGAACTATTTTCAAGTTGTAGTAATCAAATCACTATGGTATTCTGTAGTGGTCAGTCAACAGATTAATGGAAGAGAATAAAGAGTCCCCAAATAAACCCATATTTATAAAGAGCCTGACCTTTTTTGACCAATGAAAAAAGGTAATCCAGAAAAGACACTCTTTTCAACAAATGGTGAAGAAATCTTTCAAATGGTGATGATCTCTTTCAACCTTTTCAGCTAGTGGATATCTATATCCATATGAAAAGTAGTTAACTAAATGAGCAGAATCCATATCTCACACCATGTACAATAAGTAACTCAAGATAGATCATAGATCTAAATATAAACCTGAAAACTGTAAAACTTGTAGAAGAAAACATCGAGGAAAGTAGTTGTGACTTCAGCTTAGACAGAGATTTCTTAGCTCAATACCAAAGATATAATCAATAGAACAATACGTTGATAAAAAAGACTTCATAACCATTGAAAACTTTTGGTCTTTAAAAGGCACTAGGGGGCTTCTCTGGTGGCCCATTGGTAAAGAATCTGCCTTCCAATGCATGGGACACAAGTTCAATCCCTGGTCCGGGAACTAAGATCCCACATACCATGGGACAACGAAGCCCACGAGCTGCAACTACTGAGCATGCAAGCCACAACTAGAGAGCCAGTGTGCCACAACTACAGAGCCCACATGCCCTAACTACTGAGCCCACACACCACAACTAGAGAGAGAAGCCCACATGCCACAACAAAGAACCTGTGCGCCACAACAAAAGATCCTGTATGCCACAGTAAAGATCCCGTATGCCCCAGCTAAGATCCAGTGCAGCTAAATCAACACATATTTAAAAGGCACTGGTAAGTAATGGCAAGTCAAGCCACAGTTAGTAAAAAATATTTATAAATTGTATATCCTATAGAGGACTTATACCCAGACTATACAGAAACTCTTAAAACTGAAAAAGAAGACAAAGAGATCAACTTTACATTGGGGAAAAGATTTGTAGAGTAATTCTGGAAACAGGCAATGTAAGTCCTCCACCTAACTCTTCTCTTGTAAAACTGCTTTGATGAATCAAGAACATTCAAATTTCTATATATCTTTTAGAATTAGCTTATAAATGTCTACCAAAATATCTTCTGGAAGTTTGATTGGGTTTGTAGAGATCTGTTGATTAATTTGGTGAGAATTGACATTTAAAACATTGAGTCATCTAATCTACAAGTTTCCCATTTATTTTTCTCCATTTATTCAGTTCTTTAATTTGTCAAAGTAATGTTCTGGGTTTTCATTATACTGTTCTTACACATGTTTTGTACGATAAGACAGTGCAATAAAAAAATTGGTCGGGGGTTGGGGTGGGATGAATTGGAAGATTGAGATTGCCATATATACATTACTAATAAGAAAATAATTATCAAATTGTACACTTTAAATATATGCAGTTTATTGTGTGTCTATTGTACTTCAATAAATGCTCTAAAAAATTAAAAATATTAAAATAAATAAATTAATTTAAAAAAAGAATTGGTCAAAAGACCTGATGAAATATGAAGTTTTTGCAGAGTCTCGACAGTGTGGGCAGAAATGTGCAGATGTGCATTGTCATGCAAGATTACCATGCCCTTGGATAGCAGTCCTCTGCATTTAATCTGAAGTTTAGGCTTCAGCTCTTCAATAAACATCTCACTGTAACGAGCACTGTTGATTATTGAACATTTTTCCTGGCAATGTTCCAATATTGGCCCTTGGGAATCGCAGGAAATTGTAAGCATCAATTTTCCTGATGATGGTTGAGTTTTGAACTTTTTCTTGGTCAGTGGTTGAGGATGTTTCCATTCCATCCTCTTCCATTTACTCTGAAGCTCGTAGTGATGAATCCACAGCTCATCACCAGTAATGATTCTCTTTAAGAAACTTTCACCTTCCTTAGAGTATCGCTCCAAATTTTCTTTGCAGATATCCAAGCACTTCTGTTTATGCTGTTCCATGAGTTGTTTTGGGTACCCATCTCACAGACACTTTTTGAAACCTAAGTCTATCATGGATTACTTCGTTTTGAGGTGTTAAAGTGGCCTCCCTATAGTTCTGATCTTGCTCCATTGAACTTTCACCTGTTTGGTGCCCTGAAAACATCCCTATGAGGACGAAGATTCACTTCTGATGAAGAAGTGAAGACAGTGGTGCATTCGTGGCTCGCAGCTCAGCCTAAAACATTTTTTAATGAGGGAATATGAAAGTTTTTTGACACACGGACAAAGTGTATTGAAAAGCAAGGAGATTATGTTGGAAAATGATGTATTTGTCTTTTCTAAAAGTTAAACTAAATTCTACAGCCAGAACGTGGATAATTTTTGACTCACCTTCTTGATGAGTCTACAAAGCTACAGTAGTCAAGACAGTATGGTACTGGCACAAAAACAGAAATATAGATCAATGGACCAGGATAGAAAGCCCAGAGGTAAACGCATGCACATACGGGCACCTTATCTTTGACAAAGGAGGCAAGAATATGCAATGGAGAAAAGAGAGCCTCTTCAATAAGTGGTGCTGGGAAAACTGGACAGCTACATGTAAAAGAATGAAATGAGAACACCAAACACAGAAATAAATTTGAAATAGACTAAAGACCTAAATATGAGGCCAGACACTATAAAACTCTTAGAGGAAAACATAGGCAGAACACTCCATGACATAAATGACAGCAAGATCCTTTTTGACCCACCTCCTAAGAGGAATGGAAATAAAAACAAAAATAAACAAATGGGACCTAATGAAACTTGAAAGTTAAGAAGATGAAAAGACAACCCTCAGAATGGGAGAAAAAATTTGCAAATGAAGCAACTAACAAAGGATTAACCTCCAAAATATACAAGCAGCTCATGCAGCTCAATATCAGAAAAACAAACAACCCAATCCAAAAATGGGCAGAAGACCTAAATAGACATTTCTCCAAAGAAGACCTACAGATAGCCAAGAGGCACATGAAAAGATGCCCATCACTTATCATTAGAGAAATGCAAATCAAACCTGCTGTATCACCTCACACTGGTCAGAATAGGCATCATCAAAAACCCTAGGAACAACACATGCTGGAGAGGGTGTGGAGAAAAGGGAAAGTAAACTGTTGGTGGGAATGTAAATAGATACAGCTACTGTGGAAAGCAGTATGGAGATTCCTTAAAAAACTAAAAATAGAACTACCATATGACCCAGCAATCCCATTACTGGGCATATACCCTGAGAAAACCATAATTCAAAAAGATACATGTACCACAGTGTTCACTGCAGTACTGTTTACAATAGCCAGTACGTGGAAACATTAGCACTGTTTACAATAGCCAGGACATGTGTCATGTCTATCGACACATGAATGGGTAAAGAAGATGTGGCACATATATACAATGGAATATTACTCAGCCATAAAACGGAATGAAATTGAGTTATTTGTAGTGAGGTGGATGGACCTAGAGACTGTCATACAGAGTGAAGTAAGTCACAAAGAGAGAAACAAATACCGTATGCTAACGTATATATATGGAATCTAGAAAAATAATACTGGCGAATAGCATGGCAGAGTGGGAATAAAGATGCAGGTGTAGAGACCGGACTAGAGAACACAGAAGGAAAAGGGAAAAATGAGGTGTAGTGAGAGAGTAGCATTGACATATATACACTACCAAAGGTAAAATAGATAGCTGGTGGGAAGCTACTGCATACACAGGGAGATAAGCTCGGTCCTCTGTGACAATCGAGAGGGATGGGATAGGGAGGGTGGGAGGGAGGCTGAAGAGGGAGGAGATATGGGAATATATGTATACATATAGCTGAGTCACTTAGTTGTATAGCAGAAATTAGCACAACATTGTAAAGCAATTATACTCCAATAAAGGTGTATAAAAAATAACCAATAAAAAGAAAAGATGCATGTATAAACAGAGCTGATATATTCATACAAATGGAATACTACTTAGCAATAAAAAGAACGAACTGTTGATGCATATAGTAAGATGGATATACTTTAGTCATTATGCTGCATGAAGGAAAGCAGACAGAAAAGAGTACGTATATGGATCCACTTATATAAAGTTGTTAAAAAGGCAGATTCATCTATTCTGGCAGTGGTTGCCTGTGGCTGAGAGTTGAGGGAGTGCTGGACTGCAAAGGGGCACAGGAAAGTTGTGACAGAAGGGAAATACCCTGGATCTTGATTGTAGCTGTGGTTTTAATAGTATATACATCAATCAAAATGCGTTGAATTGTATACTTTATTTTTTTCAGCATCTACCCAGAAGTGAAGCATGTCACTTCCACGCATATTGCTTTGGCCAAAGTAAGTCACAGAGCTATTCCTAACTTTTTTTTTTGGCAAAAATTTATTTATTTATTTATTTATTTATTTACTTATTTATTTACTTACTTACTTATTGGTTGTGTTGGGTCTTCGTTGCTGCACACAGGCTTTCTGTAGTTTTGGTGTGTGGGGGATACTCTTCATTGTGGTGTGCAGGCTCCTCATTGTGGTGGCTTCTCTTGCTGTGGAGCACAGCTCTAGGTGCGCAGGCTTCAGTAATTGTGGGACACAGGCTCAACAGTTGTGTTGTACAGGCTTAGTTGTTCCACAGTATGTGGGATGTTATTGGGACAGGGATCGAACCCGTGTCCCCTGCAATGGCAGGCAGATTTGTCACCACTGCGCCACCTACGAAGTCCCTTATTGTATACTTTAAAGTGGTGCAGTCTCTTCTACCTGTATCATATCTCAAGAGGACCCATATAAAAATCTACTGCAATTCTTTCTTCATACTAGCAGTGTTTAGAAAATAAAATTCAGTGAAACATAATAGAGATTCACATCCATAATCATTAAATGCTTAAGAACACATATACTGAAGACGCCTGAAAACCATTGCTGAGAGAAATTAAAGACCTAAATAAATAGAAACATATATCATATACATAAATTAGATGAGTCAATATTTTTAGAATGTCAAATCAATGTTATTCCGAATAATATTGCAGCAGGCATTTTGTGGGGGAATTTGCAGGCTAATTATGAAATGTATATGAAGTCAAAGTATGTAGATTGGCCAAGACACACTGAAGAAAAATTAAGTTGGAAGACTTACTCTACTGGATTTCAAAATTCAGGTGAAAACTATAGTAATTAAGACACTATACTATTGGTGTATGTAAACACAACACAATTATATCAATGTGAAAGAGTAGAGAGTAAAAAATTTACCCACATCCGTATGCAATTATTTGATTTTTTAAATAAAGTCACCAATATGCATAGCAGAGTAATGAAAAGCTTTTCTGCAAAATATGATAAAACAAATGACTATTCATTTAGAAATAATTTAATATTAAAAATCACTTCTTTATAAAAACAGATGATTGAACTTGGTGTACACCCCCCCAAAAGAAAAAAAAAAAAGAATTCCAGCCAACACATGGGACAGGATAAGAGAAAAAAAAAAAAATCACTTCTCTCCATATACTAAAGTTAATTGGAGATCTTCTTTTTAAAATTGCAATGCTTTTTAAAGAATGATGGAATGTTTTCTTGACTAAGGCATAGACAAAAATTTCTTATACAAAATGCCAAGGCACTCACCACAGATTAAAAAATTGAATAAACTGGATTTCATAAATTATTAAATCTTTAACTTACCATAATTTCCATTTAAAAAGTGAAAAGGCAACCCATAGACCCGCAGTTATTCCTTGCAATACATATATCTGACAAGAGACTTCTGTAAAATATATAAAGAACTTTTATATATCACAAAGAAAATTACAAACAATGTAGTGTATTTTTGAGCAGGAGATTTGAAGCAGCATTTCTCAGTAGAAGATAGCCAAATGACCAATCAGCTTTTGGAAACCGAAATGGGAAGCCACTATAGACATCAGAATGGCTAAAATTTAAAAGACTGAATATATAAAGTATGTGGGAACATACAGAAACTGGAACAGCTCTATATTGGGAGGAAAAATGTAAAATGACGCAACTATTTTGCAACCTCTGTGTCAGTTTCCATTCATTGACCAAGCAATTCTCTTCTTAGGTGTATGTACCTAGGAGAAACACATGGATATGTGGACAAAATAATTTGTGCACCATTATTCATACTTACTTTGTGCAGAGTAGCCAAAAACAAATCTGTTTATTACCTGAAAAATGGATAGTCCAATTGTGCTATAATCATAAAACAGAATATTTCTTAGCATAAAAATAAAGCCAAATTATCGACGTGGCCAATTAAGATTGAACGTCAAAACCAGATATCGTGTGAAAGAACCCAGGAAAAAGAGAACATACTGCATCATGCCATTCATATGAAGTGCAAGAGTAAACAAAATTATCTCTGATGAGATCAAAACATGTTTGTCTTTGGCAGAAGGGGATGGTCTGGCAAGTAACGCAACAGAACTTTGGGGAATGGTGGGGAATGTTCTATACCTTGATCTGGATGGTGATGATACAATGCATCCGTATGTTAAATTCACTGATCTGTACTTCTAGGTTTGGTGCATTTTGTTCTAGGCAAATTACACCTCAATGTAGAACTGAAGGCATTGAAAAGAGGGATGACAAAGGGTAAAACAAGTGATAAACGACAGAAAATAGATGAGATATTCAACATATAAATAACAGGCTCCCTTGAGAAGAAACCTAAAGCAATGGAACAAAACAAACACTCAAAAGTATACTTAATGAGAAAAGTAATAAAATTTAAAAGTCCAAATGATATTAAAATGACACACTGCCCCCTTGGGAAAAATCACCCTAGAACAACAAATGCAGATGTAGTCTTGTAAAAGTACTGCCATTGAGTTTAATATAAAGGTACAGGGTTGCCTTTGAAGGACAAATTGAAATGGTTTCTAATGATCAAAGCTCTGCTTGCCAAATTTTGATGTCAGGAAGTTTTATAACCATTCTGAGCTTTTGTGTCATGAGGAAAAGAACAACACCTGACTTATAAGATTGTTCAGAGGATTAAATATGATCACTTGAACTATAACAAGTGCTAAGAACATACTTGACTTTGTTCTCCTTTATTCACCTTAAACTGATAGAATGCAATTGGCAGAGAACACATAATGTGTCCTAAAACAACTATTTTCCCACCATTTCTAGAAAGAAGTCCTGTTAATAGTAGAAAGAATTGGAGAGGGACAAGAGCCTTTTGAACAGCCATCCTTCAACCCTGGAGCATGGCTAGTTTCCTTCTAAAAGAGAGATGAAAGTCTTGACCAGGGCTCACCCCTGCAGTCTTCCCTGTCTGGAATGAAATGAGGAAGTCCACTATAGCTTTAGAACAACCTTGACTCCCAAGTGTTCCTCAGAAAAACAATCAGTTGTTCCACTCTAAAGATACTGAACAATTTTTGAAACCAGGAGGGGTCAAGGCTAAACTGAACCACATCACCAGAACTCTCACTTGAATCACAGCCAGGATATTAATACGGTTTCCCAGATCGCTGTTATAGCACATGAAGGCTCCACTGCAGTGGGTGACAAGCCTGTGGATATCAATCAGGTCTGTCACTGTATATATACAATGTATATATATTCATTGATAGGAAACAAAATTCAAACATGTCCCCCATGCTAAAAACCCAAGGAAGTTCTCATTCGAAGCAATGCGTTGGAAAACACCCAGGCATAATCTTTGTGATCTTTGATGAGGTAATGATTTCTTAGATGGCATCTTAAGCAAAAACAACAGTGAATAAATAGATCAAAGGATTTCATCAAAATTAAAATCTTTTGTGCTTCATGGTGTCTTAACCCTGTGAGCTACCGAGGGGAGTGGTATGATTTGTCAATAAGAATGCTGACCAATACAAGGTCTTTATTTTCCAGCCCTGACAAGTTTCTTCAGCCTCCCTCTTGGCCCTTTCCCCACGTGCTTCATGCTATGATCTGACTGATTAAAAATATTTGAAGTCACCAAACACTTCATTCTTTCTCTGGCTCCTGGGTTTTTCTACATGATGTTCCCTGTGTCTGAGACATTCTTACCTGCCCTTTATTTACTTGTTTATTACTCTTATTCAGTTTTCAGGGTCTATCTTGTTGTCACTTTGCCTGGAAATTCTTTCCTGACTCTCAAGCCTGTGTGAAAGGTCCCTTTCTGACCGGTACTTCCTGAACTGCAACCCATAAACTATTGCATTTTCATAGACTATTAACTCATTTATATCTACCTCTGGATTATGAGAAAATAACATGTTTATATGATTCATCCTTTGCAATGAACACCTATTGTTCTGCCTGCCCATACTTGCTCTTATTCTGGAAAATATTCTGTTTAATTCAGAATGGGACTGCTATCTTTTTACTGATTCCAACCTCCCTGGTAATTAGTAGGGTGGAAACCTGATGCAAGCTGGGCCATTCAGAGCCCTCTGTTAGGATTTTTGAACAAGAAAGGTGACAAAGTGGCCTTCAGATCCATTCAAGTTCCAAATTTTGAGATGCAGGTCTGGGGATTTTAGAGGCCATACCTCTTGTGTTATTTATCTATTGTACAACAAAATACCACAAACCAAAACACATTAAAACAGCACACATTTATAAAAAAAAAATTAAAATCTTTTGTGCTTCAGTGGATACTAATAAGGAAGTGAAAAGACAATCCACACAAGCAGAGAAAATTGTTGCAAAACTTATATCTGACAAAGTGTCTAGTATCCACAAGATGTAAAGAACTCTTACAATTCAAGAGGAAAAGGAGAAAAAACCGAATATATTAATGCAAAAGGGATTTGAACAATCATTCTCCTTAGAAGACTTAAAAATGGCCAGTAAGCATGTGAAAAGATGCTCAACACCATTAGTCATTAAGCAAATGGAAATGAAACCCACAATAAGATACCACTTCACCCCCGCTAGTATGACTGTGATAAAAACATACACAGGAAGATGTGAAAGGTGTGCAGAAACTGGAATCCTCTTACACTGCTAGCGGGAATATAAAATGTTGCAATTGTCTTGGAAACAGTTATCAGTTTCTCAAATTCAATATAGAGTTGACACTGACATACTGGGAGCAGTTCCACTCCCAGGTTTGTACCCAAGAGAATTGAAAACATCTGGTCACAAACTTGCACCTGAATACTCAAAGCAGCATTATTCATAGACGTCAAAAGTAGAAACAACACCAAATGTCCACCAACTGAGGAATGAATAAACACAATGTAGTAGAGTCATAAAGTGAAATATTATTTAGGTGTAAAAAAAAAAATAAAATAATGAGACATGCAAAAACATGGATGAACCATGAAAACGTTATGGTAATGAAGAAGCCAAATACAAAAGGCCATATGTCTGATGATTGCATTTTGAAGATATGCCCAGAAAAGGCAAATCCATACAGAGAGAAAGGAGATTAGTGGTTTCCAAGGGCTGGAAGAAGGAGGGAATAGGGAGTGACTGCTAATAGGACCAAGGATTATTTGGGACGTAATGCAGTTGTTCTGGAATTAGATAGTGGTGGTGGTTTCAAACCTTGTAAACAGACTGAAAATCACTGACTTGTACACAACATGAATGTTATGGTGCATGAATTATGCCGCCATCATCATCATCATCAACAAGGCATATTTGCAGGTTCCATGCCCTGTAGTTTCATTAACCAGTGTCTCAAATTAATAGCCAGTGACCAGAATGTGATGCTGTTAGCCTGTTGAGAAGAAAGATATCAGAAAAAAAAACAAAAAGTAAATTTAGACAGTTTTTGGTAGAAATGCAGTATAGGTGAAGGAAGCACCTACTTGGAAAGATCTGACAAAAGATTGAACTGGACAATGTGGGATGGGATTTTGGGGTGGAGGGGCACTCTACCTGGGTTCTGGCTCCAGCACGTACAGCAAGGGGGCCTTGGCCAGTGACAGACCCTCTCTTTGCCTCAGTTTCTCCATCTGCAAAGCAGCAGAGAGTAATGATCTCTGCACAAGTCAATTGTGAAGACTAGAATTACTCATATATATGATATACTCATGCCCACAAATCATGAGGAAGGTCACTGAAATCAGTGGGTAAATCTAACTGCACATCTGAGTAACTTTATCAAATAGATTCCAGGTCCCACCTCAGCCCAATGAATCAGAATTGCTACAGATGAGGACTGTGAACTTGTATGGGTACTAACTCTCCCAGGTGATTCTTACAGGGATCAACTTGAGGGCAGAACAGACCGAGCTGCATAAAATTTACCCAAAACACAGAAGTAGGACAGAGCAGAAGAACAAAGATATTTCCAATCCAGTGACTAAAGCAGACGAGAGCTATTGGAGGACTCTAGAATTGAAGGGACCTGGCCTATCTGACCCCATTTTACCCTTGTCCAGTTTACAGCGGAGACATAAGCCCTTGGGGACACATGGCTGAGGCACCTGACCACCCACCTTGAGAAAAGTGAGAGCCCTAATTTCAAATTCAGGCTGGTTTCGAGTGAAAGTTCAATTTACCTTTTCTTTTTCCTTATTGATGGGACCAGTCTTCTTCAAGCTGCCACTTTATACAAATAAATCATATTGCTATAAATGCAACCTTTTCCAAAGATGTTTGTTAGAAAACCTTATAAATATTCTAGCCACCTAACAAGAAACCAGAACGTTAGCAGGTGCATTCAGTTTCAGCACAGGTCAGCCCAATAGACTACAGTCCCTGAGATTTGAGACTCCCAAGTTAAAGGGAGATGATCCCTTTCTGTCATGGGACATCATGTCAACTTCAAGGAGGTGGGAAAGCAGCCATTCTAAAAGATGGGCTGCTTTTGCCTCCAGACTTTGGTGTCCTGACACCTGTAACCACTTCAGGGAGCCTTTGCAAGGGCCCAGCCATCACTTCTGCATTGGACTGTGTATAGAAATGGTTTCGTAAGACAAAAGTAAGGGTCTGGGAACAAAGCCAGGTTACAGAGGAAAAGAGGAGAACTAAGTGGCACAAATGAAGGATAAAGACGAAAGCAAGTTTCCTTTACTTACAAAACACAAAGCAATAGCTTACTTGCTTTGGTAAATAAAAAGCATTTTCTTCAATTCTTAATTTGGCCAGATAGATTATTTAATGTCCTCTTCTGTACGTTTCTTATTATTTACTTAGCACAATAATGTTACCTTAGATGATTATAAGGAAAATAAAATATCATAATCACAGGATTATACAAATTGCCTGACCCCAATATCAGTCAATGAACTAGAACTGTTGTGATAACTTTTATTAGCCCTGTAAAAGCTAATCCGTGTTTGACTTCAAGTACATCAGGTACCTTTTGTGAGCCTTCCATTTCATGATTATTTGAATGAAGGAATGTGATACATTTTTCTTTCCCCCACAGAATGTCAGGCCCACAGACACCAGAAAATAGATTTCCTTAATGCATTTGCTTAATCTCACAAACCAGTCTCATTAAGAAGGGTAGGGGACTTCCCTGGTGGTGCAGTGGTTAAGAATCCGCCTACCAGTGCAGTGGACATGGGTTTGATCTCTGGTCCAGGAAGATCCCACATGCCTCAGAGCAACTAAGCCCATTTGCCACAACTACTGAGCCCAGATGCCACAACTACTGAAGCCCATGTGCCTAGAGCCCATGCTCCGCAACAAGAGAAGCCACCACAATGAGAAGTCTGTGCACTTCAACCAAAAGTAGCCCCCACTCACCTCAACTAGAGAAAGCCCGTGCACAGCAAATGAAGACCCAACACAGCCAAAAAGATATAAATAAATATGTTTTGTAAAAAGGTGAGAATTAAAAACAAAAAAAGGAAGGATAGTTGGAGTATGGCTTGGGGTGCGGGGACGAGGAACTTTCATAACTGGTTGATCCAGTCCTCCATCCTTTACCTTGACACATATGACCCATGCTCACATCCATTTCACCCTCAATCCAGGTTAGACCAGCAGCTAAACTGAAGAGACGGATGTTGCAAAGGGGTCTCCCAAGTCACAGGCTCACAAGACCCGGCTAGGAGCAGATGCTGAAGAAGTGTGGAGTTGGTTCAGAACATAACTCCCTTCGGGCCTGCCTGTCCCTCTCTCCTCAACCTCAGCTTTTATGTCACTGAACACATCCATATGTTCCCTGTGGATCATCAGCCATCCCTGACCCATGATCTTGAACTTAACCGTATGCTGTTTTGGGAGTACAACCACAGGTCAATGGCAGGAGGACAACTCAAAGAGATCTATCAAGCAGTGTCCCATAAACTCCGCCCTGGATCCCTGGTCTGTTCATGATGTGGGTGAATTTAATCAACACAGATCAATAGCCTCAGGCTCCCAAGTCTTTCCTAAACAGATGGTCATGCCAGGTAGCCAAGGATATACATGTAAACTATTTTAATCACTTTGACAGCTTGGAAAGAGCTCTTCTGGGACTACAAGGAAATCCATAAGCGAAAGTATGAACTGTCCTGTTTAGTGACATTTAAAAAAACCCACACGTAGAGCAACCCACATACAGAGGAGGAGCTTAGAAGGTAGGGATGTCAAACTTAAGTTTATTCTAAAGCCATCATGCTGCCCAGGGAAGATAAGAATCTGATACAACACTGTGATGCAGCAAAAGAATATTACATTGGGACAGAAAACAGTTTAAAAAATTAAGTATGCATTCACATAGCATTATACTCTGCTTTTTGTCCTACAGATTTCAGGATATAGACAAACCTGGAGAAGACCCAGTGAAGAACTTCATGACAGTCTCAAAGTTTGACATCTCTCACTTGTGGAAAAACCTTAAGACCCATGTAAAGAGAAGGTGGGATGGCTTCATGACAGCCCTATGGAAATTAAGACTTGTTGGCAAACTATTTCTCTCGTGAATTTTTTTTATGCACAGAAGAATGAACAGGGAGAACTCAGCTTAGATATGTTTTGGAAGGAGACGGGTAAGTGGTATCAGGACATGTGTGGACAACTGAAGAGTGGCTGCTGAGGGGTTGGGTGCTATCCGGGGTGACCGTCACAGGACCCCAGGCAGCCTTGTGTATCAGCATGGCCAAGGCAACTGGAAGGCAGGGGCCCCCAAGATTCCGTGACCCGCCCCCACCTACCAGTTCTGTTATTGCAACTCCAGATGGTTACCTGGCACACTGGGTCCCCTTCCGTCACTCCTGTCTGAGTCTGAGCTACAGGCAGTACCTCTGGCTCTGAGCTCTGGCATCTTGAACCTTATTTTTGCAGTTGTGAACCCTCCGTTGTTCCCAACAGTAAGTTAAGAACGCCAGTTTTTGTCGTCCCTCAGTCCTGAGTAAACCTATGTGATTTCACCTGATTTTAATCCAACATATGTTTGGCTTTCTTTTCCCCAGCCCCTGGCTCTACCCCTTCTACCACACATCACCATGGCAGTATCTCTTGGCCCTTTATCTGATCCGAGGGCAGAACTTACACTGACGGAAATCAACCGGGAGCTTCAGTTGCAGCTGGCAAAGAACAAGCAGGACTTCCGAGACCTCACGGAGAAATTCCTTGTATCCCAAGCAACTGCCTACTCCCTGGCCAACCAGCTGCAGAAATACAGTAAGTCCTAGGGGTCACGGTCACCAAAGTGATGAATGATCACTGTCTTCCCTCCAAGAAACTAAACTCTCTAGACTTTATCTCCTATTTCCTTTGTCATTTTGAATTTCATTCTGACCACAATCCAGGAAAGGTAGAAGTGGCTGTTTTACCCTCAGTTGCCTGAGGATGGGAAAACTGAGGTACAAAGAGTGTAGTCCCTTTTCCAAGTTTGCGGTGCGTTGTAGGGTGAGCATCAAGTTAAAATTCTAGACATTGATTCCTGATGCAGTCACAGAACCGCCTGTTTCTCTCAGCAACAAGCTAAAGTGTGTCAACTGGAATCTTTTCTGTGCTGTATCTGATCCTGCATCACTGTTGGCTGAACGTCTGGCACTAATGAACTGCATCAGTCCCAGCTCCCCTGAGGTCCCACTGGCAAAGCCCCGTGCTTGTTACACTGGGGTCACGTGGTGGTTACACACTGGGGAAAGCAGAGGATCGTATCTGCTTTAAAGGAGCTTGGGGGGGGGCTGCTCCTCACTGAAACTGTGGGCTACTTGTTTCAGTTGTAATGAATAATGAAGAAATTCTGTCAAAGCTCTGCAAATAGTGCCTGTCACAGTGTAAGCACAGTACATTCACACTATACTATTTCTAATAACAAAAGCTTTCATAGTGTTTGGGCACATTTTTTTCTAGGTCCTTATACTTTCGCATATTCTATTTCACACAAGTGTATCCAGGTGAGTTTTTACTCAAAGGTGAAAACCTTTGAGACACTTGTTCATTAGTAAATCCCAGCAGAAGGGAACCATCAGGCCTATAGTTGCATGGACCCCATCAGGGGTCTTCCCGACCACACAGCAATCGCCACCTCATGGCCCTGTTCCGCGTGTCACCCAAGAGGCTGCAGGTCTTGGTAAAGTGGCCCAGGATTCAGAGTCAGTCTCAGGGGATGTGAATTCTGACTTTGCCAAATGCCAGTTCATCTTGTCTAGTTACTTTCTGGGCCTTGGAGCTTCTCTTTCCTCAGTTCTCAAACAAGAAGTAACCGAAGGCCACGCAGTTGGGAGGCTGAGGGATCAGATGTGGAGATCGCTGCATAGAGCCTGGTATTGGAGTTACATCTGCCCCTGGGGTGGACCCTGCCTCCTCCCTTGAAGGCCGTGACCACAGCAGCAGGTCCAGCTTTCCCCTGAGGCAGCGTCTCTCTTTCCTCAGAGTGTGAAGCCTGTAAGGACATCATTGAATCCGTGCTGGGCGAGAAGCTGTCGTTTGAGGCGCTGAGGCTGGCAGAGAAGCTGGCAGAGAAGCCAACGCTCGATGAGAGGCTGAGGTAAGGAGGTCAGAGATGTGCGTGGCAGGCACATGGGCACAATATTTATCAACCAGGTGGAGGACACCAACTGGTGAATTATGGACTCTGATTTTATTCAGGGCTTCAGTTACTCTGCTTTGAAAAACATTATTAATTTGAAATCACATATCATGCATGAAATTCACCAAATTCAAGTGAACAAGTCAACTCAGTGGCATTTGGTACCTTCACAGTGTTGTTCAATCAGTACCTCATTGACCTTTAAATCACAATGTCCTCCTGACTGACTACAGCTTGTCATCCTTTTTTGACCCTGTTATTCTCTTGTTCTTTCCAACTCACACCTGCTGTACCTGTCCACGCTATATGTGGCTGTGTGTCATCCACTGTACCATGCCCTCTGTCTATTTTTATATGGAAATGGGCATGGCTGAGTGAGGAAATGAAGAGACATCTTCATGTAGGTTTAGAAAGACCCTAGGTTTTGTTTACAGAACAAGATGAATGGGCAATCTTATAGGAGCACGCCCTGTCTCAGGGGAGTCCTTTGTTGTCCCTCTTTCTCTTTGGCACAGGCTGGCCACCAGATATGGGCCACAATGCTGCTTCGATGGCTCCTTGAGGATGTTCTCACAGGAATCCCTCGCAGTCGTCATGCAACTCTTTGCATTTTAAAATTATCTTCTGTCCCACATTAGGACGTGTGATATCCTAATTCGAAGTCAGGCGCGAGAGCTGACCCAGTTACGGCAGACATTACGGGAAGGGAAAGATGACTCTGTTCTACTCAAGCAGCACCTCAAGGACCTCGTCACCCACAATGACCTTGACAACCACCAGGGGCAGGGCTTCCGAGAGCAGCTGACTGAGGGACATAGGCTGGCAGAGCGCCTTGCCCGCAAGCTCAGCCCAGGTAAGGGGCCCACAGAACCTGATAGCACTGAGCCACTCACAAGAGACTCTGCACCTCGACTAGGATGTGGTTTTCTTTTTTCTCAGCTTTCCTGTTTCATGGCCCATTTGGGGCTCTGATAGGAGCAGGACTGGCTGAGTGGGAGGATGGGGAGAAATGCACAGGGTAGAGGGCATAGTATTGCAACTGATTCCTTCCTGATGGACCATGGCCTTTGGGGCAGGAGGCAGCATCCGCCCAGTGTTAAAGCACAGAAGGGATGATGTGACAGGAGGCAGCTTGTGAGAGTGGAAAGAGCCCTGGACTAAGCATGCAAGTTTCCAGGTTTAGCCTGAGTGCTGCCTTCAGTAACAGCGAGCGAGTGATTGACTTTTCCTCTCTTAGCGTCTGTTTCCTCCTCTGTAAAATAGATCAAATAATCTGTTGATGGTAGCTCTAGTGATAAAATGAGGAAATATGTATGAATGCACAGCAGAAAAAGAAGCCCTTCACTGTGTGGTGTCCGATAAGGTACTTGATATAGTCAGCCTTGGTGCTGGGAATGTTGTTTAGACTGGACCCCTTTCCATAGAGAGACTTTCCCTTGATAACACACAGAAGCCACCTTGAAGAGCCCAGGATGTTCCCAGGTGGAGGGATGCGGGATGTGGTTGCTCTCCTCAGAGGAAGGAAGGGATCTTGGGAGAGCTGAGAAGGTTTAGAGAGCCTGTGTCTTTGGCAGAATTTGTGGCAGGATGGATGATGCAGATGTAGAGGTCGAGATGGAAGGTGGACAAGTGTGCAGCGATATAAGGAAGAAAAGACCTTTTAAATGTCTGCCCAGTTGCAGGCAGAAGGTGCCACAATGGTGATCCTCTGGTCTAGAGTCAGACGTCCTGATGGGTCAGAAATCCATGCTGGGGGCGGGGTGTGTAAAGACAAGGCACTAGAACTTCCGCACAGTACCAGTTCACACACAGACAGTCATGACTCTACGACCATATGGGTTGCTGTGTTTGTCGTGGGTGAAGTGGCAAGAAGCTGACTGGATATTTCTGAATTTGCTTGTAGAAACTGATGAAGATGAGGAAGATGAACCAGCAGAAGAAACACTCACGCCCAGGTACCAATGAACCGTCAGGAGCAGGTAATGTGTAGGTAACATATGGACAGGGTCACAGAAAGAGTAAGTGAGGTCAAGAGAGTCACAGATGCCAGATGCAAGCATAAGCAAACCTGCAGGCTGTACTGAGTTACTTCACTCAACCCACCTGGAGATGGCCTGGTAACTTGGTTGTCTGTGATCTCTGTGCTACTTGTACGTGTGACCCAAGCTGAACGCACTATCCCTAGGATTTCCTGCACACACAGAGGATAGCTGTTCTCTCCTAAAGGAGCTCCAAGGGGAGATGAATATCTATTCCTACACAGTTGTTTTAGGTCCTTGGGAGGAAGGTACCTAGCAAAGGAATTGGCAGAGAAGTAACTAGAGAAACTAAAGATCAGGAAAACTATCTAGACAAAACATTGGTTGCTATTTCACAAGAGTAAGAGAAAGAGGCCTTGGAGGCCTTTCTATTCCTAAAAAGAAGGCCTAACGTCTCTGAGAGTGTATACTGCCTTAATAGCAGTATTCACTTGACTACTTGATCTTACATTGAACATGGCATAGGACCAGGGGGTAGCACCTGGCGTGGAAGCTGATTTGTGCTTCATGTTCCTGAAGGTACCATCCTGGGAGGGTTGAGTCTCATTCCTCATCAGAGGGTACGTGGCCAGTGCACGGAGCACCTGCTGGTCTCCCTCTCCCACCCCATGGCAGCCACACTCCACTTCACATAAGCAGGATAGTTCCTTCCCTCTCTAAGGGGACTGCCCTTTTGCTTTCTGTGACCACTCCCTAGGCCTCCCATCAAAACCAACCAGGACGGCAAGGGGTCGGATCCTTTTTGTTTACTTCTCTGTCATCCCTCTCCCACTTGACACAGCTTGGAGCTGCAGGAGGTTGCAAAGGAGGCAGTGCGTCAGGAATCCCAGGATGAGTGTGTTTTGACTCCTTCGCGTCTCCCAGGAAGTTCTGACTGCAGCCAGCCTTGCAGGGATGGCAAATTCGCATGTGATGCCTGGGAGGTGGGCCCTGCTCTGGACGGAGCCTGTGGTTGCTCCCATGCTGCAGAGGATGGAATGCCAACCGATCTGCCAGGTAGCCTCCATGTTCTTTGTTCCCCACAACCTGTGTAGACTGAGGAAGCTCGTCTCTGAAGACAGGCCCTATAGACACATCTTGATTTAAACCAGGGAAAAGGATCTATTAAGACACACAGACATCAGGTGGACCAGGGAGCCTTCACCCCTTTCTAGGCCCTGGTCATGCCTCTGTCACCCTGGCCCCAGTGTCAGGCATTTGGACCCAAATCAGTGTGACAACTCTCACCCACCTCGGGTGGACATCCACAGGAGGTGTCTGTCAGACTTGCTTTAGATCAGATATGCCTTGTCACCTGCAATGATCTAACTTTGTTTTTGTAAATGTCCCTGGCCTTTCTCTTCTGATCCAAACACAATGGCAGACCGGCTTATACCTTAGGAGAGGTGATTTCTCTTTTTGGTATCACTGCTCTCAGCCCCAGTCTCCATCTTCTCTATGTTGGCTTCTCTTAGCTAAGCAGTCATCTGAAAACCAGGACAGAAACAACTGTACCATTGTCTTGCCTGGATGTTTCCATGAAGCAAGGCTGGCCTCTGGCAGTCCCTCCAGCCTTGAATGGCCATGGTTTCTTTGTAGCACCAAAGATTCTTTTTAGTTTGAGAGTTTATAAAATTCATCCATCACTCTAGTGTTAAGGATAAATTTCTCTAAAGTATCAACAGCAACAAAATCTGATGAGCCTAACCAATATTGTAGAAACAATTCTAGAAAATAATTCAGCTCACTTCCTAGGATCACCGGGGAAAATTAACTATTTCCACAGACTCAGAACAAAGGATATTGGGAGAGCGCTCCTGAGAATTTCCCTGATGGGTCTGGAAGTGGTCCCCCCTGATTCTAGGAGTTAAGTGTCCTGGAATATCGTATTATGTTCTTGCACTGAGAGTATGAATGTCCTTGTGGTAAATGTGTTCACTGAGTTGGTACGTGTGAGGTGTAATTTGTTTCTTGTGACCCACTGTGTCTGAATTTCTTACTAGACAATCAGCATGATCATGTGCAAGTGGATGGACAAGAGCCAGTGTCCCCCAGGTAATTCTGAAGATTTGTGGGCTGTGAATGTCAAGAGTGACATCAGGAGACCTCAGATCCAGGGGGGAGAAATTACTAAATATAACTCTTTCATCCACTCAGTCAACAGCGAAATATCCCTTTTAAGAATGTTGTCTATTTTCACTTCAGAAGTTGTGTGTGTTTCAATTTCTTAATCCTTCAGGTACAGTGAGGTACAGTGAGTTGACCCAGGTGGAACAGGCAAACTTGGGAGCTCCTGTAATCAAGTGTTCTTCCCCGTGTGGTTAACAGTAGGGCAAGAGTCACCTACTTTGTGCCTGTTTGGCGTCAGCATGTTGGTAAATACTTGACTGCAAGTGAAGAAGCTAGAAAAAATTCATGTTATAACAAAATATTGAGAAAATAGTTACTGAAGGGAGAATATCTAGAGTCTGTAATTCCTCAAAAGCTGTATCACTTTGACACTGCAAGTACAGATCAATACAAAGCATGCAAAAGAGTTGGAACCACTGTCTTAGTTCTCCGTGTGTGCTGGGGGTCATGACTAGAGCGTGCAGGGAGCATTCATTCTCCTCCTTCAACGGCTGGTTGTGTGGCCAGTGCACTTAGCATCTGCTGGTCTCTCCCTCTCCCACCCCATGGAAGCCACACTCCACTGCACACACAGAAGGATAGTCATTTCCGTCTTTAAGACCACTTCGCCTTTGCTTTCTGTGACCACTCCCTTTGCCTCCCATCAAAACCGGCCAGGATGGCTTGGTGTCTGATCCTCTTCATTTAATCTTCTGTCACCCCTCTCCCACCTGACACAGAGTGGAGCTGCAGGAGGTTGAAAAGAAGGAAGTGCTCCAGGAATCCCAAGATGAATGTGTTTTGGCTCCTTCAAGTGTCCAGGAAGGTGCTAACTGCTACCAGCCTTACAGTGATGGAAAATCTGCATTTGATGAAGGGAAAGTGGGGTCTGCTGTGGAAGGAGCCTGTGGTTGCTCCCATGCTAAAGAGGATAAAATTCCAACTGGTCTTCCAGGTAATCTGCATGCTCTTTGTTAGTCTACTTGAGAGAATGAATCTCCTTAGATAGACAGTATACGAACATATTGAAGTTCAAACCAGGCACTACAATGGCATTTAAAACAAGACATTCCACAGGTCAGTGAAGTTTTCTCAGTTGCTAGTCATGTACGACCCTGTGGCAAATCACTGGACCCAAGGTGGTCCTGCCAGACTCACATGTACCACTACAATTGTGGCACAGGAAGTACCTTTCAGGCCTCCTAATTTTGAATGAATCTTTTATATCACATGAAATGCTCTAATTTTCATTCCTGAGCAATGTCCCTGAGTTCCCTTACCTGTCCGAGGCTGTTGGCAGTCTTGTTTATATCTATGGAGTTGCCACTCCTTGGTTTCACTTCTGTCAACCCATATTCCAGCTCCTTTCATTTGTATTATCTTGTCCAGAGTTTTCTGAAACCAGAACGTAAGCCCCACTGTCATCTTTGGTATGTTTCTCTGAAGCAAGGCAGGGCCTTGGAACGTCCCAACCTGACGAATGGCCACTGTTTCTTTGTAGCTCTGAAGATTCTTTTGACTTGATGGTGTATGGATTCCACTCCCATCTAATCTCAAAGTATAATTCTTCTAACCCATTAACAAACAGCATTTCAGATAGAAAAAGCCTGAATGTTACAGCAGTGCTCTAGGTAGCTCGGTAGTTCCGCAGGATCTGTAGGGAAAGGATTTGTTTAGCTGTTTGCACAGACTCAGGACATAGGATACTGTGCTGATGACCTGTCATATCAAGCAGATTTGTCCAATGGCTCAAGAAGGAAACCCAGCGCCTTCTTATGAGGCTCTATCTGGGGTCTCTTAGGATATTTCCCTCAAAGCCTGTTAGGACAGTGTGAAGGTTGGCATCGAATTGGGCTTTTGTGAATGGGTTTTGCCCCATGTAATTGTCCTGTTAATTTATTTGCAGAAAACCAAAGTGATCAGGATGACCTGGAAGGACCAGAGGCTATTGCCCCCAGGTAGTTATGAATATTTGTGGGCTGTTCATACAATGATGACATCTGCAGACCTCTGATCCAGGGGAAAGCAGAAAGTGCTGAATATTTTGTATCATCAATGTTGCCAACCATGAATTATCCTTTATCATAATGTCTTCTGCTTTCATTGTGGTACTTACACTGTTTTCCAGTTCTTTGTAACATCTCAAGTTCATAACCCAAGTCGGCTGACCCAGGTGAACTAAATGAGAGTGATTTTCTTGCATAGACTTGTTATCTCCAGGATGGTTTAGAGAGTGAGTGCATAGCTCTTTTCTGCCTGTTTGGTATTAGCACGTTGACATGTATGTCACAGTAAGAAAAGTAAATAGATAATAATATTATTATATAATGCTACAATATTTAGAGAGGCCTTGGTGGCATGAGATGTCTGGGATAGCAGAATGCCCCAAAAGCTGTATGCTCGTGGCCCCTGCATGTGACACTCAATGCAATGTAAACGAGAAGGTGAAAGGCACTGTTATGTGACCCTATATGTTGTGAGTCATGGCTGTACCATCTGGAGATAACTCAGTCTCTTTCTTCACCAGCTTGTTATTTGGCCAGAGCACTGAGCACCTGCTGTCCTTTCTAGCTCCTGCCCCTGTAGAAACACACTCTGTCCCACACCCAAAAGGGAGTTGCTCCATCTTTAGTGGATCAGGTCCTTGGCTTGCTTCACCACTCCCATAAACATGCCATCAGAACCAGATAGGACTCTAGGATAGCTGATCCCTCTTGGGTTAATCGTCAGTCCTCTCTCCCCCACCAGGCCCAGCGGGGAGCTGCCGCAGATGGGAGAGAATGGTGTCCCACGGGACTCACTGGATGAATACCACTTGACTTACTCAGTGCTTCCTGGTCAGTCAGACTCCTTCTGGCCTTATAGGAGCACCGCCATCTTCTCATGTGAGGAAGTGGATGTCCCCTATGCTCCAGATGTAAGCAGTGAGTATTCTCTTGCCGATGTGATAAAACTCCAACTGGACTCCCAGGTACACTCTGAATTCCTTTACCCCACGCCTCAGGCGGTGCTGAGATTTTTCCCCACTGTGTACAAGCTCCGTAGACAGAGTGATCTGAATCAGGCTTTATGATAGACTTTTAAGCACAGACATCAGGTGGGTCAGAGAGCAGTGTCTCTTCTTCATCCTGGCCGAGCCTGTGGGTCAGGCCCTGAGTTAGATCACTGGACCCGAGGTAGGTGTGACAAACTCACTCAGTTGCAAATGTGCAAGTGCGCAGAGATGACTGTCTTCTTTCCTGATACCCATGAAATGTCTCTTCTTACCCCAAATGCTCCCATTTCCATACCCCCAAACATCCCTGGATGTCTGTGCCTTTCCAGCGATGTTGACAGCCTTAACTCCATCTTTGGATTTGTTGTTTCCCTGGTGTCACTGCTGTCATCCCCAGTGTCTGTCTCCTCTAAGTTGGTCCTCTTAGCAAAACCGTCATCTGGATATGAGGATACAAAGACCCCTACCCTCACCTTGCTTGTATGTTTCCGTGAACCAAGGCAGAGTCCTGGCATTTCCCCACCCGGTGAATGGCCAAAGATTCAAAGTAGCCGCAAAGATTCATTTGGATTCGAGGTTTTGTAGATTCCAATCATCATTCAGCTAAACCAGCCAGCATATGATGAGAAAAGCCTGAATATGATTCTGTTAGAAGGCAGGTGAGCTGTTGCCCAGCATCTGTCTGAGATGTTTTTAAGTTTTTACTCAGAATTGGAAGAGGATGCTGTGGTGGGGATCTGCCAGGTCAGGGAGAGCTTGCCTGATGGCTCAGGAAAGCAAATCAAGGCAGGTACCCAAGACCCAACCTGAGGCCTCCTGGAATCTTCTTCTTAAAATACCCTACGGTCCCACTGGGGATCGTTTGGTCCCCATGGTAGTATTGGATACTGGATTATTAACGTACACAGGACGATCGGCTTAATGTTTCTGAATTTATCCATAGAAAATCATACTGTTCTTGAGGAAGAGGAAGACCAAGACCTCATCTGTTCTAGGTAACTTCAAAGAAGTGTGGGTCTGAATTCAGTGGTGACATCTGGTCCTCTCAGTTGCAGGGGAATCAGAAAGTGCTGAATATGCCTGTGTCTTCCACTCAGACAACCACAAAGGGTCCCTTTCACGATGTCGTCTGCTTTTGCTGTGGTGCTTGGATGGGCCCCTTTGTGAATCCCTCTCAGTTACAGTAACCTGCAGTCAGTTGCTGCAGGGGTCCTAATCAGTCACAGGGTCTCTTGCACGCTCCTGTTCTCCCTTTTTCTTAAAAGCAGCATGAGATGCATCTCTGCCTCTGCCTGCTTGGCCTTACCACACTAGCGGGTGTTTCATGGCAAGGAAAGCAGTGAGAAAAAAACGTTCAGGTCACATCCCAGTATTAGAGAAATTGGCCCTGAAGATACAGGATTTCTAGAAGTCCATTATGCTGCCAGAGCCTGTGTTCACTTGGCTGCTGCATGTAAATTTCAACAAGACTTGTGCAAAAGAGCTGAAGCTGCCTTTATGGTTTCTGAGAGTGTGTGTGAGATGACTGTTGTGTACGGGGGTGGTTCAGCCTCCCTCCTCCTGAGCTCCTTTCTGATCCGTTCTGGAAGTACCTCCTCCTCACTCTCCCCTGCCCCCCCCCCCCTTTTCCCTTTGCAAGCACCCTCCAGCCCCAGATAGGGGAGGGTTGTTGTGTCTCCCTTTATGGGGACTTCCCATTTGCTTTTTGAGACTAGTTCCTTAACTCCCATCCAAACCGCCTAGGACTCTGTGTTCACTAATCCCTCTTGTGTAATCACCAGTCCTTCTGATCCCACCTGCCTCAGGATGGAGCTGCCGGTGGGAGAAGAGAATGAAGTCCAGCAGGACTCACTGGACGAATGTTATTTGGTGGGTTCTATTGACCATCATCTGTCAGACTCCTGTAGGCCTCAGAGAAGTGCCTCACTCCAATCGGATAACCGGGAAGTCTTCTCGGCTCCAGATGCACATGGTGAGTACTCCTTTGTAAAGGGCATACGACTCCCAGTGGGCCCCCAGGTAGCCTTTCTATTACTTGTATCCAACAACCTGGACAGGCTATGAGCGGCATCCCTGTAAACAGGCCCTCAGACCTGTGTTGGTTTGAACTAGATTCTGGGATTTAATTTTTAAAAGGCATCAAGCGGGTCAGATAACTTTCCTTTCTTCTTGCCCCAGGCTACCCTCTGTCACCTGGACCCCCTCACCAGTGCAGGCATTTGGTATCGTCAGGCCAGAGTGGGGAAGGGGAGGGATAAGGGCGACGTCTCGGCTGCCACCATCTCACCTGCAGGAATCTGTGTAACAGACCTCTTTTTCCAAGATAAGAATCCTTATATTCTTTACATTATGTTGCTAATTTTATTTCTTGAATAGTTTCTTACAAACTCTCTGGCTTTGCATTCCTGTTTGCAGTCTGCTCCCTGTTATGGTTCCCCAGCTCCAGGCTTTTCCCTCTGGGCTGCCCACCTCCCTGTGAAGCATTTAGATAGCAGATCCTGAATATAAAAATGGGCCCATGCCCTGCGGTTTCCACGAAGCCAACGATCGGCCTCTGGTGTTCCATCCTCCAGAAACAGCCCTGCTTTTCCTCCTTTGTGCAGCAATCATGAGTCTCCCATGATGGGTTACAGCTGCAATCGTGTGTGTACGCTCAGTGGTATCCTCTCACAGAAACCATCCACAACCTGCACACCTGATGGGGATACTGGCCTAATTGTTGACCGAGATCCCCTTGGGCAGCAGTTCATAGGGTTTGTAAATGTAAGGCCAGTTTTCTTTCCTTCTCAGGTTATTTTTTGAACTTTTATTGTAGGAGACACATTTGGATTGTTAGGAGCTTTACTCATAAAATCATCTTGTAGAAAGTGCGAGAAACTCCATGATGCTCCTGATTCGATCTCATTATTTAATAGTGAAATTGGGTGTGAAAAATTGCCCCTCAGTCATTCTTGGTCAGTTTGTGCCTTTTCACATTGGAAACCATTTCATTCCTGTTTCCCATTCCTCCCTGAGGAGCAAAGAAGCAAAGGCTCATAGTAACTCACAAATCAGAAGTGGAACACACAGTTCTTGTGCACCTGTTGTATACCATGCCCCTTACTAAGTGAGCTCCATGTGCGCCATAACCCATTCAGTCCTCCCTGGACCCTCTCAGGTAGGTGTGGTAGCTCACGGTGGAGCCAAGGGCACTGAGGCTCAGCAGGGTCACTTCACTTGCCCAAGACTCCCAGCCACTGGGAGGTGGGACATTGGCCTCTCCTTGGCCTGACTCCACGGCTCAGGTCTGTTCACTCCTCTCAGCAGTTGTACCCGTCAGTGCCTAAGAGAGGATGTCACTCACCTTTTCCGTTTTGCCCTGAACCAAATGATTTGAAACTATCAATCTGACACACAAAGTTGCCAGACATGCAGAGAACCGCTGTGGTCCCTCGCTCAGATCCCAGCACCTCATCCATCAGTGCACTTTGTCCTGTGAGCAGAGCCAGCGGCTCATCCAGCCCCTCCAGGCGGAGCCGCAGCTGCCTAAGGCTCTCCAGGGAAAATCAGCCAGGGTGAGGGTCCACGCCTCTCTCCACCTCCTGCCGCCATGGTTATCTGCTCTCACTCCAGGTGCAGGGAGGCCTTGAATTTGGCTGTGATGGTGCCCTCAGAAAGCTGCAGAGCTTTGTCTCAGAAACACCAGCAGCCGGGCTGAGTGTCCATGACGGGAATGAGTGATGCTCAGACACAGGTCTCACAAGTGAGATGTGTGTGATGTGGCCCAGCCCTGCCAGGCCCTCATTCAGAACGGCCTCGGAGAGGCCAAGTCACCCACACAGATGGGCTGAGAGGAATGAGTGGAACATCTAAATAATCCACGGATCCATCCTGTGTCTGGGTTCTGATGATACCCTGAGAACAGTGTGGATATAAGAGTGTGGACAGCTGTGATGCAGCGGTGTGGGCACAGGTGGTCGCGTCTGCCCCACCCTCTCTCTGTATGAGGAGAAACCCTGTGGAAACAGTGCAAACACTATATTTTTAAATTACAACATGAGCTTTTCTTAGGGGCTCTTCCCAACATGCCAAACTAATAATATTGGGCAATAGTGTCGATGTTTGATAAAATGTTTTGTCCTTTTCCCATGCACATGCAAAGAATATTCAAAGCATTCATTTAGTAAAGCCCATTAGTCTGGAGAAGAGGGTTAAATACATATGATGAAATTAAGGAGTGATCATTAAAAACAATCCTAGATCTTGATTGAAAATCAGATTGGAGAATGGGGATACCTGGTTTTGTTACATCCTTCACCCACAGGATTTGTTGATTTAAGAGGTTTTACCCATCTGAAATGTGAATTACCATAAAATCTGATTAAGTGTCCTAAAATTGATGATTAATGATTAAAAAACTCTGCCTGTTGGAAATATGAAGGGCACAGCAGGCTGAGTGAAGTGCTTGTGGAAAAAGCCCTGGAGGCTGAAAGAGGCTCCTGGTGCAGGGCTGGGGTCAACGAGGGGCCAGCCTGAGTCCGGGAGGATTTGTAGAAGGCAGTTGTGGGAAGGGATGTTGCAGAAGAGAGAGGAGCCAGATGACAGGAGGACTACAAAGGCAGGTGAGGAGTGTAGAGCTCGTGTACTAGAGAAGGGAGGATGGATTTCCACAAGCCGAGGAGCATGCGGTGAAACAGCATTTGGGGGTAATAAGACAGGTGACCTTTGACGGTGTGGAGAGGACAGAATCAGAGAAGCAGTTAGAAGGAGATTGGCTGAATCACTGATGAGAGTCAGACATAGATGCTCTCTGGAAGACTCAGTGGTAACAGATACATGAGAGACACTTTAAAGAAACAGTTAAACAAACCTTGTTGAGGATGCAGATGTATAGGAGAGAGGCCAGACGGGAGCCTCACAGCAATGTGGAGCAGGTCCTGTGGGGCACAACCCCACCTGAGCCTGACCTGGACTAGGTGAGGGTACTTGATATCTTTGCTTAGCCCATGTTCTGAGAATATGTATTCATTTCACAGGAGAAATAGCAACACATTTGGTTACAGGCACTGCCCAGACCCCACTGGAGGGGAGTGTAATATAAGGATTGTGCATTGTGTTACATTGTCCCTAAAGAAGCAAACACTCTGATTCTGTAGTCCTTCTGTACCTCAGCTTCCAATAAGGGATTCGGGCCTCTGCTACAACTGCTTCTATCTGCTGATACCATCCACCCCCACTCTGCCCCATGTGGCAACCGAATATATACATGTATGGGTGAGTGGAACTGTAGTCAAAAATTTCAAGCAAGTTCAAAAGCCTCCAGAACTGTGAAGGAATCATTTAACTGGTCCATGTACTCTAGTTACCCAGCTCACTTTTCTAGTGGTACCTGAAGCCATTAGGCCATATTCCTTCCCTTGTTCTATTATTCTTGTGGGTAGATATCAACAACTCTTTCTGTCCCAGGCCTTGAGGCCTGTCTAGAACCTCTTCACTCGGCTACAGGACTAAGGCTAGTAACTGAATAGTAGATGCAATCTCATGTGCCATCCAAAACCCTCTAAACTCAAGTGGGTGATTCCTCTTTTCACGGACCTTGGAGCCTAGCACTGCCATCTCAGCATCCACAGGTACAGCCAGAAACATGACCTCTCCTTCATGGACACGATTTCTGCCTTTATTGTCTGGGTCATTGGATGGTCTCACTGATAGGAAGGCACATCAGTTCTGGGAGGGATTAACAAAGGAAAACTTGGATTGGTCCTACCGCACCCTCTTTTCCTTTCAGGTGACACATGGGAGGATTGTCTCCAAGGGCCTGTGAATTTCCAAGGGTCAGAGGTGCAAACTTCACAAGCACAGCTGCAGAAAAGCACCCACGAGACCAATGATGTGCAACTACAGCCGGACCAGCATTTCGGTTGTGGTGACAGCAGAGCCACAGTCAGTCTTTCCTCCATCGTCTGGGGCTTTAACACTAATACTGATTCTGGAAACCAAGGGCCACTCTTCCCAGGTAAGTGAAAAAAAGAGGATTAGAAGCTCTAGCCATCACAGGGCTGTGGGTGGAGGAGGCAATGGGGTCCCTCCTGTGCCTACGATAGGTCCAGGTGAAAGCTGTGATGCTCTAACAGAGCCAGAGAGCAAGAGCCTGGGGTTTAGGATCAGCTCTGCCTCAGGCCTTGGGTTTTCAAATTCCTGTTTAACTGAGCCAAGTTATTTATCTTCTTAGATATTTACACCTCACGTCCTCATCTGAACTCTTGAAAAATTCTATCTTCATTTCAGGGTTGTTGAGAATATTAAGCAACGTAACGTCCAGAGTGCCTGATTCAGTAAAAAAGGTTTCAGAACCACTATGAATATATAATCCCTAACCATTAGGTCTTTCTGGTGCTTAACATTTACAAAATGAAGGCACGTGCGTTGTATGCTCTGCGGTAGCATAGTTTTTATGATCTCCATTTTCTCTGGACCCCATTTACCCTTGCTTTCTCAGAAAGGCTTGTTGGCCAATATTTTCCTCTTCTCTCAACATCCACCCTCAAGACAATTTTCCCTGTTAGATGCTCTCAGTAACAGTGTATTAGTAACATTCTGTAGCAACGTAAACAGGGCCCCACAACTCACACTCCTGTTTGCTTTTCATATCCAGGTTATTTTTCTCGTTTTCTTCTTCTTTTAAAATAAAGGGCCACCCTCATCCATAAAGTGCACCGATCAGTCTCTTTGACGACACTCCCTGTAATTCACCCTCTTCACTCAGCTCCGTGGCCATGTCCTCAGTTTTCTTCTCCCCAGGATCCACCACTGCTCAGATTGTCTTAAAAGAGCTTTGAAACCCTCACATCCGTTTCACCCGGGACGAATGTATCCTTACCCTCCACCTCTCTCCACATCTGCACCGGAGCCTGGGGCTGCCTGGGGCTCTCCCCTCAGGTGATGGCCTCATCTGAGAAATGAGCAGAGCCCCACATCCTCGGCGGGGGTGAGATAAGAAGGAGCGCCCCTGTGGCACCAGGGAGAGTCTCATAGAAGGTGCTCAGGGAGTGCAGGGATGCGCAGCCCTGCCACGTGCCAGTAGGTCTTGTGGTATTTAGTTGTCTCCTCTTCTCTCTAGTCTCTCCTTTTCTCGTCCTTGGCTTCCCACATTCCCAGCCAAGACCTAACCCCGCTGGCTCAGTCACTCTGTCTCCTACTCAGTTTCCCCAGAGGACTCAGCATAAATCCAGGCTTCGCATCAGACTTTGCAGCATAGGATAATCTTAATAGACTTTTGATTCATACTCCTCCACCCTGGGATCCCACCCCCAATATGTAACAGTTCATGTCTCCCACCAGAGCTTCGCTCTCTCATTCTTCTTATTTTCCTCCTTGCTTTTTCAAACTCAGCTCATCAGGAGTCCATTAGAACGATCCAGTCGATATCTCAACACGCTCATGTGTTTGTTCCTTTATACACACACACTTGTGAGAGTTGTTGCATTTTATCGTATCTTCCATGCCTTATTTAGATTGACTATGTATAAATATTACACATAGTATATATGCATATATATGTGAAATATATATTGATGCATATTTTTAAATTTTCCAGTTTCAGGCTTCCCGCACCTTTTTCTATCATGAGGTTTCCCTTCAACATGGACTTTGCTTGATCTCCACAATCTCTTCCCTCCCAATTGTACAACCTGTATCTGGAATGATTTCCTTGCCTTTGCCTTTTCTACCTAGGACCTTTCCGTTGTTATCAATTTTATTTTTCTTGACACTTTTTTTGGCATTTGGGAACATGTTTGTCCCATGGCAATCTTACTGGGTAGTGTAAGGAAGATCAACAAAAAGCACGTATAAAAATGTCTCCATTGGCTTCACCTGACCATGGCCTTTCAGGTGGCCTTTCTTGTTCCTGGACACTTTCCTTACTTGCTGTCCCTCTTGGGTGGGGGAATAAGTCATAGGAAGGTCATGAGTAACAATGGATCCTGTTGTCTGTGGTTTTATGTCAGAGCTGGGTTTGGATGCCTCCATCGGAATGAAGACCCCTCCCAAGCCGGAGGGTGAGGGCTCAGCTGCCAGCAAGCATGAGTGTCTGGTCTGCAGCAAGATTCATGCCTTAAGTGTCCTGAAACAGAAGATTATCAGAAGAAAACTGCTGTTCAGCACGTGGAGACTAGCATGCAGATTCCCTGGCCTTCAAGCTTAGGGTACAGAGGTAAGCACACCTGAGGCTCTTCCATGCACTCCTGCCTTATACTCTTCACTTAAGGTTACAGCTCAGTCTCACACTAATTTTCCTCTTCCTCCTTTGTGCCCTCAACAGCTGATGCTACCTCGTCTGGTCTTTGCTCTGTTTCCCATGGGGGCTGCCTCCCTGCCAGGCCCTTCCATCTCCTTCTCCTGTTTGCACTCTGAACCCTGTTCAGTCTCTGTAACTGCTCTCCTGATATTCCCTCTGACCGTTCCTTTCAGCCATAGGGAGGCTCAGATCCATGGTCCTCCATCAGAAGAGCATCATTTAAGACACTGAAGACATGCTGCTTCGCCTGATACCACATATTGGTTTCTTCAGCTTCCTTTCCTTGCCCATCCCCCCCAAATCCACTGCCCCTTCCTTCCAGGATCACGACTGAATGAATTACTTGCATGTGGGTTGGCTTTTGGAGGACCCAACCTCGGACAGCCCTTAACCCTCAACTTCTCCACCTGAATAAGAAATGCTGAAACTGAGGAAAAGAGCCCTGATTATAAAAACTAAATAAGAACCTGGGTCATAGGTGGGAGTCCTGGACTGGCCTGGAGTCAGGGCTCTCCTCGGCTCCAGGTGGGCAGTTCTGTGCTGATGTGCATGGGGCTTCCAGGGACTCACTGGAGCTGGCAGTAGTTGGAGGACAGTAGATGGCATGCTAAAGGGACAGTGGCCAAAAGGAGATGCAGAGGCCAGGTTTTCAAAATGCATAGACGTGAGGTGCATAGGCATTCAGACCTCTCCCTTTTTGCAAATGACTGCTTCTACATGTTCAGTAAGAATCCAGAAAAATGAACTGAGTTGGAATCTGAGGCCAGGGAATGGAGGAGAGCATTGGAGTGAATTACCTTTGGGCCAGATGTATGAAGACCCAGTTAGATACACAAGAATATAAGCTAATCATTGCTTCAGACAAATCTAATTGAGAAGGCAAGTTATTTATATGGGAATGTCGGAGAAAGGCCAAAAAAGCTTTAGGGCCAGTGGGAAAGAAGTCCATGGTGGACTAGAAGGAGAGAAGAAAAAGAATGGTATGAAACAGTGTAGGTCTAGTGAGTAGTTCTCAATCATGCAGTTAGAAAACAAGAAGTGGGTGAGTTTTGATCTAACTTGAATGCCTTAACCCAATCTCTTCAAATTCTGATTGTAAAGTTCTGTGGTGAGGTTTGGGTATCAGTATTTTTAAAAGCTCTGCTAATATGCGTCTAGGGATTAGAAGGACTATGGATCTGGTAGGACGTCAGTAACCAGTATGGCAGTGTCCATCGTGTGGCTACTTCATAGCAAAGCTGAAGATCAGCCTTTAAGGGAATTAGCATTCTTCTGTCAACAGAACTATTTGTATAGCTCAGAGCAAAGAGAAAAAAGATAGATACGTAGGTTCGATATATAATCTCTCTGTTTGGATCCAATGTTTTTTACAATTTTTATAGTACAAGATACAATAAAAAATACACATTACATAGAAACCCACAGTATAAAATAGTACCTCCCCTTACCACAATAATGAACTGGAGTGTTTTCATTTCTACTGTTAAAATGCAACTTGCAGTTCACTAGTTACTAAATGGATTTCACAGCCTACTAATTGGCTCAGAACTGCAGATTCAACAAATGCGTTTTTTAATTAAATTCTTTCTTTATGCAAAAGCCCCATAATGAATCTTAGGCCTCATTCTCCTATGTGTATCCTTTTTCATGCCCGTCTATACACTAGTGTAAAATACTAGGAGAGACTCTTTCTTTGGGCAAAGTTAGAGAAAACAGTGATGAGAATCTAGTATAACTAAAACTAATGCTTTTTCCCTTTCACTTCAGAGTTGTGTTTGTCTAGAGGTTGAGAACGTTTCTAGCAATGCTCTCGGGGGATCCAGCATGAAATCACCTTCATAGACTGTTGGTGTCCATGGGATGCAAAGGGGTTGGGCCGCCGTTACACTCCCTGCTCTCATTTTGCTAATTTCATTTTGAGTTCTCCCTGTTTCCATTCTTTCCTCAGCCCCTCTGGAGCAGGATTTCTCTGTAGAGCCTGATCCCTGTCCAGGAGGGTGACCAAACAGCCTCTATTAATTGCTGACACCTCCACATGGGAGCCTCTCCTCTCTGTTGCCCCAAGTGTATGGAAAGGGCCTGTGGCCTGGGTCCTAGACCAGGGTTGGCAACCACAGGCCACGTGGTTTTAGTTAGTCCTTAGTTCCTTGGCACCAGAGCTCCTCATCTGTAAAAGGTGGAACTGGACTTGGATACCTTCTGAGGTCCCTGTTGGCTCTCATATTGCAGGGCTCTCCCTGTAGCCGGTCCCTCCTCCTCAGAAGGCAGGGATGTAGAGGTAGAAGAGAGTGTATTTCTCCAGCAAGCATCTCTGCTCCCATAGCAGTCCGTTTCTGAATGTGTACGAGGGATGCTAAGTACATCCATCCCTGGTACATGTGAGAATGTCATCATTCGATTCAGATGAAGGGGTTCAAGAGTAAAGTGGCTGCTGCGGATTGGGTGGTAGGAAGCTGGCTAAGGCTCTGCAGCAGCTTGAGCTGCAATATGACCGAGCACTGGTGGGGTGAGGACAGGGGTCCCTAGATTCTGCTCCACAGGCTGGATGAAAATTTCAGGAGCTATTTCTGCTAACTTATGCATCTCACTTTCCCCTTCAGCCAGCCTGTGGCTCCCCCTTCAGCTCCTCCTGTCAACAGGAGCTCAGCCTGCCCGGGCCTCTGTCATCATGTAGCCATCCCTCCAGGCTCAGGTATCAGCAGGACCTAGGAAAACTCCCGTGTCATCTCTCTCTCTCCCTCTGTCTTTTGCAGATACCAGTTTCCCTAGGAACTAAGAAAAGATATTGCCAGTTTGGATGAATCCATATTATAAAATGTACCTTTTCCATTTGATGAAAAAAATCTACAACAGCAAGTCAAGTTCAAGCCTCAGCAGAATATTGGAGGGATCCTTTCCTGAGAATCGACATCCCAACCAACAACCACTTTCCACACTCCAAAAGACAGATTTGATGGAAGAAATCCCAGCCATCAGCCTCCAAGTGTGATCAGTCAATAAGGAGACCAATGCTTTGATGGACACACAGTTTGGAGAGACCTTAACTCTTGTTCCTCTCAATATGCCTCCTCCACACACCAGCATCAGGAGCAACTGGAAGAAGGCAACATGTCAACCTGGTCATTCTTTGCCACTAGATGGACTGGACCAGGAGTAGTTGGCATTAACTATGCAGTGTTCTTGCTGAAAATGTTTAGCCTGAGTTTCCTTACAAGGTAGTGATCAGAAAACTGCAGAATTTAGGCCACTGAGCAAGACAGCTGGCCAGTCTTTCTTCAAACAGTCAATGTCTCCACAACTAAGACCACAAAAAGGAGAAGAGATGTTTTGGGTTCCAAAGGCCTAAAAAGATTGTGCTGCTATATTTCTCTAGTCCTTGGGAACCTCAAGCCTCTCCTCACCTTTTGGTAGCTGTCTTCAATGGTGGTGGCATTGACTTGTTTGCAGAGGACAGGTCAGTTGTCTGGCTCAAAGGCCTACAGTTTGCCATTGTCTGAGCATTTCCTCGTGATTAAATTCAGGGGAAACCTTTTTGCCTAGAACACCACCTAGTGCATGCTGTGTGCTTCCTAGCGCAGCCCCTTTGGAGGCTGAGAGTGTCCACTTTGCCTGTCACCACTATTGTCATTTTAGCATTGGACACTTTGTTGTGCAGGGCTTCATGAGATCCATTCATTGGAAAGATATGTTTGCTGTCTATAATCAGTAATTTGATTAGTGGTGCTTTGAGAGTGTATGAATATCTTATTCTATGATGCTTTCTCTAAAATTTTACCAGACCTTATCGATCCCTGATGTGTGTCAGTTATCTTTGTGCTCCTCTATGTGCAGAGTCTTTGCCGGTTCCTCTACTTCTGTGTGGCTCCCACACCGGGCTAAATACAAACCAACTGGAGTCCACGGTGTCCTCTGGCCCTTGGTTGGGGCAGGGTTATGACTGGTGTCCTTGACTCTCTCTGTTAGTCCCTAGCCCTCTGAAATGCACGTGGAGAGTTCCTGCTGCCATTATCCTAGGTGGACCTGTGCTCTCCTATCATTCTTTTTCAAATGCAGGTTTTCAATAGTACACAAAATAGAATTATATAAGAACATCCCCATCTTTGTTAGCCACGACCAACAAATATCAGCTTATGGCTGCCCTTGTTTTACTACAAGCCACCCACTTACCTTTCCCTATATTCTGTAAAGCAAATCTCAGATATCATATTTCGTCTGTCATTTTGCCAGTATGTTTCCGTAAATGAGGACTCTTTTTGAAAGTATTCTCATCATAGCATTATAATTGTTCATAAATTAATTCAGCATCTTTAATGTCATAAAAGAGTGCTCAAATTTCCCATTATTGTTTTTAAGTTATTCTTTCTTGGGACCCAAAGAAAATGCACAAACTGTAATTAGTAGGATATGTGTTGAAGTCTTTACACACATATTTACTCTGGGTTTCTTCCTCCCTCCCTCCCTTCCTTTCTTCCCCTGCCTCTTCCTTCCTCCCTCCCGTTGTCCCTCCCCCCCTTCTTTCCTTGCTTCCTTCCCTCTCACTCTTGCTCTAGCTCTCTTGGTCTCTTGCTGTCCTTTTCTTTTCCTTTCTTAAATCATTCATTTGTTGAAGAAATGGAGTTGTTTGTTCTGTAGCATTCCCACAATGTAAATTGTATAACTGGGTGTTCTTTAATAAATTCTTCCGTCCTCCATACTTTCTTTTTGGTGGTAGAATCTAAAGCAGTGCTGGAATATAATGAAATTGCAAACCACATATGTAATTTCAATTTTCCAAGTAACCACATTGAAAACTGAAAAGTATAAGCACACAATAATACAAATATTATCTTCTACACAGCTAATTAATGCTGCACATTAAGGGAAACATAATTCCACCAAAGCTTTAAAGTTGTGTTTAATAGAAAAATGTTGTGCATATCTTCAGCTTTTAAGTTTACATTCACATGAATTATAAATTAAATATAATTAAAATCCAGTTCCTTAGTCGTCCTAGCCACATTCTAGGTATTCAATAGCCATATGTGTCTAGTGGCCCCTATTTTGGACACAGTAGATACAGAGGCAGAGGAGATTGTGTTTGGTATCCTGGCAAGGGCACCTCAGAAGTGGTGTGTGCTCTCTGATCAGGGGGCACATCAACTCCTGTGTGTTTCCTCAAATAATGTTAGCAGCCCTTGGAGTTCAAGGCCTAGATCCGTGAACTAGTTATGTGGAGCAAAATGGTGATATTCCATGGCCATGTGTTATTTAGCTGGTACACTTGCATAAAAAAAAACTTCCCCTTAGTACTAAATACTGTGTAGTTACTTAGTGGTTCCCTCTGTAAAGAAAACTGCAGCTTAATGAGCAATTCCCCAAGCATCCTCCATGGTCACCAACTAGTTTCTTTTATTTCTTTTTTTCCCCCGTGCTAATATGAAATCAAAGTTTCAAACACATTGAAGTATTTCAATTCATTGCAATAGAGTCCTTACTGATACTCCAATGATCCTCTCTTTCAGCAGTGAATGTGCCTTTAAGCTGGCTCCTTTCTCCTTTTCATAAGATTTTAATAGTCTTTGAGACCTTCGTAGATATCACTATGACAAGGTGCTTCTGTCTCATCTGCCCCTGACCGGGACTCAGTCATATCTCTCAAAATCTCTGATTCCTTTCTGTGAAAAACATTATTCCCAAATCAAATTGTGTAACCTAAAGACACTCAATGGAAGTGGTTGAATTCTAGACCTTTGCAGTGGACAGAGCTAGCAAATACATACTCATATTTGTATGTGTTCATGCATTCACATATATTCACATTCACAATTCAAACTCAGAACTACAGGCTTTGATTGAATGTCTGTCTTTCAACTGAGACTCTTTTCTCTAATACCACTAGTTTTGTTTTTAAGGGCACTGGGAGTAATAGAAATACAATATCTTATACCGCCTCCTTTGCTTTTTCCCACACTATATTGACAAAAGAATAAAGAAATACCCAACAATGCCAATCATAACACAATTGACGAAAGCAGGTTTTAAAATTTTGTCACTGTTCTGGGGTACACATAAATTATTATGTTTTATACTCTCTTCGGGTAGTTCTTATCCATGTGGCTGTTCCACAGAAGGCCTTGCACAAAAGGTTTATTTGTTACATGGTGTTTTCCATATCCAGAGGCAACATTTGAAAAAGGAATTTAAGTTTATAATGATAAAAAAATAAATCTGGTTTCCACCCAAATCTAACGAAACAAAGTATATTCGCTACAGGCTAGCCTTGATGAGAAGCTCTGCAAGTGTCTCAAAGGCCTGGGTGGAGAGGGGTCAGGGAGCCCTGGTCTCCCCAGACGCTGGAATCCTTGGCCTTTCTCCTCTTTCTGGCTGAGCTTGGGAGGAAAGCACGGGACTTCCTGGGGTCAAGATTGAAATCTCAGCCTAACAGCGGCTTTTCGTGTCCAATGGAGACTTAGGAGCTAGAAATTCTGAATAAAATCGGAACACAGTGGAATAGGATCAATCAAACTTCAGAATAGAATAGGCACCTCAATACAGCACTACCCATTCGGGTCTGGAACCATAAGAGGCTGTCACCCTGTCTGACCAGCGACATCACAGCCCCCACAGCGACCCCTGACTCACAGGGACAAGCGCGCAGTTACGCCTGCGGTGTGACGCCCCCTCGCGGGGCAGGACTCAGGCGGCGCAGCCTCTGCCTTTTACCCCCGAGACCCAGGGGGCCCCGACGGCGGGGTGGCACTGGCTCGGTCGCTGCGCCGCTTGGCGGCGGGGCCGGGCCTCCGATGGCCAGAGACGGGCTGACCGCCCGGGGCCAGCGGGGACACCCCGGGCTTGTCCCCCACCTGCGCGCCACCTGCCCATGTGGACCGCGCAGGTCGGAGAAGCCGGTTTTCTGGAGAAGGAGCCGGCAGAGGTCAGGGACGCGGCTGCGAGGTGCCTGCGGTGGCAGGAACAGGAGCCAGAGGAACGCGGGCTTCGGCAGGAGACTGAGTTCTGGCTGCGGGAGTAAAAGACGCCGGCGCGGCCTAAAGGGGAAGGTCCCACCGAGACTCGAACTCGGATCGCTGGATTCAGAGTCCAGAGTGCTCACCATGACACCATGGAACCGCCGCAGGCCCGCCCCTCCCGCCGCGGAGCCAGGCCGCGCGCAGCCCCGCGGGCCCAGCACCCGCCTCCCGTCGTGCGCTCTCGTCCCCCCGCCCCGAGCCCGCTTCCTCCGCGACGCCAGGAGGCGCCTGACTCGCCTGCCCTCAGGTTTGTACGTCGTGGAAAGACACGAGGTCCATTCGGGAGGAGCGACAGGGGACGGCTTGGCGGCCTCCCCCAAATGCGCCTGCTCTGCCGGCATTTCTAGAGTTTTCTGCCCTGAGGTAAAATTCCCGCCAGAAAAAAAAACCCAAACGCCAAAAAACCCCCAAACTTCCTTTCCCCTTCTTTGCAGTTGTCCTCTCGCCGCTGCCCTGGGAGCTCTGAACGTCCTCAGGACAGGGCTAGGCACTTCTTGGGGTGTCCCCTCCCTGGGACCCAGGTGCAAGGGTAGAAGCGCGGGGCGCTGCCGGCTTCGTCGGGGGACGGCGCGTCCTCTCTCTGTTGGGAACCGGATGGGAGCCGAAGCGGCCGCGGCCCCACCCGTCGCACCGCGAGCACCCAGGCCGCTGGCGCCCTGAGGGGTGAGGTCGGGTGTGAGCAGCTGACAGTGTTTCTTCTGGGCTCTTTCCTCCCTCCCCTTCGTGCTCCTCCTCCGCTTTCCGGGTTCACCCCCTCTCCGCCCACCCGCGTCCCCGAGACTGAGGCGGCCGCTGGGTCCTGGGAGCGGAGCTCAGCGCGGCCCACGGGCTCCCCGTCGACGTTTCCAGCCTCCGGACGTTTATATGGCTCAGCGGCCAGTTTTAAAGTTTTGAACGTCGGCCACTTTTGAAAGCCTGTCCCAGCCTCGCATTCCGCGGAGGGGGATGCGCAGGGAAGAGGGGCACAGGGCGGGCTGCAGCCCCAGAGGCTGTGGCGGTCCCCTGTCACCTGAGCGGAGGCTCCCGAGGCGGCGAGGCGCAGGCGGCCTGGCCCATTCCCTGGTATCAAGGCCCTCATGTGCCCCATGTGAGAACAGCGTGTCCTGAGTGGCCAGTCTGAGTGTGTTTTCAGAACCGGAGGGAGGGGTTGGGGGGCACGTTCTCACCCCGTGGCAACAGCAGAAGAGTGTGTAATGCGGCTCTGTGAGTACAGTATGCGAGCGTGCTGTTACCTGGAAGACTGGTGGTTCAAGCCACCACGGAACATTCGAGTCGTACCTCAACTCATTTTCCTGCTTCCCATTCTCAAAATTGACCAAAGCCTCCTGAGCTGCTTTTATCTTTCAGGCAGCGACCTCATCCGGTAGCTCTCAGTTCCTGTCCTCCCTGTCCTTTGCTCTGTGGCCGCGGGTGGGGCAGCTGCTGAATCTGAGTCGTCCTGGATCTTCACCGACCTCGGCCCTCCGATGGTTTCTCCCCGCCGTCACCACATTCCAGTGTTCTCTCTGCACCATATGGAGCTCTGCGGCCACCTTGACCTACATGTTTCCACAGCCAGATTCCAGGGGAACTGCCAGGCTGCAGAGGCTGATGGCATAGGCCTGGTCAGACTCCAGGTTGGTGCACCTCCAGGGCTAGTATTAACTATGCAGTTATAGGATGCCAGCAACACTTTGATTTGAGGGTGTTGCATCATTACATTTTTTTAAAAATTTATGACATTACTTGTTAGAACAGTTTTAGGTTTACAGACAAATTGAGCAGATAGAGAGTTCTCATATATGCTCTGTTCTCTCTCACACAATTTCTTCTATTATTGGTATCTTGCATTGTTGTGGTACAGGCGCAGGGGAGATCCCATGATCAGGAAGATGGTTTTCCAAAAAAAAAAAAAGGCTTATCCGTTGCACTCCGGATGTACTGAGCCCTTTGATTTCTCCAAATTTAGGAAACTCGACTGCACAATTTGTGGTAATGGGGGACAGTGTTTGCACACTCTCCTGACAGGTAATGGTTAATAACAGACCACTGTAAATATATTCAGTAGTTTGGGCAAATTCTTGGGGAGCATTTCCTAGATACATTTTCCTGGAAGATAAACCTTCCTACTCCCCTTCTAAGTTTGTTTTGGGGAAAAATGCTGTATTCCTTTCCAGGGCCAGACTGAATTGACAACCATCATAGTTGATGAGGATTAAGGCCCTAATCAGCCAATGAAGAACACTTTATTTCCGACCAGTCCCATTCCCCATTTTCTGCTGGAAAGAAAGTGGACCAGCTTATTCCTTTAACTGCAGAACCACCACCAGAGGTCTTAAACTCAGGGAGACCTGTGTGGCCAGGTGACTGCCTCTTGCAGCCCCGGGAGGACAGATATTTCTAATACCTCACCTAGCTTTCCCGTCTTTCTTTTCTTTTGTATAACTGGCATGGCAATACACCCAAGAAACAGTAGAATCTAGCGCTGTGTCCCCTGCTTAGCAAATAAGGCACAGGGTCATTTTATACCACCAAGAGGAGGAAGATCCTGTGAGTGGAGGACTTTGTGGGGTCTCTTTTGGAGCAACCGATGAGGTTCCTGAGAGAGGGTCTGGGAATCTCTGCCCCTCTTTCAGTGCCTGGGTTGTAGCCCACCAATTTGAAATGTTTGGTGTCTCTCCCTGGTTCCTCAGGGAACATAAGTCAGCCTGGAAGCAGTGTTTCCTAAGAGATACTCCACGAAAGCCCCAAAGCTGGAACTTTCCATTGGGCCACTTTGTAGTCACGTTCACCCTTCTTTGAAGGACCTTTAGGAGAATAGGAATAATCAAGGGTGACATGCTTTTCAAGAGGCATCTCCACTCACAAAGGACTGGTTTTCACCACAGACCTCAAGGGAACATTCCCTCAGCCTTTGGGCAAGGGGCTATGGGGTTTGCAATCCCCAACATAGAGTCAGGCCAGCATTGTCCTTAAAACGGGTATGGTGCTTTTAAAATACACTTTTTGTTTTTGGTCGTAGAGTTGATATACATTATTATATAATTTACACATGTACAATATAGTGATTCACAACTTAAAGGTTATATTCCATTTATATGTATTATAACCTATTGAGTATCTTCCCGGTGTTGAATAATATACCCTTGTAGCTTATTTTATTCATAATAGTTTGTACCTCTTCATCCCGATCCCTAGGTTGCCCCTCCCCCTCCCCGCTCCCCTCTGGTAACCGCTAGTTTGTTCTCTATGTCTGTGAGTCTGTTTCTGTTTAGTTTTATTCACTAGTTTGTGGTATTCTTGAGGATTCCACATATAAGTGATGTCTGACTTCTTACACTTGGCACAGTACTCTTCAAGTCCATCCATACTGTTGCAAATGGCAAAACTTCATTGATTTTTTTAAGACTGAGAAGTATTCCATTTACTACATATACCTCATATTCTGTATCCGTTCATCTGTTGATGGACACATAGATTGCCTCCCTATCTTGACAATTCTAAATAACCCTGCTATGAAAACTGGGGTGCATGTATCTTTTCAAATTAGTGTTTTGGGGTTTTTTTGGATGCATACCCAGCACTGGAATTGTTGGGTTATGTGATAATTCTGTGCCCACTAACCATGTGTCAAGGTTCCCTTTTCTCCCCATCCTGGCCAGTGTTTGTTATTTGTGTTCTTTTTGATGATAGCCATTCTGATAGGTGTGAGGTGACATCACACTGTGAGTTTGATTTGCATTTCCCTGATGATAGTTGATGTTGAGCTTTTTTCCTGTTGGCCATCTGTATGTCCTCTTTGGGAAAACGTCTGCTCAGGTTTTCTGCCCATTTGTTAATTGGGTTGTTTGGGGTTTGTTGATGTTGAGTCCTACAAACTGTTTATATATTTGGATATTAGCTCCTTATCAGTCAAGTTTAAGGGTTTTCCTTCGTTCACAGTCTTGCCCTGGTTGTGACTGTGCTTTTTATTTTGGAAAAGTTTCTTTTCAGGATCTTGATAGATATTTTCCAACTGTGATTTTATAAAGGGGGTGCCACCCGAATACACACTAACAGAAACTGGATTTACTCTCCCACTTGAAACAGCAAAAGAAAGCAACAACAATAAACTGGACAAAATAGATGAGACAGAGATTTTCAAAAGACTGGCCATCAGGCAGTAAAGGTCAGTGAGTGATCCTGAGAGATGAGAAACAAGCAGATGAGCCTACATTTGCTCCAGTTTACCACCTGGAGAGAGTTTCCAAGCAAGGCAAGGGAGAGGAAACTGAAAACAAGCCAGTGGACTTCACTAAGTTGAGGACACTGAGCTGAGTCATTGCACCTCATCCTCATCTTCCCTTTCAGCAGGTGGAACCTATTGGTGTCTGCTGTTGTTATTCTACCTACAGAGAGATACCTAGGGCTGAGCTGGGAACAGTCATCTTCACACTTTCTTCAGTAAGGAATGTGTACCCTCATTCGTATCCCACAGTAGAATTAGCACAGTGCTTTACCCACAGGGGCTTTGTAAATGCATTCGTGGAACTCAGCTAATTTAGGATCCAAGTCATCTAGATGAGCAGAGATATTATATTTTGTACAACATGATGGGATAGAGGAGTGACTCAAGGAGTGTTAGATTATTCTGTTTCTAAGAGCACTAAAGAGATATCAGGCACGTGAAAGCCAGGATTTTACTGCTAGGCCCCACTACATTCTCACTGCAAACTTGGAAGTTGCTTTACTCCTTTACTTTGCTTACTGGATCTGAAATGTAAGGGTAAAGCACCAAGTTCTAAAATTCTAGGAATATGACCAATATTTAAATTGTCTTTGAAATGGGGAGAGAATTTGAAGTCTAGAAGGCATTGCCTTTTGTAAGAGAAGACAGATAGTCCCTGATTGTTGTGACATGATGAAACTATAAGACTTATTCAATTTGCCTGTTCATTTCTCCTACTGACCAGGACATAGACAGTAGAGACAGACATCAGCAGTTTCCTCTGGAAACGTTGGCAGTGTTGGCTACTTTGAGCCAACATAGATTGCAGATGTTAGTTGTATCATGAGAGGATGAAATCTGGCTGAGAGCCACAGTTGTTGGACCTGGATTGGTCACCAGCTGTTGATAAAGAAAGAGGGGCGGCCACGAGAAACACTGAGGTCATCCCTAGGCAGCACGGGTCACTTCCTCCAGTGAATCCACCCCCATTACACTTCTCATGACTTTTTGGTCGCTGGACTGAGAGCTCCAGGAAAGTTGGAATACCCTTTTAATCATCTCTGTGTTCATGTCTCCTGGCACCGAATCAAGCTGCGAGTAGGGTCTCAGTGACATTTGTTCACTGATTGAATAAAAGTGGTTGCAAATCTTCCACCTTTTCAACTACATTCCTTCCCAAATGTGCTCTCAGAGATACTCTGCTTTCTCCCAAGATGTAGCAAATCCCCTTCCTTAAGGACGTGCCTGCCCTACATTATCCACGCCCTTTGATCCAGACCTCTGGTGACTCTGAGGAAGACTCACCTCTGCACAGTGATTCCTCTCAGGGGTTCACTGTCATTAGGAAGAGATGTCCTTGGCCTCCCCTCCCATCCTCTGGTCTGCCACAACACCTAATTGAGAAGAGCCCCACACTTTGTTGAAAGTATCCACTTGGATTCTTCTTCCCACTGCTTTGATGTCCTCAGGTAAATCTTACTGATAGCTGAACTCCAAGTTGTTCACAAAGCATGAGGAAAAATAAACCCTCACAAATACTTAAGAAATACTGTGTGTAAAGTCTTTCCAAGTGTAAATGTGGAAGAATATTACTAGTACCTCTGCTTCAGATGGAAGGGTCCCCTTACCCTGCCCCCTCCTGACCTCAGGGCAAAACTGGTGAAGGAAAGAATGGACATCTCCATCCCTTCTCCAAACATTCTTTCTCCCTCTACGCTCACGCTTACTTGGGGCATCTGCTGTGGGGGCAGCTGCGGGTGCAAACAGCAGGGTCCAGCACAGAGCCTCAGGGTCTCCTCCTCCTCCTTTTGGAATTGGTGCTCCCAGCAGTGCAAACGAACCCTGATCCACGCTGTGGATCTCCTCGGCAGGTGCACAGGTTCACTGTGGAGTAAGTTACTCTCTCAGTCCTCCCTGCTCAGCTCAGGCTGCTCCTTGAGGATGTGGATAATGCTGTGTGCACTCTTCACTTTCCCTTGATTCTTGTGAACTCAGCTTGTCCTTCTTTTCATCTCTGCTGGCAGCCAACTGCTCTACCATTTCTTTACCCTTCTTTGTGTTATTCTCGTTCTTCCAAGCTGCTGATTTTCTTCCTTCCATCTCCTCTATCATTTATGTCTTTTCAGGGTTTGGGCTTGGCTTAGGCTCCTGCATGAGACACACAGAGAAGATACCAAGGTCTGCTCTTGGCTGCAGTTCCCAGGTCCCATTTAATATGCATCTCAGTCTCTTATGCATTCAGAGAAATGTGAACTGAAAGGGACTTTGGAGGACTTGAATAACAGCTTTTTTTTACTGATAAAGAAACTGATTCCCAAAGAGAACAGGAGATTTCCAAAACCCTGGGAACAACTTAGTGACGGTAGAACCATCACACAGGTTTGGACACAGGCTACGCTGTCCGAAGCGTACAACACACTGTCCAGGAACCTACAGCTGAAATTCAGAGGACATTGTGTCAAACATCAGTATTTCTACTGGTAAAATAAAGTCTGATTATTTATACTCAGTCAATTTTCAATCCCTGCTGACAAAATGGGAGCAAGGAACATGTGTATGAAATACACCACGGTCATCCTTAAAAAACATATATGTGATTCTCTGTAAAACACCTGGCTCTGGTGCTAGAGGTCATCTTCCTGAGAGCAGGTGCTCTGTGTGCCTTGTTCACCCCTCCTCCCCAGTGCCTGCTCCAGAGCCTGCCAGATAGAACATTCGGTAAATATTTGTCAAGCAGGTAAATATAGGTAACAAGGAGAAACTAACTTTTACTGATGTGTTCTAGTGCTACCATATTTCCAGTCCGATCCTATCCTAGGACTGTGCTGTAGCAACGAGAGCACAGCCCTAGGAATAGCTGTCCAAGATGCAAATACCAGCTCCACCGCGTACCAAGTTTGCTGTACACGGTGATTTCATTACCGTCTTTGAGCATATGGTCCTCATGTATAATGGAGAAGAATGTATAATGTAAAACAGAGAAAGTAGTATTAACCTTGGATGAGTAACTATGATATCATGCGGCTGACAGGCCCCAATCCCTGGGCCCTAGCTGCACAGCTAAAGAACACCTACATCAGGGTCATTGTGCTGCTTCTTAAAGGCCCAAGAAACTGCATTTCAGACAGAAATTCCCAGGAGATTTTCATGAAAGGAAGAAGCCACACCTTCAAACAAGCACTTTAGAATGGAGACCCCAAAAGCCTAGTGGCAACAGGAATGACCCAGTGGGATCAAACCAAGTCCGTTGTCCAAGGTGCTCTGCCAAGGGGAAATGTCTTCTTTTCCAGGAAGGGCACCTACCTGAAGTGGAACACAAAGAGGACCCTGCTTCTTCATTCGGGGCTTTTAGTGCCTCCATTGTCTTTTAGATTTTCTCCCCTGCTCTAATCGCTGGGGATCTCAGCCCTCATATGGGTCCTGTTTTATGAAGACCTCTGTTATTTTATTCTCCTCTTGGAGAAGGACATGGCAGAGATCAGTTCTGGGCCTCCACATTCCAGGCTTTCTCCTAAGCCTCTTTCTTTCAGGTGAGCTGCAAGAAATCGTGGGGGTTAGAATTCAGGTCAATAAAGAGGATCCCAGAGGAACACGAGACCACGAGGGCAGCCCCTCATGGGAGATGGTCGCACCACGACGTGGTCAATATCAGCCCTATTCAGGTGGGGAGGACATAGTGGCCAATTGTGTGGGCAGAGGACCCAGCTACATCTTTCCAAACCTCTAATCAACAAGATTCTGAGATAACAAAAATGGATTGCTTTAAACTATTGTTTTTGTAACCTGTTAATAGGCAGAAATAGGGAACTAATTCAGATGCTTATCTCTACTTACCTGATTTTCTGACTTTTCAGAAAAAACGTATGCTAAACTTGTATGCAAAAAAAAAAAAAAATCAAAGAATCACAGTAAAAATCTTGTGCTCACCTTCATGTGGCTGTTTCCAAGCCCTTGTAACATGAAGGACACTATGAAGGGCATTTCTGGTGGTAGAGGAATGTGTCATTAATGTTACCAAACAATCGAAAAGAATAAAGAGGGTACAACACTTAACTCCACAAAATATTATCCAAGAATTTATCATATATCTCTGTGTCCTGTGGCAGATTTGTTTTTAGATCCTTGTTTTCCTGGGCTCTCCAGACAAGGCTTATGTGAAGTATCAGTTACCAGCATAGGCGAACCAATTCCAGGAGAGCAATACATCAGCCACTGTTATTAAGTTCCCCAAACAAAGTCCTTTGAATGCAGTCTTGTGGGAAGACATTCAGGAGCCTTTCTGAAACCTTGAAAATGTTTAAGTATGTGGGCCGAGCGATGGGATTCAGAATGTCCCGCTTGAGCGGTGGAGGAGCTGAGGGTGTGGGGCGTGGAGACTATGGGGACATAGGCAGAGGGTTGGCCTTCTCTAGGGGCACAGCCCCTTTCTCACTTGCACACCTCATATCACCCTGTTTGGCCCTGGAGGATGGCTGGTTAGCCAAAGACGGGAAAGATTCCTCAGGGGAGGAACAACCTAAGACAGGCACAGCCGCAGAGGAGCCAACAGGGGTAGGGCACAGACCCTTCCTCATATCACCCTGTTTGGCCCTGGAGGATGACTGGTTAGCCAAAGACAGATAAGATTCCTCAGGGGAGGAACAACCTAAGACAGGCACAGCCGCAGAGGGGCCAACAGGGGTGGGGCACAGACCCCTAATATCTGAGAGAGGCCTCCTGCCCCCAGGGCTGTTTTGCTCTCCAGGCCCAGCTCAAATCCACACCTGCTCAACTCGGACCTAGGAGGCAAACAAAGATCATTGCCCCAGTCATGTGAGGCCTTTGATTGTTTATGGGATTAACCTGGGAGTGTTAGCCAAGAACTCAATAAAAGCCACATGGGATGAATCAGCAAGCCTCTTGATCCTAGAGGTCTTGAGTCCCCCGGTCCCATCTTTCTCTTCAGTCTGTGTCTGTTTTCTTCAAGCTTGCGGCACCCGTCACTCACCTCGAGTCGCCGAGCTGGTCTCGGCACAGTCTCTCCTTTTGTTTTGACTACAAATGAAGAAAAGATCTAATAGTTAATGTCCGATTCAAATGAAACGTACACTTAAAAATCTGTTTTCTAATTTTTATTTTGCTCAGGCTCAATCATGGAGATTCACTCCTCAGGATGAGTGAGTTCCCAACTGGCAGCAGCCTGGGCTGTCTGTGAAGGGAAGTCAAGTTAACACAACCTCATATCTCTTCTGTGAATCAATCCCTCACCCTCAACATCGCGAACAATACATGAACCCAACAGGCAAGAGCATCCACCAAGCAACAGTGATATGTTTGCACTTTACTTGGCTCAGCTTATCTGAGAGAACAGAGCAGTCATAAAGAAGAAGAGAACACAGAAAAATTAAAATATCAGCTTTTCCAGGATGTCAGTTAAGCCAATGAGTGTAAACTCACTTGAAGACATCTCTCAATAAGGGGTTAATTGTTGGCAAAATAAATGGCATGTACAGAGCTATCCAGTGTTGAACACAGAGTGGCAAAAAGACTTTTCTCATAAATGATTGAGAATATGAATTTGTAAAGCTTCTTTGCAAGGCAGTAGGGCAGGATTAGCAAAATGAGATACATGTGTACAAACCATTTCTAAGCTGAGAAATTCCTTTTACAAGAATAGCTACTAGAAAAACCCTTACACCAGCAATAATGGGGATATAGTTGGCACTGTAGCCTGCTGGTTGCGCATTCCTGGACTCAAACAAACAATGACCGACAATATTTTTAACAGTTCCAAACACTTAGTTAAAGTCACTCTGATACCCTGTCAGGTTTGCATCTGCAGCTTGAGGACCAGAGTGCTTGCTTTTTTTGTTCTCTCTTTTAGGGATTTCCAGTGAGAAAGAAAAAATACCAGCGTCTGCTGCCCTGAACTAATCTTACACTCACAGCCTGACTGATTTGTTTTCATATTGGAAGTAAACAATCTCAGATACGGAATATCAGCCTCACACAAGATTATTCTGAGACTGAAAATCAAGCAAAACAAGTCTACCTCATAAACATTTCCAGGCACAGACTAAAACAAGGTCACCGTGGAACCTACAAAATCCCAAACCTCCTCTTCTTTTCATAACAAAATGACTGTTACTTCCTTACTTCAATCATAAATTGCTGGTGCTAACAGTACTCAATATGGAACATCCCCTACGTCCTCCCATCCTCCCCCATATCACCCAACCAAAGCCCAAATCTTATAATAGACTCTTTCTAACATCCTCTTACCCTGAAGTGTGTTCTTTCTGGCTACAAGGAATAAAAAACAAACAACAAACAAACAAAGAACAAAAAAGAACCCCCCAAACCAAGTTGTTCAATGAGAGACGTATTCTCGCTCTTTGGCTTCAGGGAATCGGTACCAGCTGTCCAGGAGTGAGCAGCTGCAGAAAACTCAGCCTCAGGAAGAAAGGTTATATTGTCAGTGAGCTTGGAATTCCAGAACTTGTTTTTACCCTTAAAAAAAATAATTCTTTTTACCAAGCCCTTTAGAAACTAACGTGAACCTTAGGAGTAGGGGCAGTATTTTCCTGTATCTGATTGAAAGGGAGAGGGTGAGGATCAGGATCAGAGAAGTAGTGCACAGAGAATGTGCAGCACAAACAGAGCTCCAAAACACCTGGGATCAGTGACAGAACACTATCTGTTGGGCTCAAACCATCAACCATTCAAGTAACAGGTAAATGAGCTCATGGGTTACCCAGGGAAAGAGAGTCATCTTCTAACCTACATCCTATTCATGGTTTGTGAGTCTGGAACATGGGCAGTTCCCCTGATCTGTGTGTCACTCTAACTCTGCTGGGATTGGCTAGGCTGGTGGTTTCACAAGGGTGACAATGGCCACAACGTCCAGCTGTCCCTCTAAGCATTCATGACTAAGTAAAGGAAGGAGCAAGCAGATTGTTTTTCTGCACTGGGGCTCCACCTGCATCACAACCCCCATGCAAACTGAGGGGTGAATTTAGGGTGTGAGGAAGCTCAAGAGTACATTCTATGGCAGGAAAACAACAGTTGGCCAAATTCTTCCTAAACTTCAGCAATTGAAACCTAATCAAAGTTAAGTGACTTGCTTAAAGTCACATTGCAATGATTTATTTGAAGTGCTATTAAAATAGTCTAAACCCCATAGACCATATATTAAAGCAATTAAGCACCAAGCTTATTCAAAACCTCTGGAGCCCTAGGCAGAACTTGCTCAGTGCAGAAAGCTAGTTTTCGGAGTGATGATTTATTTTTTAGTTTTTGTCTCATGGAAATCATTTTCTGAATGATTCAACTAAAGTAGTATCTGTTCTGTATAAAAATGTTACCATGAATGGAATAATCAGCAAACATAATCAAAGCCATATATGAGAAACCAAAAGCCAACATCGTTCTAAATGGGGAAAACCTGAAAGAATTCCCTCTAAGAACAGGAACAAGACAAGGGTTTCCACTCTCACCATTATGATTCAACATAGTTTTGGAAGTGTTAGCCACAGCAATCAGGGAAGAAAAAGAAATCAAAGGAATCCAAATTGGAAAAGAAGAAGTAAAACTGTCACTCTTTGCAGATGACATGATACTATATATAAAAAACCCTAAAGACTCTACCAGAAAACTGCTAACACTAATTGATGAGTTTAGTAAAGTAGCAGGATACAAAATTAATGCACAGAAATCTCTTGCATTCCTATACACGAACAACGGAAGAGCAGAAAGAGAAATTAAGGAAACTCTCCCATTCACCATTGCAACAAAAAGAAGAAAATATCTAGGAATAAGCCTGCCTAAGGAGGCAATAGATCTGTATGCAGAAAACTTTAAGACACTGATGAAAAAAATCAAAGACGACACAAACAGATTGAGGGACATACCATGTTCCTGGATTGGAAGAATCAACATAGTGAAAATGACTGTATGACCCAAAGCAATTTACAGATTCAATGCAATCCCGATCAAATTACCAATGGCATTTTTCACAGAACTAGAGCAAGAAATCTTACGATTTGTATGGAAACGCAAAAGACCCCGAATAGCCAAAGCAATCTTGAGAAGGAAAAATGGAGTTGGTGGAATCAGGCTTCCTGACTTCAAACTATACTACAAGGCCATAGTGATCGAGACAGTATGGTAGTGGCACAAAAATAGAAAGGAAGATCAATGGAATAGAATAGAGAACTCCGAAGTAAGCCCAAACACATATGGGCACCTTCTCTTTGACAAAGGAGGCACGAATATACAATGGAAAAAAGACAACCTCTTCAATAAGTGGTGCTGGGAAAATTGGACAGCAACATGTCAAAGAAGGAAATTAGAACACTTCCTAACACCATACACAAAAATCAACTCCAAATGGATGAAAGACCTACATGTAAGGCCAGACACTATAAAACTCCTAGAGGAAAACATAGGCAGAACACTCTATGACATCCATCAAAGCAAGATCCTTTTGGACCCACCTCCTAGAATCATGGAAATAAAATCGAGAATAAACAAATGGGACCTCATGAAACTTAAAAGCTTTTGCACAGCAAAAGAAACCATAAAGAAGACTAAAAGGCAACCCTCAGAATGGGAAAAAATAATTGCCTATGAAACAACGGACAAAGGATTAACCTCCAAAATATACAAGCAGCTCATGCAGCTTCATACCAAAAAAGCAAATAAGCCAATCCACAAATGGGTGGAAGACCTAAATAGACATTTCTCCAAAGAAGACATACAGATGGCCAACAAACACATGAAAAGATGCTCAACATCACTCATCATCAGACAAATGCAAGTCAAAGCCACAATGAGGTATCACCTCACACCGATCAGAATGGCCATCATCACAAAATCTGGAAACAACAAATGCTGGAGAGGGAGTGGAGAAAAGGGACCTCTCCTGCACTGTTGGTGGGACTGTAAGTTGGTACAGCCACTATGGAAAACAATTTGGAGGTTCCTTCAAAAACTACAAATAGAACTACCATATGATCCAGTCATCCCACTACTGGCCATATACCCAAAGAAAACCATAATCCCAAAAGAAACATGTACCATAATGTTTATTGCAGCACTATTTACAATAGCCAGGACATGGAAGCAACCTAAATGCCCATCAACAAATAAATGGATAAAGAAGACGTGGCATATATATATATATATATACAATGGAATATTACTCAGCTATAAAAAGGAATGAGATGGAGCTATATGCTATGAGGTGGATAGACCTAGAGTCTGTCATACAGAGTGAAGTAAGTCAGAAAGAGAAAGACAAATATTGTATGCTAACTCACATATACGGAATCTAAAAATGGGACTGATGAACTCAGTGACAAGACAAGAACAAGGATGCAGATGCAGAGAATGGACTGGAGAACTCGAGGTTTGGGCAGGGCGGGGGGTGAAGGGGAAGCTGCGACGAAGTGAGAGAGCAGCATAGACATACATATACTACCAACTGTAAAACAGATAGCTAGTGGGAAGTTGCTGTATAACAAAGGGAGTTCAACTGGAGGATGGATGATGCCTTAGAGGACTGGGACGGGGAGGGTGGGGGGGAGTTGTGGGAGGGAGGGAATATGGGGATATGTGTATAAAAACAGATGGTTGAACTTGGTGTACCCCCCCAAAAAAATAAATAAATTAAAAAAAAACAAAGAGAAGGATATTTTCAAAGCTAAAAATTATTGGCTAAAGATACAGACCAATAATCAGGGGGAAAAAAAAGAGTAATCAACAATTCTTGAGGAAAAAAACTCTGAGAAAGCTTATGTGGAACAAAGAGTGCTATTCAACTCCATTGATCCACAGAGAAACAGGAGTCTCTTGCTGCACTTAAACAAACTATACATTCCATCTCTGTCTCTCAAATCATGTAATAATACAGAGACCTTCAATGTACAGGATAAAGTGACTGAAGTTGATGACAGTGACCACAAGGTATCAGGCAAAGATGGCCTTGGGATTTTGGAGCTGCTCATGGTACCTGCAGAAGAACAGTAGTGATCTTGGAAGGCACTCTAGCAAAATACGTGGTTATAAAGGCCATTGAATGTTTAATCCGTGATGTGCCAATCAATTTGTACACTGATTAGCCTGGTTTGACTTTGGCCAACAGTGACTTTTAACGAAGTTAAAACTGTGATATATAAAATGTCAGTGAATGGTATACGAGCACATCCACTTGAAATGGAGATAACATGAAAAACACAAAAAATCGTAAATCTTGCCCAGTGTCGAGTTTTACTCACATTTTCAAGGAGGAAGTTAATTGTGAAGGATGAGCAAAGCAACAGAACGTCTGAGCTCACCAGCACTGCCTGCAAGGACCTTCTTCCCACATTAGCACATGCTCCGGCCCAGCCTCAACACACGTGGTCTCTAAGTGATGTATGAGGTCATCAGTTACACAGAATGCAGCTCTTGGGGTCATCTCCTATGCTGACACTTACTTAATCAATGTGACAGTCTCCAGGGAACTAGTCCACTTAAATCCCGGGATTCTAGGTTTGATCCCCTAAAGAGTTCAACACAGACTAGATACATCCCACTGAAAGTATTCCATAGGTAAATAGTCTCCCAATAGTAACCAGCATTAATGCATTTGCCAGGAGATTCCTCGCTAACTATTTACAAGGGAAGTTGACCAGGATATTTTTCTTTCTTTCCAGGCCATCCCCCACTGAAAGGAAATGATAGCAACTAGAAGAAATACTGTTTCCCTTCTATCCCTAAACTGTCTAGGTGGAGATTTTAGGCACAGTTTATACATCAGTAGGGATTTACTTGTCTTTCTTTGAGAGAAGGTACAGTGGTTTCTCCCAGCATCTCTGATTAGTCAGTGCCATATTTCAGAGAGAGAGCTAGACATGTTTTTCTTCACAATAGCATGATCACACTCCTCTCTGGAATCCTAACTCACTTATGAGCATGCCTGCTTTTTGCTATGCTTTCCCCCATTTGCATTATGCACTATTTGACCTACATCTTCCCCCAGTAATGGAGCCAGCTCAGATGTAGTGCTTAAGCTAGAGGTGGGGCCAAGGAGAAGCAAACACATGGCTATCTTGGGGCTGCATTCAAAGTTAGCCACAATTTGGCTACTTGCTGGTATAAACCCGGCTACAGTACCATTAGGAACATGCACTGCCGAATGTAATGGCAGATTTTGTGTGTTTTGTATTGATATCAACTTTCTTGGTACAAATGTATTTAGACTTATGCATGAGACCATGGCCTCAGAAAAAATGAAAGAAAAACTGCATGAAGCGTGGAAGATGTTGTTATCTGCGTTATACTGAGTTGTATAATTGCACTCTCCTGTAGCCTCCCCACATCTGATAATGAACTGAGGTTTGGCTGCTTGCTGCTCAAAAGCCAGTACTGGAAAGACAAGTGTTGGTAGGAAAGGGAAGGTTGCTTTATTCAGGAAGCCAGCAACATGAGGAGAAGGCAGACTTGTGTCCATAAGCCAATTCCCCAACTGCCAATCAGTGGGCAAGAGCTTTTAAAGGGCAGTTTCATGAGTATATAGGTTGAGGGAGGGGGCTTTGTGCAGAACAGGACAGTTGGCTCTGACAGTCAACTTGAAATTGTTCCTGCGGTGGCCTGATGAGTGTCACCTTGATTGTTTGAAGTACGGTTAATCTTCAGGTCCAGAGATGCTTTGTTCCCATTCCTTTGAGGTGAGTTCTCAGAATTGTGTAGGATGGAGCAGCTTATGTCATGGTTACAGTCTGGTCACCTTGTAGTTAACTTGTATCACCTGGCGGGGTTTTCAGTATCTGCAAAACAGCTCAAAGGCTATGGCTTAGAATATCACCTATTGCCCTTGAGGAGGACCTAAAGGTCCTTCACTTTGGTTAATGGCTAATTATTATTTTGTCTTGTTTGACTATTTTCCTTTGCTTCTGCATTCTCTCATTTTTCTGATTAACTTTATCCTTCAGCTAAAATTTTTCTATAGTCAGGAGTCAGACAGAGGACATGGGTGTTGGGGAGGGGGTTGTCCTGTGAAGGCCCCATGAGGTCATGCTCAGTTACATTTCTTCCTGCAGAACCTAGAACATTTTTCAGTGGAGTCCCCACTTTACTTTCCAGCAAATTCAATCTGAGGACACAATAATTTATACTATTAACCGACACTTTCAACCTGTTCCCATAACCTGTGTTGCATACCACGTTTCAATTGCCCATTCCTATTTTCAGTGAGACCACTACAGTGAGGGCGGTAAGGAATGTGGTCTGTCTACGGAATATTGTATTTCTTTGTCTATTTCTGTACTCAGCATGTCAACTTCTGTCTGCTAGTGTACCTTTGACCACACATGACAAACCCAGGAATCTTCAAATTGTAGGGTCTCTGGGTTGAGCTTGGGAAATGCCAGCCAATGCTTAGGATTCTCTCAGAGCTGAGAATGACTCTTGATCTGGCTCTTGATCCCCTATCCTTTCCCTAGACGGAGTAACTCCAGATTCCTGATCCGCACACCTTATGATAGCCGAGGTAACACACACACGCACATACACAAACACAAACATATATGCACACAAATGCACACACCCCACTGTTTTCATGTTGGCAATAACGTTTACGAAAGTGCAAAATGTGTTCAATCTGCTGTGATCCCTCCAGGTATATGTTCACTGAGTTCGTGCTGTGCAAGTCCTCCTTCCCATCCACTCAGTAGGAGACCTTCTAGAAGCCCAACCCAGATCACCTGGATCCCTTTGATCCTTCCTGTGTAACCCTCTCCTGCTTTTGGTCTATTTTGTGACGAAGGCCTCCTCTGAGTAGGACAGTCCTCTGACTCATAGAGCTACCTTGTTCCCAGTCCCAGAGAATGGGAAGTACATGGAGTGTATGAGCACCAGAACCCATTTATTTGACCTCTCCCTAGGCACTTAGCCACTCAATAAAGGGTGCAGGAATATGAAATCTCAGTGTCCTGGCCTGGGGGAGATTAACTCTTAAAGGTAATTTACCTCCAAGATCTCTTGCCATCATAGGGCACTTTGCTTGAAATGACACCACATATAGCAATTAACTCAAAATGAACCACAGACCTAAATGTAAGAGCTAAAACAAAACTTCAAGGGGACACATAGGAGAAAAGTTACTGTGCATTTAGGTTAAGCAAAGAGTTCTAAGATACTACAGCAAACGTGTTATATAGAAGAGAACTTTCATGAAAATTGAGAACTTTGCCTCAAAAGACAGCATTAAGAAAATGAAAGGACAAGTGACAGAATAGGAGAAAATATATGCATATCAAATTGCCAATGAAGGAATTGTATTTACAATTGCTAGAGAGCTACTTCAACTCAATAGAAAGATGCAACACAATTTTTCAAATCAGCCAAAGACTTGAATAGACATTTTCCCCAAGAAGACAAATACATGGGTCATAATCTTAAGAAAAGGTGCTCAATGTCATTGTCCATTGGGAAAATGCACATTAAAACAACAAGATATCACTTTTCCCCGACTAGGATGGCTATGTTTAAGTAGGATAGACCATAGCAAGTGCTTGTGAGAAGGTGGAGAAACTGAACCTTCAGATGTTGCTGGTCAGAATGTAAAAATGATACAGCCACTTTGGAAACCAGTTTGACAGTTTCTCAAAAGTTAAGCATAAGCTTACCATAAACCCAGCAATTCCACTTCTTTATATCTATTGAAGAGAAATGAAACATAGGTGCAGATTGTTCAATGTATTTATAGCAGCATTATTTATAATAGCAAAACCAAAAGAAAAACACCCACAAAATCAAAAAACAGGAAACACTGAAATGCCCATCAACTAGTGAATGGCACCTGAAATGTGGTATATTTACACAGTGGAATTCTACTCAGTAATAAAAAGCAAAGAAACTCAAGCCAGAGCATGGATAAACCTCAGAAACATTGTGCTAAGTGAAAGACGCCAGTCACAAAGCACTACATATTGATTTATTCCATTTATCTGAAATGTCCAGAAAAGAAACTTATGGAGGCAGAAAGCAGATTAATATTGCTTGGGGCTTGAGGGAGGGTTGTCTGAAGCAGGGCTGGAGGGAATCGAAAGCAGTGTTCTGAACCTGGATTATGGTACCTGGGGTGGGGCAATAAAGGAAAAAAGAAAGCGACAGTCTCAAATGAAAGGGTGGAGGCGTCTGAGATTGGTCCGTGAATACTGCGCGTTGCGGTGCCGTGCAGGTGGTGCACAGAGCCTGATTGCCGACATCCCAGCTTGAGTAAGAGATTCCCCCCACCCGTGTGCATGTCCCTTTATCCTCTGGCAGGTGCCCTGGAATGTACAAGGCAGATGAGTTAGTGAGGGGCAGCCCTCCATGGAGTGGTGCCAAGACACAGGGGCACCAGGGTTAAAAACCGGGAGGAAGGAGCGTGCTGGGGATCAGCTGGGCTGGGTGGAGATTCCTGAAGAAGGGCGCTGGGGAGGAACTGAAAGGGCAATTGGGCAGACACGGAAAAGTGGCAGCTGAGACCTCCTTCGATTCTAGGCCGAAGCTCGTCCCTGGGTGGGCTCGAACCACCAACCTTTCGGTTAACAGCCGAACGTGCTAACCGATTGCGCCACAGAGACATAGGGCTGCGAGATCTTGCTGTAACATTCTGGAAACAATGTATTTCCCGTCCCTTCCAGCCCCAGCGGAAAACAGAGTAGAATGCCACTATCTTGTCCAACCTCGCTGGCACCAGAGACACTGAGTCTTGTCACTCGGGAACGTCAGGCCGTAGACACCGAGACCGAATCAGCTGCGGGCTCCGATGAAACAACGCCGGGCCCACGACCATCCTCGCCTGCTCCTGGCCTCCTTAAAAGCAGCCCCTCTACGCAGCACGACTGCAGGCTCTCTCGGGCCAAAGTCTCCCGTTTCCCACTAGTGATCGGCCTCACTCGTCGCGCTCACCGCAAGTCCCCCCTCACCCCACCCCACCTCCAGGTCCGGTGGTCGTGTGGGGGAAAGGACAGCAATCGGCTGTGTCCCCACCGTGCTGCCTCCTCTTGGCGCTTCCAGAGAAGGACTCCACGAGGCACGACCTGGAATTTGCGCACCAGGAAGCCCCTTGCCCGGAGCAGGGCCTGGCGTCCAGCTGGTGCCCAATAAATGTCTGGCTGAGGATGCATTCCGCCGCAGGGGCCGGAGGTGGTGGGTCCACCGAGAATTCTTATGCCACCTCTAAGTTTTTAGTCCTAGAGGAACCTAGAGTTTTCCAATCGGCTGCTCTTCAAAACCTTTCTTCTGGCAGCTGATTTAGAACCAGGTAAAAGTTCTAGAAAGTCCAAGAGGGCACCACCTGGACCAGCTCTGAGCTCCCATCCAAGACGGTGCAGTGGCCTCAGCCTGTGGGTGCAGGTGTCATGTCTGAGAGGGATGAAGGAGGAAAGCTGCTAAGGTGAGAGACGGTTGGAGTAGGCAACCTCAAGTATGATGGAGAAAGGGAGAGAGAGAGGGAGAGAGATCTGTGGAAGCTGTCTTTCCATTTCCTTAGGTATGCTTTCATCACTTGCAACTATGTTTTGTGGGTTTCAGTGTGCAAGTTTCACCTCCTTGTATATGTTAATTCAATTCATAAATATTACATTCTTTTGGGTGCTATCTTGTTGCAGAAATCGAATCGGTCTGTCGAGAAACCAAGCACCACACTCGGAGAGCTGGAGAACTCAGATTTATTAAGCCGGCGGCCCCCTTAGCATTTTGGTTGATTGGTTACCTGCTTACTATAGGTTGTGGGCAGTTACAGAGTGGGAGTTGTTATGGGTCCCTCGCAGAGGGTTTCCAAACAGAAACTTGCAGGAGCAAGAGCAGAACATTCCATATTTATCAGAACATCTTAAGGTTACAGTTGATTGCTAGGTCATCTGTTCTTATCTTGGTTGCAGCAAGCAGATTTTACAAAAGCAGAGCAAGCATGAAGTTATTTCTAGCTGATTCCAAACTTCTAATTTTCCTCTTCAATCTTAAATCGAATTGTTTTCTTAATTTCTTTTTCAGATTCTCCACTTCTAATGTATAGATATACAACTGATTTTTGCCTATCTGTACTCTGCCACTCTACAGAATTCGTTTGTTGACTGGTAGTTTTCTGTTGTGTGGGTTATTGCGGATTTTTCTATGTATAGGAGCTAGCCATTCACAAAGACGACGACAGACAGGAGAGGTTCCTTGTTTGGGTGGCTGCAGCCCCTGAGCCTTGCTTGTATCAGCCTGCACAGCCTAAGCCAGGGAAATCAAAATCTGCCTGAGCCCTTGTTCTTTGCAAGCCAAAATCCAATCGGCAGGAACAGAGCGACCCCTCGAGGCCCCTGCAGGGGGCGCTCGGCCCCATGAGGCCAGAAAAGGGTAGATTCTGACCAACCCAGCCAAGTCCCCAGTTAGACAGAGGAGAAGTTTGTTCCTGGAGCCCCAGGCACTCTTCTCAGCGCAGGGGGGACCTGGAGGGGATGCTGACTTCAGGCCTTGGGGGCCTCGGGCGAAGTCTGGGCCGCCTCAGAGCTTGAGTCCCCCGGTGAGGTGTGCGCCGCGTCCCCTCGCCCACCTGCTCTGTGGGCAGTAGGGGGCAAGCCACCAAGTCCAAAAGGTAGACCCACAGGCTATTGCCGGCGGTGATCAGGCACGGGAAGCCGGTTCTCTGTTAGGATTCGAATTCAGACCCAAGCAGCCAGGCTTCCATCACCGCACCAATCACACCGCGACCACTGTGCTCCACCGGGGGATCCACGGAGCGGTGGTCGGGTCGACCTTAGCACTGGAGGTAAGCAGATGGCTAGAGATGAACCAGTCTCTCTCCCTCTCTCCCTCATACTCCAGATTGCCTACCCCAACCGTCTTTCTACTTTGAAGCTTTCCTCCTTCATCCCTCTCAGACATGACACCTGCACCCGCAGGCTGAGGCCGGCGTACCGTCTTACATGGGGAGCTCAGAGCCGGTCCAAGTGGTGCCCTCTTGGACTTTATAGAACTTTTTTACGTTCCTCTAGGACTAAAAACTTAGAGGTGGCATAAGAATTCTCGGTGGACCCACCACCTCCGGCCCCTGCGGCGGAATGCATCCTCAGCCAGACATTTATTGGGCACCGGCTGGATGCCAGGCCCTGTTCCGGGCGAGGGGCTGCCTGGTGCGCAAACTCCAGGTCGTGCCTCGTGGAGTCCTTCTCTGGAAGCGCCAAGAGGAGGCAGCACGGTGGGGACACAGCCGGTTGCTGTCCTTTCTCCCGCCCGACCACTGGACCTGGGGGTGGGGTGGGGTGAGGGGGGACTTGCGGTGAGCACGACGAGTAAGGCGGATCACGAGTGGGAAACCGGGGACTTTGGCCCGAGAGAGGCTGCAGTCGTCCCGCGGAACGGGGGGCGGCCAGGAGCAGGCGAGGATGGTCGTGGCCCTGGCGTTGTTCCGTCGGAGCCCGCAGCTGACTCGGGCTCGGTGTCCACGGCCGGACGTTCCTGAGGGACGAGACTCAATGCCTCTGGGGCCAGCGAGGTTGGACAAGATACAGGCATTTGACTCTATTTTCCGCTGGGTTGGAAAGAACGGGGGAATGCATTCTGATTCCAGGATGTTACAACAAAACCCCGCAGCCTTTTGTCTCTGTGGCGCAATCACGTAGCGAGTTCGGCTGTTAACCGAAAGGTTGGTGGTTCGAGCCCACTGAGGGACGAACTTGGCTTGGCATCTGATTAGCGGGCCCTCAGCCGCCGCTTTTATGCGTCTGCCCTTGCAGTGCCTCCCCCGCGCCCCACTGCCTGAACTCTCCTGTAATCTCCACCCAGCGGATCCCCAGTACGCGCGTTCATCCCGGTTTTTAACCCTGGTGCCCCGGTCTCTTGGCACCCCCTGGAGGGCTGCCCTTGCTAAGTCATCCGCCTTGTACATTCCAGGGCAGCTGCCAGAGGATGAAGGCACACGCACACGGATGGGGGGAATCTCTTACTCAAGCTCTGACGTCGGCAATCAGGCTCTGTGCACCACTTGCGCGGCACCCCCAAAGCGGAGTATTCACCGCCTGGTCTCAGGGCGCCTGCACCCTTTCATTTGGGACTGTGGCTTTCCACTCAAAGTGATCTGCAGAGTCAATGCAATTCCTATTCAAATCTGTTTCTTCTGAAGTTTGTTACCGAAAAACCCGAACCAACTCTTTGGCCAACCCAATATAACCGAGTCTCTTCGTGGTACACCTGAAACTAACACAACACTGTAAATCAACTACACACAAAAAAATTACGTTATGGCCAATTTGGGAGGCAATGAGAAGAAGCCCTCGCTGGGATCAGGGCACCTGCTGGGGTGTGATGAGGAGGGGACACAGGCTGGATTAGACAACAGTGAGGGCCTCACAAAGCTGCACTGGTGCAGGAGGCAACAGGCCGACCCAAAGATCTCTAAGTGGTGACGCACTGAAAGTGGTGGATAATCTAGCCTTCCAGGAAGAGCACCTACATCTCTAAGCATGCCTAGAAAACTGCCATGCCTTGGTCTAAAGAGTACCTTAACTCCTTCCAGCTCCATCCAGAACTGGGGGGGGAAAAGAGATGGAGATGCCTGCATTCCCTCTCAGACATGATTCTCCTCACAGCAGCTGTTTTACAGTGGGCTCAACATGACGACTAAAAATAGCATAATCTGTCCTCAGGCCATTCCTCAAATCCTGGACTTCAGAGGACCCACACCCTTTCGTGGGTAATGCTTCATGACGTCACCACTGCCAGCACTCACTGGGCTGGCACCCCACCACACCGAGCCACAGACCAGGCCTTGACTGGATGACTAGGAAAACAGAATCACAGAAAATCTTTGCATTCCCCTCTGAGGAGCTGGATGGACCTCCTACATTACTGCCAACCCAAGACAAAGTTCAACTCCTTGCAAACGGGGCCCACATTATTTCGACCTGGGTATTTAATACAAGAACTCCCTGGTGGGCGAGCCCCTTCCTTGGTGGCATCTCAGAGCTGTGCTCCGTGCTGGATAAGTGGGTGCTGCCAGGAACCTTTTAGGAAGCTGCCTGTGCACCTAATGAACTCATTAGAAGGGTTTGCTCCTTCCTCTGTACTTAAGTCAACAATTACTGTTGTTTTGCCACCTTCAAAAAAAAAAAATTTGTTTCTTCTGGTCCATTTCTCCATCTGTCTGGAAGGACGTCATCGTTGAGCTGTCAAGGAGAAAAACTACCATGGCTTCCAGTTCTTTGATGAAACCTCAGATGCGTGGCCTTCTGGCCACGCGTCTGCGATTTCATATGGTTGGAGCATTCATTGTCTCCCTGGGAGTTGCAACTTTGTGTAAGTTTGCTGTGGCTGAACCAAGAAAGAAGGCATATGCAGATTTCTACAGAAATTATGATTCCATGAAAGATTTTGAGGAGATGAGGAAGGCTGGTATCTTTCAGAGTGCAAAGTGATTTTGGAATATAAAGGCAGACTGTTCCTGAAGGAGCATTCTAAGTGCCATATAATTTCTTTGGGTTGAGTTTCATGGAAGTTTGGCACTTACCTGTATTCCTGAACTGTGAAACTGTGAACTATGAATATCTGGGCTAAGGAATAGTTTCTCTTGATAAATAAATGATTTTAAAAAAATTTTGTTTTCTGCATTTTCTAATTGCTCGCTGTTAATCCCTTGCAGTACGTTGTAGTTTTCATCTTTTTTTTTCTTTTTTTCTTTTTGTATCTCTTAAAGTTCACTTGGGTCTTTTTTATGTTTCCCATGTGTCTACTGAACTGTTTGAAGTTACGGAATACAGTTGGAATAAATGTTTTAATGTCCTTCTCCGGTGTCAGCTCTGGGTCGTTTGCACATGATCGGTGTGTCTCTGCATTATGGGTCATTTGCCCTGCCTGTTTGGATACCTCCGAATCTCTGATGGAATGCCAGATAGTGTGAATGTTGCCTTGTTGGATGATGGAGAGTTGTGTGTTCCTGTAAACGTTGGGCTTTCTTCAGGGATGCATTCAAGTTACTTGCAAACAGTTTGATCCTTTCAGGTCGTGCTTTGATGATTCACTAAGTGGTTCTGAGCAGCACTCAGTTTATGGCTAACTAGTTGCCCTCCTGAGGCAAGACATTCCTGAGTACTCCACCCCACGCCCTCATGAATTGAGAGGTTTTGTCTGTCTGTTTTGTTTTCTTCCTTGCAGTCTATCTGTTGGGGACAAGCACTATCTGTGTGAGTGCCAGGCACTGTTCTCTGATCCTGTCAAAGCTCTCCCCCTGACCTTGGGGAGTTTCCTGCCAGGGCTGCACTGATCAGTACTGTGCTGCACGCAGGAGGGATCTCCTCTGCAGTTCTCTCTGAGTTACTTTCAGCATCTCTCTCCCCTCTGGGAGTCTGTTCTGTGGACCCTAGCTCCTTTGGCCTCCCTGGACTTCAGGTTCAGTGTCCTCAACTCAGCAAGGTCCACCGGGCTCCTTTTCAGTTTGCCCTGGAGTGCCTTGCTTGGAAACTCTCTGCAGACAGTAAATTGGAGCCATTGTTTCCCACCACCTCTCCGGAACCACACACTGTCCTTTTTCACCTGATGCCCCAGTCTCTTCAAAGTCTTTGTTTCACGTTTTCTGTTGTTGTTGGCAGGAGGATAAACCCAGGTCCTTATGAGTGTGTATGGTGGGCCACCCCTACTTTGAAGTCCAAGTTGGAAACACCAGTGAAGATTGTGCAAGATTTTTGCAGGGTATAGAACAGAGCTCCACAGTCAGAATGAAATCCTGAAGTAGGAAAACCCCTTGAAGCTTAAATCTGCAGAGAAACTTATATCTGCAGTGGTAACAAAAGCCTGTGTTTGGTTTGTGCAGGGAAAGAAAGAACCTGGCTAGGCATTGGCCGTGATGCAGACCTCCCAGTTTTCATTGAAGCATTACTGGCTTATCTACCATCTTTACCCAGTGCGCTAGAGAAAAAGATTAAAAAAAAAAATGCAAAACTCTGGGATAAGCGAGAAGGTCACAGTCCTTGCTCAACCGCTTTTACACCCACTATCGCAGTTGCTTGGATTTATCTGTCTTTTTGTATCCATTGCCAGGGGAGAGCGCGAACGCAGTCCCCCAGTACCACAAATTTCGCAGTGGAGTTTCCCGCATTTGGGGACATCGCAGAGGTCAGCACACCCCCAGTGCAATGGGTGAGCCTCGCCCTGGGGAAACCACCTTCGTGATCATGGTATCTCCCCTGCCAGGTAAGTATGAACGTTTTGCTCCCCGCCCCCGCACAGCCTTAGGCTCTTCCACTGTACACACACGCTCACTTTGCCACAACCCCCACCCCAGCCCCTCCACCACCCCCCGCACCCCCTCCTCTTCCACGCCCCTCCAAACAACTCTCCTAAGAAAATCCGAGCAACATCTCCGGAACACTTCCACAGCCCGGGGAGTGGCTGGCCAGAAATGGCACCCCCGCGCTGCAAAATTTACATAAGCCAAGCCCCATCCCTGACCTCTAAGGCGGCTCCTCTCCTCCCACCCACGCCGGGTTCCTGGGCCGTCATCTCCCCTCCCACCCCTGCCCAGATGACCAATGGGCGCATCGGCTGCCGAAAGGGGACGTGACGTCGTGATTTCCGCCCACGTAGGTAACGGACCTCCAAGCTTTCATCTGAAATACTGGCGGGTTCTGCCAGCCTCCTGGCATTCTTCCCTCCTGTCTTGCGTTACACACCGAGGAGGGGAATTCCGGGATCGTGTGTGACTGACCCAAAATGTTTGTTAGTAGTAAAGAAGTCGTAAGGCAAGGGCTACAGGTATATATTTATAGGAACACAATGAAAGCACATGTCTGTGTCCTGTGCATAGACACACAGATTCAAGGTTGCCTCCCACAGTGCTGCTCGGTGTATTGTCTGTGCACGTCCTTCCTACTTGGTTCTCGTGGTGCCCCAGGGACCGTGCTTTTGCTTTCCTCACCATACAGAATACGGGAAATGAAGATTCTGAAAAAGAAGCGGATGACCAAAAGAAGGGGTTAGAAAGATGACGTGTTTGCTTGGAGAGTGCGGTTGGTTTGTTTGTTGATTTGTTTTCTCTTTCTGGGTAAGACTGGTTCGCCCTGCGGGTGGGGGTGGGGGCCGGGGCCGCGGAGGCTGGAGAAGGAAGCCAGCTTGTGTTTTCAGACCAGAGAGCAAGGAGTGGAGTGACTGGATCCTTGAGGGTGCCTCTGGCTTAAGGGGGAAAGTGACTCTTGCGGAGAATCCTGGACGCAGAGGAACTCAGCACCCAGCCAACTTCCAGGAAGAAGCTTCCTTTCCTCCTCCCTGCTTTCTCCCTTTCCCCTCCTTTCTCTCTCTGCAGCCATCAGAAATAGACTCTGGCTCCTATCCTCTGAAATATACTTTCTTCAAGGGATAGTGCTAGCTCAGAGACTCTCCAGCCAACTGGAGAACCAGGCTCTACAAACAGGGAGGAATAAGCAAGGCCAATGGAAGGGAGCACACAGACCAAACGGGAAGGGCACGGGTGCCCCCTGCTGAGTGACAACCCCTGTGGCTCTGCACAGGTGACACTACTGGCCCTGGACACTAGACACTGCCCATGGCTCTGCGACTTCTGCTGCACCTGGTCGGTGTTAAACTAAGGATCTGGAGGTGGGGAGAGTCTTCTGTTGCACGGGACGGGAAGAATTTCCCCAGGGCCTACTCCTTGTGCCTCTCAACTCCTGTCAAATGCTGGGGTCATTGTTACTCATGGGGATTGGCCAGCTCTTGGTAATAGACCCACATCTTAGCCCCTAGGAAAACTGTGAAAGCCAGTATGTGATCCTTAAAAGTTGTGGAATGTGGGAAGCTCCTCATACACAGGCAGGGGGTTCAGATAAAACCCCCTGCAGCTAGCCCCGTGGAGAACATTGTAAATCCAGTGCCCAAGGCCATGCAACCCTGTCTCAAATATACACGCGTGTACCACCCAGCCTCGGAGCATACTAGATGTTTATCCCTGAGCACAGGGTGAGGGTTTCAGCCTCTTATAAGGGGATGGTTTGGTACACCATCCAGTATTATTTACATTATCTCCACTGAGAATTGACAAGCTTGAAAGTTCACATTTCTGGGGCTAGAGTAATTGGTCTACAGCCATGGTAACAAATGGCCACCGATGTCCACTGTAGGAGTTTCCTGTTGCTACTGTAACACATTACCACACACTTAGTGAATTAAAACCACGCACATTTATTATCTTATGGTTCTGGAGATCAGAATTCCAAGATGCATCTCACTGGGCTAAAATCAATGTGACAGTGGGGTTGAGGTCCTTTCTGGAGGCTCTAGGGGAGGATCTCTTTCTTTGCCTTTTCCAGCCTCTGGAAGGTGCCCACATTCTACTCTCATAACCCCCTTCCGTCTTCAGAGCCAGTCACGGATGATCAAGTCATTCTCAGAACGCATTATTCTGACCCCAACTCTTCTTCCTCCCTTTCACTTACGTGGACCCTTGGGATTCCATGGGGCCCTCCAGGACAACCTCCCCATCTCAAGGGCCTGAATGTAATCACACCTGCAAAGTCTCTTTCGCCATGTCAGGTAACATGTTCACACACTCTAGGGACCAGGATGTGGACATCTTTGGGGAAGCATTATTCTGCCACCACAGCCCGTCTCCTCGGTGAACACATTTCTGCAAGCATATCAGTCAGTGGTGGCCCCTGTCTTCTGAAAGTCATCCAGGTGAATGCAAGTCAGTCCACTGCCTTTGAGTGTCAGCCAGGCAACAGCTGTGCCTCATGTGGAGGCATCTGGGTCAGAGAGAGAGAAGGAGGAAGTCTGTGAGGAGAGGAATAGGAGGACCCAGTGCCTGGGAAGTTCCCAGTGAGCAGAGCTAAGAGACCAGAGCCTTCATGGGAGGAGGAGGCTGTGGAGGGTGTTATGATCTGATTGTATGTATCCCCCCCAAAAAATTCGTATCTTGTATCCTAATCCCCAGTGGAGCTGTATTTGGAGAAGGGGCCTTTAAGGATAATTAAAATTAAATGAGGTCATAAGCTTGGGGCCCTGATCTGATAGAATTAGTGTGCTTAAGTGAAGAGATACCAGAGAGCTTGGGCTCCTGCCCTACCCCAGCTCAAGCAAGGAGAAAAGGCCTTGTGAGGACCCAGGGAGGCATCTGCTTTCTGCAAGCCAGGTAGAGCGCTCGCACCAGAAACTGAATTGGCAGGAACTTCTGATCGTGATATTGGGCTTCCAGAATGTGTGAAAAGAGATTTCTGGTTAAGCCACCCAGTCTGTAGTATTTTTCTCTGGAAGCCTGAGCTGACTAATACAGATGATTACTTAGCCATTGGCCTAAGCTGCTTCTCCTACCTGGGCCTTTGTGGGATCTGCCCCAGTTTTGTTCATTTCCTTTAGTTAATACCCACAACCTGCTTGCCCTTCTTAAGGCTGATCCATGACTTTGGAATGAGGATTGATCACCTGGTTTAGGATTTCATCGCATAATTTGCTACAATGACGTGCACCAAGGATCTTCTTAGAGTTTCTTTCCAAGAAGTTTGACATCTTCAAAAATGTCAACCTAGAATGACCTGGGATAGCTGGATTCACATTCTTCAGGGTGACCCCATGACCCCATGTGGCCTGCGTTTCCTCTTCTCCTGGATGACTTCTCTCCCTTGGACTCTCCAGATCCACAGACGAGCATTTGGCTGCTGGTGAGGAATCTGTGCCTAAATCTGGGGAAACCCAGAGCAAAAGGAAATAATTCCCAGAATCAGAGCATGGGAGGGGGCAGGGGCTAAGAGGCTGTTCTGTGAAAAAACGAGGTTGGAGGATGAGAGAGGAGGCTGGTGTATGTGTTTGTGTGTGTGTGGTGTGTCCAGCATGAGGTCAGGGGAAGTTCAAGAGAGAGCAGCTGCCATTCTGGGATCAGAGACTGGAACCTCCTTGGCATTCACACTCTTCCTCTGCCTCCATTTTCCACTCCTCCTCCCCATCCTCCCCTAGCACCTCCCCAGGCTTTTTTTATTCTCACTCCTCCCCCTGGTCCCTACTCCTCTTGCTCTCATCCTCCCCACCCCTCCCCCACTCCCACAAAAAGCAGGCCAACATAGGAAAGGGCTGCCCCAGTCCGAGAGGAAGAGGAGGCGTGTTTTCCACCAGCCTAAGAAGCACGATTACATTTCTTTCTGGTCAGATCCTGGTTTGGAGGAGACAGAGCAAGATGGCTTCACCTGAGGAGCTCAGCCTCCACAGCCAGCCCAGGCAGCACGGGCCTTAGGCCAACCCGGGGATGTGTGAGCAAAAGTCAGGGAGCTCTCTACACAGAAGGCCAGCATCTGGTCCACAAGATCCCAGAGAAGTTAATATCTTGGTGCCTGCCTTCTTTACAAGGCGAGTTCCAGGGGAACGACCACGTCGCCTCTTCCTGGCAGCCTGGAGAAGGCACAGGAGGATCCCTTTGTTCAGGCAAGGGTAGGTGTGGGAGAACCCTTCCATCTATTCCATTGAGACCAGCTGAAAGTTTAGAGTTAGAAGTTAGTGGGGTCCCAGGTGCGCCAACTCCACCACCACCTTCACTTCCTCCACCACAGGCTTTTATCTCGGATGAGATTTCTCCCATCAAAATCAGCCTTGGAGGGGGGAAAAAGCCACGTTTGGGGGAAAAAAACAACAAACAATATAAAGAGACTAGTACTTGTGCAATTTTATGGACATCAGTGAAGCACTTCTAGGGTTCTAAGTTGACTTTGTCTTGATTTGCTTTAGGTAATGTCTTTGCTTGACTGTGCCTTCAGGTAATGTCGTATTTTTACTAAACTTTGTTGAAATTAGAGAAGTTCTTCTTTTCTTAGTTCCAATATTAGTTGGCATCTCAGTTAATAGTGTTGTGACTAGCAGAATAATACTGTCTCCCCAGGATGTTCCTGTTGTAATTCCCCCAACCCGTGAATATATTACATCACATAGCAAAGGCGACTTTGCAGATGTGATTAGGATAAAGACCTTGAGATGAAGAAATTATCTTGGACTATTCAAATGGGCCCCATGAAATTATACAGGACCTTAGAATTGGGAGGCAGAAAAGAAGGTCAAACTGATGTGAAATTAGAAGGACTCAGCCTGCTGTTCTAGTTTTGAAGTTGTAGGAAGCGGGTCAAAGCCAAGGGATGTGGTGGCCTCTAAAAACTTTTTAGGAAGGCAAGGAAAGAGATTATCCTTTAGAACCTCCAGAAGGTAAGGCAATCCTGTTGACCCCTTGATTTTAGTCCAGTGAGATTTTTGTTGGACTCCTAACCTACAGAACAAATAATATAATATAATATAATATAATATAATATAATATAATATAATAAATTAATATAAAAGTGTGTTCTTTTAAGACACTAAACTTATGGTCACTGGTTACAGCAGAAATAGAAAACTAATTCAATAAGTGCCTAGCGTATTCACTTTAGAAGTAATAAAATCTGGCGGATATAATAAACCCTGCATAAATTCTGCAAGTTGTTTTTCTGTCTTAAGTTGACAGATCAAGAGATATTTGTACATGTTTGAATCATTACATTAAGTACCTGCCATCTTTCTTCCTTTCCATTTTTTTCTTAAAGGGTTCTCACCCTATTTCCTGCCCAGAACCCAACATGGTTCTCATTTGAATTATGGCAAATTGGAAGACATTGATGGTCATGCAGGTTGATTTTATTTTTAAGAATGAATTCTGCTTCTGACATATAGAGGAAAATAATATAATTTATGAAAAGTTAAATATTGGAGAATCTTCCATTCCAAAGATAAATTTTTTGCAACTTTTTTAATAGGGTAAAGAACTACTTTTCAAAGGGTGAAACACAAGAATGGCTGTTAGGAATTTTCCCCATAAGCAAGTTGTGACTGGATCCTGAACAGATCTGAGATTTATATGATTAAATTCTATTGCTTTCATAAATGTTATGTCCGTAAAATGAAGTTCTTATAAATAATATTTGAGTTCTCCATTGATTACTGATTATATCATCAATGTCTTCCAGCCCTGGAGGCACAGGGATGAAGGAAGAATTGCTGGGATACTTGAATAACTGCAGGGCAAGAGGTCCTCAAAGTTTCCTACTTTATCTTTAAGTAATACTTCATAGTTTGACTGACTTTTCATCCATTCGGCTGATTCTGCCAGAGGCGCTCATGGAAAATACTTAAACAACCAAGTGTAAAAGCAGAAGTCAAAATCAATCTACCATGGAAATGTCTACCTCAGGCCTGAGTCTGTTGATGGATATTTTTGTTATTGGTGGTGGTGGTGGTGATCATGGTTGAATTTTTTGTTTGTGTTGTTGTTTGTTGTAACTTATTACTGCCGCTAGGATATAATTGTGGAATGATAGCTTTCTTTTAGTTCTGGAATGCAAAAGAACATCACTAAGAACTTTTCCCAAAGGAAATCTTAAGATCATTATGTCAACATTTATGGTGGGACTTAAACACTTTTCAATTAAAACTTATTAATTAATTAAAAGAAATTTATAGTTTTGATTCAGTGTTATAGAACAATGTGTTTTAAACTGTGATCTGCAGCCCACCTGCATCAGAAACATCTGGTTGTGTTTTTGTAAAACATGCAGACTCTAGGGCCCCATATCAATGAAATTTCTTGGGATTGGAGCCCAGGAAGTAGCTTCTATAATCTGCAAAGCTGATTCTAAGGCACTCTAAATGTAAGAACTACCCTTTTATATTTTTAGACTGGAGATTTTTACAAAATGACAGGAGAATAAATCATTCTTTTAAACTCAGACTTTAAGCATTAGACAGTGAGGTGAGCTCTTAGTGACAGTTTGTCTTTCCTATTCTCACCCTCTCAGTGTAAGGACTAGTGCAGAAATGGGAAACAAAACAGGCTGTGGAAACTTTTTATTTCTTTATATACATTTTCCTTTAATAGCCACCAAAAAGACTTTCATTTCCTCTCACTGACCCTGTCCATCAGTTATGTTGGCCTTTAACATATCGCTATAGCAACATATATAAATATATGTTATACATTTTACACACATACACACATTCTAAGCATTGTGAAGACAGACTAGGCATTTTAGCACAATGGGGGACCTCACATATGTCACTTAAAAATGATCACCGGTTTGCTTTACACAAGACTTCCAATGGGCTTGGTGTGGCCATTAGTTCCCAAGTTCCAGAGTGAAGTTAGGATGACAAAATGAGACAGCATATTTAGAGTGAGGTCAGTACACTCCTTAGAGATCAAAAAAGAATAGAAATAGGAGGTCTAGGCTAAGCATGAGATGGCATCGTGGAGTCACTGCTCTCACCATGCAGATTCAAAGAACTCAGGTGCTGCCGTGTAGACTGACACCCAGCCTGACTGCAACCCAGCTGCACTGGCCCGGGTCAGGTCGTCGGGCCCCTGCCAACACCGTCCTGCAGGGCACTGCTGCTCAGTCCTGTGCTTTTAGATCTGCCGTGGAGCTCCAGTGTCGGGACCACATGCTCCACTGCTGGGGAGCAGGGCCCATCTCCCCTGAGTTGACCCTCTGGGGGTAGGTGATGAGGGGTGAGAAATGTGCTGTTGCTGGTTCCCATGCCCCTGGGGCGCTCACAGGCAGTGTCACAAGGTCCTTACACACTGTGCCTGTTTTGCTTCGTGCTGGGCCCAGTGGTCCTTGGCTGGTTATTCCTCAACCGCAGGAAAGCACCTCTGCCTTTCACCCTGCCCCCGCAGGCCACATCTGTGACTCCTTCCAGACCCTCCAGCAGGTGTGGAGGAGGGGGGCCCAGATCCTCCTCAGCAGACAGGGAGCTGTGAAGAAGGGGGGCAGGCCCCTCCTTCCTGCTGTTTGAAGGACCTCCGGTGGCTTCGCTTCTTGCCTGGCTCCTGGAAGGCAAGGGTCACAGGGCTGGAGTGCATGGCAGAGCCCTTAGGGATTTCAGCTGGAGGCCAAAAGAACACAATCAAATTAAGAGTCCACTATCAGGCCCTGCTGGTGGCTGAGGCTGGAGCGAGCGCTGAGTGGTGACAGCAGCCAGGAGCACGGTGAGAGCCTGTCAAGAGGATGAGCTGAGGGGTGAGCTGAGGTCTGGAGGAGCAACTGGTGCCACCAGGTTAGAGGACAAGCTTCCCACCACCTCCTGTGGTCATGTCTCTGCTCAAAGCCACTGCGCACCAGGTGGCTGGATCCCTCCACTCCCTCTTCAGGGGCCAATTCACTCTCCAATTCACTTTGGAGCAAAAGGATGGCCTTTGTGTTTTCCCAGGAAAAGAAATGTTTAGTATGAAACAGGCACATATAGACATCCTGTTGTAGGAAGGAGAGGACATTTTGCATGGAGGTCCCCCTGTTACTTTCACGTTCTGTTTACTTGATGAGGAGAGAGAGGGGCCAGGTCAGCAGGGACCTTGGAGATCATCCAAGTCTAGTGCCCCGTCTTACAGATGAGGGTCAGTGGGCTCATAGAGACTGGGTCCAGCCAAAGCCACACAGGCAGTTAGTGACAAGCCTGGCGTTAGAACCCAGGCTTGGGGCCTTTCCGGGGACCTTGCAGAAGTAGAGGGGAGACTTCCAAACTGGTGAAGCCGGTGGGTATGAGAGGTTCTTGGGTTATCTTTGCTGGCGAACAGGAATAAAGCTTTACAGAGGCAACGTTGTATATGTATAAATACAGCCAATTCACTTTGTTGTGCAGCAGAAACTGGCACAACATTGTAAAGCAATTATAGTGCAATAAAGATGTGAAGAAAAAAAATAAAAAGGTTCAGGAAAGAAAGGAATTAGCAGAGGAAAACATAAGGAATTACAAAAAAAAAAAATAAAGAAGAATCATGGCCCAACCCATTTTCACACTGCGAGCTCCACATTCTCTGCGGAACATTTAGGAACATTCTTGGAATGTGCTCAATAGCTTACGGTTTAAGGTAAAAGCTTTAGGTTCCGATTTTTTCTTTTTTCTTTTATTTTAATTGAAGTATAGTTGATATACAATGCTATGTTAGTTTCTGGTGTACAGCAAAGTGATTCAGTGATATATATTCTTTTTCTTTTTTTTTTAAATTAATTAATTTATTATTTTATTGGCTGTGTTGGGTCTTTTTTGCTGTGCATGGGCTTTCTTTTTTAGTTGAGGTGAGTGGGGGCTACTCTTCATAGCGGTGTAGGGGCTTCTCATTGCCGTGGCTTCTCTTGTTGCAGAGCATGGGCTCTAGGCATGTGGGCTTCAGCAGTTGCAGCACATGGGCTCAATAGTTGTGGCTCACGGGCTCTAAAGCACAGGCTCAGTTGTTGTGGTGCACAGGCTTAGTTGCTCCACGGCATATGGGATCTTCCTGGAGCAGGGATCGAACCCGTGTCCCTTGCATTGACAGGCGGATTCTTAACTACTGTGCCACCTAGGAAGTCCCCCTCTTTATATATTTTTTAAATTTCAGTATAGTTTTTTTTCTTACAATATTGTGTTTCAGATATACAGTAAAATTATCCAGTTATACATATATACATTTTTCAGATTCTTTTCCATTATAGGCTATTACAAGGTATTGAATATAGCTTCCTGTGCTATACAGTAAATCCTTGTTATCTACTTTATATATAGTAGTGTGTATCTGTTAATCCCAAGATCCTAATTTATTCCTCCTCTCTTATTTCCCCTTTGGTAACCATAAGTTTGTTTCTTTGTGAGTCTATTTCTGTTTTGTGAATAATATTTTTTTAGATTCTACATATAAGTGATATTGTATAATTGTTTTTCTCTGACTTCACTCAGTATGATAATCTCTAGTTTCCTCTGTTGCTACAAATGGCAATATTTCATTCTTTTTCATGGCTAATATTCCATTGTGCATATATTATATATGCCACATCATCTTTGTCCATTCGTCTGTTCATGAACACTTAGGTTGCTTCCATGTGCTGTCTATTGTAAATAGTGCTTCTGTAAGCATTGGGATGCAGGTATCTTTACAAAATAGGGTTTTCATCATTTCTGAACAAATACCCAGGAGTGGGATTGTTGGATCATATGGTAGCTGTATTTTTAGTTTTTTAAGGAAACTCCATATTGTTTTCCGTAGTGGCTGTACCAATTTTCATTCCCACCAACAGTGTAGGAGTCCCTTTTCTTCATGCTCTCTCCAGCATTTAATATTTATAGACTTTTTGATGATGGCCATTCTGACCAATATGAAATGAGACCTCATTATAGTTTTGATTTGCCTTTCTCTAACAATTAGCGATGTTGAGCATCCTTTCATGTGCCTGTTGGCCATCTTTAGATAAATGTCTATTTAGTTCTTCTGCCCATTTTGTGATTGGGTTGTTTGTTTTTTTGAATTATAGGAACTGTTTGTATATTTTGGATATTATCACCTTGTCAGTCATGCCGTTTGCCAATATTTTCTCCCATTCTGTAGGTTATCTTTTCATTTTGTGTATGGTTTTCTTTGCTGTGCAAAAGCTTTTAAGTTTGATTAGGCCTCATTTGTTTATTTTTGCTTTTATTTCTTTTGCATTGGGAGACTGATCTAATAAAATATTGCTACAATTGATGTCTGAGAATGTTTTGCCTATGTTCTCTCCTAGGAGTTTTATGGTGTCATGTCTTAAATTTGGTCTTTAAACCATTTTGAGTTTATTTTTGTATGTGGTGTGAGGGAGTATTCTAATTTTATTTATTTACATGAGGTTGTCCAGCTTTCCCAATACCACTTGTGGAAGAGACTGTCTTTTCTCCATTGTATATTATAGCCTCCTTTGTCAAAGATTAATTGATCATAGGTGTGTGGGTTTATTTCTGGGCTCTCTATTATGTTCCATTGATCCATATATTTGTTTTTGTGCTAATACCATGCTGTTTAGATTACTGTAGCTTTGTAGTATTGTCTGAAGGCCAGGAGGGTTATGCCTCCAGATTTATTCTTTGTCCTCAGGATTGCTTTGGCAGTTGCGGGTGTTTTTTGGTTTCATATAAATTTTAGGATTATTTGTTCTAGTTCTACGAAAAGTAGGGATTGCATTAAATCTTGTAGATTGCTTTGGGTAGTATGGTGATTTTAATGATATTAATCCTTCCAATCCAAGAACATGGAATATCTTTCCATTTCCTTGAATCATCTTCAGTTTCCTTTCTCACTGTTTTATAGTTCTCAGCATATAGGTCATTCATTGGTTAGTTTTCATTCTAGGTATTTTTTGACGTGATTTTAAATGGGATTGTGTTTTAACTTTCTCTCTATTTCTTTTAATGTAAAGAAATGCAACAGATTTCTGTATATTAATCTTGTATCCTGATGCCTTGCTGAATTCACTTATTACTAATTGTTTTTGTGTAGAGTTTTTAGGGTTTTCTGCATGGAGTATCATGTCATCTGAATATAAACAATTTTACCTCTTCCCTTCCAATTTGGATACCTTTCATTTTTTTCTTGTCTGTTTGCTGTGGCTAAGAGTTGCAACACTATGTTGAGCAGTAGTGAGAGTGGGCATCCTTGTCTTGTTCCAGAATTTAGCAGTAAGGCTTTCAGCTTTTCACCATTAAATATTATATTGGCTGTGGGTTTGTCATAAATGGCTTTTATTATGTTGAGATATGTTCCCTCTGTACCCACTTTGGTGAGTTTGTGTCATGAACGGATGCTGAATTTTGTCGAAAGCTTTATCTGAATCTATTAAGACCATATGGTTTTTGTCTTTTGTTGATGCAGTGTATCACATTGATTTGCATATGTTGAACTATGCTTGCGACCTTGGAATGAATCCAAATTGATTGTAGTGTTGATCCCTTTTATGTGTTGTTGGATTCAGTTTGCTAATATTTTGTTGAGGATTTTTGCATCTATATTTATCAAAGATATTGGCCTGTAATTTTCTTTTTCTTTTTTTTTTTTTTTTTTTGGTATTGTCTTTGTCTGGTTTTGGGGTCAGGGTGATAGTGGCTTCATAGAATGATTGTGGGAGTGTTCTCTCCTCTTCAGTCTTTTAAAAGAGTTTGAGAGGGATCAGTATAAGTTCTTTGTATGTTTGATAGAATTCCCCTGTGAAGCCATCTGGTCCTGGACTTTTGTTTGCAGAGAGTTTTTGTTTGTTTGTTTTAGTTTTTTATTACAGATTCTATTTCGCTTCTAGTAATTGGTCTGTTCAAATTGTCTGTTTCTTCTTGATGCAGTTTTGACAGGCTGTATGTTTCTAGAAACTTGTCCATTTCTTCTAAGTTGTCCAATTTGTTGGCATAAAAGTGTTCATAGTATTTTCTTATGATTTTTTTGTGTGTTTCTGGAGGATCATATATTTCTTCTTTCCTTAATTTTTTTTTGGGGGGTGGGGAGTGTCTTCTCTCTTTTCTTCTTGGTGAGCCTGGCTAGAGGTTTGTTGATTTTTGTTTATCCTTTCAAAAAATCAGCTCTTGGCTTTATTCTTTTCTATTTTTTAATCTCTATTTCTTCTCTGATCTTTATTATTCACTTCCTTCTGATAATTTTGGGCTTTGTTTGTTCTACTTTTCCTAATTCTTTTGGGTTGTACATTAAGTTGTTTATTCGAGATTTTACTTGGTTTTTGAGGAAGGCCTGTATTGCTATGAACCTCCCTGATAGAACTGCTTTTGCTACATCCCATAGATTTCGTATGGTTGTGTTTTCATTGTCTGTATGAAAGTGTTTTCTTATCTCATCTTTGATTTCATCATTGGCCCGTTGGTTTATATATATATATATATATATATATATATATATATAAACTTATTTATTTATTTATTTGCTACGTTTGGTCTTTGTTGCTGCACAGGCTTTCTCAAGTTGCAATGAGCAGGGCAACTCTTTGTTGTGGTGCACAGGCTTCTCATTGTGGTGGATTCTATTGTTACAAAGCACGGGCTCTAGGCACACAGGCTTCAGTAGTTGTGGCATGTGGGATCGGTAGTTGTGGCTCACGGGCTTAGTTGCTCCATGGCATGTAGGATCTTCCCAGACCAGGGATTGAATCCTTGTCCCTCGCATTGGCAGGTGGATTCTTAACCACTACACCACCAGGGAAGTCCCAAGCCCATTGGTTTTTGAGTAGCATGTTTTTTATTCTCCATATAATCTTTATTTCTTGTTTTTCTTTCTGTGGTTGATTTCTACTTTCATACCGTTTGATCAAAAGAGATGCTTGAAATAGTTTATCCTCTTAAATTTGTTACATTCAAACTTGAAAGAATGTATATTCTGTTTTTTATTTTTTTGAATGTAGGTATGAGTTAAGTCCAACTGGTCTATTGTGTCAATTAGGATCTCTATTGCCTTATTGATTTTCTGACTAGAGGATCTGTCCATTGATATCAGTGGGGTGTTAAAGTCTCCAACTATTATTGCATTCCTGTCACTTTCCCCTTTTATGTCTGTTAGTCTTTGTTTTACGTATTTACTGCCCCTATGTTGGGTGCATATATGTTAACAAGTGTACAATCCTCTTCTTGTATTAATCTCTTTATCATTATATACTGTCCTTTTTCTTTCTTTATGATTTTGTTTTAAAGTCTATTTTATCTGAGTATTGCCACCCCCACTTTCTTTTTTTTAAATTGAAGTATAGTTGATTTATAGTGTTGTGTTAGTTTCAGGTATACAGCAAAGTGATTCAGTTATACACACACACACACACACACACACGTGTGTGTGTGTGTGTGTGTGTGTGTATAAAATTCCCTGTGCTATGCAGTATGTCCTGGTTGGTTATTTTATATACAGTAGTGTGTATATGTTAATCCCAAACTCCTAATTTATTCTTCCTCCCCAAACCCCTTTGGTAACCATAAATTTGTTTTCTTTGTCTTTTGGTCTGTTTTGTATATGAGTCCACTTGTGTATTTTTTTTAGATGCCACACATAAGCGATATCATATGATATTATTTTTTTCTGTCTGGCTTACGAAACTTAGTATAATAATTTCTAGGTCCATCCATGTTGCTGCCAATGGCATTATTTAATTATTTTTTATGGCTAAGTATATATAGTCCATGGTATAAATATACCACATCTTCATTATCCATTTATCTGTCAGTGGACATATAGGTTGCTTCCATGTCCTGTCTGTTGTAAATAGTACTGCAATGAACATTGGGGTGAATGTATCTTTTCTAATTATGGTTTTCTCTGGATATATGCCTGGGAGTGGGATTGCAGGATAATATGGTAGCTCTATTTTTAGGTTTTTTAAAAAAATTTCATTGGAGTATAGTTAATATACAATGTTGTGTTAGTGTCAAGTGTATAGCAAAGTCAATCAGTTGTACATATATCCACTCATTTTTAGGTCCTTTTCCCATGTAACTTTTAGAGAGTATCAAGTGGAGTTCCCTGTGCTATGCAATAGGTCCTTATTAGTTATCTGTTTTATATACAGCAGTGTGTATAAGTCAACCCCAATCTCCCAATTTATCCCTCCCCACATTTTCCCCCTGGTGACCATAGGTATGTTTTCTACATCTGTGACTTTTTCCTGTTTTGTAAATAAGTTCATTTGTATCATTTTTTATAGATTCCACATATGAGTAATACCATATGACATTTGTCTTTCTGACTTCATTTAGTATGATAATTTCTAGGTCCATTCATGTTGTTGCAAATGGCATTATTTCATTCTTTTTTATGGCTGAGTAATATTCCATAGTATGTATGTACCACATCATCTTTATCCACTCCTCTGTTGATGGACATTTAGGTTTCTTCCATGCCTTGGTTATTGTAAATAGTTCTTCATCGAACATTGGGGTGCATGTATCTTTTTAAATTATGGTTTTCTCTGGATATATGGCAAGGAGTGAGATTGATGGATCACATGGTAGTTCTATATTTCGTTTTTTAAGGAACTTTCATACTGTTTTCCGTAACGGTTGTATCAGTTTACATTCCTACCAACAGCATAGAAAGGTTCCCATTTCTCCACACTCTCTCCAGCATTTATTGCTTGTAGACTTTTTGATGATGGCCACTCTGACTGGTGTAAGGTGATACCTCATTGTAGTTTTGATTTGCCTTTCTCTAACAATTAGTGATGTTGAGCATCTTTTCATGTGCTCTTTGGTCATCTGTATGTCTTCTTTGGAGAAATGTCTGTTTAGATCTTCTGCCCATTTTTTGATTGGGTCGTTTGTTTTTTTGATATTGAGATGCATGAGCTGTTTGTGTTTTTTGGAGATTAATCCCTTACTGGTTACATTGATTGCAAATATTTTCTCCCATTCTGTGGGTTGTCTTTTCATTTTGTTTATGGTTTCCTTTGCTGTGCAAGAGTTTCATTAGGCCCCAGTTGCTTATCTCTGTTTTTATTTTCATTACTCTAGAAGGTGGATCCAAAAAGATATTGCTGCAATTTATGTCAAAGAGTGTTCTGCCTATATTTTCCTCTAAGAGTTTTATAGTATCTGGTTTTACATTTAGAGCTTTAATCCTTTTAGAGTTTATTTTTGTATATGATGTTAGAGTGTTCTAATTTTATTCTTTTACATGTCGCTGTCCAGTTTTCCCAGCACCACTTATTGAGGAGACTGTCTTTTCTCCAATGTATAGTCTTACCTCCTTTATTATAGATTAATTGATCATGGGTGTGTGGGTTTATTTCTGTGCTTTCTGTCCTGTTCCATTCATCTATACTTCTGTTTTTGTGTGAGTACCATACCATTTGATTACTATAGCTTTGTAGTATAGTCTGAAGTCAGGGAGCCTGATTCCTCCATCTCCATTTTTCTTTCTCAAGATTGCTTTGGCTATTTTGGGTCTTTTGTGACTCTACACAAATTACAAAAATTTTTGTTCTAATTCTGTAAAAATGCCATTGGTAATTTGACAGGGGTTGCATTGAATCTGTAGATTGCTTTTGATAGTATAGTCATTTTGACAATATTGATTCTTCCAGTTCAAGAACATGGTATATCTTTTGATCTGTTTGTGTTATCTTTGATTTCTTTCATCAGCATCTTGTAGATTTCAGAGTACAGGTCTTTTCCCTCCTTAGATAAGTTTATTCCTAGGTATTTTATTCTTTTAGATGCAGTGGCAAATGGGATTGTTTCCTTAGTTTCTCTTTCTGTCTTTCATTGTTTGCATATAGAAATGCAAGAGATTTCTGTGTATTAATTTTTTATCCTGTAATTTTACCAAACTCATTGATGAGCTCTAGTGCTTTTCTGGTAGCATGTTTAGGATTTTCTATGTAGAGTATCATGTCATCTGCAAACAGTGATAGTTTTACTTTTTTTTTTCCAATTTGGATTCCTTTTATTTCTTTTTCTTCTATGGTTGCCATGGCTAGGACTTCCAAAGCTATGTTGAATAAAAGGGGTGAGAGTGGACATCCTTGTCTCATTCCTAATCTAAGAGGAAATGCTTTGCTTCTCACCACTGAGAACCATGTTAGCTGTGGGTTTGTTGTATATGACCTTTGTTATGTTAAGGTAGGTTTCCTCCATGCTCACTATCTGGAGTGTTTTTAATCATAAACGGTGTCGAATTTTGTCAAAATCTTTTCCAGCATTTATAGAGATGATCATATGGTTTTTATTCTTCAGTTGGTTAGTATGGTGTGTCACATTAATTGATTTGCGTATATTGAAGAATCCTTGCATTCCTGGGATAAATCCCACTTGATCACAGTGTTTGATCCTTTAAATGTATTGTTGGATTCTATTTGCTAGTATTTTGTTGAGGATTTTTGCGTGTATGTTCATCAGTGGTGTTGGCCTGTAATTTTCTTTTGTGGTATCTTTGTCTGGTTTTGGTATCAGGGGTGATGGTGACCTCAGAGAATGAGCGTGGGTGTGTTTCTTCCTCTGAAAGTTTTTGGAATAGTTTCAGAAGGATAGGTGTTAACTCTTCTCTAAATGTTTGATAGAATTCACCTGTGACACCATCTGGTCCTGGACTTTCATTTGTTGGAAGTTTTTTGATCAGTTTCAATTTCAGCGCTTGTGATTGGTCTGTCCATATCTTCTGTTTTTTTCCTGGTTCAGTCTTGGAAGAATGTACCTTTCTAAGAATTCGTTTATTTTTTCTAGGTGTCCATTTCTTTGGCATATAGCTGTTTGTAGTAATCTCTTGTGATCCTTTGTATTTCTGTGGTGTCAGTTGTAACTTCTTTTTCATTTCTAATTTTATTGAGCCCTCTCCTCTTTTTTCTTGATAAGTCTAGCTAAAGGTTTATCAACTTTATCTTTTCAAAGAACCAGATTTTAGTTTCATTGATCTTTTTTATTTTTATTTTTTGTCTCTATTTCATTTCTTTCTGCTCTTATCTTTGATTTCTTTCTTTCTACTAACTTTGGGTTTTGTTTGCTCTTTCTCTAGTTGATTTAGGTGTAAGGTTAGGTTGTTTGAGATTTTTCTTGTTTACTGAGGTAAGATTGTATTGCTGTAAACTTGCATCTTAGAACTGCTTTTGCTTCATCCCGTAAGTTTGGTATCATCTTGTTTTCATTGTCATTTTTCTCTAGGTATTTTTTTTATTTCCTCTTTGATTTCTTAACTGATCCATTGGTTGTTTATTAACATATTGTTTAGCCTCCATGTATTTGTGTTTTTTACAGGTTTTTCTTCCCTGTAATTTACTTCTAATCTCATAGAGTTGTTGTCATGAAAGAAGCTTGGTATGAGTTCATTTTTCTTAAGTTTACCAAGGCTTGGTTTATGGCCAAAGATGTAATCTATCTTGAAGAATGTTATGCGCACTTCAGAAGAAAGTGTATTCTGCTGCTTTTGGATGGAATGATCTAAAAATATCAATTAATTCCATTTGGCCTAATTTGTCATTAAAGTCTTGTGTTTCCTTATTGATTTTCTGTCTGGATGATCTGTCCATTGGTGTAAGTTGGGTGTGAAAGTCACCCACTATTATTGTGTTACTGTTGATTTCCCCTTTTATGGCTGTTAGCACTTGCCTCATATATTGAGATGCTCCTATATTGGGTGCATAGATATTAACAATTGTTATATCTTCTTCTTGAGCTGATCCCTTGGTCATTATGTAGTGTCCTTCCCTGTCTCTTATAACAGACTTTATTTTAAACTCTATTTTGTCTGGTGTGACTATTGGTACTTCAGTTTTCTATTGATTTCCATTTGCATGGAATATCTTTTTGCATCCACTCAGTTTCATTCTATATGTGTCCCTAGGTCTGAAGTGGATCTCTTGTAGACAGTGTATATAGGGGTCTTATGTTTGTATCCATTCAGCCAGTCTATGGCTTTTGCAGCATTTAATCCATTTATATTTAAGGTAATTATTGATATGTATGTTCCTATTCCCATTTTCTTAATTGTTTTGGATTTGTTTTTATCAGTCTTCTTTCTTCCCTTGTTTTGTTCTCTTCTCTTGTGGTTTGGGTCTGCAGTGTTGTGTTTGGGTTGCTTTATCTTTTTTGTGTGTATCTATTGTAGATTTTTGCTTTGCAGTTCTCATGAGGTTTTGATATAGCAGTCTATATATACACAAAGTTGTTTTGAGTTGCTTGTCTCTTAATTTCAAATGCAGTTCCCATTTCCTGCATTTGTAATCTCCTCTTCTCATGGTTGCTTGTTTTGTTATCCTATTTGCATCTGGATGATTTTTCTATTATTACTTTATATTTGCCTTTACTGGTGAGCTTTCCCATTTGTGATTTTCTTGTTTCTAGTTGTGCCCTCTTTTTTCCCCCACCTAGAGCATTTCCTTTAGCATTAGCTGTAAGGCTGGTTTGGTGGTACTGAATTCTCTTAGCTTTTGCTCGTCTGTAAAGCTTTTGATTTCTCTGTCAAATCTGAATGAGAGCCTTGCTGGGTAGAGTATTCTTTGTTGTAGGTTTTTCCCTTTCATCACTTTAAATATATCATGCCACTGTTTTCTGGCCTGCAGAGTTTCTGCAGAAATATCAGCTGATCACCTCATGGGGATTCCCTTGTGTGTTATTTCTTGCTTTTCCCTTGCTGCTTTTAATATTTTTCTTTGTATTTAATTTTTGTCATTTTGATTTTTTAATACATTTATTTAGTTAGTTATCAGCTGCATTGGGCCTTCATTGCTGTACATGGGCTTTCTCTAGTTACAGTGAGTGGGGGCTACTCTTCATTGTGGTGTGCAGTGGCTTCTCTTTGTTGCAGAGCAAGGGCTCTAGGCATGTTGGCTTCAGTAGTTGTGGCACGCAGGCTCAATAGTTGTGGCTCATGGGCTCTAGAGCACAGGCTCAATAGTTGTTGCTCATGGGCTTAGTTGCTCCATGGAATGTGAGATTTTCCTGGAGCAGAGATCAAACCCATGTGCCCTGCACTGGCAAGTAGATTCTTAACCACTGAACCACCAAGGAAGTCCCTGTCATTTTGATTAACATATATCTTGACATGTTCCTCCTTGGGTTTATCCTGTATGGGACTATATGTTCTTACTAGATTTGGGTGACTGTTTCCTTTCCCATGTTAGGGAAGTTTTTGGCTATAATCTCTTCAAATATTTTCTCAGGCCCTTTCCCTTTCTCTTCTTTTGGGACCCCTTTAGTGTGAATGTTGGTGCATTTAATGTTGTCCCAGAGGTGTGTGAGACTGTCCTCATTTCTTTTCATTCTTTTTAATTTATTCTGTTCTGTGGAAGTGATTTACACCACTCTGTTTTCCAGGTTACATATTCATTCTTCTGCCTCAGTTATTTAGCTATTGATTCTTTCTAGTGTATTTTTCCTTTCAGTTATTCTGTTGTACATCTCCATTTGGTTTTTAAATCTTCTTTCTCTTTGTTAAACATTTTTTATCTTCCCAGTCTGTGCATCCATTCATTTTCTGAGATTTTGAATCATCTTTGCTATCATCACTCTGAATTCTTTTTCAGGCAGATTGCCTATCTCCTCTTCGCTTAGTTCTTGTGGATTTTTATCTTGTTCCTTTTTCTGTAACATATTTCTCTGTCATCTCCTTCCATCTACCTTTCTGTGTTTGTGGTCTCTTTTCCAGAGGCTGCAGGATCATACTTCCCCTTGCTTCTGGTGTCTGAACCTCTGGTGGGTGAGGTTGGTCCAGGGGCTTGTATAGGTGTCCTATTGGGACTGGTGCCTGCCCTCTGGTGGTTGGAACTGGATCTTCTCCCTCTGGTGGGCAGGGCCATGTCAAGGAGTGTATCTTGAGGAAACTTTGAGCTGAGTAAGACTTTAGATAGCCTGTCTTCTGATGGGTGGGGTTGTGGTCCTATCTTGTTGGTTGTTTGGCCTGAGTCTTTCCAGCACTGGAGCCTACAGGTTGTTGGTGGGGCCAGGTCTTGGTGCCAAAATGCAGACCTCTGGGAGAGCTCACACAGGTCAATATTCCCTGTGGCCTCTCCTACTGGTCTCCTTTACTGCACAGTGAGCTACAGCCAACTTTTGCCTCCCCACAAGACCCTCCAAGAAAACTAGGTATGTCTAGCCCAGGTTGCTATGGAGGCACTGCTTTGTGCTGGGTCCCAGTGCACATGAGACCTTGTGTGCACCCTCCAAGAGTAGAGTCCCTGTTTCCTCCAGCCCTGTGGAGCTCCTGTACTCAAGCCCTGCTGGCCTTCAAGGCGGAATGCTCTGGTGGCTCTTTCTCTTGACGCCAGACCCTCAGACTGTCTTGGAGGGCTATTTTTATGTTGGAATATCCCTGTGTAGTCTGTGTAGGTTTAATATTTTTTGCTGCGAGGGCAGTTTTTAGTACAGATGTCTGCCACCTCTTTTCTCAGTGTATACAGGCCATTATCCCGTTGATAGATGTGACTCATGCTGTGATAACCAGAGCCTGCACTGGCTATTAAGCAGGCCCTTCCCTTTGCTCTGTGGTTGTCACTGCCTTGTCAGTGGTGGGGGTTGCTCCCTACTTGTTGGAGTGGAGGCCCCAATATCTGTTTCTTAGCTGTGTTTCTGACCTGCTGTGTGAGGTAGGGGGATTGGAGCACACCCACTGTGAGAGAAGCCACTGAGTATTCCTCCTCTGGAGCTGTTCAGCCGTGGATGTGCTCTATTGTCAACTTTCATCCATTATGTGGGCTCTCAGATTGCACTGCTGTTGGTATTGCTCTCGGCCCCACCTTAACTGTGGTTATGCAGGCAATTGGTCCTGGTGCTTCTCAGGTGTTGTTTTCACCAGACCACCAGTGTAGATCTACTGAAGTCAGGTCCCAGGATTGCAGTAATCATGGATCTGGACCTGCTGTAGGCACTATAAGGGCAGCTCAGACTCTGGCCTGGCCCAACCCCATTGTATATGTGCCCACAATGTCCATATACACAAAAGCTAAAGCTAGACCCCTCTTGGCTGCTAAAGCTAGACCTGTCTTGACTGTGGGAGCACTCATTGTATGTTCAGATGTTCTACAGGTACTGAGTTTACAAAGCCAGTTGCGAGGGTGTAAATCTGCATTTTGTGCAGTTGTGAGGAGAGATTTCAGTGCTTATTCCTTAGTTGCATGGCCCCTGGGGATCAGCTGTGGTTTCAGCCCTACCTCTGCCTGTGGGCCATCCACAGGTGTCTGCTCCTGAGGCTGCCCTGGAGCACATGAGCCCACCCCGGCAGGGAGGGGGAGTGGAGGCAGTGGCAACTGGGGGCACAAGAGCTCACCCCTTTGGGGAAGGGGTATGGAGGAGGTGGTAGCCAGGGACATGAGAGCCCTTCTTGATGGGGATGGGGTGTGGAAGAGGTGATAGCTGGGGACACAAGAGCCTGCCGTGGTGGAGAGGGCACACAGAGGAGGCAGTTTCCTGGGGTGCAAGTGCCCACCCCGGTGGGAGCCCTTCTTAGTGCCAGGGAAGCACAGGCTGGTGCATGGGGAGAGAGCTCACAATGGTGGCTCTGCCCTTTGTGCATCACTCAGCAATAGTGCTTCACATCTATGGTGGTCCAGGCTTCCTCCACAACTGCTTGTGGAGCTCCTCACTCCCATCCCCTCATGTTGTCTCCTCATAGCCAACATCAGTCCTCTCCCTGGGCCTGCCCCACGTTCCAGCACACAGCCCCTGACCACACTGGCAGATACATGTCTCAGGCTAGTGCATATTGGGCTGTGGCATAGACCATCTGTGTAGGTCTTACTCTGTCATGCCTGCAGCAGACCATTTGCTGTGCTCTTCTCCAAGCCCATGAAGCTCTCCTTCTGTCTCAGCCAATATCCTCACCAGTGAGGGGACTTCCCAGATGCAGGAACCTCTCCTCTCCTTCAGCTCCCCACACCAGGGATGCAAGTCCCATTCCACTTCCTCTCCTTTTCTTTTTTCCTTCCTAACCAGTTAGGCAGGGATCTTTCCTGTCCTTTTACGTGTCCAAGGTCCTCTGCTAGTGTTCTGCAGGTGCTCTGTGAGAATTTTTCCATTGGTAGATGTATTCTTTTTTCTTTCTTTCTTTCTTTCTTTCTTTCTTTCTTTCTTTTTTTTTTTTTTTTTGGATTGGGTTGTTTGTTTGTTTGTTTGTTTGTTTCATATTGAGCAGCATGAGCTGCTTGTATATTTTGGAGATTAAACCTTTGTCGATTGCATTGTTTGCAAATATTTTCTCCCATTCTGAGGGTTTTCTTTTCATCTTGTTTATGGTTTCCTTTGCTGTGCAAAAGCTTTTAAGTTTCATTAGGCCCCGCTTGTTTGTTTTTGTTTTTATTTCTGTTACTCTAGGAGGTGGGTCAAAAACGATCTTGCTGTGATTTATGTCAAAGAGTGTTCTGCCTATGTTTTCCTCTAGGAGTTTAATAGTATCTTGTTTTACATTTAGTTCCTTAATACATTTAGAGTTTATTTTTGTGTATGGTGTTAAAGAATGTTCTAATTTCATTCTTTTACATGTACCTGTCCAGTTTTCCCAGCACTGCTTATTGAAAAGACTATCTTTTCTCCATGTATAGTCTTGCCTCCTTTGTCATAGATTAATTGACCATAGGTGCATAGATTTACTGCTGGGGTTTCTATCCTGTTCCATTTATCTATATTTCTGGGTTTTTTTTTTTTTTCAAATACCATACTGTTTTGATTACTGTTGCTTTGTAGTATAGTATAGTCTGAAGTCAAGGAGTCTGTTTCCTCCAGCTTCATTTTTCTTTCTCAAGATTGCTTTGGCTATTCAGGGTCTTTTGTGTTTCCATACAAACTAAAAAAAAATTGTTCAAGTTTTGTGAGAAATGCCATTGTTAATTAGATGGGGATTGCATATAATCTGCAGATTGCCTTGGGTAATATAGTCATTTTGACAATCCAAGAACATGGTATACCTCCATCTGTGTCATGTTTGATTTCTTTCATCATATAGTTTTCAGAGTACCAGTCTTTTGCCTCCTTTGGTAGGTTTATTCCCACGTATTTTATTCTTTTTGACCTGATGGTAAATGGCATTGTTCCCTTAATTTCTCTTTCTGATTTTTCATTGTTAATGTATAGAAATGTAGGAGATTCTTGTCTATTAATTCTTTTATCCTGTGACTTTACTGAATTAATTGATGAGCTCTAATAGTTTTCTGGTAGTGTCTTTAGGATTTTCTATATATAGTATCATATGATATGAAAAGAGTGATAGTTTTACTTCTTTTCCAATTTAGAATTCTTTTATTTCTTCTGTGATTGCTGTGGCTAGGACTTCCAATACCATGTTAAATAAAAGTGGTGAGAGTGGGCATCCTTGTCTTCTTCCTGATCTTAGAGGAAATGCTTTCAGCTTTTTGACATTGTGTATGATGTTAGCTATGGGTTAGTCATATATGACCTTTATTATGTTGAGGTAGGTTCCCTCTATGCCCACTTTCTAAACAGTTTTTTTAATCATACATAGATGTTGAATTTTAGCAAACATTTTTTCTACATATTGATATGATCATATGGTTTTCATTCTTCAGTTTTTTTAATGTGGTATATCACACTGATTGATTTGTGGATATTGAAAAATCCTTGCATTCCTAGGATAAATCCCACTTGATCATGGTGTGTGATTGTTTAATGTATTGTTGGATTTGGTTTGCTAGTATTGTGTTTAGAATTTTTACATTTATGTTCATGAATTATATTGGCCTATAATTTTCTTTTTTGTGCATGTGTTATCTTTGTGTGGTTTTGGTATCAGGGTTATGGCAGCCTCATAGAATGAGTTTAAAAGTGCTCATTCTTCTGAAATTTTTTTGGAATAGTTTCAAGTATGGGTGTTAAGTCTTCTCTAAATGTTTGATAGAATTCACCTGTGAAGTTACCTGGTCCTGGACTTTTGTTTCTTGGGAATTTTTATATTACTGATTCAATTTTAGTACTGCAATTGGTCTGTTCATATTTTCTATTTCTTCCTGGTTCCATCTTGGGAACTGTATATTTCTTAGAGTTGTGCATGTCTTCTGGGTTGTCCATTTTATTGGCATATACTTGCTTGTGGTAGTCTCTTATGGTCCTCTGTATTTCTGTGGTGTTTGTTGTCACTTCTAGATTTTCATTTCTAATTTTATTGATTTGAGCCCTCTCCCTTTTTTCTTGTTGAGTCTGACTAAAGGTTTATCAGTTTTGTCTATCCCAATCTACATGTCCATCAACAAATGAATGGATAAAAAGACGTGGTACATATATACAATGGAATATTACTCAGCCATAAAAAGGAATGAAATTGGGTCATTTGTAGAGACATGGATGGCCCTAGAGTCTATCACACAGAGTGAAGTAAGTCAGAAAGAGGAAAACTAATTTTGTATATTAATGCATATATGTGGATTCCAGAAAAATGGTACAGATGAACCTATTTGCAGGGCTGGAATAGAGACATGGACATAGAGAACAAGCATGGACATGGGGGAGGGGTGTTGGATGGACTGAGAGATTGGGGTTGGCATATATACACTGCCATGTATAAAACAGATCGCTAGTGGGAAGCTGCTATATAGCATGGAGCTCAGCTCAGTGCTCTGTGGTGACTTAGATGGGTGGGATGGGGGTGGGGTGGGAGGGAGGTCCAAGAAGAAGAGGATATATGTATACATATAACTGATTTACTTTGTTGTATAACAGAAACTAACACAACATTGTAAAGCAACTATATCCCAATTTAAAAAAGGAACCATCTTTTAGTTTCATTGCTCTTTTTTTTTTAATTTTATTTATTTATTTATTTATTATTTTGGGGGGGTACACCAAGTTCAATCATCTGTTTTTATACACATATCCCCGTATTCCCTCCCTCCCTTGACTCCCCCCCACCATCCCCCGAGTCCCCCCGACCTTCCCTGTCCCAGTCCTCTAAGGCATCTTCCATCCTCAAGTCGAACTTCCTTTGTTACACAACAACTTCCCACTGGCTATCTATTTTACACTTGGTAGTATATATATATGTCTGTGCTACTCTCTCGCTTCATCTCAGCTTCCCCTTCACCCCCTGCCCCCTCCCAAACCTCGAGTTCTCCAGTCCATTCTCTGCACTTGCGTCCTTGGTTTTGTCACTGAGTTCATCAGTACCATTTTTAGATTCCATATATGTGAGTTAGCATACAATATTTGTCTTTCTCTTTCTGACTTACTTCACTCTGTATGACAGACTCTAGGTCTATCCACCTCATTACATATAGCTCCATCTCATCCCTTTTTATAGCTGAGTAATATTCCATTGTATATATATGCCACATCTTCTTTATCCATTCGTTTGTTAATGGGCATTTAGGTTGCTTCCATGTCCTGGCTATTGTAAATAGTGCTGCAGTAAACATTATGGTACATGTTTCTTTTGGGATTATGGTTTTCTTTGGGTATATGGCCAGTAGTGGGATGACTGGATCATATGGTAGTTCTATTTGTAGTTTTTGAAGGAACCTCCAAATTGTTTTCCATAGTGACTGTACCAACTTACAGTCCCACCAACAGTGCTCGAGATTTCCCTTTTCTCCACACCCTCTCCAGCATTTGTTGTTTCCAGATTTTGTGATGATGGCCATTCTGATTGGTGTGAGGTGATACCTCATTGTGGCTTTGACTTGCATTTCTCTGATGATGAGTGATGTTGAGCATCTTTTCATGTGTTTGTTGGCCATCTGTATGTCTTCTCTGGAGAAATGTCTATTTAGGTCTTCCACCCATTTGTGGATTGGGTTATTTGCTTTTTTGGTATGAAGCTGCATGAGCTGCTTGTATATTTTGGAGGTTAATCCTTGGTCCGTTGTTCCATAGGCAACTATTTTTTCCCATTCTGAGGGTTGCCTTTTAGTCTTGCCTGTGGTTTCTTTCGCTATGCAAAAGCTTTTAAGTTTCATGAGGTCCCATTTGTTTGTAGGAAGACATTCTGGAACCTTTTTGAAACATTGAAAATGTTGAAGTATGTGGGCCGATCGATGGGATTCAGAATGTCCTGCTTGAGCAGTGGAGGAGCTGAGGGTGCGGGGCGTGGAGACTAATATCACCCTGTTTGGTCCTGAGGGATGGCTGGTTAGCCAAAGACGGGTAAGATTCCTCAGAGGAGGAACAACCTAAGACAGGCACAGCCGCAGAGGGGCCAACAGGGGTGGTGCATAGAACCTTCCTTATATCACCGTGTTTGGCCCTAGAGGATGACTGGTTAGCCAGAGACGGGTAAGATTCCTCAAGGGAGGAACAACCTAAGACAGGCACAGTCGCAGAGGGGCCAACATGGGTGGGGCACAGACCTTTAATCCTTCTGAGAGAGGTCTCCTGCCCCCAGGGCTGCCTTGCTCTCCACGCCCAGCTCAAACCCATGCCACGCCCAGCTCAAATCCACACCCAGCTCAAATCCACACCCTGCTCAAATCAGGACCCAGGAGGCAAACAAAGATCATTGCCCCCAGTCATGTGAGGCCTTTGATTGTTTATGGGATTAACCTGGCAGTGTCAGACCCTTAGGCTATGCCGAGAACTCAATAAAAGCAACATGGGATCAATCAGCGAGGCTCTTGATCCTAGAGGTCTTGAGTCCCCTGGTCCCATCTTTCTCTTCAGTCTGTGTCTGTGTGTTCTTCAAGCTTGCGGCACCCGTCACTCACCTCGAGTCGCCGAGTTAATCCCGGCATTTGTTTATTCTCGATTTTATTTCCATGATTCTAGGAGGTGGGTCCAAAAGGATCTTGCTTTGATGGATGTCATAGAGTGTTCTGCCCATGTTTTCCTCTAGCAGTTTTATAGTGTCTGGCCTTACATGTAGGTCTTTCATCCATTTGGAGTTGATTTTTGTGTATGGTGTTAGGAAGTGTTCTAATTTCCTTCTTTGACATGTTGCTGTCCAATTTTCCCAGCACCACTTATTGAAGAGGCTGTCTTTTTTCCATTGTATATTCGTGCCTCCTTTGTCAAAGATAAGGTGTCCATATGTGTTTGGGCTTACCTCTGAGTTCTCTATTCTATTCCATTGATCTTCCTTTCTATTTTTGTGCCACTACCATAGTGTCTTGATCACTATGGCCTTGTAGTATAGTTTGAAGTCAGGAAGCCTGATTCCACCAACTCCATTTTTCCTTCTCAAGATTGCTTTGGCTGTTCAGGGTCTTTTGCATTTCCATACAAATCGTAAGATTTCTTGCTCTAGTTCTGTGAAAAATGCCATTGGTAATTTGATCAGGATTGCATTGAATCTGTAAATTGCTTTGGGTCGTACAGTCATTTTCACGATGTTGATTCTTCCAATCCAGGAACATCGTGTGTCCCTCCATCTGTTTGTATCGTCTTTGATTTCTTTCACCAGTGTTTTAAAGTTTTCTGCATACAGATCTTTTGCCTCCTTAGGCAGGTTTATTCCTAGGTATTTTCTTCTTTTTGTTGCAGTGGTGAATGGGAGAGTTTCCTTAATTTCTCTTTCTGCTCTTCCGTTGTTAGTGTATAGGAATGCAAGAGATTTCTGTGCATTAATTTTGTATCCTGCTACTTTACTAAACTCATGAATTAGTGCTAGCAGTTTTCTGGTAGAGTCTTTAGGTTTTCTATATATAATATCATGTCATCTGCAAAGAGTGACAATTTTACTTCTTCTTTTCCAATTTGGATTCCTTTTATTTCTTTTTCTTCTCTGATTGCTGTGGCTAACACTTCCAAAACTATGTTGAATAATAATGGTGACAGTGGACACCCTTGTCTTGTTCCTGTTCTTAGAAGGAATTCTTCCACCTTTTCCCCATTGTGAATGATGTTAGCTTTTGGTTTCTCATATATGGCTTTTATTATGTTGAGGTAATTTCCTTCTATGCCCAATTTCTGAAGAGCTTTGATTTTTATTTTATTTTTTTTATTTTATTTATTTTTTATTTTTTGGGGGGGGGGTACACCACGTTCAATCATCTGTTTTTATACACATATCCCCATATTCCCTCCCTTCCTTGACTCCCCCCCCCGAGTCTCCCCCACCCTCCCCGCCCCAGTCCTCTAAGGCATCTTCCATCCTCGAGTTGGACTCCCTTTGTTATACAACAACTTCCCACTGACTATTTTACAGTTGATAGTATATATATGTCTGTGCTACTCTCTCGCTTCATCTCCGTTTCCCCTTCATCCCCCGCCACCTCCCATACCTCGAGTTCTCCAGTCCATTCTCTGTGTCTGAGTCCTTCTTCTTGTCACTGAGATCATCAGTACCATTTTTAGATTCCGTATATGTGAGTTAGCATACAATATTTGTCCTTCTCTTTCTGACTTACTTCACTATGTATGACAGATTGTAGTTCTATCCACCTCATTACATATAACTCCATCTCATCCCTTTTTATAGCTGAGTAATATTCCATTGTATATATATGCCACATCTTCTGTATCCATTCATTTGTTGATGGGCATTTAGGTTGCTTCCATGTCCTGGCTATTGTAAAGAGTGCTGCAATAAACATTATGGTACAAGTTTCTTTTGGGATTATGGTTTTCTTTGGGTATATGCCCAGGAGTGGGATGACTGGATCATATGGTAGTTCTATTTGTAGTTTTTTAAGGAACCTCCAAATTGTTTTCCATAGTGGCTGTACCAACTTACAGTCCCACCAACAGTGCAGGAGAGGTCCCTTTTCTCCACACCCTCTCCAGCATTTGTTGTTTCCAGATTTTGTGATGATGGCCATTCTGATCGGTGTGAGGTGATACCTCATTGTGGCTTTGACTTGCATTTGTCTGATGATGAGTGATGTTGAGCATCTTTTCATGTGTTTGTTGGCCATCTGTATGTCTTCTTTGGAGAACTGTCTATTTAGGTCTTCTGCCCATTTGTGGATTGGGTTATTTGCTTTTTTGGTATGAAGCTGCAGGAGCTGCTTGTATATTTTGGAGGTTAATCCTTTGTCCGTTGTTTCATAGGCAATTATTTTTTCCCCATTCTGAGGGTTGCCTTTTAGTCTTGTTTATGGTTTCTTTTGCTGTGCAAAAGCTTTTAAGTTTCATGAGGTCCCATTTGTTTATTCTTGATTTTATTTCCATGATTCTAGGAGATGGGTCAAAAAGGATGTTGCTTTGATGTATCTCAAAGAGTGTTCTGCCTATGTTTTCCTCTAGGAGTTTTATAGTGTCTGGCCTTACATGTAGGTCTTTCATCCATTTGGAGTTTATTTTTGTGTACGGTGTTAGGAAGTGTTCTAATTTCCTTCTTTGACATGTTGCTGTCCAATTTTCCCAGCACCACTTATTGAAGAGGCTGTCTTTTTTCCATTGTATACTGGTGCCTCCTTTGTCAAAGATAAGGTGCCCATATGTGTTTGGGCTTACTTCGGAGTTCTCTATTCTATTCCATTGATCTTCCTTTCTATTTTTGTGCCAGTACCATACTGTCTTAATCACTATGGCCTTGTAGTATAGTTTGAAGTCAGGAAGCCTGATTCCACCAACTCCATTTTTCCTTCTCAAGATTGCTTTGGCTATTCAGGGTCTTTTGTGTTTCCATACAAATCGTAAGATTTCTTGCTCTAGTTCTATGAAAAATGCCATTGGTAATTTGATTGGGATTGCATTGAATCTGTAAATTGCTTTGGGTAGTACAGTCATTTTCACGATGTTGATTCTTCCAATCCAGGAACATGGTATGTCCCTCCATCTGTTTGTGTCATCTTTGATTTCTTTCATCAATGTCTTAAAGTTTTCTTCATACAGATCTTTTGCCTCCTTAGGCAGGTTTATTCCTAGGTATTTTCTTCTTTTGGTTGCAATGTTGAATGGGAGAGTTTCCTTAATTTCTCTTTCTGCTCTTCCGTTGTTAGTGTATAGGAATGCAAGAGATTTCTGTGTGTTAATTTTGTATCCTGCTACTTTACTAAACTCATGAATTAGTGCTAGCAGTTTTCTGGTAGAGTCTTTAGGGTTTTCTATGTACAATATCATGTCATCTGCAAAGAGTGACAATTTTACTTCTTCTTTTCCAATTTGGATTCCTTTGATTTCTTTTTCTTCTCTGATTGCTGTGGCTAACACTTCCAAAATTATGTTGAATAACAGTGGTGAGAGTGGACACCCTTGTCTTGTTCCTGTTCTTAGAGGGAATTCTTCCAGTTTTTCTCCATTGAGAACAATGTTGGCTTTTGGTTTGTCATATATGGCTTTTATTATATTGAGGTAATTTCCTTCTATGCCCATTTTCTGGAGAGCTTTTATCATAAATGGATGTTGAACTTTGTCAAAAGCTTTTTCTGCATCTATTGAAATGATCATATGGTTTTTATCCTTCAATTTGTTGATATGATGTATCACGTTGATTGATTTGCGTATATTGAAGAATCCTTGCATCCCAGGGATAAACCCCACTTGATCGTGGTGTATGATTTTTTTAATGTGCTGTTGCAGTCTGTTAGCTAGTATTTTGTTGAGGATTTTTGCATCTATATTCATCAGTGATATTGGTCTGTAGTTTTCTTTTTTTGTGACATCTTTGCCTGGTTTTGGTATCAGGGTGATGGTAGCCTCGTAGAATGAGTTTGGGAGTGCTCCGCCTTCTGCAATATTTTGGAAGAGTTTGAGAAGGATAGGTGTTAACTCTACTCTAAATGTTTGATAGAATTCGCCTGTGAATCCATCTGGTCCTGGGCTTTTGTGTGTTGGGAGATTTTTAATCACTGCCTCAATTTCTGTACTTGTGATTGGTCTATTCATGGTTTCTATTTCTTCCTGGTTCAGTCTTGGAAGATTGTATTTTTCTAAGAATGTATCCATTTTTTCCAGGTTATCCAATTGATTGGCATATAGTTGCTTGTAGTAGTCTCTCATGATGTTTTGTATTTCTGAGGTGTCCGTTGTGACTTCTCCTTTTTCATTTCTAATTCTGTTGATTTGCATCTTCTCCCTTTTTGTCTTGATGAGTCTGGCTAATGGTTTATCAATTTTGTTAATCTTCTCAAAGAACCAGCTTTTAGTTTTATTTATTTTTCTTATGGTTTCTTTCCTTTCTTTTTCATTTATTTCTGCTCTCATCTTTATGATTTCTTTCCTTCTGCTCACTTTGGGGTTTCTTTGTTCTTCTTTCTCTAGTTGTTTTAGGTGTAAGGTTAGGTTGTTTATTCGATCATGTTCTTATTTCTTAAGGTAGGACTGTATTGCTATAAACTTCCCTCTTAGAACTGCTTTTGCTGTGTCCCATATGTTTTGGGTTGTTGTGTTTTCGTTGTCATTTGTTTCTAGATATTTTTTGATTTCCTCTTTGATTTCTGTAGTGATTCCTTGGTTGTTTAAGAGTGAATTGCTTAGCCTCCCTGTGTTTGTATTTTTTGCAGTTTTTTTCCTGTAAATGATATCTAGTCTCATGGCGTTGTGGTCTGAGAAGATGCTTGATATGATTTCAATTTTCTTGAATTTGCTGAGGTTTGATTTGTGACCCAAGATGTGATCTATCCTGGAAAATGTTCCGTGTGCACTTGAGAAGAAGGTGTATTCTGTCGTTTTTGGATGGAATGTCCTATAAATATCAATTACGTTGAGATGGTCTAATGTGTCATTTAAAGCTTGTGTGTCTTTATTTATTTTCTGTTTGGATGATCTGTCCATTGATGTAAGTGGGGTGTTCAAGTCTCCCACTATAATTGTGTTACTGTCGATGTCCCCTTTTATAGCTGTTAGCATTTGCCTTATGTATTGAGGTGCTCCTATATTGGGGGCATAGATATTAACCATTGCGATATGTTCTTCTTGGATGGATCCCTTGATCATTATGTAGTGTCCTTCCTTGTCTCTTGTAATAGTCTTTACTTTCAAGTCTAATTTGTCTGATGTGAGTATTGCTACTCCAGCTTTCTTTTGACTTCCATTTGCATGGAATATCTTTTTCCATCCCTTCACTTTCAGTCTATATGTATCCCTTGGTCTGAAGTGGGTTTCTTGTAGGCAGCATATAGAAGGGTCTTGTTTTTGTATCCATTCAGCCAGTCTGTGTCTTTTGGTTGGAGCATTTAATCCATTTACATTTAAAGTGATTATTGACATGTGTGTTCCAATTACCATTTTCTGAATTGTTTTGGGTTTGTATTTGTAGGTGTTTTCCTTTTCTTGTGTTTCCTACTTAGAGAAGTTCCTTTAGCACTTGTTGTAAGGCTGGTTTGGTGGTGCTGAATTCTCTTCACTTTTGCTTGTCTGGAAAGCTTTTGATTTCTCCATGGAATCTGACTGAGATTCTTGCTGGGTAGAGTATTCTTGGCTGTAGGTTTCTCTCTTTCAGGACTTTCAGTATATCCTGCCATTCCCTTCTGGCCTGCAGAGTTTCTGTAGAAAGGTCAGCTGTTATCCTGATGGGTTTTCCCTTATATGTTGTTTGTTGCTTTTCTCTTGCTGCTTTTAATATTTTTTCTTTGTGTTTAATTGTCGTTAGTTTGATTATTATGTGTCTTGGTGTATTTCTCCTTGGGTTTATTCTGTATGGGACTCTCTGTGCTTCTTGGACTTGGTTAATTATTTCCTGTCCCATGTTGGGGAAGTTTTCCACTATAACCTCTTCAAATATTTTCTCAGACCCTTTCTTGTTTTCTTCTTCTTCTGGGATGCCTATAATTCGAATGTTGGTAGGTTTAAGGTTATCACTGAGGTCTCTGAGGCTGTCTTCTATTCTTTTTATTCTTTTTTCTTTTTCCTGCTCTGTGGCATTTATTTCCCCCATTCTATCTTCCAACTCACTTATTCGTTCTTCTGCCTCAGTCATTCTGCTGGCTATAGCATCTAGAGTATTTTTCATTTCAGTTATTTTGTTATCCATTGCTGTTTGTTTTTCTGAGTTCTTATGAACTGTTTCTTGTACTTTCTCTATTTTGTTATCGAGATTTTGTATCATTTTTACTATCATTACTCTGAATTCTTTTTCAGGCATTTTTCCTATGTCCTCCTCATTTATTTGGTCTTGTGGGTTTTTTTTCCTGCTCCTTTGCCTGCATGGGGTTTCTTTGTTTCCTCATGGTTGTCCAAGCTTTTGGGGTTGCTTGTCCTGGTGATAGAGGTGTTTATAGAAGACTGTCCAAGCCTCAGACTAATGTCCAAGTATTGGATTAAATGAATATTCAGTCTAGGAAACACATACATGTATAAGACACACAATTATTGAATCCGTTAGGACATAAGGCTCTAGAAAGACCTGACAGAACCCCAGTGTGCTATCAGATATTCAAAGAGAAACCCAGCAGAAATTGACAACTGAAACGCAACAAATCAGAGACAAAAGCAAAAGCAAACAAACAACAAATGACACCCTACACATACAAACATCAATCCAGGGAGATTTTGTAAGCTAGGATCAAATATAGAAATGAGCTGGAGTACCACCAGAGAGAATGGAGATTCTCAGAATGTAATTAGACAACTGTACTAAGAACTAAGATAAAGACAAAAGCCTAATATTAATACCAAGGCAGTGCATCATCTGGAGAATAGAGCAAGGAGTCTGAGCAGACCCTTAGGGTTGCTTATAAGTATGTTAAGATAAAATAAACTTAAAATGGCTGGAAGAAAGGGAAACAGAAGAGCACAGTGTGGTTGGAAATATGGAAATAAAAAGAAAGGAATAGAAATGTATAAAAGATAGGGATGAAAGGAAAGTATGTGAACTATATTGTCCATACTACCAAAAACTTAGCTAGATACAGAAGTATATAAAAAGGCAAAAAACTGAAAATAGAATAAAAATATCATTAAAAAATTATGTTATAAAACTTGTAGATCCCTTAGGACTAAGATTGTAATTAATAAAGAAAAAAAAAAGAGAGAGAAGAAAAAAAAAAATCCAGAACTGATCCCAGAATGGAACAGTTCAATAGGATCAATACTAATATTTCTGTTTCTTTAGAGTCTCAGCTGTAAGTGTCCTTCTACTCACCTTGAGTTTTTTTGCATTATTCTGTGACCAGAAGAGGTTCCTTTATTGTTCTCTGTAAGCGTCAGTGTGTGGGGAGGGAGAGGGTACAATAGTGGCTCCTTCCTCTGGGAGTGAGTGAGCAGTGGCGCACTGTTGTTTCAGTCGGGCTTGGAGGTGCCTGTTGCAGAGGGACGCCAGTGGCTCAGGTGTAAACAGAAAGTCTTGGAGTTGGGCCTCTCTCAGGTTTTTTTTGTTTGTTTGTTTTCTTGGCAGCCTCCCTGCTGCCGGCTTTCAAAGGGATTTTAATCTAGCCCCACCCGAGTGCCTGAGGGTGCTTGTTATCCCTGAGCACCTTAGGTGGCCCGCAGGGCGTCTCTCCACTGCCCGCTGCAGAGGTGCCTGTAAGAGAGAGAGAGGCTATGTGTGCGGCTCCTCCCCACCACCCGTGAGCCTGCAGCTTCCAGCCGCCATCATGGCCAGGCAGCTCTCAGGGATGGGCACTCCTCGCTGCAGACCTCTTCCCTCCTGTCCTCTCGGCCGATCACCTTATTGGCAACAATGTTTCTCACCCTGAACCAGCTCTCCGGTTCCCACGCTCCAGCTCCCGGACCCTCTGTTCAGCTGTAAATCCATGTCTCAGTCCGGGAACACTGAGCTGCGGTGCGGACCTTCCGTATGTTTCTCACTCCTTCGCATCTGCCACAGCTCCGCCACTTCACCCTCTTTGAGCCATCGTAGATGCCTCCCTACCAGTTATGTCGGGCTCCTTATGGTCCTTTCTGGTGTCTGAGGCCGTCTGCTGGTGTTCAGCTGGTTGTCTGTGGGAATTATTGCGTCCTTCTGTGCATTCCCAATGCATCTGTGGAGAGGGATGCATTCCACGTCCCTCTACTTCGCCGCCATCTTTTTCCATCCATTGCTCTTTTCCATTGTTTTCTTCATCTCTTTACTTCTGCTCTGATTTTTATGATTTCTTTCTTTCTACTAACTTTGCATTTTGTTTGCTCTTCTTTCTCTAGATGCTTTACATGTAAAGTTAGGTTGTTTATTTGAGATTTTTCTTGTTTACTGAGGTAAGATTGTATCACTATAAACTTCCCTCTTAGAACTGCTTTTGCTATAGGTTTTGGATAATTGTGTTTCTGTTTTCATTTGCCCCTAGGTATTTTTTGATTTCCTCTTTGACTTCTTCAATTATCCATTGGCAGTTTAGAAGCATATTGTTTAGCCTCCATGGGTTTGTGTGTGTGTGTGTGTGTGTGTTTTGTTTTTGTTTGTTTGTTTTGCAATTTTTTCTTGTAGTTTATTTCTAATCTCATAGTGTTGTGGTCAGAAAAGATGCTTGATATGATTTCAATTTTCTTAAATGTACCAAGGCTTCCTTTGTGGCCCAGCATGTGATCTATCCTGGAGAATGTTCCATGTGCCCTTGAAAAGAATGTGTATTCTGCTTTTGGATGGAATGGTCTAAAAATATCAATGAAGTCCATCTGCTCTAATGTACCATTTAAGGCCTGTGTTTCCCTACTGATTTTCTGTCTGGATGACTGTCCATTGATGTAAGTAGGGTGTTAAAATCCGCAATATTGTGTTACTGTCAATTTCTCCTTTTACACCTGTTAAAATTTGCCTTATATATTGAGGTGCTTCTATGTTGGGTGCATACATATTTACAATTGTTATATCTTCTTCTTGGATTGATCCCTTGATCATGATATAGTATTTTTCTTTGTCCCCTCTAAAGTCTTTATAAATTTATTTACTTATTTGCTTATTTATTTATTTATTGGCTGCATTGGGTCTTTGTTGCCTCACACAGGCTTTCTCTAGTTGCAGTGAGTGGGGGCTACTCTTCATTGTGGTGCATGGGCTTCTCTTTGCAGTGGTTTCACTTGTTGTGTAGCATGGGCTCTACATGCATGGGCTTCAGTAGTTGTGGCACACAGGCTCAATAGTTATGGCTTGCAGGCTCTAGAGCACAGGCCTAATAGTTGTGGCACATGGGCTTAGCTGCTCTGCAGCATGTGGGATTTTCCTGGAGCAGGGCTTGAACCTGTGTCCAATGCATTGGCAGGTGGGTTCTTAACCACTGTGCCACCTAGGAAGTCCCCTAAAGTCTGTATTTTAAAGTCTATTTTGTCTAATATGAGTATTACTACTCCAGCTTTCTTTTGATTTCCATTTGCATACAATACCTTTTTCCATCCCATCATTTTTGGTCTGTATGTTTCTCTAGATCTAAAGTGGGTCTCTTGTAGGCAGTGTATATATGGGTCTTTTTTTTTTTTTTTAATTCATTCAGCCAGTCTATGTCTTTTGGTTGGAGTATTTAACCTGTTTACATTTAAGGTAATTATCGATATGTATGTTCTTATTGCCATTTTATTAAATGTTTTGGATTTGTTTTTGTGTGTCTTTTTTCTTTTCCTCTTCTGTTCTCTTCTCTTATGATTTGAATACTATCTTTAGTGTTGTTTGGATTCCTTTTTCTTTTCTGTGTGCATATCTATTATAGATTTTGGGGTTTTGGTACCATGAGAGTTTGTTTGTTTGTTTATTTTGCCATACCATGCAGCTTGTGGGATCTGTTCCATGACCAGGATTGATCCCGGGCCAAGGCAGTGAAAACCCAGAATCCTAACCACTAGGCCACCAGGGAACTCCTTACCAGAAGGTTTTGATATAGCAATCTATATATATACAACATTGTTTTAAGTTGCTGATTTCTTACTTTCAAATGCATTTCAAATATCCAGCATTTGTACTCTCCTTTGTTGATTACTGGTTTTGATATATTTGTGTGTGAATGATTTCCTGCCTTTATTGGTTGTTTGCATTTACCAGTGAGCTTTCTTATTTTGTAATTTTCTTGTTTCTAGTTGTGGCCTTTTCTTTTCTGTTTAGAAAAGCTCCTTTAGCATTTGTTGTAAAGCTGTGTTGTGGTCCTGAGTTCCCTTAGCTTTTGCTTTTCTGTAAAGCTTTTGATTTCTTCATCAGATCTGAATGAGAGCCTTGCTGGGTACAGTATTCTTGGTGTAGGTTTTTTCCATTTCATCACTTTAAATATATCATGCCACTCCCTTCTGGTTTGCAGAGTTTCTACTGAAAAATCAGCACTTAACCTTATGGGGATTCCCTGTAGATTATTCGTTGCTTTTTCCCTTGTTGCTTTTAATATTTTCTCATTATCTTTAATTTTTCAATTTGATTACTGTGTGTCTTATTGTATTCCTCCTTGGGTTAATCCTGGATGGGACTGTCTGCACTTCTTGGATTTAGATGACTGTTTCCTTTCTCACGTTAGGGAAGTTTTTGGCTATCACTTCTTCAAATATTTACTCAGGCTTTTTCTTTCTCTCTTCTCCTTCTGGGACCCCTATAATGTGAATGTTGGTGCATTTGATTTTGTCCCAGCAGTCTTTTAAACTGTCCTCATTTCATTTTAATCTTTTCTTTATTCTGTTCCATGGCAGTGGTTTCCACCATTCTGTCTTCCAGCTTACTTATTCGTTCTTCAGCCTCATATTCTGCTATTGACTTCTAGAGTATTTTTCATTTCAGTTACTGTATTCTTCGACTGTGTTTAGTTGTTTCTTTATGTTTTCTAACTCTTTGTTTAAAAAAAATCTTGTAACTTTTCACTCTGTAATCCATTCTTTTCCTGAGGTCTTGGATTATCTTTAAGATCATTACTCTAAACTCTTTCTTAGGTTGATTTTCTTATCTCCACTTCACTTTGTTGTTCTTCTGGGGTTTTATCTTGTTCCTTCGTCTGGAACATGTTCCTCTGCCATCTCATTTTGTCTAAATTTCTATTTGTATTTTTATGTGTATGGAAGGTTAGTTATGTTTTCAGCTTTGGAGAAGTGGCCCTCTGCAGGGGATGTCCTATGTGTCCCAGAAGTACACTCCCCTCTTGTCACGCAAGGATCAGGGGCCAGCTGTTCCCAGGGTAATGTCTGGACTGTGTTTGCAGACTCAGTTCTGCAGGCCTCAGGCTTGTAGTTTTCTTCTGGTGTTTTACCCTTGGTGGGTGAGGCTGGTCTAGAGGCTTGTGCAGGCTTCCTGATGGGAGAAGCTAGTGCCTGTCCACTGAGGGGTGGAGCTGGATCTTGGCCATCTGGTGGGCAGTGCTGTGTCAAGGGGTGTGTCTAGAGGTGGCTGCAGGCTCAGAAAGTCTTTGGCAGCCTGTCTGCTGATAGGTGTGGTGGTGTCTCCACCCTATTGGTTATCTGGCCTGAGGCATACCAGCACTGGAGCCTACAGGCTGATGGGTGGGACTAGGTCTTGGTGCCAAAATGTCAGCCTCCAGGAAGGCTCACAGCAATGCATACCATTCTAGTGCCTCCACCACCAGTGTCCTTGTCCCCAGAGTGAGCCATAGCCACCCTCTGACTCCTCAGGACACCCTCCAAGACAAGCAGGTCGATCTGGTCCAGGCTCCTATGAAGTCCCTGCCTTTGCCATGGCTCATGGTGCACACAAGACCTTGTGTACACCCTCCAAGAGTGGAGTCTCTGTTTCTTCCAGTCCTGTGAACTTCCTGCAATCAAGCCCTGCTGGCCTTCAAAGCCACATGCTCTGGAGTCTCTTCCTCCAGACCCCACATCAGGCTCCCAGAATTCTCACTCCTGTGGGAGAACTTCATCCATATAAATGTTCTCCAGTTTGTGGGTCACCCACCCAGTGGGTACAGGATTTAATTATATTGCAAGTGCACCCCTCCTACCATCTTGTGGTTTCTTCTTTATGTCTTTGAAAATAGACTATCTTTTTTGGTAGGTTCCAGTCTTTTTAGCTGATGGTTTTTCAGCAGTTAGTTTTTTGGTGTGCTCATGAGAGGAGGTGAGCTCAAGGTCCTTCTACTCTGCTATCTTGTCCCGGAAGTCTTGAGTGAGATGTTTAATGATCCCTCCCACTTTATTATTGTTTCCATTTGTATGAAATATCTTTTTCCGTCCCCTCACTTTTAATCTATATGTATCTTTTGCCCTAAAGTCTGTCTCTTGTAGGCAGCATACTGTAGGTTCTTTTTTTTTTTAATCTAATCTGCTACTCTGTGTCTTTTGATTGGAACATTTAGTTTTTTGATCTTTAAAGTAGTTATTGACACATTTGTATTTATTGCCACTTTAAACCTTGTTTTCCAGTTGGTTTTGTAGTTCTTCTTTGTTCTTTTCTTTTTTCTTTGTTTTTCCTCCTGTGGTTTGATGGTTTTCTTTTGCATTATGCTTTGGTTCCTTTCTTTTCATTTTTTGTAAATCTATTGTATATTTTTGATTCGTGGTTACCGTGTTTTTCAAGTATCTACTTGCCTTAGACTGATGGTCATATAAGTCCAAACATTTTCTAATGATTCTACATTTCCTTACTCCCCTTTCCCACATTTTGTGATTCTGAAGTTCTATTTTACATCTCACTTTCATCCTTTTGCTGTTCACTGTAGTTACAATTACATTCACAAGTTTAAAAAAAAGTTTTTAAAATCTGTGTACTGGATTACTTAAGCAATCTTCAGTCCTTTTATGTGTTTTCCTTTCCTATTGTGTTTTCCACTTTCTATAGATTCTTGCTCCTTTATTTAGAGAAGACTTTTCAATACTTCTTTTAGGTTAGGTTCAGTGTTGCTGTGTTCTTTCAGTTTTTGCTTGTCTAAGAAATTCTTAGTTTCTCCCTCTATTCTAAAGGATAATCTAAAGGATAACCTAGACTATTCTAGGTTGTAGGTTTTTCCCTTTCAGGACTTTGAATATATCATACCACTCCCCTCTGGCCTGCTATGTTTCTGTGGAGAAATCATATGATAGCCTTATGGGGGTTGCCTTGTAATTGACTCTGTTTTTCTCTTGCTACCCTTAGAATCCTCTTTTTATCTTTTACTTTTGCCATTTTAATTATGATATGTCTTGGTTAGGTCTGTTTCAGCTCATCTTGTGTCAGACTCTCTGTGCTTCCTGTATCTGAATATGTGTTTCCTTCTTTAGGTTCGGAAAGTTTTAAGCCACAATTTTTTCAAATACATTTTTAATACCCCTTTCTCTTCCTTCTCCTTCTGAAATCCCTATCACACATAGGTTGCCATACTTTACATTATCTCATAGGCCTTATGTGTAGTTTTCTGGGTTTTTTTTTTCTTTTTGTCTTTTTTAATTGAAGTACAGTTGATTTACAGTGCTGTGTTCATTTCCAGTGTATAGCAAAGTGTGTTGTGTGTGTTTGTGTGTGTGTGTGTGTGTGTGTGTGTGTGTGTGTGTGTGTATGATATTATGGTCTATTACAGGATATTGACAATAGTTCTATGTGTTATACAGTGGGACCTTGTTATTTCATTTGTCTTTCTGTCTGGTAATCTGCTTTGGTGATTTCTATTATTCTATCTTCCAGATCACTTATTTGTTCTTCTGCATTATTTAGTCTGCTATTTATTGCCTTTAGTTCAATTTTTATCTCAGCAGTTGAATTGTCTAATTTTGATTGATTCTTCTTCATAGTTTCTAGTTCCTTGTTACAGAGATCTGCATTTCTGTAGATAGTCTTTCTTAATTCAGTTAGATTTTTATTATCTCTTTTTTGAACTCAGGGTCTGGTAGACTGGAGATGTCTGTTTCATTGTTTGTTCTTTGGGGAATTTCTCTTGTTCTTTTAATTGGGAGTAGATCCTCTGCTTTTTCAGTTTAGTTAAATGTTTGTGACTTTATGAATTTAGGAGAAACAGTTATCTACTGTGGTCCTGAAGGGCTGTTTTTATATGGGAGTATTCCTGTGTAGACTGTGTGAGTCCAGTATTTTTGGTGCACAGGCTGTTTTTGGTATGGGTGGATGCCTGTCATGTCTTTCCTCAGAGCTGCTGGCTGTTGTGCCCTGATAGGAGGTGTGTTTCATGTTGTGTGACCAGAGCCTGCACTGGATGTTGGGCAGGCCCCCTTTTTGCTCTGTGGCTGTCACAGCCCTGTTGGGGGTAGGGGCTGCTCCCCAGTTGTTGGAATAGAAGCCCCCAGATCCAGTTCTCAGCTGTGGTATGAGGTAGGTGGGACTGGAGTGCTACTGATGGGAAAAGTTGGCATGTATTCCTTCCCAGGGGCTGTCTGCCAGGAAGTTGGACTCTGATGCTGCCTGCCAACGAAAGTGTGCACCCACAAAGTACGCTGCTGCTGGTGCTACCCCTAGACCCACCCCCATTGCAGGAACTCCAATAATCAGCTTAAATGTCAGGTCCATGTTTATGCTATCAAAGCCCACCAGGGCTGGAGCTATGCCCCAACCTAGGGCACACTGACAGTGGAGCTTCTATGGCAGACCTGTGCTCTGTCCTGTGTGCACACTTAATGGTGACCTGGACCACACTCCAGGCCCTTTGGGCTGTCTCCGTGAAGCCAAACAGTCCTTTCCCCAGGTCTGTCCGCTGAGGCTTGAGTTTCAGCACCTAGCCACTCCATGCACCAGCAGCATATGGCTTGGGCTGGGAAGTGTGGCAACATCGCAGCTGTCAGTGCCAGTCCCTCTCTACTCTGCCTGGCAGCAAGCCAGCACCCACACATTTCTCTTAAGCAAATTCCAGACCGTTCCAGCTTCCTAAGAGTTGCAGTGGACCTTCCAACCAGTGCAGGAGGTTCCCAGGGTGAGGGGACCTTTCCTCTTTTACAGCTCCCTCTCAGGGGTGCAGGTCCCATCCTGATCCTTTTTTTTTCTTTCCCCCCCCTTTTTCCTACCTGGTTATGTGGGAATCCTTCTTGCAGCTTTGGTTGTGTGAAAGATCGTCCAGCTTTCAGTTGATATTATGTGAGAATTGTTCCACAGGTATATGCATTTTTGATGTGTTTTGTGGGGGGGGGGGAAGGTGAGCTCAATGGTGTTCTACTCCACCATCTTGATCTCCTCCTCACCTGACCTCTTTAAACCATTATTTCATTTCAGCTCATCTGCATGGACTTGGAGAAAATTGGGTCGCTGATAAGATGCCTAATGCAGCTCTTCTCCATCTCTCCCAATAGAAGAAGCAGTAACCCTTGTTTTTAAGAAAACATTCTTCCCCTGAATACTGACAACCTCCAGCACTAAGAGGAAAAGGGATAAGCTGAAGCTGGACTGAAAGAACTAAGGGCTCAGTTTGAAGAATCTACTCTGGACCCTTGAGGTAGGTCCAGCTTCCCTGAAGGGGGGAATCTTCTTGTGAAATGCCATCAGGGACAAAGGACTACAACTGATGAGTCCTTCTGCCTTGTTTGGTGTCATGTATAGGTCTTTACTTTCAAATGACATTCACTACAAATGCACACATTTAAAATATACAGTTCACACAATGACTTTCATGGGCCCTAGCCACTTTTGACTTCATGGGTCCCTTCATTCATAAAATATTTTAAAAGTACATTTTTGCCACACTCAGAAAGAATGTATTAGTATTATGTTAAAACATTTTGTTGACCTAAAAGAAAATTAACTTCTTATCTTAAAATGAATTAAAACCTTTTCCTGTGCTTCCTGGCCCCCTATGTGCCATGATGAGATAGAGGAGAGAGGGAAGGTGGATGGAGATGCAAGACGTGGGAGGAGTCCGGGGCCAGAGGAGGAGGGAGAACTGAATACCAAGGTGGTTTTATTCCCTGGCCCCAGAATGGCAGCCCATCTCTGCAACTCCCCCGTACCTGATGCTGCACAAACACATCCTGCCCTGGTCCCTTATCCTCCAGCTGCCTTTCTTCCCATATAAACAGCCTCTCATTCCTCCTCCCATGCCCTGCTTCTGGGGATTCTTTTCTTTTCCACTAGGTCTCTCCAATCTCAGGCCCAAATTCCTCACCCATAGCAGACTTGTCCCCACTAAACCCTCACCTGCACAGACGTTCATTGCTACCCTTGTCTTGTGGTTCTGGAGAGCCCAAAGCATAAATATCTCCCAAGAGAAAAGGAAGTGAAGCCAGATCTTCTCATGGAGTCATAGGGTCTCCCTGCTGTATTGACACAAGCAGTCCCAAGACATTCAGGTGGATTTCTGAAGATGTCAAACTTTAGTGGAGTGGGAAGTATGTACACAGTAAAGACATTGACTAGAGCTTTAATATGTAACCTTGAATCTATATATCCAACATATCACATACATTCAGTTTTGTTTTTTGATGTTCATATGAATTATATAGCCTGCATACTTTGCTTCATAGGTTTTTTTAACCTCAGAAAGGCTTGGATAGGCATAACACAGGACCTCAAAATTCCACTCCACGTTCTGTAATCTACTGTGTCCAGGACACTTGCACAAGTAGAGCCATATCTTTCTCTGTAAAAGAGCCCCAAGTTGGAAACAACTCAAATGTCTATCATTAATGGAATGGATAACTAAATTCTGGTATATTTAATTAGAAACAAAAAGGGAGGAATCACTGATGACTATTGAATCTATAATTTTTTAGTGAAAAAGCCAGATATAAGAGCGTATATACTGTATGATTACAAGTTAATACACAGAACTGGTTGAGGAGTGTATAGTAAACAAAATTATGACATAGAAAACAAACCAGGGGTTACCAGTGGAAAGAGGGGAGAGGAGAGGGACATAGGTGTAGGGGATTAAGAGATACAGACTACTATGTACAAAATAAACTACAAGGACATATCACACAGCACAGGGAATATAGCCAATATCTTATAATAACTGTAAATGGAGTATAACCTTTAAAAATTGTGAATCACTATGTTGTATACCAGAAACGTATATAGCATTGTAAATCAACTATACCACAACTAAAAACAGAAGAAAAAAACCCACGAATTTGTTTTCTGTATCTGTGACTATATTTCCTTTTTGCTATATATTTTTTAGATTCCACACATAAGTGATATCACACAGTATTTGTCTTTCTCTGTTTGACTTATTTCACTAAGCAAAATATTCTCTGGGTACAGACACATTGCTGCAAATGGCAGAATTCCATCCTTTTCATGGCTGAGTAATATTCCATTGTGTATGTGTATATACCACATATTTATTGCTTCATCTGTTGTTGGACACTTGGGTTGCTTCCATTTTTGGCTATTATAAATGGTACTGGTATGAGCATTGGGGTCCATGTATCTCTTTGGATTAGTGTTTTTGGTGATTTTTATATATGCACCCAAGAGTGAAAATGCTGGATAATATGATAGTTGTGTTTTTAGTTTTTTTTTTTTTTTTGGGGGGGGCGTGGGCTCCATATTATTTTCTGTAATGACCACATTAATTTGCATTCTCACTGGCATTGTACAAAGGTTCCCTTTTCTCCATATCTTCACCAACATTTGTTGTTTGTAAACATTTTGATGATAACCATTCTGATAGGTGTGAGATGATGTCTCGTGGTTTTGATATGCATTTCTTAGAGATGTTATTGGTGATGTTGAACACCGTTTCATGTGCCTGTTGAAAATCTATATGTTGTCTTTGGAAAAATATCTATTCAGGTCTTCAGTCTATTTTTAGATAGGGTTGTTTGTTTCTTTTGATAGTGAGTTATATGAGCTGTTTTCATATTTTGGATATTAACACCTTGTCAGCCATATTTGCAAGTTTTTTTCCCCATTCCATAGGTTGTGTTTTCATTTTGTAGGTGGTTTCCTCTGCTGTGCAAAAATTTTAAGTTTAATTTATTTTTGCCTTTATTTCTTTTGCTTTAGGAGACAGATACAAAGAAATATTTCTATGATTTATGTCAAAGTGTATGTTCTCTTCTAAGAGTTTTATGGTTTCAGGTCTTACATTTAGGTGTTTAATCCATCTTGAGTTTATTTTGTATATGGTGTGAGGAAATGTTCTAATCTCACTTGTTTACATGTAGTTGTCCACTTTTCCCAGCACCCTTTATTAAAAACTGTGTTTCCTCCATTTTTGCCTCCTATGTTGTAGGTTAATTGAGCATTGGTGTGTGGATTTTTTTCTGGGCTCTCTATTCTGTGCCATTGATCTATGTGTCTGTTTTTATGCCGGTATCATGCTGTTGTGATTACTGTATAGTGCAATCTGGGAGTGTTATACCTTCAGCTTTATTCTTTTATTCTCAGGATTGTTGTGGCAATTTTGGTCTTTTGTGGTTCCATATCCATTTTAGGATTATTTGTGCTAGTTATGTGAAATATGTCCTGGGTATTTTGACAGGGATTCCCTTATATCTATAGATTGCCTTGGGTAGTATGGCCATTAATATTAATTTTCCAACCCAAGAGCATGGCATATCTTTCTATTTCTTTGTGTCATCTTCAACTTCCTTCATCAATGTTTATAGTTTTCAGCATATAGACCTTTCACCTCCTTGGTTAAGTTTATTTCTAATTATTCTATTCTTTTTGACGTGATTTTAAATGGGATTGTTTTTAAATTTCTGATAGTTCATTATTGTATAGAAAAGCAACAAATTTCTATATATTAATCCTGTTTTCTTCAGTTTTACTAATTTCATTTATTAGTTCTAAGTTTTTTGGTGGATATCTTAGGGTTTTCTTTTTTGTTTGTTTATTTATTTATTGACTGTGTTGGGTCTTCGTTGCCACATTTCTCTAGTTGCAGCGAGCAGGAACTACTCTTTGTTGTGGTTTGCAGGCTCCTCATTGCCATGGCTTGTGTTGTTGTGAAGCATGGGCTCTAGGCATGTGGGCTTCAGTCGTTGTGGCACATGGGCTCAATAGTTGTGGCTCCTGGGTTTTAAAGCACAGGCTCAATAGTTGTGGCACATGGATTTAGTTATTCCACAGCATGTGGGATCTTCCTAGAGCAGGGATTGAACCCGTGTCCCCTGCATTGGCATGCAGATTCTTAACCACTGAGCTACCTAGAAAGCTAGGTTTTTCTATATAAAGTATCATGTCATCTGCAAATGAGACAATTTTAATTCTTCCCTTCCAATCTGGATGTCGTTTATTTCTTTTTCTTGTCTAATTACTATGGCTAGGACTGCCAATACTATGTTAAATGGAAATGATGAGAGTGGGCATGCTTGACTTGTTCTGGAATTTAGGGGCAAGGCTTTCAGCTTTTCACTGCTGAGTATGATGTTATCTGTAAGTTTGTCATAAATAGCCTTTATTATGTTGAGATATGTTCTATCTGTACCCACTTTGAGAATTTTTAACATAAATGGATGTTGAATTTTGTCAAATGCTTTTTTTTGTGTCTCTTGACATGATCATGTGGTTTTTATCCTCCCTTTTGTTAATGTGGTGTATCATATTGATCAGCTTTTGCCTGTGTTGAACCATCCTTGCATCTCTGGAATAAATCCAACTTGATTTTGGTATATGATCCTTTTAATGTGTTATTGGGTTCTATTTGCTAATATTTTATTAAGGCTTTTTCATCTATATTAATCAAAAGTACTGCCCTGTAATTTTCTTTTTTGTAGTGTCTCTGTCTGGTTTTGGTATCAGGGTAGTGGTGATACCTTAAACAATGAATTTAGGAATGTCCCATCCTCTTCAATTATTTGGAATAGTTTAAGAAGGCTAGATGTTGGCTCTTTTTTTATAGATTTGGTAGAATTCCCCTGTGAAGACGTCTGGTCCTGGACTTTTGATTGGTGTGAGTTTATTTATTATAAGCTCAATTACACAACTAGTGATCAGTCTGTTCAAATTATCCATATCTTCTTGATTCAATATTGACAGGTTGTGTGTTTTTAGAAATTTGTCCATTTCTTCTAGATGGTCCAATTTGTTGGCACATAGCTTTTCATATTAATGTCATGATTTTTTGTATCTTTGTGGTATCAGTTGTTATTTCTCCTCTTTCATTTATTATTTTGTTGTTTGGGTCCTCTCTCTTTTCATTTTGGTGAGCCTGGCTAAAGGTTTACCAATTTTGTTTTTCTTTTCAAAAAGTCACCTCTTGGTTTCATTGAACTTTTCTATTTTTTACTGCTTTTTTATTTATTATCTTTCTGATCATTGTTATTTTTTTCCTTCTGCTAACTTTGGGCTTGGTTTGTTCTTTTTCTTTCTTTTATAATATTTATTTATTTATTTATTTATTTATTTATTTATGGCTCTGTTGGGTCTTAGTTGTGGCATGTGAGATCTTTTGTTGTGGCACTTGGGCTTCTCTGTAGTTGTGGTATGCAGGTTCCAGAGCACACAGGCACAGTAGTTGTGGTGTGTGGGTTTAGTTGCCCCAAGGCATGTGGGATCTTAATTCCCTGACCAGGGATCAAACCTATATCCCCTACATTGGAAGGCATATTCTTAACCACTGGACCACCAAGTCCCCTGTTCTTCTTTTTCTAATTCCTTTAGGTGGTAGGTTAGTATGTTTATTTGAGATTTTTCTTGTTTCTTGAGGAAGGCCTGTAATGGTCTACATCTCCACCTGAGAACTACTTTTGCTGCATACCATGGGTTTTGGAGTGTAGTTTCCACTTTCGTTTGTCCCAAGATATTTTCTGATTTCCTCTTTGATTTCTTCGTTGAACCATTGGCTTTTTAGTAGCATGTTGTTAGTCTCCATGTGTTTGTTCTTTTCCAACTTTTCTCTCAGCAATTGATTTCTAGTTTCATACAGTTATGGTTGGAAAAACTGCTTGATATAATTTCTGTCCTCTTAAATTTGTTGAGATTTGTTTTGTGGTCAGCATGAAATCTATCCTGGAGAATATCCTGTGTGCACTTGATAAGATTGTGTATTCTGCTGTTTTTGGATGTAATGTCTTAGTATCTGTTAAGTCCAGCTGCTCTATTGTATCATTTAAGACTACTATGGAGTTATTAATTTTCTGTCTGGATGGTCTGTCCATTGATGCAAGTGGGGGGCTCAAATTCCCTTACTATTATTGTATTTTTTTTGACATACAATAAACTGCATATATTTAAGGTGTACAATTTGATTTTTTTTCTTTAGTCCATGAGAGGTTTGGTTAGTAACAATAAAGAGACATTATTTCAGCACCTGCAATTTTCTTCGTAGTGTCCTACATGTTACAAGGGCTTAAAAACAGTCACATGAAGGTGAGCACAAGCTTTTTCCTGTGATTCTTTGAATTTTTTGTTTGTTTGTTTTGGCGGGGGGTTCTTTGTTTTGTTTTGCTTTACAGGGACTTGCATACATATTTCTAAAAATGAAAAAATCAGGAGAGTAGAGATAAGCATCTGAATTAGTCCCTATCACTGCATATTAGCAGATTACAAAGGGTGTTTAATGCAATGCACATTTGTTATCAATGTTCTATAGAGCAAAAGTCTGGAATGGCGTGGCTGTGTTCTCTGCTCACACAATTGGCCAGTATGTCCTACCCACCTGAATAGGGCTGATATTGACCAGGTTGTGGTGTCACCATCTCCCACGAGGGTCTGCCCTCATGGTCCCGTGCTCCTCTGGGATCCTCTTTATTGACCTGAATTCTATCCCCCACAATTTCTTGCAGCTCACCTGAAAGAAAGTGGCTTAGGAGAAAGCCTGGAACTGTTGAGGCCCAGAACTGATCTCTGCCATCTCTTTCTCCAAGAAGAGAATAAAATAACAGAGGTCTTCATAAAACATGACCCATATGAGGGCTGAGATGCCCCAGTGATTAGAGCAAGGGAGAAAATCTAAAAGACAGTGGAGACACTAAAAGCCCAGACTGGGGAATCAAGGTCCTCTTTATTTTTCATCTCAGGTGGGGACACTTCTTGGGAAAGGGGACATTTCCTCTTGAGAGGCCACCATGACCAGGGACTTGTTTTGATCCAGCTGAATCATTCTTATTTCCACTAGGCTTTTGGGATCTACATTCTAGACTTTATTTAATGGTCAGGCTTTTTCTTTGCATGAGAATCTCCCTGGAATTTTAGCCTGAGATGCAGTTTCTTGGGCCTCATCCCCAAAAGCTTTTAACAGGCCCTGTAGTGACTGTGATGTAAGTGTTCTTTAGTTGTGCAGCCAGTTCCCAAGGATTGGAACCCTGTCTGCTGCATGATACCACAGTTACTTATACAAGGTTAATGCTGCCTTCTCTGTTTTACATGATACATTCTTCTCTATTATACATGAGTTCAATATGTTCAAAGAGGGTAATGAAATCATCACATGACACATACGTGGTACTTGGTGGAGTTGGTGTTTACATTTTGGACGGCTTTTCCTAGGACTGTGTTTTTATTGCTTTAGCACCGACCTAGGATAAAATCTGAATGGAAATATGGTTGGGACTAGAAGACATTGGTAAAAGTTAGTTACTCTTGGTACCTGGTATTTACCTGCTTGACAAATATTTAATGAATGTTCTATCTGGCAGGCTCTTGAGGAGGCAGGGGAGGAGGGGTCAACAAGGCACACAGAGCGCCTGCTCTCAGGAAGATGACCTCTAGCACAGGAGCCAGATGTTTTACAGAGAATCACATATGTATATTAATAATGACTGTGATGTACTTAATACTTGTGTGTTCCTTAGTTCTATTGTGTCAGGAGGATTGAACACTGAGTATAAATATGGGACTGTTGAACAGTGATTAAAAAATTATTTTTATAAATCGTCCTTAGATATTTTTGTTTTAATGGTGGAAATACATATTTTGATCTAGTGTCCCCTGAAACTCAACCATTGTTGGTTCGTGGCGCTCATGGATAGAAAAGCCTGTGGCCAAGACTTACTTGTGTGGTGGCTCTGCTGCCACCAAGTGGTGTGGGAATGTGGGAATCTGCATATCTCTCTGGGCATGATTTTCCTCATCAGTAAGATAAGGCTGTTATTCAAAATTTCCAAAGTCCCTTCCTGTTCAGCTTTTTTTTTTTTTTTTTTTTTTTTTTTTTTTTTTTTTTTTTTACTTCTCAGTGGATGAAGGACTGAGATGTGTGTTAAATGTGCCTAGGAACTGCAGGCAGATTCTTGTTTGTGTGTCTCCTGCAGGAGCCTGAACTGAGTCCATACACTGAAAACACAGAACTGAGGCAGGAGATGTAAGAAAGAAAATCAGCATGTTTGGAAGATAAGAAAAACCCAAAGGAAAGAAAGGTAATGGTGGAGGAGGTAGTTGCCAAGGAAGGTGAGAATAAGGACCAGTTGAGTTCAGAAAAATCAAGAGAAAATGAAGAATGCACACAGCATTATCCAGATCCTCAAGGAGCAGCCTGAGCTGAGCGGGTAAGCCTGGGGGAGTAACTCCACAGTGGACTTGTGTATATGCCAGGGAGATCCACAGGATGGATGAGGGTTGGTCTATACTGCTGGGAAGCACCAGTTCCAAGAGGAGGGGGATACACCATGAGGCTCTACCCTAGACACCACAGTCTCGAATTGGATCTGCCCTCACGTGGATGCCCACCAAGTAAGTGTGGGCTAAGATGGACAAATGATGTTTGGAGAAGAGTCGGAGATGTTCATTCTTACTCTAAATAAAGGGCCAGGCTAATGGGACCCTTCCATCTGAAACAGAGATAGTAATAATATTCTGCATTTACGGTTTGGAAGGCTTTACATACAATATCTCTTAAATATATGGAGAGTGTTTAATTTGCCTTATGCTGTGTTAAGTACATGGAGTTCAGTTATCAGTAAGATTTCCCTAAGGAAATCAAAGCACTGAGAACAAATACAAATTGACAGTTTTAACAAAATGTGGTGGCCCTCCTCAGTGGGGGTGTTGTGGCAGCCCAGAGGATGTGAGGGTAGGCTGAGGACATCTCTTCCTAATGACAGTGAACCATTGAGAGGAATCCCTGAGAACAATTGTGTCTTCATCAGAGTTACTACAGGTGAGTGTCATAGGACAAGGATAATGTAGGCAGTCTTCTCCCTAAGGAAAGGGATTGCTACATCTGGGAGAAATCAGAGCATCCCCAACAGGACAGTTGGACAGGAATGTAGTTGAGATGATTGGAGATTTGCAGCCGCTTTTATTCAATCAGTGAACTAAAGTAGCTGAGAACCTGCACAGTTCTTGACTCAGTGACAGGATTCATAAACATAGAGGAATAAAATATTATCCCAAATTTTCATGGACCTCTCCATCTAGTAACAGGGAAATCATGAGAGATATAGTGGTGGTGGGTTCAGCTAGGCATGGTCTGCTAGGCATGATCTCTTGGATGGTCTTGGTCTTCCTTCTGTTTTCCCAACAGCTATATGGTCTCTCCTGGTCCAAGAACCCTGGTCCTCAGTTAGCTTTGAGCCTCTCAGGATACAGCTAACACCTGTGCTCCAAGTTGGCTTAAATCAGTCAACACTGCCAAGGTCTCCAGAGAAAACTGCTAATATCAGTAGCTACTGACTATGTCCTGGCCAGTTGGAGAAATAACAAGGCAAGTTTAGTATGTCTTAAAGTTTTATACTTGCCATAATGATTAGTGATTAACTGTTTTCTCCCTGAGAAGTTAAATGCTTTCTAGACTTCAAGATTCTCTTAATATCAAAAATAATTTAAATATTGACCATATTCCTAGCATTGAAGAACGTGATGTTTTAACCCCAATTTTTAGGTCAAATGACTAAAATAAAAAAGGAGTAAAGCAAACTCCAAGTTTGCAGTGAGACTACAGGAAGGGCTGGGACTAAACTCCTAGCTTTCAATATTCAAGTGGTTGAAAAACCCACTGACTTTTGTTCTCTTGATAAGAATAACCTAACACTTCCTAATTCCCTCCATTTCTTATTCTATCAAGTTCTATAAAATATAGCATTTCTGCTTATCTAGATAACTTGGATTCTAAATTAATTGAGCTCCAACGAAAGCATTTACTGAGCCCTTGTGGGTAAATCATTGCTAATTCCACTGGGGGATACAGAAAGAGGGTATATAAATCTTTACTGAAAAGAGTTTAAAGGTGACGGTTCTCAGCTCAGCCTGGGTGTCTGTAGGTGAGAATGTCAATAGCAGATACCAATAGGCTCCTCCTGATCAAAGGGAAGATACGGCGAGGAGAAATGACAGTGCCTAGCTTTCTACCTCCTGAAGAGTCTGGTCAAGAGCATCTAGAGAATCTCCTGCAGAAAGTGTCCTGGGTGCCAACTGTCATCCTTGACTGTCATTAATTCTTAATATGGGATCCCTCCTTGTGTTTCATTTCATAGATTCTATTTAGATTTTAGCAAATTCAAGAGAAAAGACAGAGGGATAGACTTGAATGAATAATGCGTGATTGGGCAATGATGAAAAAATTAGGATCACACTTAGTAAGTGAGGTTTTAGGGAATACAATGCATCAGTGGAGTTTAGTGTCATGTATTGAGAAGAAATTTACTGTATTTAGCAGTATCTAATGACTTGTGAAGGCAACAGGTTCCTCAAGTGAACCAAATGATGGCCCTATCTACCAAATAAGGCAGAGAGCAACTCACTTCCATTGGTTTTATGGAAACAAGAGGCCCTTTAATGCACTTAGATAAGTCAGGAGTCTCTGGACATGGACAGCTAACATCTGGTCCACAGGATCCCAGACATGTTATCTTGACACCTGCTTCTTTACAAGGCAAGTTCCAAGAGAAGGACCACAGTATGCTCTCGTGGCTTCCTGGGGGAGGCACACAAGGATCCCTTTGTTCATGCTAGGGTAGGTCTGAGAAAACCATCCCATATGTCACATTCAGACCAATTGAAAGTTCAAAGTCATAAGTTACTGGGGTCCCAAGTACACTGACTCCGCTGCAAACTTCACATCCTCCGTCACATGCTCTTTGTCTTGCATGAGATTTCTACCATTATAGGCTTTTGAGAGGGAAAAAAAGCCACATCTGGAAAAAAGAAAACAACATAATCTAAAGAGACTAGTACTTGTGCAATTTTGTGGACATCAAGGGAGGACTTCTAGGGTTCTACTTTGGCTTTGTCTTGATTTGCTGTTCTAGATTGTGCCTTTTGTTAGTGTCTTAATTTTACTAAACTTTGTTGACCTTAGAAAAGGTGTTTGTTTATTTCTTTTGTTTTTTGTTCCAGTATTAGTTGGCACCTAATTTAATAGTATTGTGACCAGCAGAATAGTGGCCTCCCAGGATATCCCTGTTGCAATTCATGGAACTTGTGAGTATATCACATCACATAGCAAAGGAGACTTTGCAGATGTGATTAGACCTTGAGATGAGGAAATTCTCCTGGACTGTTCAGGTGGGCCCCATGTAATTACATGAGGCCTTAAAAGTGGGAGGTAGAAAAGAAAGTCAGAATGATGTGTAATGAGAAGAACTCTATCTGCTGTTGCTAGTATTGAAGATGGAGGAAGGGGCCATAAGCCAAAGAATGTGGGAGGCCGCTAAAATTTTTTTAGAAAAAGCAAGGAAACAGATTATTCCCTAGAGCCTCCAGAAGTTAAGGCAGCTCTGTTGATCATTTGATTTTAGTCCAGTGAGATCTTTGTTGGACTTCTAAACTATAGCTCTGAAATATAATAAATGTGTGTTCTCTTAAGCCACTAAACTTGTGATTACTTGTTACAGCAGCAATAGAAAACCAATTCAAGTATCTCTTTCATTCACATTAGCAGTATGAAACCCTGCATACATTCTTCAGCTTGTTTGTCTGTCTTAGATTCACAGATCAAGAGATATTTGTACACGTTTGAAGCATTATATTAGGTAACTGCCATCTTCTTTCCTTTCCATTTTTTTCTAGGGGATTCTCACTCTATTTTCTGCACAGGATCCAACATGGTTCTTATTTGAATTAATGGCAAATCTGAAGACACAGGTAGCCACACAGGTTGATTTCTTTTGTTTTTCAGAATGGGCTCTTTCTCTGACACATGGAAGGAAAGAATATAATTTATGAAAAGTTAAATATTGGAGAATCATCCATTTAAAAGATATATTTTTAGCAACTTTTTTTTTTTAGAGTGAAGTACTACTTTTCAAAGAGTGAAACACCAGAATGGCTTTTAAGACTTTCCCCCCAAATAATTTGTGACCAGATCCTGACAAGGTCTGAGATTTATATGATTAAATGCTGTTGCTTTCATAAATGTTATGTCCATACAATGAAGTTCTTAGAAGTAATATTTGAGTTCTCCATTGATTACTGATCATATCATCAATGCCTTCCAGCCTTGGAGGCACAGGGATGAGGGAAGAATTGCTGGGATGCTTGAATAACTGCAGGGCAAGAGGCACTCAAATTTGCCTACTTTGTCTTTAAGTAATACTTCATAGTTTGGCTGACTTTTCATCCATTCTGCTGATTCTTCCAATGAGTTCCTCTGTATTGACAGCCAGGGGCGCTCATGGAAAATACTTAAAAAGACCAAGTCTAAAAGCAGAAGTCGAGGTCACTCCATCTACTGTGAAAGTGGAGCATGTGTCTACCTCAGGGCTGAGTCTACTGATGAATCTTATTGTTATTGTTGGTGGTGGTTGTGATGTTCATGGTTGAGTTTTTTGTTCATGTTGTTGCTTTAATTTATTACTGTCTCTAGGATATAAATGCAGGGTGATAGTTTTATTTTAATTCTGGAAGGCAAAAGAACATAACTGAGAACTTTTTCCCAAGGAATGTTTTAAGATCTCTATGTCAATATTTATGGTGTGACTTATACACTTTTCAATTAAAGTTTCTTAATGAAAGGAAAATGTATTTATTTATAGTTTTGTTTCAGTGTGATAGAACTATATGTTTTAAACTATGGTCTGCAGCCCACCTGCATCAGAATCACCTGGGGAACCTCCAGACTGTTTTCCATAGAAGCTGCATCATTTTACATTTCCTTCAATAGTTTAGGAGGGTTGCCTTTTCTCCACACCCACTGCAGCATTTATTATTTGTACGCTTTTTTTAAAGCTCTTTATTGGAATATAATTGCTTTACACTCTTGTACCAGCTTTTAAGGTACACCAAAGTGAATCAGCTGTATTTATACATATATCCCCATATCCCCTCCCTCCCACGACTCCTTCCCACCCTCCCTGTCCCGGCCCTCTGAGGCAACACCCATCATCAAGTTGATCTCCCTTTGTTATACAGCAACTTCCCACTAGCTATCTATTTTACAGTTGGTAGTGTATATAGGTCTATACTACTCTGTCACTTCATCCCAGCTTCCCCTTTGCTCTCCGCCCCCTCAACCCCGTGTCCTCCAGTCCATTCTCTGCATCTGCATCCTTATTCTTGCCCTGCCACTGGGTTCATCAGTACCTTTTTCTTTTTTCTTTTTTGATTCCGTATATATGAGTAAGCATACAGTATCTGTTGTTCTCTTTCTGGCTTACTTCACTCTGTATGACAGACTCTAGGTCTATCCACCTCATGACATATAGCTCCATCTCATTCCTTTTTATAGCTGAGTAATATTCCATTGTATATATGTGCCACATCTTCTTTATCCATTCATCTGTCGATGGGCATTTAGGTTGCTTCCATGTCCTGGCTATTGTAGATAGTGCTGCAATAAACATTATGGTACATGTTTCTTTTTGGATTATGGTTTTCTCTGGGTATATGCCCAGGAGTGGGATTACGGGATCATATGGTAGTTCTATTTGTAGTTTTTTAAGGAACCTCCAAACTGTTTTCCATAGTGGCTGTACCAACTTACATTCCCACCAACAGTGCAGGAGAGTTCCCTTTTCTCCACACCCTCTCCAACACTTATTGTTTCTAGATTTTGTGATGATGGCCATTCTGATGGGTGTGAGGTGATACCTCATTGTGGCTTTGACTTGCATTTCTCTAATGATTAGTGATGTTGAGCATCTTTTCATGTGTTTGTTGGCCACCTGCATGTCTTCTTTGGAGAAATGTCTATTTAGGTCTTCTGCCCATTTGTGGATTGGCTTATTTGCTTTTTTTGGTGTTAAGCTGCATGAGCTGCTTGTATATTTTGGAGATTAATCCTTTGTCTGTTGCTTCATTGGCAAGTATTTTCTCCCATTCTGAGGGTTGCCTTTTAGTCTTGCTTGTGGTTTCTTTTGCTGTGCAAAAGCCTATAAGTTTCATTAGGTCCCATTTGTTTATTCTTGATTTTATTTCCATGATTCTAGGAGGTGGGTCCAAAAGGATCTTGCTTTGATGGATGTCATAGAGTGTTCTGCCTATGTTTTCCTCTAGGAGTTTGATAGTGTCTGGCCTTACATGTAGGTCTTTAATCCATTTGGAGTTTATTTTTGTGTATGGTGTTAGGAAGTGTTCTAATTTCATTCTTTTACATGTAGCTGTCCAGTTTTCCCAGCACCACTTATTAAAGAGGCTGTCTTTTCTCCATTGTATATCCTTGCCTCCTTTGTCATAGATTTGTTGACCACAGTTAATCTCTGGGCTTTCTATCCTGCTCCACTGATCTATATTTCTGTTTTGGTGCCAGTACCATATTGTCTTGATTACTGTAGCTTTGTAGTATAGTCTGAAGTCGGGGAGTCTGATTCCTCCAGCTCTGCTTTTTTCCCTCAAGATTGCTTTGGCTATTCAGGGTCTTTTGTGTCTCCATACAAATTTTAGGAATTTTTGTTCTAGTTCTGTAAAAATGCCATTGGTAATTTGATAGGGATTGTGTTGAATCTGTGGATTGCTTTGGGTAGTATAGTCATTTTCACAATGTTGATTCCTCTGATCCAAGAATATGGTATATCTCTCCATCTGTTTGTGTCATCTTTGATTTCTTTCATTAGTGTCTTGTAGTTTTCTGAGTACAGGTCTTTTACCTCCTTAGTTAGGGTTATTCCTAGGTATTTTATTTCTTTTGTTGCAATGGTGAATGGGATTGTTTCCTTAATTTCTCTTTCTGATCTTTCATTGTTAGTGTATAGAAATGCAAGACATTTCTGTGTGTTAATTTTGTATCCTGCAACTTTACCAAATTCATTGACTAGCTCAAGTAGTTTTCTGGTGGCATCTTTAGGATTTTCTATGTATAGTATCATATAATCTGTGAACAGTGACAGTTTTACTTCTTTTCCAATTTGGATTCCTTTGATTTCTTTTTCTTCTCTGATTGCTGTGGCTAAAACTTCCAAAACTATGTTGAATACTAGTGGTCGAGTGGACATCCTTGTCTTGTTCCTGATCTTAGAGGCAATGCTTTCAGTTTTTTCATCATTGAGAATGCTATTGGCTGTTGGTTTGTTATATATGGCATTGATTATGTTGAGGTAGGTTCCCTCTATGTCCACTTTCTGGAGAGGTTTTTGTTTTGTTTTGTTTTGTTTTTTACCATAAATGAGTGTTGAATTTTGTTGAAAGTTTTTGCTGCGTTGAGATGATCATATGGCTTTTTTTGTTTTTCCTAGAGGCAAGAAATTTAGTTTCTTTGGGGACTTCCCTTAAGATTATATGGTTTTTATCCTTCAATTTGTTAACATGATGTATCACATTGATTGATTTGCGTATATTGAAGAATCCTGCATTCCTGGGATAAACCCCAGTTGATCATGGTGGATGATCCTTTTAATGTGCCATTGGATTCTGTTTGCTAGTATTTTGTTGAGGATGTTTGCATCTATGTTCATCAGTGATATTGGCTTGTAACTTTCTTTTTTTGCAACATCTTTGTCTGGTTTTGGTATCAGGGTGATGATGGCCTCATAGAATGAGTTTGGGAGTGTTCCCCTCTGCTATATTTTGGAAGAGTTTGAGAAAGATAGGTGTTAGCACTTCTCTAGATGTTTGATAGAATTTGCCTGTGAAGCCATCTGGCCCTGGGCTTTTGTTTGTTCGAAGGTTTTTAATCACAGTTTCAATTTTAGTGCTTGTAATTGGTCTATTCATATTTTCGATTTCTTCCTGGTTCAGTCTTGGAAGGTTGTACTTTTCTAAGAATTTGTCCCTTTCTTCCAGGTTGTCCATTTTATTGGCATGTAGTTGCTTGTAGTAGTCTCTCATGATTGTTTATATTTTTGTGGTGTCAGTTGTTAATTTCTTTTTCACTTCTAATTCTGTTGATTTTAGTCTTCTCCCTTTATCCTCGGATGAGTCTGGCTAGTGGTTTATCAATTATATTTATCTTCTTAAAGAACCAGCTTTTAGTTTTATTGGTCTTTGCTATTATTTCCTTCATTTCTTTTTCTTTTATTTCTGATCTAATCTTTATGATTTCTTTCCTTCTGCTAACTTTGGAAGTTTTTTGTTCTTCTTTCACTGATAGCTTAGGTGTAAAGTTAGGTTTTTTATTTGAGATTTTTCTTGTTTCTTGAAATAAGATTGTATTGCTAAAAAGTTCCCTATTAGAACTGCTTTTGCTCAATCCCATAGGTTTTGGGTCATCATGTTTTCATTGTCATTTTTTTCTAGGTATTTTTTGATTTCCTCTTTGATTTCTTCAGTGATCTCTTGGTTATTTAGTAGCATATTGTTTAGCCTCCATGTGTTTGTAATTTTTACAGTTTTTTTTTTTCTGTGATTGATATGTAGTTTCACAGCATTGTGGTTGGAAAAGATGCTTGGTACAATTTCAGTTTTCTTAAATTTACCAAGTCTTGATTTGTGACACTAGATGTGATCTATCCTGGAGAATGTTCTGTGTGCACTTGAGAAGAAAGTGTATTCTGTTGTTTTTGGATAGAATATCCTATAAATATTGATTAAGTCCATCTTGTCTAATGTATCATTTAAAGCTTGTGTTTCCTTATTTATTTTCTGTTTGGATGACATGTCCATTGGTATAAGCGGGGTGTTAAAGTCCCCTACTATTATTGTGTTACTGTCAATTTTCCCTTTTATGGCTGATAGCATTTGCTTTGTGTATTGAGGTGCTCCTATGTTGGGTGCATACGTATTTACAATTGTTATATCTTGTTGGATTGATCCCTTGATCATTATGTAGTGTCCTTCCTGTCTCTTGTAGCATTCTTTATTTTAAAGTCTATTTTTTCTGATATGAGTATTGCTACTCCAGTTTTCTTTTGATTTCCATTTGCATGGAATATCTTTTTCCATCCCCTCACTTTGAGTCTGTATGTGTCCCTAGGTCTGAAGTGGGTCTCTTGTAGACAGCATATACATGGGTCTTGTTTTTGTATCCATTCAGCCAGTCTGTGTTGTTTGCTTGGAGCATTTAATCCATTTACATTTAGGGTAATTATTGATTTGTATGTTCCTGTTACCAATTTCTTAACTGTTTTGGGTTTGTTTTTGTGGGTCTTTTCCTTCTCTTGTGTTTTCTACCTAGAGAAGTTCCTTTAGCATTTGTTGTAAAGCTGATTTGGTGGTGCTGAATTCTCTTAGCTGTTGCTTGTCTGTAAAGCTTTTGGTTTCTCCTGAAAATCTAAATAAGGTCCTTTCTGGGTAGAGTAATCTTGGTTGTAGGTTTTTCCCCTTCATCACTTTAAATATATCCTGCCACTCCCTTCTGGCCTGCAGAGTTTCTGCTGAAAGATCAGCTATTAACCTTGTGGGGATTTCCTTGTCTGGTATTTGTTGCTTTCCCCCTGCTGCTTTTAATATTTTTCTTTGTGTTCAATTTTTGTTAGTTTGATTAATATGTGTCTCACCATGTTCCTCCTTGGTTTTATCCTGTATGGGATTCTCTGTGCTTCCTGGACTTGATTAACTATTTCCTTTCCTATGTTGGGGAAGTTTTTGACTATAGTCTCTTTAAATATTTTCTCAGACCCTTTCTTTTTTCTTCTTCTTCTGGGGTACCTATAATTCAAATGTTAGTGCACTTAATGTTGTCCCAGAGGTCTCTGAGACTGTTTTCAATTCTTTTCATCCTTTTTTCTTTATTCTGTTCCATGTGAGTTACTTCCACTATTCTATCTTCCAGCTCACTTATCTATTCTTCTGCCTCAGTTATTCTGCTATTTATTCCATCTGGAGTGTTTTTAATTTCAGTTATTGTGTTGTTCATCACTGTTTGTTTGCTCTTTAGTTCTTCTAGGTCCTTGTTAAACATTTCCTTGTATTTTCTCCATTCTACTTCTGAGATTTTGGATCTTTAATATCATTACTCTGAATTCTTTTTCGGGTAGTTTGCCTATTTCATCTTCATTTATTTGGTCTTGTGGGGTTTTATCTTAGTCCTTTGTCTACAAGATATTTCTGTGTCTTCTTGTCTAATTTATAGTATTTGAGATCTCCTTTCCCTAGGCTGCAGGGTCGTAGTTCCTCTTGCTTCTGTTCTCTGGCCCCAGTGGTGAGATTGGTCCAGTGGCTTGCATAGACTTCTTGATGGGAGGAACTGGTGCCTGTGTTCTGTTGTGTGGGGGTGAGTCTTTTCTCTCTGATGATCAGGGCCATGTCAGGTGTTGTGTTTTGGAGTGTTTGTGAGCTTAGGGTGACTCTAGGTAGTCTGTGCTGATGGGTGGGTTTGTGTTCCTGTCTTGTTTGTTGTTTGGTGTGAGGTGTCCAGCACTGACAGTTGGGTGGAGCCAGATCTTGGATTCAGATAAAGGCCTCGTGAGATCTCTTGGTGATTAATATTCCCTGGGGCTAGGAATTTTCTAGTGGTCCAGCATCCTGTGCTCAGTTCTCCCCCCCCTCCCCGCCCAGAGATTCAAGCCTGATATCTGGTCAGGGAACCAAGGCCCCTCAAGTCACTCATCACAGCAATAAAGGGGATTAAAATTAAAAAGGCTAAGAAAACCCTAGACAAATGATAAACAGTAAAATCAAACAAACAAAAACAGAAACAAGGAAACATGCACATACACAAAAGAAACAAAAATAGAAACAAATAAAGCCAAAAGAGAACAATCAGAGAAACAAAAGAACCCAAGAATGAAATCAAACGATTAAAAAGAAAACTAAGAAAAACACAAAACAAAATACAAAAGCAAAGTGCCAACTGAAGAGTAAAGCAAAGAAACAAACCAATAAAAATGATTTAAAAAAAAAAAACAAAGAAAAAGGGGAAAGAAAACAGGACAAGACAAAAGCAACATAGAAATATTAAAAAAAATTTAAATATAGTAATAAAAAGGGAAAAACACAGAAAAGCAAAGTAGAAATGGGAATATTAAAAAATATATATATATTAAAGAAAACTAGAAGAAAAAATAAGGGAAAAGAACACAGAACAACAGAGAAACAAATTAAAAATAGAAATACATTTTAAAAAATGTTAATAAACATGAAGATCCCAAAAGCCTAAATTAAAAAAAAATACTAAAACAATAACAAAAAGCCCCAAACCGGCAACATAATAAATCAGAACATAATAAAAATGTTAGTAATAATTATATTTCCCTGAGGTCTCAGCTATAAGTGTCCTTGCATATGCCATGATCCACAATCCACCTCTGCCTCCCCAAGAGGCCCTCCTCTGTCTCTGGGCTGGTCCCTGGACCTACTGTGGACCCTGTGGGGACCACTGAGACTCTCATCTGGCCCAATTCCTGTGTGTGCTTGCCCCTAAAGTTCACAGCTGCCAGAGCTAGACCATTTTCATTTGTGGGAACACTCATTGTTTACTCAGATATTCCATAGACACAAGGTCTACCTAGCTGATCATGAGGACTTAGTCTGCAGCTTGTGCAGCTGATGGAAAGATTTTCAATCCTCTTCCTTAGTCGCCCCATCACTCGGGTTCAGCTTTGGTTTTATCTCCACCTTTGCGTGTGATCCACCCACAGGAGCCTGGTCCTGAGGCTGCCCTGGAGCTCTTGGGTCTGCCCCAGTAAGAACAGGGTGCAGAGGTGATATGACTGCTTGGATCACAGGAGCTCCAGTGGCACCAAATGTGCAGGAAGCCAGTGGCCACAGGCACAAAAGATATGGCCCTAGTGAGGGCCTTTTCTGGGGTAAGGCATGTGAGGGCCAGCCCTGGCTGGGCTTTTTCTGGAGCCTGGAAGCAGGCTTGTGAAGGCTATCCCTGAGAGGGCTTCTTTTATTGTCTGTCAGCAGACATTGGCATGTCAGGGGAGAGAGAGGCTACAGTAGTGGCTTCACCCCTGCGTGTGACTCAGCAGTATCACCCTGCTTCCATGGCAGTCTGGTCTTCCTCTGAAGGCATTCCATGCTGTGGTTTTCCTCCCTCCCAACCCCTCAGTCCGTCTCCCCACAGCCAACAGCAATTCTCACTCCAGGCTTGTTCTCCAATACCCACACTCCGGCTCCCATCCCCCTCCCACACCTGTGAACACATGTCCAGTCCAGGGAACATAGGGCCATGGAACGGACCGTCTGTGTAGTTCTCACTCTGCTTCATCTGCCACAGATTGGCCACTTCATCCTCCTCTGACAGCCTCAAATGCTTCCCTTATGTCCCAATCAATCCCCCTGTTGGAACAGGGGTTTCCCCAGATTCAGGAATTGCTCTTCTGCTTCAGCTCCCCCACCCTGGTGTGCAGATCCCGTCCTGCTTCCTTTCCTCCTCCTTCTCCCTTCTTTTTTTCATTCTACAGTTTTGAAGGGATATTTCCAGTCCTTTCTGGTGTCCAAAGTCTTCTGCTACTGTTCAGCTAGTGTTCTATGAGAATTGTCGCATCTATAGATGCATTCCTGATGTCCCCCTACTCCTCCATGTCCCCCTACTCCTCCACCATCTTCCTTTGTTGAAGATAGACTGTAGGTGTGTGGGTTTATTTCTGGGTTCTCTGTTCTGTTCCACCGATCTATGTGTTTGTTTATGTTTTAATACCATGCCCATTTTGATTACTATCACTTTGTAGTATTGTCTGAAGTCTGGGAAGTTTATGCATCCAGTTTTGTTCTTTTTCCTCAGAATTTTGGCAATTCTGGGCCTTTTGTGGTTCCACATAAATTTTAGGATTATTCTAGTTCTGTTAAAATTATCATAAGTATTTTGATAGGGATTGCATTAAATCTGTACAGTTGCTTTGGGTAGCATGGTGATTTTAATAATATTAATCTAATGCAAGATCAGGAGCTATCTTTCCATTTCTTTGAATCATATTGTTTCCTTAATAATGTTTACAGTTTTCAGTGTATAAGTCTTTCACCACCTTGATTAAGTTTATTCATAGTTTGTTGGGTTTTGTTTTTTGTTTTTGGACAGGATTTTATTTTATTTTTTTAAGCTCTTCACTGGAATATAATTGCTTTACACTATTGTGCCAATTTTTGAGGTACACCAAAGTGAATCAGCTGTATTTATACATATATCCTCATATCCCTACCCTCCCATGACTCCCTTCCACCCTCCCTATCCTGGCCCTCTAAGTCATCACCCATCATCGAGTTTATCTCCTTATGTTATGCAGGAACTTCCCACGAGCCATCTGTTTTACATTTGGTGGTGTATATATGTCAGTGCTACTCTCTCACTTCACTTCATCCCAGCTTCCCCTTTGCATCCCCCCCACCCGTGTCCTCAAGTCCGTTCTCTACATCTGCATCTTTATTCTTGCCCTGTTAGACAGGATTTTAAATGAGACATTTTTTTTACTTTCTCTTTCTGATATTTCATTGTTAGTGTAAAGAAATGCAACAAATTTCTGTATATTAATCTTGTATCCTGCTGCCTTACTGAATTCATCTTTTAGTCCTAATCATTTGTTTGTGGAGTCTTTCAGGATCTCTATATAAATATCTACAAATACTGACAGTTTTACCTCTTCCCTTCCAATTTGGATACATTTTATCTCTTTTTCTTGTCTGATTGCTGTGGCTAGTACTTCCAATACTATGTTGAATAGAAGCGGTGAGTGTGGGCATCTTTGTCTTGTTCCTGAATTTAGTGGGAAGGCTTTCAGCTTTTCCCCATTTGGTATTATGTTGGCTGCGGTTTGACATAAATGGTTTTTATTATGTTGAGGTGTGTTCCTTCTATACCTACTTTGGTGAATTTTTATCATAAATGGATGCTGAATTTTGTCAAATGATTTTTCTGAATCTATTGAGATGATCATTTGTTTTTGTCTTTTGTTTTTGTGGTGTATCACATTGATTTGTGTGTGTTAAACCATCCTTGCAACACTGGAATAAATCCAAATTGATTCTGGTGTATGATCCTTTTTATGTATTGTTGGATTCAGTTTGCTAATACTTTGTTGAGGATTTTTGTATCTATATTTATTAAAGATATTGGCCTGCAATTTTTTTTCCCACATTGCATGGCTTGTGGGATCTTAGTTCCACAATCAAAGATTGAACCCATGCCCTTGGCAGTGAAAGCATGGAGTCCTAACTACTGGATCACTAGGGAATTCCCAGTAATTTTCTTTTTTGTAATGTCTTTATCTGGTTTTCGTATCAGGGTGATAGTGTCTTCCTAGAATGAATGTGAGAGTGTTTCCTTGTCTTTAATGTTTTGGAATAATTTCAGAAGGATATTTATAAGTTTTTCTTTGTATGTTTGGTAGAATACCCAGGAAAGCTGTTCGATCCTGGACTTCTGTTTGCAGGGAGTTTTTAAATTTTATTTTATTTTATTGGGGTATAGTTGTTTTACAATCTTGTGTTAGTTTATACTGTACAGTGGAGTTCTCTGTGCTATACATCAAGTTCTCATTAGTTATCTATTTTATACATATTTGTACATATGTGTAAATCCCATTCTCTCAATTCATCCCACCTCACCCCTTTCCCCACTTGGTGTCCATACATCTATTCTCTACATCTCTGTCTCTATTTCTGCCTTGCAAACCAGTTCCTATGTACCATTTTTCTAAATTCCACATATATGCATTAATATTATTTGTTTTTCTCTTTCTGACTTGCTTCACTCTGTATGACAGTCTTTATATCCATCAACAGACAAATGGGTAAAGAAGATGTGGTGCATATATACAATGGAATATTACTCAGCCATAAAAAGGAAAAAAAATTAGGTCATTTGTAGAGATGTGGGGTTTTTTTTTTTTAAATTACAGATTCCACTTTACTTCTAGTGATATGTGTCTTCAAATTATGTTTGTTCTTGACTCAGTTTTGGCAGGCCATGAACTTCTAGAATCTTGTCCATTTCTTCTAGGTTGTCCAATTTGTTAGCATACAACTGTTCATAGTATTCTCTTAAGATTTTTTGTTTTTATGTGCTATCACTTATTATTTCTCCTCTTTCATTTCTTATTTTTTTATTTGAGTCCTTTCTCTTTTCTCCTTGGTGAGCCTGGCTAGAGGTTTGTCAATTTTTGTTTATCTTTTCAAAGAACTAACTCTTGGTTTTATAGATTTTTTTGTTTTTTAATCTCCATTTATTTCCTCTCTGATCTTTATTATTTCCTTCCTTCTGCTGACTTTGGATTTTGTTTGTCCTTCTTTTGCTAAGTCTTTTAGGTGTTAGGTTATGCTGCTTGAGATTTTTTTTTTTAATGTTTCTTCAGTGAGCCTGTATCATTATGAATTTCCCTCTTAGAAGAAGAGGGAAATTTCTATCTTAGGATGCTTTTGCTGCATCCCATAGATTTTTTTAAGTCTTTATTGGAATATAATGGCTTTATACTCTTGTACCAGCTTTTTGAGGTACACCAAAGTGAATCAGCTGTATTTATACATATATCCCCATATCCCCTCCCTCCTGTGACTCCCCCCCACCCTCCCCATCCCGGCCCTCTAAGGCATCACCCATCATCAAGTTGATCTCCCTTTGTTATACAGCAACTTCCCACTAGCTATCTATTTTACAGTTGGTAGTGTAAATATGTGTACACTGCTCTCTCACGTAGTCCCAGCTTCCCCTTTGCCCCCTGCCCCCACAGCCTCATGTCCTCCAGTCCATTCTCTGCATCTGCATCCTTATTCTTGTCTTGTCACTGGGTTCATCAGTACCTTTTTTTTTTTTTTTTTTTAGATTCCGTATATATGAGTTAGCATACAATATTTGTTTTTCTCTTTCTGGCTTACTTCACTCTGTATGACAGACTCTAGGTCTATCCACCTCATTACATATAGCTCCATCTCATTCCTTTTTATAGCTGAGTAATATTCCATTGTATATATATGCCACATCTTCTTTATCCATTCATTTGTTAATGGGCATTTTGGTTGCTTCCATGTCCTGGCTATTGTAAATTGTGCTACAATGAACATTACGGTACATGTTTCTTTTTGGATTATGGTTTTCTCTAGGTATATGCCCAGTAGTTGCATCCCATAGATTTTTGAAAGGTTTTGTTCTCATTTTCATTTGTTTGAAGGTATTTTCTGATTTCTTCTTTTGATTTCATCATTCACCCATTGGGTTTTTAGTAGCATGTTGTTTACTCTCCATGTATTTATCCTTTTCCCATTTTTCTTTCTGTGATTGATTTCTAATTTCATACCATTGTGGTCAGAAGAGATGCTTGAAATAATTTCTATCCTCTTAAATTTGTTGAGGATTCTTTTGTGACCTAGTATGTGATCTATCCCAGAGACTATTCCTCATGAAATTGAAAAGAATGTGTATTCTGGTTTGTGGGTATTTTTTGTTTTTATTTTGTTGGTTTTCTGGATGTAGTGTCCTGTAGATATCAATTAACGCCAACTGGTCTGTTGTGTCATTTAGGACCTCTGTTGTCTTATTGATTTTCTGTCTGGAAGATCTGTCCATTGATGTTAGTGGGGTGTTAAAGTCTTCTACTATTATTGTATTCCTGTCAATTTCTCCCTTTATGTCTTTTAGTATTTGTTTTATGTCTTCAAGAGCACCTATATTGGGTGCATATATGTTAGTGAGTGTAATATCTTCTAGTATTGATCCTATTATCATCATATAGTGTCCTTCTTTGTCTTTCTTTATGGACTTTGTTTTAAAGTTTATTGTGTCTGATATGTGTTTTGCTACCCCCACTTTCTTGTTGTATCCATTTGCATGGAAATATCTTTTTCCATTCCCTTACTTTTAGTCTGTGTGTCTTTCACCCTGAAGTGTCTATTGTAGGCAGAATATTGTGGGTTTTTTTTAAATCCAATCTGCCACTCTGTCTTTTGATTGGAGCTGTTAGCCCATTCACAAAGTAATTATTGATAGGTATGTACTTATTGCCATTTAAATCCATATTTTCCAGTTGTTTTGTAGTTCTTTGTTCATTTCTTCTTTTTTGTTTTTCTTTTGTAGTTTGATGATTTCCTTTTATAGTATGCTTGAGTTCCTTTCTTACTGATTTTTGTGAATCTATTATGTATTTTTTATTTGTGGTTACCCTGGTTTTCAAGTATGTTGACCCATAACTATATCTACTTGCTTTAAACTGGAAATCATACTAGTTCAAACACATTATAAAAGATCTACATTTTTACAATCCCCTCCCCCACATTTTGTGACTTTAATGTCCTATTTCATATCTTTGTGCTTATCTTCTTACTGTTACTTGTATTTATAATTGCCTTCATCATGCTTTTTTATTGTTTAAAATCTCTACTGCCTTATTTAAATGATCTTCAGTCCTTTTATGTATACCTTTCATATTGTGATTTTCATTTTCTATAGATTCTTGCTTCTTTTCTATTTAGAGAAGACCCTTCAATATTTCTTTTGGGGGAGGTTTAATATTGCTGAATTCTTTTAGTTTTCACTTGCCTGGGAAACTCTCTCTCTCTATCTATCCTAAGTGATAATTTTGCTGGGTATAGTATCCTAGGTTGAAGGTTTTTCCCTTTCTGAACTTTGAATATATTATGCCACTCCTTTTGGCCTGCAAAGTTTCTGCAGAGAATTAGCTGATAGTATTATAGATGCTCCCTTGTAACTGACTCTCCATTTTTCTCTTGCTGCTTTTAGAATCCTCTCTTAAACTTTTGCCATTTTCAATATGATATGTCTTGGTGTGAATCTGTTTGGGTTCCTCTTGTTTGGGATCCTCAGTGCTTCTTGTATCTGGAGTTCTGTCTCTTTCTTAGGTTTGGAAAGTTTCAAGCCATAATTTCTTCAAATACATTTTCAATCCCCTTTTCTCTTTCTTCTCCTTCTGGAATCCCTATTATGTGAAGGTTGGCACGTTTCCTATTGTCCCATAGATCTTGTATGTTGCCTTCGTTTTTAAAAAATTTGTCTTTCTGTCTCCTCTTCTGATTGGTTGATTTCCATTAGTCTATCTTCCAGATCACTTATTCATTCTTCTGTATCATTTAGTCTGGTATTCATTGCTTCTAGGTTGGATTTTTATCTTGGCAATTGAATTGTACATTTTTGACTGGTTCATTTTTATAGTTTCTAGATCCTTGTTACAGTGACCTGCATTTCTGTTGATAATTTTTCTTAATTCAGTTAGCATTTTTATTACCTCCTTTTTTATTGAAGTATAATTGATTTGCAATGTGTTAATTACTGCTGTACAGCAAAGTGATTCAGTTACACATTTATATACATTCTTTATATATTCTTTTCCATTATGGCATATAATAGGATATTGAATATAGTTCTCTGGGCTATATAGTAGGACTTTGTTGTTTATCCATTCTACATATAAAAGCTTACATCTGCTAACCCTAAACTTCCATTCCATACCTCCACCAACACCCTCCCCCTTGGCAACCAAGAGTCTGTTCTCTGTGTCTGTGAGTCTGTTCCATAGGTAGGTTCATTTGTGTCATATTTTAGATTCCACATATGTGATATCATATGGTATTTGTCTTTCTCCTTCTGACTTCACTTAGTATGATCATCTCTAGCTGAATCCATGTTGCTGCAAATGGCATTATTTTGTTCTTTTTTATGGCTGAATAGTGTTCCATTGTGTGTGTGTGTGTGTGTGTGTGTGTCTGTGTATGTATCTCACATTTTCTATATCATATCTTATGTATCCATCCATCTATTGATGGACATGGACATTTAGGTTGTTTCCATATCTTGGCTACTATGAATAGTGCTGCTATGAACATAGGGGTGAATGTATCTTTTTGAATTATAGTTTTATCCAGATATATGCCCAGGAGTGAAATTGCTGGGTAATATGGTAATCCTATTTTTAGTTTTCTGAGGAACATCCATACTGTTTTCCACAGTGGCTGCACCAACTTAAACTTCCACCAACACTATAGGAGGGTACCCTTTTCTCCACACCCTCTCCAGCATTTGTTATTGGTAGACTTTTTAATGATGGCCATTCTGACTGGTGTGAGGTGGTACCTCATTGTAGTTTTGATTTGCATTTCTCTAACAATTAGCAATGTTGAGCATTTTTTCACATGCCTATTGGCCATCTGTTTGTCTTCTTAGGAGAAATGTCTATTTAGGTCTTCTGCCCATTTTTTGATTGGGTTGTTTGTTGCTGTTTTTGTTATTGAAGGTAGGAGCTCTTTGTATATTTTGGAGATTGAGGTCTTGTCAGTCGCATCATTTGCAAATATCTTCTCCCATTCTGTAGGTTGTCTTTTCATTTTGTATGTGGTTTCCTTTGTTGTGCAAAAGCTTGTAAGTTTGATTAGGTCCTATTTGTTTATTTTTGCCTTTATTTCTATTAAAAGACTGACCTAAGAAAACATAGGTATGATTTATGTCAGAGAATGTTTTGCCTATGTTCTCTTCTAGGAGTTTTATGGTGTCATGTCTTATGTTTAAGTCTTTAAGCCATTTTGAGTTTATTTTTGTGTATAGTGAGAGGGTGTGTTCTAACTTCATTGATTTATGTGCAGCTGTCCAACGTTCCCAGCATCACTTGCTAAAGAGACTGTCTTTTCCCATTGTATTTTCTTGCCTTTTTTGTCAAAGATTAATTGGCCATGGGTGTGTGGGTTTATTTCTGGGCTCTCAATTTTGTTCCATTGATCCAGATGTCTGTTTTTGTGCCAATATCATGCAGTTTTGATTACTATTGGTTTGTAGTATTGTCTGAAGTCTGGGAGGGTTATGCCTCCAGCTTTGTTCTTTTTCCTCAGAGTTGCTTTGGCAATTCTGGGTCTTTTATGGTTCCATATAAATGGTAGGATTATTTGCCTACTTATGTAAAAAATGTCATGGGTAATTTGATACGGATCACATTAAATCTGCAGATTGCATTGAGTAGTATGGCCATTTTAACAATATTAATTCATCTAATCTGAGAGCATGGGATAGCTTTCCATTTCTTTGAATCATCTTCAGTTTTCTTTATTAATGTTTTATAGTTCTCAGCAAAGAAGTCTTTCACCTCTTTGGTGAGGTTTATTCCTAAGTAGTGTATTTTGGGGGTTGTAATTTTAGAAGGTATCATTTTCTTACATTCCATTTCTGATATTTCATTGTTGGTGTGAAGAAATGCAACCAATTTCAGTATGTTAATCTTGTATCCTGCTAACTTGCTGAATTTGTTTATCAGTTCTAGTAGCTTTTGCGTGGAGTCTTTAGGGTTTTCTATATATAGTATCATGTTATCTGCATATAATGACAATATTACATTTTCCCTTCCAATTTGAATACCATTTCTTTTTCTTGTCTGATCACTGTGGCTAGCACTTCTAATACTATGTTGAATAGAAGAGGTGAGTGTGGGCATCCTTGTCTTGTTCCAGATTTTAGCAGGAAGTCTTTTGAGTAGTATATTGGCTGTGGGTTTGTCATAAATAGCTTTTATTATCTTGAGTTTATTACCTCCTTTTTGAACTCCAGGTCTAGTAGACTTGTGAGGTCTGTTTCATTATTTGTTCTTTCAGGGGATTTCTCTTATTCTTTTAATTGGGAGTAGATCCTCTTCCTTTTCATTTTACTTAAATTTCTCTGTCTCTATGATTTTAGGAGAAATATTTATCTACTATGGGAGTGTCGCTGTGTAGCCTCCATAAGTCTAATATTTTTGGTGTGAGAGCTGATTTCAGTAGGGATGACAGCCATGCCTTTTCTCTGTGTGTGCTGGCCATTATCCCCTTGTTAGCAGCGTGTGATTGGTGGTGTAGTATCTATAGCCTGTGCTGGATGTGAGGTGGAGCTTCCTCTCTGCACCATGTCATGGCCTGGTCAGGGGCAGGGTGTGCTCTCCAGTTGTTGAAGTAGAAGCTTTGAGGGCTGAGTTTGATCAGACTCTGTTGCACTTGGGTACATGCCCTGCCCCAAAGGAGGTGAGTGCTGAAGCAAGTGAGGCCTGTGTGGTCACAGAGGACCTATTCTCCACCTGTGTAGGCATCTACAGCTCCACTCAGAGGCAGCCCAAGATGGTGTCCTTATTGTGTTTGTTCCACATCTAGTGTAAGACTGTGGTGTGGAGTGAGCTGGGGCTGGAAGTTGGGGGGTTGTGACTGTAGGGATTGAGATGGCTGCACTGCCACCTGAGATCTAGGCTGCCTCTCTGGCAGACTTCACCCAGGACCTGTCTGCCCCAGATCTAGTGCAAAGCTGGAAGCCCAACCACTGTGTACTCCTGAGTGTGCTCACAATGGCTGTTGCAGCCCCAACTGGACCACACCCCAGGCCCTCTGGGCTGTCTCTGCCTAGCTAGATCATGTCTTCTCCCAGGGCCTGTCTGCTCAAGATTCATTGGTTGGCCCTTGCACACTCCTGTTTTGCCACCTCCCACACTAATGTCCACCACGTCTACACCTGTCACCCTGAGCCCTTGCTGACTATGGCGTCTGAGGCCACACTTGGGTCACACCCCATGTGTCCTGGTCTGTCTCTGTACAGCTAGATTGAGTCACTGCCAAGATCTTGTGCCAGGTTGTAGCATGGAGTGAGTGGGGCCAGGGTGTTTGCCCCTTCGGATTGGGAAGTACAGCAAGGAAGGTGCTCCTGATGCAAGACTCTCTGCCCTGATTGTTGACAAAGCCAGCATGTACTCTTGGTGAGTAGAGTCTAGCCTTCTCCAAAACTTCTGTCTCAGCAGATGTCCCAAGAGGCAAGGGGGCCTGGCCAATCCATATAGGATCTCATGACTGGGATACCCAGATTGTGATTCTACCTGCTCACTCCCCAGAGCCAGGGTCTACCCTTGTGAACCCTTTCCTCCTTGCAGATGCCTCTCAGGGACCCAGGTCCTGACCTGATTCTTTTTTTTTTTTTTCTGTCCTACCCAGTTACAAGCAGATCTTTCTTGTAGCATTAGTTTACAGGAGTTCTTCTGCCAGTTTTCAGTGAGAAGTGCTCTACATGTCAATGTATTTTTTGAGGTGTTTGTGGGGGATGGGAGCGCCACATCCACCTCCTCCACCATTTTGATTCTGTTTCAGATGGTGAGCTTTTAAATGACAGTTTGTCTTTCCTATTTCTACACTTTCGCCCTGAGGACTGGTATAGAAATTAGAAACTAAGCAGGTAAAGAAAACTTTATTTCTTTATACACATTTTGCTTTAATAACCACCAAAAAGACTATTTCATTTCCTTTCACTGACCCTGTCCACCATTTATGCTGGCCTTCAACATATCGCTATAGCAACATATATAAATATATATCATACATTTATACACACATACTCACATTCGAAAGCACTGTGGAGACACAGACTAGGCTTTAGCACAACTGGGGCCCCCTCACATGTCACTTAAAAATGATCACTGGTTTGCTTTACACAAGACTTTCAGTGGGCTTGGTGTGGCCATCAGTCCCAATTTCGCAGAGAGAAGTTGGGATGACAAAATAGGACAGCATATTTAGAGTAAGGTCAGTACACTTTTTGGAGATCATAATAGAATAGAAATAGGAGATCTAGGCTAAGCATGAGATGGCATTTGGAAATCATCACTTTCACCATGTGGATTCAAAGCTCTCAGGTGCTGCCGTGTAGACTGACCCCAAGCGTAACTGTGACCCAGCTGTACTGACCCAGGTCAGGTCATCAGGGCCCTGCCAACACTGTCCTGCAGGGCACTGCTGCTCAGTCCTGTGCTTTTAGATCTGCCGTGGAGCTCCAGTGTCGGGACCACATGCTCCACTGCTGGGGAGCAGGGCCCATTTCCCCTGAGTTGACCTTCTGGGGATAGGTGATGAGGGGTGAGAAATGTACTGTTCCTGGTTCCCATGCCCCTTGGGTGTTCAAAGCAGTGTCACAAGGTCCTTACAAACTGTGCCTGTTTTGCTTAGTGCTGGGCCCAGTGGTCCTTGGCTGGTTATTCCTCAACCGCAGGAAAGCCCCTCTGCCTTTCACCCTGCCCCAGCAGGCCACATCTGTGACTCCTTCCAGACCCTCCAGCAGGTGTGGAGGAGGGGGGCCCAGATCCTCCTCAGCAGACAGGGAGCTGTGAAGAAGGGGGGCAGGCCCATCCTTCCTGCTGTTTGGAGGACCTCTGGTGGCTTCGCTTCTTGCCTGGCTCCTGGAAGGCAAGGGTCACAGGACTGGAGTGCGTGGCAGAGCCCTTAGGGATTTCACCTGGAGGCCAAAAGAACACAATCAAATTTTGTCCATTATCAGGCCTTGCTGGTGGCTAACTGAGGCTGGAGCGAGCGCTGAGTGGTGACAGAAGCCAGAAGCATGGTGAGAGCCTGTCAAGAGGATGAGCTAAGGGGTGGGCTGAGGTCTGGAGGAGCAACTGGTGCCACCAGGTTAGAGGACAAGCTTCCCACCACCTCCTGTGGTCATATCTCTGCTCAAAGCCACTGCACACCGGGAAGCCAGATCCTACCACCTCCTCTTCAGGTTCCAGTTCACTCTCCAATTCACTTCGGAGCAAAAGGATGGCTTTTGTGATTGCTCAGGAAAAGACGTGCTTAGTATGAAACAGGCACATATAGACAGCCTGTTGTAGGGAGGAGAGGACATTTTGCATGGAGGTCCCCCTGTTACATTCACGTTCTGTTTACTTGATGAGGAGAGGGAGGGGCCAGGTCAGCAGGGACCTCAGAGTTCATCTAAGTCTAGTGCCACATCTTACAGATGAGGGTCAGTGGGCTCATAGAGATTGGGTCTCTGTGAGAGACCACAAAGCCACACAGGCAGTTAGTGAGAAGCCTGGGATTAGAACTCAGGCTTCGGGATCTTTCCAATGGCCTAGGGGAAGTGGGAAGGATACTTCCAAACTGGGGAAGCCAGCGGGTAGGAGAGGCTGTTGGGTTACCTTTGCTGGGACAGGAATAAGGCTTTACAGAGGCAATCTTGTAAGTATTCTTCTAGAAAGGCTCAGGAAAGAAAGGAATCATCAGAGAAAAACAGAAGAAATTAGAAAAAAAAAATCCAAACCAAAACAAACAAACAAAAAAACAGAGTTAAATTATGGCCCAAACTATTTTCACACTGTGGGGTCAACATTCCCTTAGGTTACAATTTACGAACATTCCTAGGAATACACACAATTGCTTATGGTAAAGCTTTAAAGTCCAAGGTAAAAGGTTTAATTTTGATTTCTAAGCCATTTCTAAGACCTCAAGTTTTTCTTCAAAGTGGTTGCTAAAGAATATGTTAGTGTTTTAAATGAATGTAGAGAAATGTCTACCATATAGATAATATCTTTCCCTTTAAGTTTCAGTTTTTACTTATTACCAAATTCTCTTTTAGATCACTAAAACCCAACAATTTTCTTTTGTGTTGTTGCTTAAAGAAAAATATGTCAAAATTAAATGGCTGCTTTCAGCCCAATAGTGTGCAGTGAAATCAACTTATTAGGTTGCATCTTTCCATAATTTTTTCACATAGTGGTTTAGGAAACCCCAGAACACATGAGTGCCCTCAGGATCCCTTTACTGAAAGCTCACAGGGCAGACTCCATATGTCCTCTGACCTCGATCATCAACTGAACTGCATTTCTCCCCACTCCTGACCTGGCATAAAAGAAAGAGAATTGGGATAAAGAGAGAAGATTATGGCAAAGTGAGAGTCAACTGAGAGGTCAGGGGAGATTGCCGATTGGAGTGGGAGGGCTGATGGGGATGGAATCTAGAGGGATGCTCACTGAGGACCTGTGCTCCTACAGATGGACCAGCAGTCTCCTCCTGGAAGGTCAGAGCAGGTCAAGGATCACCTGCACACTCTGATGACACATGGTAATAAGTTTGGGGTGGGCTCTATGGCTCTGACTGTTGCAATGGTTTCCTTACCTCCAGATTAGTCCTTGCCTTCTTTAAAACATCATGTGTCCTGGTCACTGAAACAACAAAACAGCCCCCAAAGGCAAAATTACCAGCATGGCCTATACTTGCCTTATGTGTTCTAAAGCCTGTCTTTTTTTTTTCTTTCTTTTTTTTTTATTATTATTTTTTGGGGGGTACACCAAGTTCAATCATCTGTTTTTATACACATATCCCCGTATTCCCTCCCTCCCTTGACTCCCCCCCCACCATCCCTCGAGTCCCCCCCACGCTCCCCGTCCCAGTCCTCTAAGGCATCTTCCATCCTCGAGTTGAACTCCCTTTGTTATACAACAACTTCCCACTGGCTATCTATTTTACAGTTGGTAGTATATATATGTCGGTGCTACTCTCTCGTAAAGCCTGTCTTACTGGCCACTCAGCTCGGGGTCTCCTGCTGCCTGCCCCCTTTCAACTGCCTGCATCCCCTCCTCTGCTTCCATGATTACTGATGGCACAGGAGGTTCAGGGACATCATATCAGTCTCCCCCATCCCCTAGGCTCTCTGGTCACTGTCCATTCACAGCACAAGGGGGGAGCCTGGAAGGGTCCCCTCATTCCCTGCCCCATTCCCTGGCTGGGAGCACCCACACTGGCTGAAGATGAACTGCTCCAAGCTCTCCTTCTGCTGGTTGGCGGTCTTCAGATGCTCAGCTGTGCTCTGAAGGAGACTCTCCTGTCTGGATAGTTTGGTTCTCAGTTCCAGAAGCTCCCTTTTCATGGACTCTCCCTGGGAAGAAAAACAGGCTCTCTGTCAGAAGGCATAAGCACCCTGTGTTTCGTGGCTCTTTACAACTCTAAATAGGGTTCTACAATCTTCTTAACTATTTCTGGATCAGATTCCCCTCGTTAAAGCCTCTCAAACCCTCCAGCTGGTGATGGCTCAGGATGGGCCATGAGGTGGGAACACTGAGGACCTGGAAGCCCCCGTGCAGATTAGCACAGGCTACACGCCTGTTGCTGCAGAGAACCTGACTCCGGGCCACACTGAAACCCAGCTGTGAACAAGAGCTCCGATTTAGTGCTGACATGGTTATATCACTTGGGCATCACAAGTAAGACTTGATCATTAGGAATATTATGCCTGAGAGACAGGTCTGACCTGAGAGAGTCAGCAAGTTTGTAAATGTATCTGGGAACCTCAAGATGGGAAAACACTCCGTCCTTGGACTTAGCATAAATGAGTCCCCTAAAGTGTCAGTGATTTTAGTCTGGAGTTAGAACCCCTGGGAGGGATTCTCAAAGCTGCCTATCTAAGTTCACCAACCAGAGAGCTGCCTGAGATCTGAGAGCACCTTGGGGAGGCTGGCTCTCCCCAGGCCTGACCCAGAGATGCAGATTTAAGTCATTTTCTGGGATTCCAGTGGGGGGCTGAAAGAGGCTGGGCGACTGCTGGTGACATTTTGTGATCCTGCCTGACGATGTGGACCTGGGGGTGGGGGTGGGGTTAGGTTGGGAAAGGGAATGTTGATGTTTTAACACGGCCCTGAAGTTCAGCTCAGCGAGACTTCAGAAAGTTAAAGAGATGGAACATTTATGGGTTACCAGGGCTCTCATGTCTCTGCCTCCTCCATGTCCTTTCCTTTTCCTCTTTGATTACTTCTCCTGGGGGTCAGAGGTGGGGGAGAGGGGATGTAGTCAGAGCTACACTGAAAGCAGCTACCACAGAGGAGAGGTCTCCCTCCCTCCAGGGACACTCTCTTCAAGTGCCCTTTGTTCCAACTGACCATTTGGCTCCTTATCTTCAAGAACTGCCGACCAAGGAGGCAGGGGATATTTGGGGGCAGATCCAGTAGAGAATGCTGGCTTCTTACCACTTTGCCACCCAGCGCAGGGCCATGGGAGCTTGGCAAGGCTGCTCGCCAGAACATGGTGAGGAGGGAGGCAGACTCCTCCAGCCGGTGGTGCAGGGCGTTGGCGCTGCTCCTGAGCTCATGGATGGCTTCACTGCCCATCACCTGGGAAAAGAGGGTGGTAGCCATGGGCATCCCTGCAGCTGAGAGATCACTTTTTTTTTTTTTGCTGAGCCCAGGCCTCAGCTTCCTTTGTGAGTGAGGTATGGACATGGGCCTGCTTGAACCTGTGAAATCCTTTTCTAACCTGGAAGCCAAGGTTCTTTGACCTCAGGAGGGACCACCCAACTTGCAAGAATTCATTTGATTCCAGCTTCCTGCACACTAGCTTCTAGTCCTGCTTCGTGCTCAAGCGTCTATGGTCCCTATTTTTGCACTGGTCCCCCTTGCCCTTCCCTGAATCACACCTTATGCTTCAAATGGGCTGCACCATTTGTAGTTCAAAGGACTGAGATACCGCTTGCTTTACCTGGCATGTTCTCCTTCCCAGAGAACCTGAACATTCCCTAGTGGCACCCCCCCACCCCATGAACCTGTTACTTTCCTTGCCTGGGATAATAGCTGATTCTGGGTTCATGCCCTCATACCCAGAGCACTTCTAACACTGCCTGGAGCTCCTTGTTGTATGGTGTGGGGCTCCCTCTCTAGTGTGGGGGCTCCAGGGGGCAGGGCTGTCCCTGCATGCCTGTGCATCTCCAGTAGCTCAGATAGCAAAGCAGCTGGTACCTGGATCTCTCCCTGGGAAAGGGCTCTGAGAAACCTTGCTGCCTGCTCTCCTCCCCTCCTCAGTCTGCCACGCTCCTCACCCCTTCTACACATCTGCCCATATGGATGCAGATTCTCCATCTCCACCCAACTGATTAAGCGATTTTATGCTGCCCACAGATGGTCATATGCCAGCGTGACTTTAGCAGATAATAAGCTACCAAAGGGTACTGGGTGCAGCATTGCATGTATGTTGATGCTTAATGTGCTCTACTGATGAGGATGGCAATGCTGCACCTGCTATTCTGTGGTTCTGAGGGGAAATATCAAGTCAGCTGCATCTGGAACCAGAACAGAGCTTGTAGTGAAATTAGCAGATGAAGATGAAAGGCCTAGCTAGATTAAATGGAAAATGTATCCTCAATTGGTAGGAGATGTGGAGCAGGCAAAAAAATAGTGGGAGAAGGAGCTAAAATCAGAAGAAGAAACGGCCTAAGGAAAAGGTGCACCTAAGAGCTCAAACGTGATTACCTCTGTGCCTAGAGCTTCAAGGCCAAGGAAGTTGCAGGTTGATCTCACGAGGGATGCTACCTTCTTGACCAGCAGTCTGCCCTCTTCAATCTGCTGTCTTAGGGCACTATAGTCATCAACGTGGCCAATGACATGGCGGCCATGCTTATTGGCAAAGGAGCCATCAGTAGCATCACTCTCCAGCTTGGGAGGGTTCTTCATTACTGGAGAAGCATCCAAACCCAGCTCTGAAGATAAAACCACAATAACACAGAATACACTGTTATTTATAGTCATCCTTAGTTCAATCCAAAAGGGACATCAGATAGTGAAAGAGGCCACAGACAAGAATGACAGTCTTGGAAAGTACAAGGGTGAAGTCCATAGATATTCTGGGTTCTAGATTTTTATAATCTTTCTTACATCATCTCATAATGATAAAATTGCCAGGAGGCAAATTTTATCCTTATTGACAAATGAAATATTCAGGACAGATACTTAAAAATTTTAAATTTGGGGGTTGAGAAGACACAGACAAGGAAATTAAGCTGGATACAGAGAGCACTTTCAAGAAGGAAGAGATTATAGTGCAATGAAACAATACCAGAGCAATAGGAAAACCACAGGAAGAAGAAAAATGACCAAAAAGGCAGCCACAGAAGGTGGAATGAGTAGGGCTAAAGGCCTTGGGACATGTGGAGAAAAATCTCTAAATTCAGATAATGTGCCTATAGAGAACCAAAAGTTACTTGCAGTGTCATTTTCCATCATTAGACCCTGAATCCCATAGTTGCCCTATTTACCATTTTTCCTGTTGAAGGTTGTGGTCTCTGAGCCAGAAGCAGCAGAAGAGGAGCTGGGGAGGACCAGAACTGGAGAATTCATGCCCACATCCCGAACTGGAGGGGAGGCAACTGAATCTAGGGAGTACAAATAACCACAACTTTAGAAACCCTGGAACACACTGCTCCCCAAACACATGCACAGCCTGTTTTCACCACTGGGGTCTACGGCAACATGACTCTCCTCTTACAAAATCATCACCCATGTACCACAATCAAGACCAATAGCAAACAAATCACTTAGTTTGGATCAAGTTCCTATAATTGAGGGCTGTTCCATGAGAAAGCAACTTCTAGTTTGAAACATTATTAGGTATATTTTTCTAACCCCAGATTTGAATATAATATTGTATGTAGTATGTCTAATACAATGCTTTGTAATTAAATATAAATATGCATAAATATATGCAGTATACATGTTAAAAATATTTGATCAAAGAATGAATGGATTTATGGGCAGATTAAACTCAGCACTCTAATCACCATTCTGGTGAGTCAGTACTAGAAAATATGTAGTAGTATAAGAAGGGAGACATACTAGAAGGCATGTAGTAGTATAAGAAGAATAGGAGACATAAGCCTTGGTGAATTTGAGGTGCCCTATTGGAGACCAGACAGCAATCCTCCAGGGGAGTAATTGGAAAATATCTGAAGAGACAGAAATAATCCTGCTCAGGCAAATGTGACTTAGAACCTGCTTTCCAGCTCAGGCCTCTGTGCTGTAGGATGGGGAGGAGGAGTGACTGAGCCAGTGGGGATGAGTCCTGGCTGGTGTTGCGCAGAGGCACTGAGAAGGGAAGCCTGAGAGGGAGCAGAAGCAATACCAAGACAGAGCATAGGGAGGCAGAAGGAACAGACAGGAAATCAAAACCTCTGCTTCAAATCCTGGGTTGGCCTCTTAACTCCTTAGCACGTCAGTTAATTGTCTCAATGCCTAAGTTTTCTCATGTGAAATACAGAGATAGTAAATCCTCCCCTAGCTCTGATGAAATTATTTGAAAAATTATCTGAAAACATGGTAAATTTTAAAGCACTCTGCAAATATAAGGAATAAGCATTAACATATATAGCTGTTAATTGTTGAGTACTTATTGTGACAGGCAGTTGTAAATTATTTCATTTAATGCTCCATATAACTATGCACAGTATATATTATACATATCTTCATGTTAAAGATGAGGAAACTAAGGCTTAAATGCCTGAGGAGTTTAAACACTTTTCCCAAGGCAAACAGCATGTAAGTGGCAAACTCAGAATCTGGAGCCAGATCTGACCCTAAATCCCATCATCTCAGGCACTGTATCAAAGCATCTTCGATTTCACCATGATCTTAAGGAGTGTGGAAGAAGTAAGATTGTCCCTTCCACCACAGACATCCTGGGGACCTCCTCCTTGGCTGAGGGCTTGCTGATTTCCTTTTCCTTCCTACCTTGGAAGAGCAGCTGCTTGTTTCCAGGGTCAGTGTTGTTGGGGAATTTCTGGTTAACAGAGGAGGGGCTGAGGCTGGCTTTGCTGGCACCACCATCCAACTGCTGTTCAAGCTGCAGTCACAGACAGTTGTTCACCTGAATGCTCTGCTCCAGCTGCCCTCTCAAAGCTCGGATCTCTGCCACCAGGCAGCTCAAGTCACTGCCCAAAGGGACTTGGTGACAGGCATCCCAGGTGTAAGCTGAAAGTAGAGAGAGGAGGGAGTCTGGTGGCACTGAACCAAATATTTCCAAGCATTTGTCAGAACACTCCTCTCTGACATTCCTTCCTACCAAGGTCCCAGGAACACACCTATGACAGATGTCACTTTTCCTGTGTGGGGTCTGGCACACACTGAAATGGCCTACACTCCAGCATGGAGTTTCCTTGAGGCTCAAATGACCCTTGTGCATCTAGAGAGCATTTGATTGGCAGATGAAGTCAAGCCTATTATTTCATCTCCTTATTAACCTTAGTCTTGCAGGCTAGAGAGCAGGGTCTTCTAGGGCAGGAGATCAATACTGAACTAGAGAAGGGAACGGGCTGAAGGAGAAGGAGATGGATGACCTCCACATTTAGGAATCAAAAGGACAGGAGGAAGACATCAGGCCTTTGGGCAGCAAATAATAATGGGGGTGGGGTACCACAGAGCAGGGATCATAACTAATTGGACTTCTCAAGTTCTTTTTACCTTCACTCACCACTCATAGCCTGTTTCTATGTACTGGGGGAAGAAGAGATCTAAGAAATATTTTACAAGACCATAAGTGCTCATCTAAAAATGTTGAAATCAAATGTATTTAAAAAGGTAAAATTTGTTTTGGTTTTTAGCAAGGCAGTAGGATGCATATACCACATAATACATGTACCCAGTTGCATCAGGGCCACAGGCCTTAACCAAACACATCAATATTTCTGCAATGAGCTATGTGAATATTCCCACTAAATGGGATAAATGAAGAGGAGTGCAGGACAAGGTGGCAGAGTAGAAGGACCTGAGCTCACCTCTTCTCATGAAAACACCAAATTCACAACTAACTGCTGAATGACCATCAACAAAAAAAACCTGGAACCTACCAAAAAAGATATTCTGCATCAAAGACAAAGCCACAACGAGATGGTAGGAGGGGTGCTTTCATGATATAATCAAACCCCATATCAGGTGGGTGGGAGACCTGCAAACTGGAAAATAATTATATTATTTTATATATTATAATATATAATTATTTTATATATTATAATATAATTAAAATAATTATAGGAGTGAGAGTTCTGAGCCCCATGTCAGGCTCCCCAGCCTGAGGGTCTGTAATAGGAATGAGGAGATATCAGAGCATTTGGCAAGTGGGGCTTCAGTGTAGGATCGCCACAGGACTGAGGGAAACAGAGACTCCACTCTTAGAGAGGGCACACAAGGTTTCATGAGCACTGTGACCCAGGGCAAAGCAGTGACTTTATAGGAACCTGGGCCAGACCTACCTCCAGGTCTTGGAGGGTCTCCAGGGGAGGCAGGGTTGGCTGTGGCTCACTGCGAGGACATAGACACAGGTGGCAGAAGCCCCAGGCAATAGTCAACAGCGTGAGCTCTCCTGGAGATTGCCATTTTGGCACTGAGACCTGGTCCCACCCAACAGCCTACAGGCCCCAATGCTGGGTTGCTTCAGGTTAAACAACCAAGGGGATGGGAACAAAGGACCACCCATCAGCAGACAGGCTCCATAAAGTTGTGCGGAGTCCAATGCTGCCTCTAAACATACCCCTTTACCTGGCCCTTTCCACCAAAGGGACAAGACCCAACTGCACTGACTAGTCAGCAGGCACCAGTCACTCCCACGAGGAAGCCTGCACAAGCCCCGAGACCAACCTCACCCACCAGGAGTCAGACATCAGAAGCAAGAAGAAATAAAATCCTGCAGCCTGCAGAAAGAAGACCACAAACACAGAAAGTTAGAAAAAATGAGACAGCAGAGAAATATGTTCCAGATGAAGGAACAAGATAAAACCCCAGAAGAACAACTAAATGAAGTGGAAATAGGCAATCTACCTGAAAATGAATTCAGAGTAATGACAGTAAAGATGACTTGAAATCTTGGAAAAAAGAATGGAGACACAGATTGGGAAGATACAAGAAATGTTTAACAAAGAGCTAGAAGATACAAAGAACAGAGTTGAATAATACAAGAACTGAAATGAAAAATATACTAGAAGGAATCAATACCAGAATAAATGAGGCAGAAGAATGGATAAGTGAGCTGGAAGACAGAATGGTGGAAATCACTGCCATGGAACAGGATAAAGAAAAAAGAATGACAATAAATGAGGACAGTTTAAGAGATCTCTGGGACAACATTAAATGCACCAACATTCGCATGATAGGGGTCCCAGAAGGAGGAGAGAGAGAGAGAGAGAAAGGGCCTGAGAAAATATTTGAAGAGATAACAGCTGAAAACTTCCCTAACATGAGAAAGAAAATTATCACCCAAGTCCAGAAAGCACAGACAGTCCCATATAGGATAAACTCAAGGAGGAACATACTAAGACACATAGTAATCAAACTGACAAAAATTAAAGACAGAGAAAATATCAAAAGAAACAAGGGAAAAGCAACAAATAACATATAAGGAAATCACCATAAGGTTATCAGCTGATTTTTGAGCAGAAACTCTGCAGGCCAGAAGGGAGTGGCACAATATATATAAAGTGATGAAAGGGAAGAAACTACAACCAAGAATACTCTACCCAGCAAGGCTCTCATTCAGATTTGACAAAGAAATCAAAAGCTTTACAGAGAAGTAAAAGCTAAGAGAATTCAGCACCACAGACCAGCTTTACAACAAATGCTAAAGGAATTTCTCTAGTCAGAAAAGAAAAGGCCACAACTAGAAACAAGAAAATTATGAATGGGAAAGCTCACTGGTAAGGCAAGCATACTGTAAAGGTAGGAAATCATCTGCACACAAATATGATATCAAAACCAGCAATTGTGAGGAGAGTACAAATGCAGGATATTGGAAATGCATTTGAAAGTAAGAGACCAGCAACTTAAAACAATCTTTATAAAGATTTTTATAAATATATATAAATTTAATTTTTGTCAATTTGATTACAATCTATATATCTATATCTATATCTATCTATCTATCTATCTATCTATCTATCTATATGTATATATAGATAGACTGCTATCTCAAAACCTCATGATAACTGCAAATCAAAAATCTACAATTAATATACAAACACACAAAAGGAAAAATCAACCCAAACACAACACTAAAAATAATCATCAAGTCACAAGAGAAGAGAACAAAAGAGGAAGGGAAGAAAAAAGACCTACAAAAACAAATCCAAAACAATTACCAAAACAGCAAGGAGAATATACATATCAATAAGTACCTTAAATGTAAATGGATTAAATGTTCCAACCAAAAGACACAGACTGGCAGAATGGATACAAAAACAAGACCCATATATATGCTGTCTACAAGGGACTCACTTCAGATCTAGGGACACATTCTTACTGAAAGTGAGGGGATGGAAAAAGATACTCCATGCAAATGGAAATCAAAAGAAAGCTGCAATAGTAATACTCATTTCAGACAAAATAGACATTACAATAAAAATTATCATAGGAAACGAAGAAAAATACTACATAACGGTCAAGGGATCAATCCAAGAAGAATATATAACAATTGTAAATATATATGCACCCAAAATAGAAGCACCTCAATATATAAGGCAGATGTTAACAGATATAAAAGGAGAAATCAACAGTAACACAATAACAGTGGGGGACACTCCACTTACATCAATGGACAGGTCATCCAGACAGAAAATCAATAAGTAAACAGAGGCCTTCAATGACACATTAGACCAGATGGAATTAATTGATATTTATAGAGCAATTCCATCCAAAAGTAGCAGAATATACATTCTTCTCAATTGCATACAGAACATTGTCCAGGATTGACCACAGGCTAGGCCAGAAAGTAAGCCTTGAAATATTTAAGAAAATTGAAATCATATCAGGCATCTTTTCTGATCACAACACTATGAGATTAGAATTCAGCTATACAGAAAAAAAAACTGTAAAAAACACAAACACGTGGAGGCAAAACAATATGCTTCTAACCAACCAATGGATCACTGAAGAAATCAAAGAGGAAGTAAAAAAAAAGAAACCAAGAAACAAATGAAAACAAAAATACAATGATCCGAAACCTATGGGACACAGCAAAAGCAGTTTTAAGAGGGAAGTTTATAGCAATACAGTCTTACCTCAGCAAAGAAGAAAAAGCTCAAATAAACAACCTAACCTTACACATAAATTTATTTATTTCTCCTCTGAAAAATAAATAAAATAGAGATAAAGAAAACAGTAGAAAAGGTCAATTAAACTAAAAGCTGGTTCTTTGAACAGATAAACAAAATTAATAAACTTTAGCCAGACTCACCAAGAAGAAAAGGGAAAAGGCTCAAATCAATAAAATTAGAAATGAGAAAGAAGTTACAATGGACACCACAGAAATATAAAGATACATAAGAGACTACTGCAAGAAACTATATGCCAATAAAATGGACAACCTAGAAGAAATGGGCAAATTCTTAGAAAGGTACAATCTCCCAAAACTGAACCTGGAAGAAATAGAAAATATGAATAGACCAATCACAATTACTAAAATTGAAACTATGATTAAAACAATTCCAGCAAACAAAAGCCCAGGACCAGATGGTGTCACAGGCAAATTCTATCAAACATTCAGAGAAGAGTTAACACCTATCCTTCTGAAAATATTGCAAAATATTGCAGAGGAAGGGACACTTGCAAACTCGTTCTATGAGGCCACCATTACTGTGATACCAAAACCAGACAAAGATACCACAAAAAAGAAAATTACAAGCCACTATCACTGATGAATATAGATACAAAAATACTCAAGGAAATACTAGCAAACCAAATCCAACAATACATTAAAAAGGTCACACACCAGGATCGAGTGGGATTTATCCTAGGGATGCAAGGATTTTTCAATATCCATAAATCAATCAGTGTGATAAACCACATTAACAAATTGAAGGATGAAAACGATATGATCATCTCAATAGATGCAGAGAAAGCTTTTGACAAAATCCAATGCCATTTATGATAAAAACTCTCCAGAAAGTGGGCATAGAGGGAACCTACCTCAACATAATAAAGGCCATATATGACAAACCCACAGCTAACATCATACTCAATGGTGAAAAGCTGAAAGCATTTCCTCTAAGATCAGGAACAACACAAGGATGTCCACTCTCACTGCTTTTATTCAACATAGTTTTGGAAGTCCTAGGCATGGCAATCAGAGAAGATAAAGAAATAAAAGGAAACCAAATTGAAAAAGAAGATGTAAAACTGTCACTTTTGCAGATGACATGATACTATACACAGAAAATCCTAAAGATGCTACCAGAAAACTATGAGAGCTCATCAATGAATTTGGTAAAGTTGAAGGATACAAAATTAATGCACAGAAATCTCTTGCATTTCTATACTCTAATGACAAAAGATCAGAAAAAGAAATTCAAGAAACAATCCCATTTATCATCACATCAAAAAGAATAAACTACCTAGGTATAAACCTACCTAAGGATGCAAAAGACCTGTACTCTGAAAACTATAAGATGCTGATAAATAGAAGATGACACAAACAGATCAAAAGATATACCATGTTTTTGGATTGGAAGAATTAATATTGTCAAAATGACTATACCACCCAAGGCAATCTACAGATTTGATGCAGTCCCTATCCAATTACCAATGGCATTTTTTGCAGATCTAGAACAAAAAATCTTAAAATTCGTATGTAGATACAAAAGACCCCAAATAGCCAAAGCAATCTTGAGAGAGAAAAATGGAACTGGAGGAATTGGGCTCCCTGACTTCAGACTATACTACAAAGTTACAGTAATCAAAGCAGTATGGTATTGGCACAAAGACAGACTTATAGATCAATGGAACAGGATAGAAATCCCACAAATAAACCCATACATCTATGGTTAAGTAATCAACAACAAAGGAGGCGAGATTATACAATGGATAAAAGATAGTCTCTTCCATTAGTGGTGCTGGGAAAACTGGACAGCTACATGTAAATGAATGAAATTAGAACATTCTAACACCATACACAAAACATAAACTCAAAATGGATTAAAGATCTAAATGTAAGGCCAGATACTATAAAACTCTTAAAGGAAAACATAGGCAGAACACTCTTTGTCATAGGCTGCAGTAATATCTTTTTGGATCCATCTCCTAGAGTAATGAAATAAAAACCAAAATAAATAAAAGGGACCTAATTAAACTTAAAAGCTTTTGCACAGCAAGAGAAACCATCAACAAAATCAAAAGACAACCCACAGATTGGGAGAAAATATTTGCAATCAATGTGACCAACAAGGGATTAATCTCCAAAATACACAAACAGCAAATGCAGCTCAATATTGAAAAAAATAAACCACCCAATCAAAAAATGGGCAGAATATCTAAATAGACATTTCTCCAAAGAAGACATACAGATGACCAAAAAGCACATGAAAAGATACTCAACATTGCTAATTATTAGAGAAATACAAATAAAACCACAATGAGGTCAGAATGTCCATCATCTAAAAATTTACAAACAATAGATGTTGGATATGATGTAGAGAAAAGGGAACCCTTCTATACTGTTGGTGGGAATGTAAATTGGTACAGCCACTGTGGAGAACAGTATGGAGGTTCCTTAAAAAATTAAAAGTAGAGCTACCATATGATCCAGCAATCCCACTCCTGAGCATATATCCGGAGAAAATCATACTTCAAAAAGGTACTTGCACCCCAATGTTCACCTCAGCACTATTTACAATAGCCAAGACATGGAAGCAACCTAAATGTCCATCAACAGATGAATGGATAAAGAAGATATGGTACATATATACAATGGAATATTACTTAGCCATAAGAACAAAATAATGCCATTTGCAGCAACATGGATGGACCTACAGATTATCATACTAAGTGAAGTAAGTCAGAGAAACACAAATATCATGATATCACTTATATGTGGAATCTTAAAAAATGATACAAACCAACTTATTTACAAAACAGAAACTGACTCATGAACTTAGAAAACACAAACTTATGGTTACTGAAGGGGAAAGGAGGTGGGAGAGGGATAAATTAGGAGGCTGGGATTAACATATATACATTCTAATATAAAATAGATAATCGACAAGGTCCTACTGTATAGCACAGGGAACTCTACTTAATACTCTGTAATAACCTATATGGGAAAAGATTCGGAAAAACATAGATATATGTATACGTATAACTAAATCACTTTTCTGTACATCTGAAATGAACACAACATTGTAAATCAAATATACTCCAATATAAAAAATAAATTTTAAAAAATTTTTAAAAAGAGAAAAAAAATAAAAAGAGAAAAAAGTGTGAAGACTTAACCTGATTTCAAAATTTACTATAAAACTAACAATGAAGACAGTTTGGTACTGGTGTAAGAATAGGCATATTGATTAACAGAACAGAATGGAGAATTCAGAAGTAGACTCACATATATTGGCTAGTAATTTTTTTTTTTTGCCTTGGCAATTGTTTTTCAATAGAGATGCCAATCAATGTCATGGTGATGAAAAATCAATTGTTTTTCTATATCTTAGCAAAAAATTTTATTTGGCAATTGAAATAAAAATGTTATCCCACACACATGTATCCCACACACGAGAAATATTTATATATAAATTAAAATAAGAATGATGAGTATACCAAAAATTACAAAATCCTACTAACAGCAGTTATGGTCAACTGATTGTCAACAAAGCTGCCAAGGTAATTCAATGGGAAAAGGGTAGTCTTTGTAACAAATGGTGCTGGAAAAACTGGATATCAATATGGGACAAAAAGAACTTTAACCTTTTTCTCACATCATATACAAAATTAACTCAAAATGAAATGTACGCCTAAACATAAGAGCAAAAGCTATAAAACTGCAAGAAGAAAAATACAAGGAAATCTTTATGATCTTGAGATAAAGATTTTTTAGCTACAACATGAAGAAAAGCATAAATGATAGAAAAAAATTGATTAATTAACCTTCAACAAAATTTAAATGTTTTGCCTTTCAAAGACACTAAAAAGACTTGGAGAAAATATCTGCAAATTATTTTTCTGGTTAATTATATCCAGAATAAAAATTTCTTTAAAAAATCTTTGAATTTTCTCACTGGGGAAAGGTCAGGGTGGGAGCAGGTTGCCTGCAACATTGGCTGCATGGGTGATCAGAATTCACAACATTTGAGATGTCTTCAAATGATGATACCATCAGGATAGTTCTTTGTATTTTTTTTTTTTTGAATCATTGTATAATCTGGACTTTGATTAACTTGTCTCAGACCATCCAGGTGGGTGAAGTTTGACTCTTGTGGCCTATTTTTAAGGATGTCTAGGCTGTATCTTGCTCATGTCACCAACCTCTGGGCTTTGTGTGTGAGAGCGCCCCTCTCTTCTTATTGGGACCCTCAATGACTGAGGTTTTTTTCTGAGACAGAACAAGGTAGGTTTCCAAGATCTCCACAACTCCCAAGGTAAAGAATTCATCAGGATCCTTAGCGAGAGCAGGGAAGCTCATAGGGTGGGGAAGAGGGGAAAACATACCTTTCAGCCCCTTCTTGGAATTGCCATTAAGTGCCTCGTGGATCTGCAGCTCTGACTGGAGGGACTGGAAGAGCTGCTGTTTCTCTTCACACTGTTGCTGCAAGAGGGCCAGCTTATGCTGCAGCCTGTCAGGGGAGAAGCAAGGGACCACTGAGCTGGTAGGGCCCCACCAGGGCAAGAGGCTATGAGCCAACTTTGGCATCATAGAATTTCAGCCCTAGATGTCAACTCAGGGGTCATGAAAACCATTGCTTTTAATTTACGGATGTGGCAACAGAGGCTCAGGAAGGTAAAGTAACTTTGCTTGGAGTCATGCCATTAGCTACCATACCTAGGACACACTACCTGGTATTCTTACTGCCCCACAGTGCTCTTTTCATGTTGTCAAGAAGTTACAGGGTTTATGCTGGGGACTACCATTATGGCTGGTGTAGAAGCTTCCTAGGTTATGGAGGGACTAACATCCTAAAACTAACTGGAAGCACAAGAATGTACTTTCTGTAGAATCTGATATGCTGAAGGCTTCCATAACAGGGTTTTACTGTCTCAACTTTGGAGTGAAAAAGGCATTCCCAGAGAAGTCCTTCCTTCTGTTCAAAGTTACCCATAAATCCAGATTAGCAGAGGGGATATTGAGGTTTCCAAAAAGGACCATTAACTGTCTTGCCAATATCCCTTTTTCTAAATCCGAAAATGGGGCCACCTTCCTTATCAATGGGCTCCCTCTAACCTGGAGTCTTTCTCCTGGAGAGATAGCCGTTCCTCCTGGAAATGCAAGATCTCCTGTTGCTTCTCCTTCAAGTCTTCCAAAAGCTGCTGTCATTCCACCTTTTGGTGCTCTAGCTCCATTTCCAGCTCTTGAAGTTGGGATCGAGAGGTCAGCAGAGCCTCCCTCAGACATTCTGTTTCCTGGGAGTGCTCTGGTGAGCAGAACACAGGAGTACTTATATTGTAGGGCCAAAGGTCACAGGAAGATGAGCCCAAGCATATCCATCATGACAATCAGAACTAAGGCAAAAGGAAGGCCAGCTTATGCTGCCAGGGGAGGCAAAGTGACTGTCTGACTGTCCACACACTCAGGGGAATGGGAACCTCTTTCTCTGCAATGCCCTTTGATCCCCTGATTTAATACGGCCCACCATGCTTTTAGAGAAAACACTCTGCTTCCTAACGCTCTTTATTTTCTAACCGCTCACATACCTACTGTGCAATAATCCATTCTTGAGTTTTTCCAGGGATCAACATAAAAATTTCTTGACTACAGTTTTTAGTATATAGTATTTTCATCATATTGAAAAGAGAGCCATCTGTTCTTTCCTGGTCTGGCAGCATCTCTCTGATCTTCAGGATTTCTCAAAGGCTATTGACAGGGACTCTGAGAACAGGGCTCTGGTGCTGTCAGTCGTCTGGGGTGGAATCACCTGGGCCTGGCAGACTGAGCTCATTTAAATCTTCCTGTCTTCTCACCTGTGAGGTCTGTTCTGGTCTTTCCAGGCACACAGTGGTAGTTTAGTAGTTCTACCTTCTCCCTTATCTATGGCTTTTGTTATCTTCCCAAATGGTGACCTTTCCTCTCACATCTCTTGCTCCGAGGAGGCTAACTTGGCAATATCTCTTGATGTCTTTTTCCTTTCCACAAGCATTCTTTCATTCTGGGCTTCATCCTCTTAGCCACTATTCTTTGTCTGTTATGGCTATTCAATAAATATTTGTAAATAAAAATAATTTGTGATTGAAAACATTGATTTCATTAAGTCAACTAACACTAAGGTCAGCTGTCCCCCAGGCCACACAGGAAATGATGCCCACACGTGGATGCCCACTGAATAGTGTTGGGAACGCTCTGGAGGACGTTTTGGTAGCACCTCCAGACACAGAGTCATGAGGACTAGGGACCAAAGAGGAGCCCTGGGTATATGAGTAGGGAGGTGGTGAGGAGACATGGGGATAGCAGATCAGCACTGGGAGGGACACAGAGAGCTGCAGCAAAGTCTGGAGAAACCTGAGAGAGCACATAGGCTTCATGTTCCTTCCTTTCCTGGGTCCAAACTAGCTGTGAGTTGTGTGCAGGTAGAACAGGCACTAACTGGTATCCAGTTTGATAGCTAATGACTGAATGTGGGTTGCACAGAAGTGGTGGGTTTACTAGAGCTCCTCATCCTTGGAGCCTAGGAGTCTAAGGACCCATGGGTGGGAATTGTCAGGAAGCAGCCCTTTCTAGGCTGATAATAGCTCTGGGAGTTGGGGTTGATGGGTCTGGGTAGCTCAGTTCTCTCTTTTTTGTCTCTTTGCTTCTCCAGTTGCTGACTGGTGTGGCCAGGGAAAAAAGGGACCCAAGAGTGACCACAGTTTGTGGCTTTTGACCACTCACCTCTGGAAAGATGACTGAGCTGAGCCTGAAGGCTCCGGTTTTCTTCCCTAAGGACTCTGTTCTCACTGCAGAGCTGAGGCGTGGACTCCAGGCTTGGATTGTAGAAGTTAGAGGTGGGTCCTGTCTCGGGAAGTGCAAGCAGGCAAGTCACACAGTTGGGTATCAGAGCCTCCCTGTGTTGCTCACTCTGTGTCTCCAAACGCACTGTCTCAACCCAGCAGAAAACCCTGAGGACTTGAGTCCTGGGCCTAAAGCCTGTTGGGCCGAATGCCTGGCTTTCGAGGGGCTCCTCTGCGTGGGTTCTTTGCGTGCATTTCGCATGCCCTGGCTGCAGCTGTTCAGGAGGCTCTCCTCCCTAAATAGCGGCTGCTGCGGTGTGGGCAGGACAAGGGCGTGTGGAAGGGACGGCCTCCAAGTGTCAGCAGCCTGGGGGAGAGTGCGGGGAGGAAGGCCACCTCGGAAAGCGGCTGGGGGAGGCCCTGCAGACCTGGCTCTACCACTTGCCAATCACAGGACCAGGGCACAGAAGTCAGCAGGCAGCATGTGAGCAGGTTAAGGATGGATGAGAGAGAGGATTCTGGGGACCATAGCTGGTTAGATGTGCAGTGAGGAAAGCTACTCTCTGAGCTCAGATGCAGCTGCAAAGGGAGGAGAATAGTACTTACCCCCCTGCCTTGTTGACTGTAAGGAGCAAGTGGAGGGAAGCAGACCAAGGTGCTTTGAAAATTTTGAAGCTCTGCCCAAGGGCAACTTTCATATTCTCCCTAATTTATGACCAGAAATAGGAAGCCGAGGGCCTCTCCTACCGCTTCCGTGGGCAGTGGAGCTGAGCCTGTGTTCCAGCCGCTCCCCCAGGCAGTCGTTAATGCAGATGGACTCCTCCAGGCGCTGGCGCAGGTTCTGGATTTCACCAAGATGCTCATGTAGCAGGTCAGTCCCTGCAGCCACCCAGCAGGGCAGGAGGAGGTTGGAGATGAGAAGCTGGCCCCCTGCCTTTGGAGCCCACGTTAGGGGCTGGGGCTCTGCCAGCAAGATCCCTAAACATCACTGTCCTCTTACAGGGGCATCTAGAAGCTCAGGTGACTTGTTTAAAGAGTCAGTTGGCTTCAAACACAGGACAGCTGATGCTAACCAAGCCCCGTGGGCCTCCTCCATACAGGGGTGTGTGTAAGGGAGTTGTAAGTGCACATGTACAGTTACTAGGGTAGGTGCTAAGTGTCAGGGGTTTCACATGGTTTAAAAAAAAATCACTGAAGGGACTCTCTTGGTGGCGCAGTGGTTAAGAATCCCCCTGCCAGTTCGGGGACATGGGTTTGATCCCTGGTCTGGGAAGATCCCACATGCAACTAAGCCCATGCGCCACAACTACTGAGCCCATGTGCCACAAGTACTGAAGCCCATATGCCTAGAGCCCCTGCTCTGCAACATGAGAAGCCACCACAATGAGAAGCCCACGTGCAGTAACAAAGACCCAATGCAGCCAATCAATAAATACATTAATAAATAAATTTTTAAAAAATCACTGAAGGCTTTGGCAGTCGGCCTAGCACTTGCTAAACGTCTGGCCATCTCCTGAGCTAAGTTTGCACGTAATGAGGCAGGCCTCTCCTCTACCCTACTACCTTTCCTCTTACTGACCCTTGACTGAACATTTGTTAGCAAGGGACAAAGCCCTTCCTCCACCCTTAGAGAGAAGGCCTAAGGTAAAAGTTAGGTCCTCACGTCAGCTCATCCTATGTGGTTAATGACTACTACTCAATGCTTCCCTCAAATTACTTTTAACGTGAAAGGAAGAAAGCCCACTTAACTGTTTCCACAGGGACATGTCGGGTGGTGTCCACTGCAGAGGAGCTGGAGTGATTGTACTACTGCCTTCTCTTAGTGTTTCAACGAACCGTTCCATTGCCTCGTCAAGGCCAGTGCCTTTGGTGGCTGAAGTTTTCAATACTTGCCATTCTTAGTCCTCCAAGCTGGTAACCCAAGTGAATATGCCATCTCCAAGGGAGACATGGCCTGGCCCATGTCTTTTTTACTAGCAAACAGCTCTAAAATGGCTTTTCTCTGCTCTTCTTCCTCCAACACAGAAACTAACTCTGATTTAGAAAAGCCAGTTAGGTCTCGGTCACAACTGTCCACCACACGAATGGCTGCATCTGTGTTTGCCTAATAACATCTCCGGTAGGGCCTGCTCCTTGTCAGTATGGCACCGATCCAGGGGTCTGAAAGCTGATTAGAGAGTTGGGAGAAACACCCCCAAGAAAAGAAAAAGGATGCAGAAAAGAGCAGTGGGAGGGGTGCCAATGACAGACTACGTCAACTGCCTCATTTTGCTTTAGACACAGCCTTTTTCTGAAGATCACAGTTCTCTTGCTGTTGGCACTGAGCTGCATCCCAGCGTTCTCCCGTACAGCTACACCTGTCCAGGTGGTGAGATGCCTCTTGGACCTGACCAGGGGAGCTAGGAGTGAGAGGGAGAGTTTGAATTGGGTTTTCTCCACAAGACATGTTTATGGGGTGGGGATCTGTGTAGAAACGCCTCCCTTTCTGTACAACTCCTGACTGATGGAAGAATGTTCTGTGACTGTTGGTGCCTGGCATTCTGGAAGGGTCTGAGAGTGGGCTGCGAGGGGCCCAGGCTGCAGGGACAGAGAAGGACATGAATGTGAGAGCACAGAGGTGGCCGCGGACTTGCTCCTACCCCTGCTCAGCACCGAGGCCCTGGGCAGGGAGGATAACGGATGCACTCAGGAAGGACTAAGCACTGAAAGGGCCCTTTCCTTTTATCCCCACGCCGTGAGCCAGACACCAGAGGAGAAATGGAAGGTCGGCCCAGGTAGGAAAGGGGTGGCTCCTCAACGAGATGTCACTTCACAGGCTGAGCTGCTCGGCTTTGTGCTTTACCTGTGGGTTTGGATCTGGGCTGATACCCGCAGGAGCCCGGGGAGAGGTCCCCACATGTGCTCTCTGCCGGAGGCCACATCCTGTCCCATGGCCACTGCTGCCCAGCGCTGTGCTGCCCCTGGAGGAGAGTGGGGCTCGGCGGGGTTGGGCCCCCATCCTGGGAAAGGAGACATTTCTCCTTGAGAGGCCACCTTGCCAAGGGACTTGCTGTACTTAAGCTGCGTCATCCTTGTTGCCACTGGGGATTCCTAGGCTGTTTCTTTAATGGTTCGGCCTTTCCTTGCGTGAGAATCTCCTTCAGATTTTTGTCTGAAATGCAGTTTCTTGTGCTGTCTCCCCAGAAGTTTTTAACAGTCCCATAGTGACCGTGACGTAGTGTTCTATAGGGTGCAGCTAGTGCCCAGGGATTGGAGCCTGTCTGCTGCATGATATCACAGTTACTCATCCAAGGTTAATACTATTTTCTCTCTTTTACATTGTACAGTGTTCTCTATTAAGCTTGCGATCCATATGTTCCAAGGGGGTAATGAAATCACCATGTAAAGCAAGCTAGGTGCATGGTGGAGTTGGTATTTGCATCTTGGACTGCTTTTCCTAGGACTGTGCTTTCATTGCTTTTGCACAGACCTAGGGTAGAAACTGATCGGAATTAGGGTAGAGAGTAGATGACACTGGTAAAAGTTAGTAACTCCTGGTAACTAGCAGTACATAAATACTGCTTGACAAGTATTTACTGAATGTTCTATGTGGCAGGCTCTTGAGCAGGCACTGGGGAGGAGGGGGGAACAAGGCATGCAGAGCACCTGCTCTCAGGAAGATGACCCATAACACAGGAGCCAGATGTTTGTAGAGAATCACATATATATTGATATATTTTTTAAATTAATGACGATGATGTATTTAATACTCATGGGTACCTTGGTCCCATTGTGTCAGCCAGGATTGATAACTGAGTATCAACAGAAGACTATTGAACAGCAATAAAATTATTTTTGGAGAATGTCCTTCAGTTTTTTTTTTTAATTACTTGACATTTTTTGGCTGCATTGGGTCTTTGTTGCTACTTATGGGCTTTATTTCTAGTTGTGGCTAGCGGGGCTACTTCATTGCAGTGTGCAGGCTTACCATTGTGGTGGCTTCTCTTGACGCAGAGCACAGGCTCTAGACGTATGGGCTTCAGTAGATGTGGCTTGAGGGCTCTAGAGCACAGCCTTAGGAGTTGTGACACACCGGCTTAGTTGCTCTGCAGCATGTGGTATCTTCCCCACCCAGGGATCGAACCCGTGTTTCCTGCATTGGCAGGTGGATTCGTAACCACTGTGTAACCAGGGAAGTCCCCCTTCAGATATTTTTGTCTTACTAATGGAAATACGTATGTTTGATCTAATGTCCCCTGAAATTCAACCATGGGTTCCTGGTGCTTTTGGACAGAAAGGCTTATGGTCAAGGTTTGTGTGGTGACTCTGCTGCCACCAAGTGGTGTGGGCATGTAGGGAACATCTCCATACAGATCTCAGCTTCCTGGTCAGTAAGATAAGGTTATTCAGGTTCTCCAAACTCCCTTCTTGCTGAATTTTTTTCCGAGGGCACGAGAGACTGAGATGCATGTTAAATGTGCGCTGGGACCCGCAGCCAAGAGCTGACCTTGGTCCCTTCTCTGTGTGTCCCCTACAGGAGCCTCAACTGAGCTCACACACCAAACACACAGAAATGAGGGAGGAGATGGAAGAAAGAAAATCAACTGGTCTGAAGGATGAGAAAAATCCAAAGAAAAACAAGGTAATGGTATGGGAGGTGGTTGGCAAGGGAGGTGAGACGAAGGACAAGCTGAGTCCAGAAACATCAAGGGATAGTGAGGCGTGCACAGAGCATCATCCAGGTCCTCAAGGAGCACCTCAGCTGAGCAGGGAGGACTGGGAGAGTAAGTTACTCCACAGTGAACTTGCGCACCTGCCGAGGAGATCCACAGGATGGTTCAGGGTTGGCTTATACTTCTGGGAAGCACCAACTCCAAGGGGAAGAGGATGGGACCTTGATGCTCTGTCCTAGACCCCCCCAAACTCAAACTTGGAGCTTCCCAGTGGTGGATGCCCTCCCAAGTAAGTGTTCACTAAGACGGATAAATAATGTGTGGAGAAGAATTCGAGATATTCATTCTTCCCAGGGACCAGGCTAATGGGACCCTTGTTTCTGAAGCAGAGATAGTAATAATATTCTTCTGCATTTACCGTTTCAAAGGCTTTACATACAACATCTCTGAACTATATGTTGAGTGCTTAATTTGCCTTATGTTGTGTTAACAATTTGGAGTTGGAGTTCCTATATGAGTAATATTTCCATGAGGAGATTAAAGCAGTGAGAGGAAGAATACAAGTGCATAGTTTCAACAAAACGTGGTGGCCCTCAGTTGGGATTTTGTGGCAGCCCAGAGGATGGGAGGGGAGGCCAAGGACTTCTCTTCCTAATGACAGAGTGAACCATTGAGAGGAATCCCTGAGGACAGTTGTGTCTTCATCAGAGTCACCACAGGCAGGTGTCCTAGGATGAGGATAGCGTAGGGAAGGCTCCTATTAAGGAAAGGGATGCTACATCCTGGGAGAAAGCAGAGCATCCCTGACAGGACAGTTGGACAGAAATGTCGTTAAGATGAGTGGAGACTTGCAAGCATGTTTATTCAGTCAGTGAACAAATATTGCCGAGAGCCTCCTCGGTTCTTGACTCAGTGCCAGGAGTCATGCACACAGACGAATCAAATGTTGTCCCAAACTTCATGGAGCTCTCCATCGAGTAACAACAAAATCATGAGAGGTGTAGTGGTGGTGGGCTCATTGGAAGAGATGATCAGCGCTGCTTAGGGATGACCTCATGGGTGGTCCTGGTCCCCCTTCTCTTTTTTCCAACAGCTGCATTGTCTCTCCTGGCCCAAGAACCCTGGTTCTCAGCCAGATTTCAGCTTCTCAGGATACAACTCACACCTGGGCTCCATGTTGGCTCAAGGCATTCAACACTGTCACGGTCTTCAGAGGTAACTGCTAATATCTGTAGCTACTGACTATGTCCTGGGCAGCTGGAGAGACAACGAGGCAAGTTTGATTTGTCTTATAGGTTCATCCTTGTCATCATGATGCGTGATTAGCTGTTTCCTCTCAAAGTTAAATACTCTCCAGTCTTCAAGATTCTCTCTCCATATCAAAAATCATTTAAATATCAGCCATATTTCTAGACTTGTAGAATTTGGTGTTTTATCTCTAATTGTAGATCAAATAACTAAAGTGAAAAGGAGTAAAGCAAACTCCAAGTTTGCAGTGAGATGTAAGATGGTCTGGGATTGAAATCCTGGCTTTTGCTATTCAGAAGGTTGATAAACCCAATGACTTTTGTTTTCTTAAAAACGGAATTACCTAACACTCCCGAATTCCCTCCTCTTCTTTGTCCTATCAAGTTCTATGAAATATAACATTTCTGCTCGTCTCGATAACTTGGATTCTCAGTTAGTTGAGCTCCATGAAGACATTACTGAGCCCTTGTGAGTAAATCACTATGGTCATTCCACTGGAGGATACAAAAGGAGGATACATAAATCTTTACTGAAAGAAGTTGAAAGGTGATGGTGCCCAGCTCAGCCTGGGTGTCTGTAGGTGAGAACATCAATAGCAGACAGCAATAGCCTCATCCTGATCAAAGGGAAGATGTGAACAGGAGCAATGACAGCACCTGGCTTTCTCCCTCCTGAAGAGTCAGGTCACAAAGCACCTAGAGAGTCTCCTCCAGAAAGTGTCCTGGGTACCAACTGTCATATTTGACTGTCACAAATTCTTGGCATGGGCTCCCGCACTGTGTTTCCTTTCCCAGATTCTGTTTAGATGGTAGCAAATTCAAGAGAAAAAGCAGAGGGTTGGACTTGAAAAGAATGAATAATGTGTGGTTGGGCAATGAATCTTTAAAAGATCAAGATCCCACTCAGAAAGTGAGGTTTTAGGGAATGCAGTGCATGGGTGGGGTTTAGTGTCATGTAGTGAGAGAAAATTTATTGCCTTTAGAGGCATCTAATGACTTGTGAAGGCAGCACATTCCTCAAATAACCCAAATGATAACCCTTCCTACCAAATGACAAAGAGAGCCTTTCACTTCCACTGGTCTTATGGAAACCAGGGGCCCTTAATGCACTTAAATTAGATAAGCTTGAAAATGACTCTTCCTCTAGGGCCATGGAATGAAACAGATCCCATGGTCGGTGACCTAGGAAGAGGCAGAGCAGGTTTTATGACAATAGCCACAGGTGGTGGAGAAAAATGTCTTGAGCTTTTGGAGCTGCAAATGAGTTCGCTCAGAAGAACCTTCCATGTAACAAAAACATGTTTAGCAAAATTTTGTATCCCATGGACACTGAATGTTCAGCCCATTATCTGCAATCATCCTGTACATAATTAATCTGTATTGTCTTGGACCACCAAGGACCTTTGAGAGGAGTTCAGGAACCTGCACATCAGCACACATACCTGAAATGGAAATGGCATATTTTTTTCACAAGCTAAAAATAATAAAGTTATTTCTCATTTTCAAATTATAGTCTTTGACCTAACTGAAGAGTTGACTACCAAAATATTAACGGGTAATCATGCTCACTAATATGCAGCTTTACACACAGCTTATGATGATTTTGATAAACAACAATGTATAGCAATTGTTTGTACAGATTGCCACAATGTCATCCTGGAATGTCAATGGAAGTAGTGAGTGACATTATACCACCTGTCAGACCCCCCACAGGAAACAGGTAAAAAGGACGGGGTCAGCCAGCTCACTGTATACAATGGTATGTAATGTACATAACTCTTAAATTGGTTGATCATAAACCACTGAGAGTAAATCTATGTTTATACTGAGTTTTGGGTCCAGTCAAATAGGCAGAACATTCAGAAACAACTGTTTGGACTGTGAAAAGAATGGAAATAAATTCTTTGCTCATGAGTTAGAAGACTCACTATTTTTGAGGTGTCAATTTTCCCGTTTGATTCAGTGCAATCCAACTAATAAACACAGTGAGCACCTTTGATGGTAACTGATCAGCTGATTTTAAAATGAATTTGTAAATGCACAAGACATAGCAGAGTCAAAACACTTTCTATAAAATGAGGAAAAAAGTTGGATGGCTAACTCTACCTGGTTTCAAGAACTATTTTCAAGTTGTAGTAATCAAATCACTATGGTATTCTGTAGTGGTCAGTCAACAGATTAATGGAAGAGAATAAAGAGTCCCCAAATAAACCCATATTTATAAAGAGCCTGACCTTTTTTGACCAATGAAAAAAGGTAATCCAGAAAAGATACTCTTTTCAACAAATGGTGAAGAAATCTTTCAAACGGTGATGATCTCTTTCAACCTTTTCAGCTAGTGGATATCTATATCCATATGAAAAGTAGTTAACTAAATGAGCAGAATCCATATCTCACACCATGTACAATAAGTAACTCAAGATAGATCATAGATCTAAATATAAACCTGAAAACTGTAAAACTTGTAGAAGAAAACATCGAGGAAAGTAGTTGTGACTTCAGCTTAGACAGAGATTTCTTAGCTCAATACCAAAGATATAATCAATAGAACAATACGTTGATAAAAAAGACTTCATAACCATTGAAAACTTTTGGTCTTTAAAAGGCACTAGGGGGCTTCTCTGGTGGCCCAGTGGTAAAGAATCTGCCTTCCAATGCATGGGACACAAGTTCAATCCCTGGTCCGGGAACTAAGATCCCACATACCACGGGACAACGAAGCCCACGAGCTGCAACTACTGAGCATGCAAGCCACAACTAGAGAGCCAGTGTGCCACAACTACAGAGCCCACGTGCCGTAACTACTGAGCCCACACACCACAACTAGAGAGAGAAGCCCACATGCCACAACAAAGAACATGTGCACCACAACAAAAGATCCCGTATGCCACAGTAAAGATCCCGTATGCCCCAGCTAAGATCCAGTGCAGCTAAATCAATATATATTTAAAAGGCACTGGTAAGTAATGGCAAGTCAAGCCACAGTTAGTAAAAAATATTTATAAATTGCATATCTGATAGAGGACTTATACCCAGACTATACAGAAACTCTTAAAACTGAAAAAGAAGACAAAGAGATCAACTTTACATTGGGGAAAAGATTTGTATAGTAATTCTGGAAACAGGCAATGTAAGTCCTCCACCTAACTCTTCTCTTGTAAAACTGCTTTGATGAATCAAGAACATTCAAATTTCTATATATCTTTTAGAATTAGCTTATAAATGTCTACCAAAATATCTTCTGGAAGTTTGGTTGGGTTTGTAGAGATCTGTTGATTAATTTGGTAAGAATTGACATTTAAAACATTGAGTCATCTAATCTACAAGTTTCCCATTTATTTATTCTCCATTTATTCAGTCCCTTAATTTGTCAAAGTAATGTTCTGGGTTTTCATTGTACTGTTCTTACACATGTTTTGTACGATAAGACAGTGCAATAAAAAAATTGGTTGGGGGTTGGGGTGGGATGAATTGGAAGATTGAGATTGCCATATATACATTACTAATAAGAAAATAATTATCAAATTGTACACTTTAAATATATGCAGTTTATTGTGTGTCTATTGTACTTCAATAAATGTTCTAAAAAAATTAAAAATATTAAAATAAATAAATTAATTAATTAAAAAAAAAGAATTGGTCAAAAGACCTAATGAAATATAAAGTTTTTGCAGAGTCTCGACAGTGTGGGCAGAAATGTGCAGATGTGCATTATCATGCAAGATTACCATGCCCTTGGATAGCAGTCCTCTGCATTTAATCTGAAGTTTAGGCTTCAGCTCTTCAATAAACATCTCACTGTAACGAGCACTGTTGATTGTTGAACATTATTCCTGGCAATGGTCCAATACTGGGCCTTGGGAATCACAGGAAATTGTAAGCATCAATTTTCCTGATGATGGTTGAGTTTTGAACTTTTTCTTGGTCAGTGGTTGAGGATGTTTCCATTCCATCCTCTTCCATTTACTCTGAAGCTCGTAGTGATGAATCCACAGCTCATCACCAGTAATGATTCTCTTTAAGAAACTTTCACCTTCCTTAGAGTATGGCTCCAAATTTTCTTTGCAGATATCCAAGCACTTCTGTTTATGCTGTTCCATGAGTTGTTTTGGGTACCCATCTCACAGACACTTTTTGAAACCTAAGTCTATCATGGATTACTTCGTTTTGAGGTGTTAAAGTGGCCTCCCTATAGTTCTGATCTTGCTCCATTGAACTTTCACCTGTTTGGTCCCCTGAAAACATCCCTATGAGGACGAAGATTCACTTCTGATGAAGAAGTGAAGACAGTGGTGCATTTGTGGCTCGCAGCTCAGCCTAAAACATTTTTTAATGAGGGAATATGAAAGTTTTTTGACACACGGACAAAGTGTATTGAAAAGCAAGGAGATTATGTTGGAAAATGATGTATTTGTCTTTTCTAAAAGTTAAACTAAATTCTACAGCCAGAACGTGGATAATTTTTGACGCACCTTCTTGATGAGTCTACAAAGCTACAGTAGTCAAGACAGTATGGTACTGGCACAAAAACAGAAATATAGATCAATGGACCAGGATAGAAAGCCCAGAGGTAAACGCACGCACATATGGGCACCTTATCTTTGACAAAGGAGGCAAGAATATGCAATGGAGAAAAGAGAGCCTCTTCAATAAGTGGTGCTGGGAAAACTGGACAGCTACATGTAAAAGAATGAAATGAGAACACCAAACACAGAAATAAATTTGAAATAGACTAAAGACCTAAATATGAGGCCAGACACTATAAAACTCTTAGAGGAAAACATAGGCAGAACACTCCATGACATAAATGACAGCAAGATCCTTTTTGACCCACCTCCTAAGAGGAATGGAAATAAAAACAAAAATAAACAAATGGGACCTAATGAAACTTGAAAGTTAAGAAGATGAAAAGACAACCCTCAGAATGGGAGAAAAAATTTGCAAATGAAGCAACTAACAAAGGATTAACCTCCAAAATATACAAGCAGCTCATGCAGCTCAATATCAGAAAAACAAACAACCCAATCCAAAAATGGGCAGAAGACCTAAATAGACATTTCTCCAAAGAAGACCTACAGATAGCCAAGAGGCACATGAAAAGATGCCCATCACTTATCATTAGAGAAATGCAAATCAAACCTGCTGTATCACCTCACACTGGTCAGAATAGGCATCATCAAAAACCCTAGGAACAACACATGCTGGAGAGGGTGTGGAGAAAAGGGAAAGTAAACTGTTGGTGGGAATGTAAATAGATACAGCTACTGTGGAAAGCAGTATGGAGATTCCTTAAAAAACTAAAAATAGAACTACCATATGACCCAGCAATCCCATTACTGGGCATATACCCTGAGAAAACCATAATTCAAAAAGATACATGTACCACAGTGTTCACTGCAGTACTGTTTACAATAGCCAGTACGTGGAAACATTAGCACTGTTTACAATAGCCAGGACATGTGTCATGTCTATCGACACATGAATGGATAAAGAAGATGTGGCACATATATACAATGGAATATTACTCAGCCATAAAACGGAATGAAATTGAGTTATTTGTAGTGAGGTGGATGGACCTAGAGACTGTCATACAGAGTGAAGTAAGTCACAAAGAGAGAAACAAATACCGTATGCTAACGTATATATATGGAATCTAGAAAAATAATACTGGCAAATAGCATGGCAGAGTGGGAATAAAGATGCAGGTGTAGAGAACGGACTAGAGAACACAGAAGGAAAAGGGAAAAATGAGGTGTAGTGAGAGAGTAGCATTGACATATATACACTACCAAAGGTAAAATAGATAGCTGGTGGGAAGCTACTGCATACACAGGGAGATAAGCTCAGTCCTCTGTGACAATCTAGAGGGATGGGATAGGGAGGGTGGGAGGGAGGCTGAAGAGGGAGGAGATATGGGAATATATGTATACATATAGCTGAGTCACTTAGTTGTATAGCAGAAATTAGCACAACATTGTAAAGCAATTATACTCCAATAAAGGTGTATAAAAAATAACCAATAAAAAGAAAAGATACATGTATAAACAGAGCTGATATATTCATACAAATGGAATACTACTTAGCAATAAAAAGAATGCACTGTTGATGCATATAATAAGATGGATATACTTTAGTCATTATGCTGCATGAAGGAAAGCAGACAGAAAAGAGTATGTATATGGATCCACTTATATAAAGTTGTTAAAAAGGCAGATTCATCTATTCTGGCAGTGGTTGCCTGTGGCTGAGAGTTGAGGGAGTGCTGGACTGCAAAGGGGCACAGGAAAGTTGTGACAGAAGGGAAATACCCTGGATCTTGATTGTAGCTGTGGTTTTAATAGTATATACATCTATCAAAATGCGTTGAATTGTATACTTTATTTTTTTCAGCATCTACCCAGAAGTGAAGCATGTCACTTCCACGCATATTGCTTTGGCCAAAGTAAGTCACAGAGCTATTCCTAACTTTTTTTTTTGGCAAAAATTTATTTATTTATTTATTTATTTATTTATTTACTTACTTACTTATTGGTTGTGTTGGGTCTTCGTTGCTGCACACAGGCTTTCTGTAGTTTTGGTGTGTGGGGGATACTCTTCATTGTGGTGTGCAGGCTCCTCATTGTGGTGGCTTCTCTTGCTGTGGAGCACAGCTCTAGGTGTGCAGGCTTCAGTAATTGTGGGACACAGGCTCGACAGTTGTGTTGTACAGGCTTAGTTGTTCCACAGTATGTGGGATGTTATTGGGACAGGGATCGAACCCGTGTCCCCTGCAATGGCAGGCAGATTTGTCACCACTGCGCCACCTACGAAGTCCCTTATTGTATACTTTAAAGTGGTGCAGTCTCTTCTACCTGTATCATATCTCAAGAGGACCCATATAAAAATCTACTGCAATTCTTTCTTCATACTAGCAGTGTTTAGAAAATAAAATTCAGTGAAACATAATAGAGATTCACATCCATAATCATTAAATGCTTAAGAACACATATACTGAAGACTCCTGAAAACCATTGCTGAGAGAAATTAAAGACCTAAATAAATAGAAACATATATCATATACATAAATTAGATGAGTCAATATTTTTAGAATGTCAAATCAATGTTATTCCGAATAATATTGCAGCAGGCATTTTGTGGGGGAATTTGCAGGCTAATTATGAAATGTATATGAAGTCAAAGTATGTAGATTGGCCAAGACACACTGAAGAAAAATTAAGTTGGAAGACTTACTCTACTGGATTTCAAAATTCAGGTGAAAACTATAGTAATTAAGACACTATACTATTGGTGTATGTAAACACAACACAATTATATCAATGTGAAAGAGTAGAGAGTAAAAAATTTACCCACATCCGTATGCAATTATTTGATTTTTTAAATAAAGTCACCAATATGCATAGCAGAGTAATGAAAAGCTTTTCTGCAAAATATGATAAAAACAAATGACTATTCATTTAGAAATAATTTAATATTAAAAATCACTTCTTTATAAAAACAGATGATTGAACTTGGTGAACCCCCCCCCAAAAAAAAAAAAAAAAAAGAATTCCAGCCAACACATGGGACAGGATAACAGAAAAAAAAAAAAAAATCACTTCTCTCCATATACTAAAGTTAATTGGAGATGTTCTTTTTAAAATTGCAATGCTTTTTAAAGAATGATGGAATGTTTTCTTGACTAAGGCATAGACAAAAATTTCTTATACAAAATGCCAAGGCACTCACCACAGATTAAAAAATTGAATAAACTGGATTTCATAAATTATTAAATCTTTAACTTCCCATAATTTCCATTTAAAAAGTGAAAAGGCAACCCATAGACCCGCAGTTATTCCTTGCAATACATATATCTGACAAGAGACTTCTGTAAAATATATAAAGAACTTTTATATATCACAAAGAAAATTACAAACAATGTAGTGTATTTTTGAGCAGGAGATTTGAAGCAGCATTTCTCAGTAGAAGATAGCCAAATGACCAATCAGCTTTTGGAAACCGAAATGGGAAGCCACTATAGACATCAGAATGGCTAAAATTTAAAGACTGAATATATAAAGTATGTGGGAACATACAGAAACTGGAACAGCTCTATATTGGGGGGAGAAATGTAAAATGACGCAACGATTTTGCAACCTCTGTGTCAGTTTCCATTCATTGACCAAGCAATTCTCTTCTTAGGTGTATGTACCTAGGAGAAACACGTGGATATGTGGACAAAATAATTTGTGCACCATTATTCATACTTACTTTGTGCAGAGTAGCCAAAAACAAATCTGTTTATTACCTGAAAAATGGATAGTCCAATTGTGCTATAATCATAAAACAGAATATTTCTTAGCATAAAAATAAAGCCAAATTATCGACGTGGCCAATTAAGATTGAACCTCAAAACCAGATATCGTGTGAAAGAACCCAGGAAAAAGAGAACATACTGCATCATGCCATTCGTATGAAGTGCAAGAGTAAACAAAATTATCTCTGATGAGGAGATCAAAACATGTTTGTCTTTGGCAGAAGGGGATGGTCTGGCAAGTAACGCAACAGAACTTTGGGGAATGGTGGGGAATGTTCTATACCTTGATCTGGATGGTGATGATACAATGCATCCGTATGTTAAATTCACTGATCTGTACTTCTAGGTTTGGTGCGTTTTGTTCTAGGCAAATTACACCTCAATGTAGAACTGAAGGCATTGAAAAGAGGGATGACAAAGGGTAAAACAAGTGATAAACGACAGAAAATAGATGAGATATTCAACATATAAATAACAGGCTCCCTTGAGAAGAAACCCAAAGCAATTGAACAAAACAAACACCCAAAAGTATACTTAATGAGAAAAGTAATAAAATTTAAAAGTCCAAATGATATTGAAATGACACACTGCCCCCTTGGGAAAAATCACCCTAGAACAACAAATGCAGATGTAGTCTTGTAAAAGTACTGCCATTGAGTTTAATATAAAGGTACAGGGTTGCCTTTGAAGGACAAATTGAAATGGTTTCTAATGATCAAAGCTCTCCTTGCCAAATTTTGATGTCAGGAAGTTTTATAACCATTCTGAGCTTTTGTGTCATGAGGAAAAGAACAACACCTGACTTATAAGATTGTTCAGAGGATTAAATATGATCACTTGAACTATAACAAGTGCTAAGAACATACTTGACTTTGTTCTCCTTTATTCACCTTAAACTGATAGAATGCAATTGGCAGAGAACACATAATGTGTCCTAAAACAACTATTTTCCCACCATTTCTAGAAAGAAGTCCTGTTAATAGTAGAAAGAATTGGAGAGGGACAAGAGCCTTTTGAACAGCCATCCTTCAACCCTGGAGCATGGCTAGTTTCCTTCTAAAAGAGAGATGAAAGTCTTGACCAGGGCTCACCCCTGCAGTCTTCCCTGTCTGGAATGAAATGAGGAAGTCCACTATAGCTTTAGAACAACCTTGACTCCCAAGTGTTCCTCAGAAAAACAATCAGTTGTTCCACTCTAAAGATACTGAACAATTTTTGAAACCAGGAGGGGTCAAGGCTAAACTGAACCACATCACCAGAACTCTCACTTGAATCACAGCCAGGATATTAATACGGTTTCCCAGATCGCTGTTATAGCACATGAAGGCTCCACTGCAGTGGGTGACAAGCCTGTGGATATCAATCAGGTCTGTCACTGTATATATACAATGTATATATATTCATTGATAGGAAACAAAATTCAAACATGTCCCCCATGCTAAAAACCCAAGGAAGTTCTCATTCGAAGCAATGCGTTGGAAAACACCCAGGCATAATCTTTGTGATCTTTGATGAGGTAATGATTTCTTAGATGACATCTTAAGCATAAACAACAGTGAATAAATAGATCAAAGGATTTCATCAAAATTAAAATCTTTTGTGCTTCATGGTGTCTTAACCCTGTGAGCTACCGAGGGGAGTGGTATGATTTGTCAATAAGAACGCTGACCAATACAAGGTCTTTATTTTCCAGCCCTGACAAGTTTCTTCAGCCTCCCTCTTGGCCCTTTCCCCACGTGCTTCATGCTATGATCTGACTGATTAAAAATATCTGAAGTCACCAAACACTTCATTCTTTCTCTGGCTCCTGGGTTTTTCTGCATGATGTTCCCTGTGTCTGAGACATTCTTACCTGCCCTTTATTTACCTATTTATTACTCTTATTCAGTTTTCAGGGTCTATCTTGTTGTCACTTTGCCTGGAAATTCTTTCCTGACTCTCAAGCCTGTGTGAAAGGTCCCTTTCTGACCGGTACTTCCTGAGCTGCAACCCATAAACTATTGCATTTTCATAGACTATTAACTCATTTATATCTACCTCTGGATTATGAGAAAATAACATGTTTATATGATTCATCCTTTGCAATGAACACCTATTGTTCTGCCTGCCCATACTTGCTCTTATTCTGGAAATTATTCTGTTTAATTCAGAATGGGACTGCTATCTTCTTACTGATTCCAACCTCCCTGGTAATTAGTAGGGTGGAAACCTGATGCAAGCTGGGCCATTCAGAGCCCTCTGTTAGGATTTTTGAACAAGAAAGGTGACAAAGTGGCCTTCAGATCCATTCAAGTTCCAAATTTTGAGATGCGGGTCTGGGGATTTTAGAGGCCATACCTCTTGTGTTATTTATCTATTGTACAACAAAATACCACAAACCAAAACACATTAAAACAGCACACATTTATAAAAAAAAAAAATTAAAATCTTTTGTGCTTCAGTGGATACGAATAAGGAAGTGAAAAGACAATCCACACAACCAGAGAAAATTGTTGCAAAACTTATATCTGACAAAGTGTCTAGTATCCACAAGATGTAAAGAACTCTTACAATTCAAGAGGAAAAGGAGAAAAAACCGAATATATTAATGCAAAAGGGATTTGAACAATCATTCTCCTTAGAAGACTTAAAAATGGCCAGTAAGCATGTGAAAAGATGCTCAACACCATTAGTCATTAAGCAAATGGAAATGAAACCCACAATAAGATACCACTTCACCCCCGCTAGTATGACTGTGATAAAAACATACACAGGAAGATGTGAAAGGTGTGCAGAAACTGGAATCCTCTTACACTGCTAGCGGGAATATAAAATGTTGCAATTGTCTTGGAAACAGCTATCAGTTTCTCAAATTCAATATAGAGTTGACACTGACATACTGGGAGCAGTTCCACTCCCAGGTTTGTACCCAAGAGAATTGAAAACATATGGTCACAAACTTGCACCTGAATACTCAAAGCAGCATTATTCATAGACGTCAAAAGTAGAAACAACACCAAATGTCCACCAACTGAGGAATGAATAAACACAATGTAGTAGAGTCATAAAGTGAAATATTATTTAGGTGTAAAAAAAAATAAAATAATGAGACATGCAAAAACATGGATGAACCATGAAAACGTTATGGTAATGAAGAAGCCAAATACAAAAGGCCATATGTCTGATGATTGCATTTTGAAGATATGCCCAGAAAAGGCAAATCCATACAGAGAGAAAGGAGATTAGTGGTTTCCAAGGGCTGGAAGAAGGAGGGAATAGGGAGTGACTGCTAATAGGACCAAGGATTATTTGGGACGTAATGCAGTTGTTCTGGAATTAGATAGTGGTGGTGGTTTCAAACCTTGTAAACAGACTGAAAATCACTGACTTGTACACAACATGGATGTTATGGTGCATGAATTATGCCGCCATCATCATCATCATCAACAAGGCATCTTTGCAGGTTCCATGCCCTGTAGTTTCATTAACCAGTGTCTCAAATTAGTAGTCAGTGACCAGAATGTGATGTTGTTAGCCTGTTGAGAAGAAAGATATCAGAAAAAAAACAAAAAGTAAATTTAGACAGTTTTTGGTAGAAATGCAGTATAGGTGAAGGAAGCACCTACTTGGAAAGATCTGACAAAAGATTGAACTGGACAATGTGGGATGGGATTTTGGGGTGGAGGGGCACTCTACCTGGGTTCTGGCTCCAGCACGTACAGCAAGGGGGCCTTGGCCAGTGATAGACCCTCTCTCTGCCTCAGTTTCTCCATCTGCAAAGCAGCAGAGAGTAATGATCTTGCACAAGTCAATTGTGAAGACTAGAATTACTCATATATATGATATAATCATGCCCACAAATCATGAGGAAGGTCACTGAAATCAGTGGGTAAATCTAACTGCACATCTGAGTAACTTTATCAAATAGATTCCAGGTGCCACCTCAGCCCAATGAATCAGGATTGCTACAGATGAGGATTGTGAACTTGTATGGGTACTAACTCTCCCAGGTGATTCTTACAGGGATCAACTTGAGGGCAGAACACACCGAGCTGCATAAAATTTACCCAAAACACAGAAGTAGGACAGAGCAGAAGAACAAAGATATTTCCAATCCAGTGACTAAAGCAGACGAGAGCTATTGGAGGACTCTAGAATTGACGGGACCTGGCCTATCTGACCCCATTTTACCCTTGTCCAGTTTACAGCGGAGACATAAGCCCTTGGGGACACATGGCTGAGGCACCTGACCACCCACCTTGAGAAAAGTGAGAGCCCTAATTTCAAATTCAGGCTGGTTTCGAGTGAAAGTTCAATTTACCTTTTCTTTTTCCTTATTGATGGGACCAGTCTTCTTCAAGCTGCCACTTTATACAAATAAATCATATTGCTATAAATGCAACCTTTTCCAAAGATGTTTGTTAGAAAACCTTATAAATATTCTAGCCACCTAACAAGAAACCAGAACGTTAGCAGGTGCATTCAGTTTCAGCACAGCTCAGCCCAATAGACTACAGTCCCTGAGATTTGAGACTCCCAAGTTAAAGGGAGATGATCCCTTTCTGTCATGGGACATCATGTCAACTTCAAGGAGGTGGGAAAGCAGCCATTCTAAAAGATGGGCTGCTTTTGCCTCCAGACTTTGGTGTCCTGACACCTGTAACCACTTCAGGGAGCCTTTGCAAGGGCCCAGCCATCACTTCTGCATTGGACTGTGTATAGAAATGGTTTCGTAAGACAAAAGTAAGGGTCTGGGAACAAAGCCAGGTTACAGAGGAAAAGAGGAGAACTAAGTGGCACAAATGAAGGATAAAGACGAAAGCAAGTTTCCTTTACTTACAAAACACAAAGCAATAGCTTACTTGCTTTGGTAAATAAAAAGCATTTTCTTCAATTCTTAATTTGGCCAGATAGATTATTTAATGTCCTCTTCTGTACGTTTCTTATTATTTACTTAGCACAATAATGTTACCTTAGATGATTATAAGGAAAATAAAATATCATAATCACAGGATTATACAAATTGCCTGACCCCAATATCAGTCAATGAACTAGAACTGTTGTGATAACTTTTATTAGCCCTGTAAAAGCTAATCCGTGTTTGACTTCAAGTACATCAGGTACCTTTTGTGAGCCTTCCATTTCATGATTATTTGAATGAAGGAATGTGATACATTTTTCTTTCCCCCACAGAATGTCAGGCCCACAGACACCAGAAAATAGATTTCCTTAATGCATTTGCTTAATCTCACAAACCAGTCTCATTAAGAAGGGTAGGGGACTTCCCTGGTGGTGCAGTGGTTAAGAATCCGCCTACCAGTGCAGTGGACATGGGTTTGATCTCTGGTCCAGGAAGATCCCACATGCCTCAGAGCAACTAAGCCCATTTGCCACAACTACTGAGCCCAGATGCCACAACTACTGAAGCCCATGTGCCTAGAGCCCATGCTCCGCAACAAGAGAAGCCACCACAATGAGAAGTCTGTGCACTTCAACCAAAAGTAGCCCCCACTCACCTCAACTAGAGAAAGCCCGTGCACAGCAAATGAAGACCCAACACAGCCAAAAAGATATAAATAAATATGTTTTGTAAAAAGGTGAGAATTAAAAACAAAAAAAGGAAGGATAGTTGGAGTATGGCTTGGGGTGCGGGGACGAGGAACTTTCATAACTGGTTGATCCAGTCCTCCATCCTTTACCTTGACACATGTGACCCATGCTCACATCCATTTCACCCTCAATCCAGGTTAGACCAGCAGCTAAACTGAAGAGACGGATGTTGCAAAGGGGTCTCCCAAGTCACAGGCTCACAAGACCCGGCTAGGAGCAGATGCTGAAGAAGTGTGGAGTTGGTTCAGAACATAACTCCCTTCGGGCCTGCCTGTCCCTCTCTCCTCAACCTCAGCTTTTATGTCACTGAACACATCCATATGTTCCCTGTGGATCATCAGCCATCCCTGACCCATGATCTTGAACTTAACCATATGCTGTTTTGGGAGTACAACCACAGGTCAATGGCAGGAGGACAACTCAAAGAGATCTATCAAGCAGTGTCCCATAAACTCCGCCCTGGATCCCTGGTCTGTTCATGATGTGGGTGAATTTAATCAACACAGATCAATAGCCTCAGGCTCCCAAGTCTTTCCTAAACAGATGGTCATGCCAGGTAGCCAAGGATATACATGTAAACTCTTTTAATCACTTTGACAGCTTGGAAAGAGCTCTTCTGGGACTACAAGGAAATCCATAAGCAAAAGTATGAACTGTCCTGTTTAGTGACATTTAAAAAAAACCACACGTAGAGCAACCCACATACAGAGGAGGAGCTTAGAAGGTAGGGATGTCAAACTTAAGTTTATTCTAAAGCCATCATGCTGCCCAGGGAAGATAAGAATCTGATACAACACTGTGATGCAGCAAAAGAATATTACATTGGGACAGAAAACAGTTTAAAAAATTAAGTATGCATTCACATAGCATTATACTCTGCTTTTTGTCCTACAGATTTCAGGATATAGACAAACCTGGAGAAGACCCAGTGAAGAACTTCATGACAGTCTCAAAGTTTGACATCTCTCACTTGTGGAAAAACCTTAAGACCCATGTAAAGAGAAGGTGGGATGGCTTCATGACAGCCCTATGGAAATTAAGACTTGTTGGCAAACTATTTCTCTCGTGAATTTTTTTTATGCACAGAAGAATGAACAGGGAGAACTCAACTTAGATATGTTTTGGAAGGAGACGGGTAAGTGGTATCAGGACATGTGTGGACAACTGAAGAGTGGCTGCTGAGGGGTTGGGTGCTATCCGGGGTGACCTTCACAGGACCCCAGGCAGCCTTGTGTACCAGCATGGCCAAGGCAACTGGAAGGCAGGGGCCCCCAAGATTCCGTGACCCGCCCCCACCTACCAGTTCTGTTATTGCAACTCCAGATGGTTACCTGGCACACTGGGTCCCCTTCCGTCACTCCTGTCTGAGTCTGAGCTACAGGCAGTACCTCTGGCTCTGAGCTCTGGCATCTTGAACCTTATTTTTGCAGTTGTGAACCCTCCGTTGTTCCCAACAGTAAGTTAAGAACGCCAGTTTTTGTCGTCCCTCAGTCCTGAGTAAACCTATGTGATTTCACCTGATTTTAATCCAACATATGTTTGGCTTTCTTTTCCCCAGCCCCTGGCTCTACCCCTTCTACCACACATCACCATGGCAGTATCTCTTGGCCCTTTATCTGATCCGAGGGCAGAACTTACACTGACGGAAATCAACCGGGAGCTTCAGTTGCAGCTGGCAAAGAACAAGCAGGACTTCCGAGACCTCACGGAGAAATTCCTTGTATCCCAAGCAACTGCCTACTCCCTGGCCAACCAGCTGCAGAAATACAGTAAGTCCTAGGGGTTACGGTCACCAAAGTGATGAATGATCACCGTCTTCCCTCCAAGAAACTAAACTCTCTAGACTTTATCTCCTATTTCCTTTGTCATTTTGAATTTCATTCTGACCACAATCCAGGAAAGGTAGAAGTGGCTGTTTTACCCTCAGTTGCCTGAGGATGGGAAAACTGAGGTACAAAGAGTGTAGTCCCTTTTCCAAGTTTGCGGTGCGTTGTAGGGTGAGCATCAAGTTAAAATTCTAGACATTGATTCCTGATGCAGTCACAGAACCGCCTGTTTCTCTCAGCAACAAGCTAAAGTGTGTCAACTGGAATCTTTTCTGTGCTGTATCTGATCCTGCATCACTGTTGGCTGAACGTCTGGCACTAATGAACTGCATCAGTCCCAGCTCCCCTGAGGTCCCACTGGCAAAGCCCCGTGCTTGTTACACTGGGGTCACGTGGTGGTTACACACTGGGGAAAGCAGAGGATCGTATCTGCTTTAAAGGAGCTTAAGGGTGAGGCTGCTCCTCACTGAAACTGTGGGCTACTTGTTTGAGTTGTAATGAATAATGAAGAAATTCTGTCAAAGCTTTGCAAATAGTGCCTGTCACAGTGTAAGCACAGTACATTCACACTATACGATTTCTAATCACAAAAGCTTTCATAGTGTTTGGGCACATTTTTTTCTAGGTCCTTATACTTTCGCATATTCTATTTCACACAAGTGTATCCAGGTGAGTTTTTACTCAAAGGTGAAAACCTTTGAGACACTTGTTCATTAGTAAATCCCAGCAGAAGGGAACCATCAGGCCTATAGTTGTATGGACCCCATCAGGGGTCTTCCTGACCACACAGCAATCGCCACCTCATGGCCCTGTTCCGCGTGTCACCCAAGAGGCTGCAGGTCTTGGTAAAGTGGCCCAGGATTCAGAGTCAGTCTCAGGGGATGTGAATTCTGACTTTGCCAAATGCCAGTTCATCTTGTCTAGTTACTTTCTGGGCCTTGGAGCTTCTCTTTCCTCAGTTCTCAAACAAGAAGTAACCGAAGGCCACGCAGTTGGGAGGCTGAGGCATCAGATGTGGAGATCGCTGCATAGAGCCTGGTATTGGAGTTACATCTGCCCCTGGGGTGGACCCTGCCTCCTCCCTTGAAGGCCGTGACCACAGCAGCAGGTCCAGCTTTCCCCTGAGGCAGTGTCTCTCTTTCCTCAGAGTGTGAAGCCTGTAAGGACATCATTGAATCCGTGCTGGGGGAGAAGCTGTCGTTTGAGGTGCTGAGGCTGGCAGAGAAGCTGGCAGAGAAGCCAACGCTCGATGAGAGGCTGAGGTAAGGAGGTCAGAGATGTGCGTGGCAGGCACATGGGCACAATATTTATCAACCAGGTGGAGGACACCAACTGGTGAATTATGGACTCTGATTTTATTCAGGGCTTCAGTTAGTCTGCTTTGAAAAACATTATTAATTTGAAATCACATATCATGCATGAAATTCACCAAATTCAAGTGAACAAGTCAACTCAGTGGCATTTGGTACCTTCACAGTGTTGTTCAATCAGTACCTCATTGACCTTTAAATCACAATGTCCTCCTGACTGACTACAGCTTGTCATCCTTTTTTGACCCTGTTATTCTCTTGTTCTTTCCAACTCACACCTGCCGTACCTGTCCACGCTATATGTGGCTGTGTGTCATCCACTGTACCATGCCCTCTGTCTATTTTTATATGGAAATGGGCATGGCTGAGTGAGGAAATGAAGAGACATCTTCATGTAGGTTTAGAAAGACCCTAGGTTTTGTTTACAGAACAAGATGAATGGGCAATCTTATAGGAGCACGCCCTGTCTCAGGGGAGTCCTTTGTTGTCCCTCTTTCTCTTTGGCACAGGCTGGCCACCAGATATGGGCCACAATGCTGCTTCGATGGCTCCTTGAGGATGTTCTCACAGGAATCCCTCGCAGTCATCATGCAACTCTCTGCATTTTAAAATTATCTTCTGTCCCACCTTAGGACGTGTGATATCCTAATTCGAAGTCAGGCGCGAGAGCTGACCCAGTTACGGCAGACATTACGGGAAGGGAAAGATGACTCTGTTCTACTCAAGCAGCACCTCAAGGACCTCGTCACCCACAATGACCTTGACAACCACCAGGGGCAGGGCTTCCGAGAGCAGCTGACTGAGGGACATAGGCTGGCAGAGCGCCTTGCCCGCAAGCTCAGCCCAGGTAAGGGGCCCACAGAACCTGATAGCACTGAGCCACTCACAAGAGACTCCGCACCTCGACTAGGATGTGGTTTTCTTTTTTCTCAGCTTTCCTGTTTCATGGCCCATTTGGGGCTCTGATAGGAGCAGGACTGGCTGAGTGGGAGGACGGGGAGAAATGCACAGGGTAGAGGGCATAGTATTGCAACTGATTCCTTCCTGATGGACCATGGCCTTTGGGGCAGGAGGCAGCATCCGCCCAGTGTTAAAGCACAGAAAGGACGATGTGACAGGAGGCAGCTTGTGAGAGTGGAAAGAGCCCTGGACTAAGCATGCACGTTTCCAGGTTTAGCCTGAGTGCTGCCTTCAGTAACAGTGAGCGAGTGATTGACTTTTCCTCTCTTAGCATCTGTTTCCTCCTCTGTAAAATAGATCAAATAATCTGTTGATGGTAGCTCTAGTGATAAAATGAGGAAATATGTATGAATGCACAGCAGAAAAAGAAGCCCTTCACTGTGTGGTGTCCGATAAGGTACTTGATATAGTCAGCCTTGGTGCTGGGAATGTTGTTTAGACTGGACCCCTTTCCATAGAGAGACTTTCCCTTGATAACACACAGAAGCCACCTTGAAGAGCCCAGGATGTTCCCAGGTGGAGGGATGCGGGATGTGGTTGCTCTCCTCAGAGGAAGGAAGGGATCTTGGGAGAGCTGAGAAGGTTTAGAGAGCCTGTGTCTTTGGCAGAATTTGTGGCAGGATGGATGATGCAGATGTAGAGGTCGAGATGGAAGGTGGACAAGTGTGCAGCGATATAAGGAAGAAAAGACCTTTTAAATGTCTGCCCAGTTGCAGGCAGAAGGTGCCACAATGGTGATCCTCTGGTCTAGAGTCAGACGTCCTGATGGGTCAGAAATCCATGCTGGGGGCGGGGTGTGTAAAGACAAGGCACTAGAACTTCCGCACAGTACCAGTTCACACACAGACAGTCATGACTCTACGACCATATGGGTTGCTGTGTTTGTCGTGGGTGAAGTGGCAAGAAGCTGACTGGATATTTCTGAATTTGCTTGTAGAAACTGATGAAGATGAGGAAGATGAACCAGCAGAAGAAACACTCACGCCCAGGTACCAATGAACCGTCAGGAGCAGGTAATATGTAGGTAACATATGGACAGGGTCACAGAAAGAGTAAGTGAGGTCAAGAGAGTCATAGATGCCAGATGCAAGCATAAGCAAACCTGCAGGCTGTACTGAGTTACTTCACTCAACCCACCTGGAGATGGCCTGGTAACTTGGTCGTCTGTGATCTCTGTGCTACTTGTACGTGTGACCCAAGCTGAACGCACTATCCCTAGGATTTCCTGCACACACAGAGGATAGCTGTTCTCTCCTAAAGGAGCTCCAAGGGGAGATGAATATCTATTCCTACACAGTTGTTTTAGGTCCTTGGGAGGAAGGTACCTAGCAAAGGAATTGGCAGAGAAGTAACTAGAGAAACTAAAGATCAGGAAAACTATCTAGACAAAACATTGGTTGCTATTTCACAAGAGTAAGAGAAAGAGGCCTTGGAGGCCTTTCTATTCCTAAAAAGAAGGCCTAACGTCTCTGAGAGTGTATACTGCCTTAATAGCAGTATTCACTTGACTACTTGATCTTACATTGAACATGGCGTAGGACCAGGGGGTAGCACCTGGCGTGGAAGCTGATTTGTGCTTCATGTTCCTGAAGGTACCATCCTGGGAGGGTTGAGTCTCATTCCTCATCAGAGGGTACGTGGCCAGTGCACGGAGCACCTGCTGGTCTCCCTCTCCCACCCCATGGCAGCCACACTCCACTTCACATAAGCAGGATAGTTCCTTCCCTCTCTAAGGGGACTGCCCTTTTGCTTTCTGTGACCACTCCCTAGGCCTCCCATCAAAACCAACCAGGACGGCAAGGGGTCGGATCCTTTTTGTTTACTTCTCTGTCATCCCTCTCCCACTTGACACAGCTTGGAGCTGCAGGAGGTTGCAAAGGAGGCAGTGCGTCAGGAATCCCAGGATGAGTGTGTTTTGACTCCTTCGCGTCTCCCAGGAAGTTCTGACTGCAGCCAGCCTTGCAGGGATGGCAAATTCGCATGTGATGCCTGGGAGGTGGGCCCTGCTCTGGACGGAGCCTGTGGTTGCTCCCATGCTGCAGAGGATGGAATGCCAACCGATCTGCCAGGTAGCCTCCATGTTCTTTGTTCCCCACAACCTGTGTAGACTGAGGAAGCTCGTCTCTGAAGACAGGCCCTATAGACACATCTTGATTTAAACCAGGGAAAAGGATCTATTAAGACACACAGACATCGGGTGGACCAGGGAGCCTTCACCCCTTTCTAGGCCCTGGTCATGCCTCTGTCACCCTGGCCCCAGTGTCAGGCATTTGGACCCAAATCAGTGTGACAACTCTCACCCACCTCGGGTGGACATCCACAGGAGGTGTCTGTCAGACTTGCTTTAGATCAGATATGCCTTGTCACCTGCAATGATCTAACTTTGTTTTTGTAAATGTCCCTGGCCTTTCTCTTCTGATCCAAACACAATGGCAGACCGGCTTATACCTTAGGAGAGGTGATTTCTCTTTTTGGTATCACTGCTCTCAGCCCCAGGCTCCATCTTCTCTATGTTGGCTTCTCTTAGCTAAGCAGTCATCTGAAAACCAGGACAGAAACAACTGTACCATTGTCTTGCCTGGTTGTTTCCATGAAGCAAGGCTGGCCTCTGGCAGTCCCTCCAGCCTTGAATGGCCATGGTTTCTTTGTAGCACCAAAGATTCTTTTTAGTTTGAGAGTTTATAAAATTCATCCATCACTCTAGTGTTAAGGATAAATTTCTCTAAAGTATCAACAGCAACAAAATCTGATGGGCCTAACCAATATTGTAGAAACAATTCTAGAAAATAGTTCAGCTCACTTCCTAGGATCACCGGGGAAAATTAACTATTTCCACAGACTCAGAACAAAGGATATTGGGAGAGCGCTCCTGAGAATTTCCCTGATGGGTCTGGAAGTGGTCCCCCCTGATTCTAGGAGTTAAGTGTCCTGGAATATCGTATTATGTTCTTGCACTGAGAGTATGAATGTCCTTGTGGTAAATGTGTTCACTGAGTTGGTACGTGTGCGGTGTAATTTGTTTCTTGTGACCCACTGTGTCTGAATTTCTTACTAGACAATCAGCATGATCATGTGCAAGTGGATGGACAAGAGCCAGTGTCCCCCAGGTAATTCTGAAGATTTGTGGGCTGTGAATGTCAAGAGTGACATCAGGAGACCTCAGATCCAGGGGGGAGAAATTACTAAATATAACTCTTTCATCCACTCAGTCAACAGCGAAATATCCCTTTTAAGAATGTTGTCTATTTTCACTTCAGAAGTTGTGTGTGTTTCAATTTCTTAATCCTTCAGGTACAGTGAGGTACAGTGAGTTGACCCAGGTGGAACAGGCAAACTTGGGAGCTCCTGTAATCAAGTGTTCTTCCCCGTGTGGTTAACAGTAGGGCGAGAGTCACCTACTTTGTGCCTGTTTGGCGTCAGCATGTTAGTAAATACTTGACTGCAAGTGAAGAAGCTAGAAAAAATTCATGTTATAACAAAATATTGAGAAAATAGTTACTGAAGGGAGAATATCTAGAGTCTGTAATTCCTCAAAAGCTGTATCACTTTGACACTGCAAGTACAGATCAATACAAAGCATGCAAAAGAGTTGGAGCCACTGTCTTAGTTCTCCGTGTGTGCTGGGGGTCATGACTAGAGCGTGCAGGGAGCATTCATTCTCCTCCTTCAACGGCTGGTTGTGTGGCCAGTGCACTTAGCATCTGCTGGTCTCTCCCTCTCCCACCCCATGGAAGCCACACTCCACTGCACACACAGAAGGATAGTCATTTCCGTCTTTAAGACCACTTCGCCTTTGCTTTCTGTGACCACTCCCTTTGCCTCCCATCAAAACCGGCCAGGATGGCTTGGTGTCTGATCCTCTTCATTTAATCTTCTGTCACCCCTCTCCCACCTGACACAGAGTGGAGCTGCAGGAGGTTGAAAAGAAGGAAGTGCTCCAGGAATCCCAAGATGAATGTGTTTTGGCTCCTTCAAGTGTCCAGGAAGGTGCTAACTGCTACCAGCCTTACAGTGATGGAAAATCTGCATTTGATGAAGGGAAAGTGGGGTCTGCTGTGGAAGGAGCCTGTGGTTGCTCCCATGCTAAAGAGGATAAAATTCCAACTGGTCTTCCAGGTAATCTGCATGCTCTTTGTTAGTCTACTTGAGAGAATGAATCTCCTTAGATAGACAGTATACGAACATATTGAAGTTCAAACCAGGCACTACAATGGCATTTAAAACAAGACATTCCACAGGTCAGTGAAGTTTTCTCAGTTGCTAGTCATGTACGACCCTGTGGCAAATCACTGGACCCAAGGTGGTCCTGCCAGACTCACATGTACCACTACAATTGTGGCACAGGAAGTACCTTTCAGGCCTCCTAATTTTGAATGAATCTTTTATATCACATGAAATGCTCTAATCTTCATTCCTGAGCAATGTCCCTGAGTTCCCTTACCTGTCCGAGGCTGTTGGCAGTCTTGTTTATATCTATGGAGTTGCCACTCCTTGGTTTCACTTCTGTCAACCCATATTCCAGCTCCTTTCATTTGTATTATCTTGTCCAGAGTTTTCTGAAACCAGAACGTAAGCCCCACTGTCATCTTTGGTATGTTTCTCTGAAGCAAGGCAGGGCCTTGGAACTTCCCAACCTGACGAATGGCCACTGTTTCTTTGTAGCTCTGAAGATTCTTTTGACTTGATGGTGTATGGATTCCACTCCCATCTAATCTCAAAGTATAATTCTTCTAACCCATTAACAAACAGCATTTCAGATAGAAAAAGCCTGAATGTTACAGCAGTGCTCTAGGTAGCTCGGTAGTTCCGCAGGATCTGTAGGGAAAGGATTTGTTTAGCTGTTTGCACAGACTCAGGACATAGGATACTGTGCTGATGACCTGTCATATCAAGCAGATTTGTCCAATGGCTCAAGAAGGAAACCCAGCACCTTCTTATGAGGCTCTATCTGGGGTCTCTTAGGATATTTCCCTCAAAGCCTGTTAGGACAGTGTGAAGGTTGGCATCGAATTGGGCTTTTGTGAATGGGTTTTGCCCCATGTAATTGTCCTGTTAATTTATTTGCAGAAAACCAAAGTGATCAGGATGACCTGGAAGGACCAGAGGCTATTGCCCCCAGGTAGTTATGAATATTTGTGGGCTGTTCATACAATGATGACATCTGCAGACCTCTGATCCAGGGGAAAGCAGAAAGTGCTGAATATTTTGTATCATCAATGTTGCCAACCATGAATTATCCTTTATCATAATGTCTTCTGCTTTCATTGTGGTACTTACACTGTTTTCCAGTTCTTTGTAACATCTCAAGTTCATAACCCAAGTCGGTTGACCCAGGTGAACTAAATGAGAGTGATTTTCTTGCATAGACTTGTTATCTCCAGGATGGTTTAGAGAGTGAGTGCATAGCTCTTTTCTGCCTGTTTGGTATTAGCACGTTGACATGTATGTCACAGTAAGAAAAGTAAATAGATAATAATATTATTATATAATGCTACAATATTTAGAGAGGCCTTGGTGGCATGAGATGTCTGGGATAGCAGAATGCCCCAAAAGCTGTATGCTCGTGGCCCCTGCATGTGACACTCAATGCAATGTAAACGAGAAGGTGAAAGGCACTGTTACGTGACCCTATATGTTGTGAGTCATGGCTGTACCATCTGGAGATAACTCAGTCTCTTTCTTCACCAGCTTGTTATTTGGCCAGAGCACTGAGCACCTGCTGTCCTTTCTAGCTCCTGCCCCTGTAGAAACACACTCTGTCCCACACCCAAAAGGGAGTTGCTCCATCTTTAGTGGATCAGGTCCTTGGCTTGCTTCACCACTCCCATAAACATGCCATCAGAACCAGATAGGACTCTAGGATAGCTGATCCCTCTTGGGTTAATCGTCAGTCCTCTCTCCCCCACCAGGCCCAGCGGGGAGCTGCCGCAGATGGGAGAGAATGGTGTCCCACGGGACTCACTGGATGAATACCACTTGACTTACTCAGTGCTTCCTGGTCAGTCAGACTCCTTCTGGCCTTATAGGAGCACCGCCATCTTCTCATGTGAGGAAGTGGATGTCCCCTATGCTCCAGATGTAAGCAGTGAGTATTCTCTTGCCGATGTGATAAAACTCCAACTGGACTCCCAGGTACACTCTGAATTCCTTGTACCCCACGCCTCAGGTGGTGCTGAGATTTTTCCCCACTGTGTACAAGCTCCGTAGACAGAGTGATCTGAATCAGGCTTTATGATAGAGTTTTAAGCACAGACATCAGGTGGGTCAGAGAGCAGTGTCTCTTCTTCATCCTGGCCGAGCCTGTGGGTCAGGCCCTGAGTTAGATCACTGGACCCGAGGTAGGTGTGACAAACTCACTCAGTTGCAAATGTGCAAGTGCGCAGAGATGACTGTCTTCTTTCCTGATACCCATGAAATGTCTCTTCTTACCCCAAATGCTCCCCTTTCCATACCCCCAAACATCCCTGGATGTCTGTGCCTTTCCAGCGATGTTGACAGCCTTAACTCCATCTTTGGATTTGTTGTTTCCCTGGTGTCACTGCTGTCATCCCCAGTGTCTGTCTCCTCTAAGTTGGTCCTCTTAGCAAAACCGTCATCTGGATATGAGGATACAAAGACCCCTACCCTCACCTTGCTTGTATGTTTCCGTGAACCAAGGCAGAGTCCTGGCATTTCCCCACCCGGTGAATGGCCAAAGATTCAAAGTAGCCGCAAAGATTCATTTGGATTCGAGGTTTTGTAGATTCCAATCATCATTCAGCTAAACCAGCCAGCATATGATGAGAAAAGCCTGAATATGATTCTGTTAGAAGGCAGGTGAGCTGTTGCCCAGCATCTGTCTGAGATGTTTTTAAGTTTTTACTCAGAATTGGAAGAGGATGCTGTGGTGGGGATCTGCCAGGTCAGGGAGAGCTTGCCTGATGGCTCAGGAAAGCAAATCAAGGCAGGTACCCAAGACCCAACCTGAGGCCTCCTGGAATCTTCTTCTTAAAATACCCTACGGTCCCACTGGGGATCGTTTGGTCCCCATGGTAGTATTGGATACTGGATTATTAACGTACACAGGACGATCGGCTTAATGTTTCTGAATTTATCCATAGAAAATCATACTGTTCTTGAGGAAGAGGAAGACCAAGACCTCATCTGTTCTAGGTAACTTCAAAGAAGTGTGGGTCTGAATTCAGTGGTGACATCTGGTCCTCTCAGTTGCAGGGGAATCAGAAAGTGCTGAATATGCCTGTGTCTTCCACTCAGACAACCACAAAGGGTCCCTTTCACGATGTCGTCTGCTTTTGCTGTGGTGCTTGGATGGGCCCCTTTGTGAATCCCTCTCAGTTACAGTAACCTGCAGTCAGTTGCTGCAGGGGTCCTAATCAGTCACAGGGTCTCTTGCACGCTCCTGTTCTCCCTTTTTCTTAAAAGCAGCATGAGATGCATCTCTGCCTCTGCCTGCTTGGCCTTACCACACTAGCGGGTGTTTCATGGCAAGGAAAGCAGTGAGAAAAAAACGTTCAGGTCACATCCCAGTATTAGAGAAATTGGCCCTGAAGATACAGGATTTCTAGAAGTCCATTATGCTGCCAGAGCCTGTGTTCACTTGGCTGCTGCATGTAAATTTCAACAAGACTTGTGCAAAAGAGCTGAAGCTGCCTTTATGGTTTCTGAGAGTGTGTGTGAGATGACTGTTGTGTACGGGGGTGGTTCAGCCTCCCTCCTCCTGAGCTCCTTTCTGATCCGTTCTGGAAGTACCTCCTCCTCACTCTCCCCTGCCCCCCCCCTTTTCCCTTTGCAAGCACCCTCCAGCCCCAGATAGGGGAGGGTTGTTGTGTCTCCCTTTATGGGGACTTCCCATTTGCTTTTTGAGACTAGTTCCTTAACTCCCATCCAAACCGCCTAGGACTCTGTGTTCACTAATCCCTCTTGTGTAATCACCAGTCCTTCTGATCCCACCTGCCTCAGGATGGAGCTGCCGGTGGGAGAAGAGAATGAAGTCCAGCAGGACTCACTGGACGAATGTTATTTGGTGGGTTCTATTGACCATCATCTGTCAGACTCCTGTAGGCCTCAGAGAAGTGCCTCACTCCAATCGGATAACCGGGAAGTCTTCTCGGCTCCAGATGCACATGGTGAGTACTCCTTTGTAAAGGGCATACGACTCCCAGTGGGCCCCCAGGTAGCCTTTCTATTACTTGTATCCAACAACCTGGACAGGCTATGAGCGGCATCCCTGTAAACAGGCCCTCAGACCTGTGTTGGTTTGAACTAGATTCTGGGAATTAATTTTTAAAAGGCATCAAGCGGGTCAGATAACTTTCCTTTCTTCTTGCCCCAGGCTACCCTCTGTCACCTGGACCCCCTCACCAGTGCAGGCATTTGGTATCGTCAGGCCAGAGTGGGGAAGGGGAGGGATAAGGGCGACGTCTCGGCTGCCACCATCTCACCTGCAGGAATCTGTGTAACAGACCTCTTTTTCCAAGATAAGAATCCTTATATTCTTTACATTATGTTGCTAATTTTATTTCTTGAATAGTTTCTTACAAACTCTCTGGCTTTGCATTCCTGTTTGCAGTCTGCTCCCTGTTATGGTTCCCCAGCTCCAGGCTTTTCCCTCTGGGCTGCCCACCTCCCTGTGAAGCATTTAGATAGCAGATCCTGAATATAAAAATGGGCCCATGCCCTGCGGTTTCCACGAAGCCAACGATCGGCCTCTGGTGTTCCATCCTCCAGAAACAGCCCTGCTTTTCCTCCTTTGTGCAGCAATCATGAGTCTCCCATGATGGGTTACAGCTGCAATCGTGTGTGTACGCTCAGTGGTATCCTCTCACAGAAACCATCCACAACCTGCACACCTGATGGGGATACTGGCCTAATTGTTGACCGAGATCCCCTTGGGCAGCAGTTCATAGGGTTTGTAAATGTAAGGCCAGTTTTCTTTCCTTCTCAGGTTATTTTTTGAACTTTTATTGTAGGAGACATATTTGGATTGTTAGGAGCTTTACTCATAAAATCATCTTGTAGAAAGTGCAAGAAACTCCATGATGCTCCTGATTCGATCTCATTATTTAATAGTGAAATTGGGTGTGAAAAATTGCCCCTCAGTCATTCTTGGTCAGTTTGTGCCTTTTCACATTGGAAACCATTTCATTCCTGTTTCCCATTCCTCCCTGAGGAGCAAAGAAGCAAAGGCTCATAGTAACTCACAAATCAGAAGTGGAACACACAGTTCTTGTGCACCTGTTGTATACCATGCCCCTTACTAAGTGAGCTCCATGTGCGCCATAACCCATTCAGTCCTCCCTGGACCCTCTCAGGTAGGTGTGGTAGCTCACGGTGGAGCCAAGGGCACTGAGGCTCAGCAGGGTCACTTCACTTGCCCAAGACTCCCAGCCACTGGGAGGTGGGACATTGGCCTCTCCTTGGCCTGACTCCACGGCTCAGGTCTGTTCACTCCTCTCAGCAGTTGTACCCGTCAGTGCCTAAGAGAGGATGTCACTCACCTTTTCCGTTTTGCCCTGAACCAAATGATTTGAAACTATCAATCTGACACACAAAGTTGCCAGACATGCAGAGAACCGCTGTGGTCCCTCGCTCAGATCCCAGCACCTCATCCATCAGTGCACTTTGTCCTGTGAGCAGAGCCAGCGGCTCATCCAGCCCCTCCAGGCGGAGCCGCAGCTGCCTAAGGCTCTCCAGGGAAAATCAGCCAGGGTGAGGGTCCACTCCTCTCTCCACCTCCTGCTGCCATGGTTATCTGCTCTCACTCCGGGTGCAGGGAGGCCTTGAATTTGGCTGTGCTGGTGCCCTCAGAAAGCTGCAGAGCTCTGTCTCAGAAACACCAGCAGCCGGGCTGAGTGTCCATGACGGGAATGAGTGATGCTCAGACACAGGTCTCACAAGTGAGGTGTGTGTGATGTGGCCCAGCCCTGCCAGGCCCTCATTCAGAACGGCCCCGGAGAGGCCAAGTCACCCACACAGATGGGCTGAGAGGAATGAGTGGAACATCTAAATAATCCACGGATCCATCCTGTGTCTGGGTTCTGATGATACCCTGAGAACAGTGTGGATATAAGAGTGTGGACAGCTGTGATGCAGCGGTGTGGGCACAGGTGGTCGCGTCTGCCCCACCCTCTCTCTGTATGAGGAGAAACCCTGTGGAAACAGTGCAAACACTATATTTTTAAATTACAACATGAGCTTTTCTTAGGGGCTCTTCCCAACATGCCAAACTAATAATATTGGGCAATAGTGTCGATGTTTGATAAAATGTTTTGTCCTTTTCCCATGCAAATGCAAAGAATATTCAAAGCATTCATTTAGTAAAGCCCATTAGTCTGGAGAAGAGGGTTAAATATATATGATGAAATTAAGGAGTGATCATTAAAAACAATCCTAGATCTTGATTGAAAATCAGATTGGAGAATGGGGATACCTGGTTTTGTTACATCCTTCACCCACAGGATTTGTTGATTTAAGAGGTTTTACCCATCTGAAATGTGAATTACCATAAAATCTGATTAAGTGTCCTAAAATTGATGATTAATGATTAAAAAACTCTGCCTGTTGGAAATATGAAGGGCACAGCAGGCTGAGTGAAGTGCTTGTGGAAAAAGCCCTGGAGGCTGAAAGAGGCTCCTGGTGCAGGGCTGGGGTCAACGAGGGGCCAGCCTGAGTCCGGGAGGATTTGTAGAAGGCAGTTGTGGGAAGGGATGTTGCAGAAGAGAGAGGAGCCAGATGACAGGAGGACTACAAAGGCAGGTGAGGAGTGTAGAGCTCGTGTACTAGAGAAGGGAGGATGGATTTCCACAAGCCGAGGAGCATGCGGTGAAACAGCATTTGGGGGTAATAAGACAGGTGACTTTTGACGGTGTGGAGAGGACAGAATCAGAGAAGCAGTTAGAAGGAGATTGGCTGAATCACTGATGAGAGTCAGACATAGATGCTCTCTGGAAGACTCAGTGGTAACAGATACATGAGAGACACTTTAAAGAAACAGTTAAACAAACCTTGTTGAGGATGCAGATGTATAGGAGAGAGGCCAGACGGGAGCCTCACAGCAATGTGGAGCAGGTCCTGTGGGGCACAACCCCACCTGAGCCTGACCTGGACTAGGTGAGGGTACTTGATATCTTTGCTTAGCCCATGTTCTGAGAATATGTATTCATTTCACAGGAGAAATAGCAACACATTTGGTTACAGGCACTGCCCAGACCCCACTGCAGGGGAGTGTAATATAAGGATTGTGCATTGTGTTACATTGTCCCTAAAGAAGCAAACACTCTGATTCTGTAGTCCTTCTGTACCTCAGCTTCCAATAAGGGATTCGGGCCTCTGCTACAACTGCTTCTATCTGCTGATACCATCCACCCCCACTCTGCCCCATGTGGCAACCGAATATATACATGTATGGGTGAGTGGAACTGTAGTCAAAAATTTCAAGCAAGTTCAAAAGCCTCCAGAACTGTGAAGGAATCATTTAACTGGTCCATGTACTCTAGTTACGCAACTCACTTTTCTAGTGGTACCTGAAGCCATTAGGCCATATTCCTTCCCTTGTTCTATTATTCTTGTGGGTAGATATCAACAACTCTTTCTGTCCCAGGCCTTGAGGCCTGTCTAGAACCTCTTCACTCGGCTACAGGACTAAGGCTAGTAACTGAATAGTAGATGCAATCTCATGTGCCATCCAAAACCCTCTAAACTCAAGTGGGTGATTCCTCTTTTCACGGACCTTGGAGCCTAGCACTGCCATCTCAGCATCCACAGGTACAGCCAGAAACATGACCTCTCCTTCATGGACACGATTTCTGCCTTTATTGTCTGGGTCATTGGATGGTCTCACTGATAGGAAGGCACATCCGTTCTGGGAGGGATTAACAAAGGAAAACTTGGATTGGTCCTACCGCACCCTCTTTTCCTTTCAGGTGACACATGGGAGGATTGTCTCCAAGGGCCTGTGAATTTCCAAGGGTCAGAGGTGCAAACTTCACAAGCACAGCTGCAGAAAAGCACCCACGAGACCAATGATGTGCAACTACAGCCGGACCAGCATTTCGGTTGTGGTGACAGCAGAGCCACAGTCAGTCTTTCCTCCATCGTCTGGGGCTTTAACACTAATACTGATTCTGGAAACCAAGGGCCACTCTTCCCAGGTAAGTGAAAAAAAGAGGATTAGAAGCTCTAGCCATCACAGGGCTGTGGGTGGAGGAGGCAATGGGGTCCCTCCTGTGCCTACGATAGGTCCAGGTGAAATCTGTGATGCTCTAACAGAGCCAGAGAGCAAGAGCCTGGGGTTTAGGATCAGCTCTGCCTCAGGCCTTGGGTTTTCAAATTCCTGTTTAACTGAGCCAAGTTATTTATCTTCTTAGATATTTACACCTCACGTCCTCATCTGAACTCTTGAAAAATTCTATCTTCATTTCAGGGTTGTTGAGAATATTAAGCAACGTAACGTCCAGAGTGCCTGATTCAGTAAAAAAGGTTTCAGAACCACTATGAATATATAATCCCTAACCATTAGGTCTTTCTGGTGCTTAACATTTACAAAATGAAGGCACGTGCGTTGTATGCTCTGCGGTAGCATAGTTTTTATGATCTCCATTTTCTCTGGACCCCATTTACCCTTGCTTTCTCAGAAAGGCTTGTTGGCCAATATTTTCCTCTTCTCTCAACATCCACCCTCAAGACAATTTTCCCTGTTAGATGCTCTCAGTAACAGTGTATTAGTAACATTCTGTAGCAACGTAAACAGGGCCCCACAACTCACACTCCTGTTTGCTTTTCATATCCAGGTTATTTTTCTCGTTTTCTTCTTCTTTTAAAATAAAGGGCCACCCTCATCCATAAAGTGCACCGATCAGTCTCTTTGATGACACTCCCTGTAATTCACCCTCTTCACTCAGCTCCGTGGCCATGTCCTCAGTTTTCTTCTCCCCAGGATCCACCACTGCTCAGATTGTCTTAAAAGAGCTTTGAAACCCTCACATCCGTTTCACCCGGGACGAATGTATCCTTACCCTCCACCTCTCTCCACATCTGCACCGGAGCCTGGGGCTGCCTGGGGCTCTCCCCTCAGGTGATGGCCTCATCTGAGAAATGAGCAGAGCCCCACATCCTCGGCGGGGGTGAGATAAGAAGGAGCGCCCCTGTGGCACCAGGGAGAGTCTCATAGAAGGTGCTCAGGGAGTGCAGGGATGCGCAGCCCTGCCACGTGCCAGTAGGTCTTGTGGTATTTAGTTGTCTCCTCTTCTCTCTAGTCTCTCCTTTTCTCGTCCTTGGCTTCCCACATTCCCAGCCAAGACCTAACCCCGCTGGCTCAGTCACTCTGTCTCCTACTCAGTTTCCCCAGAGGACTCAGCATAAATCCAGGCTTCGCATCAGACTTTGCAGCATAGGATAATCTTAATAGACTTTTGATTCATACTCCTCCACCCTGGGATCCCACCCCCAATATGTAACAGTTCATGTCTCCCACCAGAGCTTCGCTCTCTCATTCTTCTTATTTTCCTCCTTGCTTTTTCAAACTCAGCTCATCAGGAGTCCATTAGAACGATCCAGTCGATATCTCAACACGCTCATGTGTTTGTTCCTTTATACACACACACTTGTGAGAGTTGTTGCATTTTATCGTATCTTCCATGCCTTATTTAGATTGACTATGTATAAATATTACACATAGTATATATGCATATATATGTGAAATATATATTGATGCATATTTTTAAATTTTCCAGTTTCAGGCTTCCCGCACCTTTTTCTATCATGAGGTTTCCCTTCAACATGGACTTTGCTTGATCTCCACAATCTCTTCCCTCCCAATTGTACAACCTGTATCTGGAATGATTTCCTTGCCTTTGCCTTTTCTACCTAGGACCTTTCCGTTGTTATCAATTTTATTTTTCTTGACATTTTTTTTGGCATTTGGGAACATGTTTGTCCCATGGCAATCTTACTGGGTAGTGTAAGGAAGATCAACAAAAAGCACGTATAAAAATGTCTCCATTGGCTTCACCTGACCATGGCCTTTCAGGTGGCCTTTCTTATTCCTGGACACTTTCCTTACTTGCTGTCCCTCTTGGGTGGGGGAATAAGTCATAGGAAGGTCATGAGTAACAATGGATCCTGTTGTCTGTGGTTTTATGTCAGAGCTGGGTTTGGATGCCTCCATCGGAATGAAGACCCCTCCCAAGCCGGAGGGTGAGGGCTCAGCTGCCAGCAAGCATGAGTGTCTGGTCTGCAGCAAGATTCATGCCTTAAGTGTCCTGAAACAGAAGATTATCAGAAGAAAACTGCTGTTCAGCACGTGGAGACTAGCATGCAGATTCCCTGGCCTTCAAGCTTAGGGTACAGAGGTAAGCACACCTGAGGCTCTTCCATGCACTCCTGCCTTATACTCTTCACTTAAGGTTACAGCTCAGTCTCACACTAATTTTCCTCTTCCTCCTTTGTGCCCTCAACAGCTGATGCTACCTCGTCTGGTCTTTGCTCTGTTTCCCATGGGGGCTGCCTCCCTGCCAGGCCCTTCCATCTCCTTCTCCTGTTTGCACTCTGAACCCTGTTCAGTCTCTGTAACTGCTCTCCTGATATTCCCTCTGACCGTTCCTTTCAGCCATAGGGAGGCTCAGATCCATGGTCCTCCATCAGAAGAGCATCATTTAAGACACTGAAGACATGCTGCTTCGCCTGATACCACATATTGGTTTCTTCAGCTTCCTTTCCTTGCCCATCCCCCCCAAATCCACTGCCCCTTCCTTCCAGGATCACGACTGAATGAATTACTTGCATGTGGGTTGGCTTTTGGAGGACCCAACCTCGGACAGCCCTTAACCCTCAACTTCTCCACCTGAATAAGAAATGCTGAAACTGAGGAAAAGAGCCCTGATTATAAAAACTAAATAAGAACCTGGGTCATAGGTGGGAGTCCTGGACTGGCCTGGAGTCAGGGCTCTCCTCGGCTCCAGGTGGGCAGTTCTGTGCTGATGTGCATGGGGCTTCCAGGGACTCACTGGAGCTGGCAGTAGTTGGAGGACAGTAGATGGCATGCTAAAGGGACAGTGGCCAAAAGGAGATGCAGAGGCCAGGTTTTCAAAATGCATAGACGTGAGGTGCATAGGCATTCAGACCTCTCCCTTTTTGCAAATGACTGCTTCTACATGTTCAGTAAGAATCCAGAAAAATGAACTGAGTTGGAATCTGAGGCCAGGGAATGGAGGAGAGCATTGGAGTGAATTACCTTTGGGCCAGATGTATGAAGACCCAGTTAGATACACAAGAATATAAGCTAATCATTGCTTCAGACAAATCTAATTGAGAAGGCAAGTTATTTATATGGGAATGTCGGAGAAAGGCCAAAAAAGCTTTAGGGCCAGTGGGAAAGAAGTCCATGGTGGACTAGATGGAGAGAAGAAAAAGAATGGTATGAAACAGTGTAGGTCTAGTGAGTAGTTCTCAATCATGCAGTTAGAAAACAAGAAGTGGGTGAGTTTTGATCTAACTTGAATGCCTTAACCCAATCTCTTCAAATTCTGATTGTAAAGTTCTGTGGTGAGGTTTGGGTATCAGTATTTTTAAAAGCTCTGCTAATATGCGTCTAGGGATTAGAAGGACTATGGATCTGGTAGGACGTCAGTAACCAGTATGGCAGTGTCCATCGTGTGGCTACTTCATAGCAAAGCTGAAGATCAGCCTTTAAGGGAATTAGCATTCTTCTGTCAACAGAACTATTTGTATAGCTCAGAGCAAAGAGAAAAAAGATAGATACGTAGGTTCGATATATAATCTCTCTGTTTGGATCCAATGTTTTTTACAATTTTTATAGTACAAGATACAATAAAAAATACACATTACATAGAAACCCACAGTATAAAATAGTACCTCCCCTTACCACAATAATGAACTGGAGTGTTTTCATTTCTACTGTTAAAATGCAACTTGCAGTTCACTAGTTACTAAATGGATTTCACAGCCTACTAATTGGCTCAGAACTGCAGATTCAACAAATGCGTTTTTTAATTAAATTCTTTCTTTATGCAAAAGCCCCATAATGAATCTTAGGCCTCATTCTCCTATGTGTATCCTTTTTCATGCCCGTCTATACACTAGTGTAAAATACTAGGAGAGACTCTTTCTTTGGGCAAAGTTAGAGAAAACAGTGATGAGAATCTAGTATAACTAAAACTAATGCTTTTTCCCTTTCACTTCAGAGTTGTGTTTGTCTAGAGGTTGAGAACGTTTCTAGCAATGCTCTCGGGGGATCCAGCATGAAATCACCTTCATAGACTGTTGGTGTCCATGGGTTGCAAAGGGGTTGGGCCGCCGTTACACTCCCTGCTCTCATTTTGCTAATTTCATTTTGAGTTCTCCCTGTTTCCATTGTTTCCTCAGCCCCTCTGGAGCAGGATTTCTCTGTAGAGCCTGATCCCTGTCCAGGAGGGTGACCAAACAGCCTCTATTAATTGCTGACACCTCCACATGGGAGCCTCTCCTCTCTGTTGCCCCAAGTGTATGGAAAGGGCCTGTGGCCTGGGTCCTAGACCAGGGTTGGCAACCACAGGCCACGTGGTTTTAGTTAGTCCTTAGTTCCTTGGCACCAGAGCTCCTCATCTGTAAAAGGTGGAACTGGACTTGGATACCTTCTGAGGTCCCTGTTGGCTCTCATATTGCAGGGCTCTCCCTGTAGCCGGTCCCTCCTCCTCAGAAGGCAGGGATGTAGAGGTAGAAGAGAGTGTATTTCTCCAGCAAGCATCTCTGCTCCCATAGCAGTCCGTTTCTGAATGTGTACGAGGGATGCTAAGTACATCCATCCCTGGTACATGTGAGAATGTCATCATTCGATTCAGATGAAGGGGTTCAAGAGTAAAGTGGCTGCTGCGGATTGGGTGGTAGGAAGCTGGCTAAGGCTCTGCAGCAGCTTGAGCTGCAATATGACCGAGCACTGGTGGGGTGAGGACAGGGGTCCCTAGATTCTGCTCCACAGGCTGGATGAAAATTTCAGGAGCTATTTCTGCTAACTTATGCATCTCACTTTCCCCTTCAGCCAGCCTGTGGCTCCCCCTTCAGCTCCTCCTGTCAACAGGAGCTCAGCCTGCCCGGGCCTCTGTCATCATGTAGCCATCCCTCCAGGCTCAGGTATCAGCAGGACCTAGGAAAACTCCCATGTCATCTCTCTCTCTCCCTCTGTCTTTTGCAGATACCAGTTTCCCTAGGAACTAAGAAAAGATATTGCCAGTTTGGATGAATCCATATTATAAAATGTACCTTTTCCATTTGATGAAAAAAATCTACAACAGCAAGTCAAGTTCAAGCCTCAGCAGAATATTGGAGGGATCCTTTCCTGAGAATCGACATCCCAACCAACAACCACTTTCCACACTCCAAAAGACAGATTTGATGGAAGAAATCCCAGCCATCAGCCTCCAAGTGTGATCAGTCAATAAGGAGACCAATGCTTTGATGGACACACAGTTTGGAGAGACCTTAACTCTTGTTCCTCTCAATATGCCTCCTCCACACACCAGCATCAGGAGCAACTGGAAGAAGGCAACATGTCAACCTGGTCATTCTTTGCCACTAGATGGACTGGACCAGGAGTAGTTGGCATTAACTATGCAGTGTTCTTGCTGAAAATGTTTAGCCTGAGTTTCCTTACAAGGTAGTGATCAGAAAACTGCAGAATTTAGGCCACTGAGCAAGACAGCTGGCCAGTCTTTCTTCAAACAGTCAATGTCTCCACAACTAAGACCACAAAAAGGAGAAGAGATGTTTTGGGTTCCAAAGGCCTAAAAAGATTGTGCTGCTATATTTCTCTAGTCCTTGGGAACCTCAAGCCTCTCCTCACCTTTTGGTAGCTGTCTTCAATGGTGGTGGCATTGACTTGTTTGCAGAGGACAGGTCAGTTGTCTGGCTCAAAGGCCTACAGTTTGCCATTGTCTGATCATTTCCTCGTGATTAAATTCAGGGGAAACCTTTTTGCCTAGAACACCACCTAGTGCATGCTGTGTGCTTCCTAGCGCAGCCCCTTTGGAGGCTGAGAGTGTCCACTTTGCCTGTCACCACTATTGTCATTTTAGCATTGGACACTTTGTTGTGCAGGGCTTCATGAGATCCATTCATTGGAAAGATATGTTTGCTGTCTATAATCAGTAATTTGATTAGTGGTGCTTTGAGAGTGTATGAATATCTTATTCTATGATGCTTTCTCTAAAATTTTACCAGACCTTATCGATCCCTGATGTGTGTCAGTTATCTTTGTGCTCCTCTATGTGCAGAGTCTTTGCCGGTTCCTCTACTTCTGTGTGGCTCCCACACCGGGCTAAATACAAACCAACTGGAGTCCACGGTGTCCTCTGGCCCTTGGTTGGGGCAGGGTTATGACTGGTGTCCTTGACTCTCTCTGTTAGTCCCTAGCCCTCTGAAATGCACGTGGAGAGTTCCTGCTGCCATTATCCTAGGTGGACCTGTGCTCTCCTATCATTCTTTTTCAAATGCAGGTTTTCAATAGTACACAAAATAGAATTATATAAGAACATCCCCATCTCTGTTAGCCACGACCAACAAATATCAGCTTATGGCTGCCCTTGTTTTACTACAAGCCACCCACTTACCTTTCCCTATATTCTGTAAAGCAAATCTCAGATATCATATTTCGTCTGTCATTTTGCCAGTATGTTTCCGTAAATGAGGACTCTTTTTGAAAGTATTCTCATCATAGCATTATAATTGTTCATAAATTAATTCAGCATCTTTAATGTCATAAAAGAGTGCTCAAATTTCCCATTATTGTTTTTAAGTTATTCTTTCTTGGGACCCAAAGAAAATGCACAAACTGTAATTAGTAGGATATGTGTTGAAGTCTTTACACACATATTTACTCTGGGTTTCTTCCTCCCTCCCTCCCTTCCTTTCTTCCCCTGCCTCTTCCTTCCTCCCTCCCGTTGTCCCTCCCCCCCTTCTTTCCTTGCTTCCTTCCCTCTCACTCTTGCTCTAGCTCTCTTGGTCTCTTGCTGTCCTTTTCTTTTCCTTTCTTAAATCATTCATTTGTTGAAGAAATGGAGTTGTTTGTTCTGTAGCATTCCCACAATGTAAATTGTATAACTGGGTGTTCTTTAATAAATTCTTCCGTCCTCCATACTTTCTTTTTGGTGGTAGAATCTAAAGCAGTGCTGGAATATAATGAAATTGCAAACCACATATGTAATTTCAATTTTCCAAGTAACCACATTGAAAACTGAAAAGTATAAGCACACAATAATACAAATATTATCTTCTACACAGCTAATTAATGCTGCACATTAAGGGAAACATAATTCCACCAAAGCTTTAAAGTTGTGTTTAATAGAAAAATGTTGTGCATATCTTCAGCTTTTAAGTTTACATTCACATGAATTATAAATTAAATATAATTAAAATCCAGTTCCTTAGTCGTCCTAGCCACATTCTAGGTATTCAATAGCCATATGTGTCTAGTGGCCCCTATTTTGGACACAGTAGATACAGAGGCAGAGGAGATTGTGTTTGGTATCCTGGCAAGGGCACCTCAGAAGTGGTGTGTGCTCTCTGATCAGGGGGCACATCAACTCCTGTGTGTTTCCTCAAATAATGTTAGCAGCCCTTGGAGTTCAAGGCCTAGATCCGTGAACTAGTTATGTGGAGCAAAATGGTGATATTCCATGGCCATGTGTTATCTAGCTGGTACACTTGCATAAAAAAAAACTTCCCCTTAGTACTAAATACTGTGTAGTTACTTAGTGGTTCCCTCTGTAAAGAAAACTGCAGCTTAATGAGCAATTCCCCAAGCATCCTCCATGGTCACCAACTAGTTTCTTTTATTTCTTTTTTTTCCCCCGTGCTAATATGAAATCAAAGTTTCAAACACATTGAAGTATTTCAATTCATTGCAATAGAGTCCTTACTGATACTCCAATGATCCTCTCTTTCAGCAGTGAATGTGCCTTTAAGCTGGCTCCTTTCTCCTTTTCATAAGATTTTAATAGTCTTTGAGACCTTCGTAGATATCACTATGACAAGGTGCTTCTGTCTCATCTGCCCCTGACCGGGACTCAGTCATATCTCTCAAAATCTCTGATTCCTTTCTGTGAAAAACATTATTCCCAAATCAAATTGTGTAACCTAAAGACACTCAATGGAAGTGGTTGAATTCTAGACCTTTGCAGTGGACAGAGCTAGCAAATACATACTCATATTTGTATGTGTTCATGCATTCACATATATTCACATTCACAATTCAAACTCAGAACTACAGGCTTTGATTGAATGTCTGTCTTTCAACTGAGACTCTTTTCTCTAATACCACTAGTTTTGTTTTTAAGGGCACTGGGAGTAATAGAAATACAATATCTTATACCGCCTCCTTTGCTTTTTCCCACACTATATTGACAAAAGAATAAAGAAATACCCAACAATGCCAATCATAACACAATTGACGAAAGCAGGTTTTAAAATTTTGTCACTGTTCTGGGGTACACATAAATTATTATGTTTTATACTCTCTTCGGGTAGTTCTTATCCATGTGGCTGTTCCACAGAAGGCCTTGCACAAAAGGTTTATTTGTTACATGGTGTTTTCCATATCCAGAGGCAACATTTGAAAAAGGAATTTAAGTTTATAATGATAAAAAAATAAATCTGGTTTCCACCCAAATCTAACGAAACAAAGTATATTCGCTACAGGCTAGCCTTGATGAGAAGCTCTGCAAGTGTCTCAAAGGCCTGGGTGGAGAGGGGTCAGGGAGCCCTGGTCTCCCCAGACGCTGGAATCCTTGGCCTTTCTCCTCTTTCTGGCTGAGCTTGGGAGGAAAGCACGGGACTTCCTGGGGTCAAGATTGAAATCTCAGCCTAACAGCGGCTTTTCGTGTCCAATGGAGACTTAGGAGCTAGAAATTCTGAATAAAATCGGAACACAGTGGAATAGGATCAATCAAACTTCAGAATAGAATAGGCACCTCAATACAGCACTACCCATTCGGGTCTGGAACCATAAGAGGCTGTCACCCTGTCTGACCAGCGACATCACAGCCCCCACAGCGACCCCTGACTCACAGGGACAAGCGCGCAGTTACGCCTGCGGTGTGACGCCCCCTCGCGGGGCAGGACTCAGGCGGCGCAGCCTCTGCCTTTTACCCCCGAGACCCAGGGGGCCCCGACGGCGGGGTGGCACTGGCTCGGTCGCTGCGCCGCTTGGCGGCGGGGCCGGGCCTCCGATGGCCAGAGACGGGCTGACCGCCCGGGGCCAGCGGGGACACCCCGGGCTCGTCCCCCACCTGCGCGCCACCTGCCCATGTGGACCGCGCAGGTCGGAGAAGCCGGTTTTCTGGAGAAGGAGCCGGCAGAGGTCAGGGACGCGGCTGCGAGGTGCCTGCGGTGGCAGGAACAGGAGCCAGAGGAACGCGGGCTTCGGCAGGAGACTGAGTTCTGGCTGCGGGAGTAAAAGACGCCGGCGCCGCCTAAAGGGGAAGGTCCCACCGAGACTCGAACTCGGATCGCTGGATTCAGAGTCCAGAGTGCTCACCATGACACCATGGAACCGCCGCAGGCCCGCCCCTCCCGCCGCGGAGCCAGGCCGCGCGCAGCCCCGCGGGCCCAGCACCCGCCTCCCGTCGTGCGCTCTCGTCCCCCCGCCCCGAGCCCGCTTCCTCCGCGACGCCAGGAGGCGCCTGACTCGCCTGCCCTCAGGTTTGTACGTCGTGGAAAGACACGAGGTCCATTCGGGAGGAGCGACAGGGGACGGCTTGGCGGCCTCCCCCAAATGCGCCTGCTCTGCCGGCATTTCTAGAGTTTTCTGCCCTGAGGTAAAATTCCCGCCAGAAAAAAAAACCCAAACGCCAAAAAACCCCCAAACTTCCTTTCCCCTTCTTTGCAGTTGTCCTCTCGCCGCTGCCCTGGGAGCTCTGAACGTCCTCAGGACAGGGCTAGGCACTTCTTGGGGTGTCCCCTCCCTGGGACCCAGGTGCAAGGGTAGAAGCGCGGGGCGCTGCCGGCTTCGTCGGGGGACGGCGCGTCCTCTCTCTGTTGGGAACCGGATGGGAGCCGAAGCGGCCGCAGCCCCACCCGTCGCACCGCGAGCACCCAGGCCGCTGGCGCCCTGAGGGGTGAGGTCGGGTGTGAGCAGCTGACAGTGTTTCTTCTGGGCTCTTTCCTCCCTCCCCTTCGTGCTCCTCCTCCGCTTTCCGGGTTCACCCCCTCTCCGCCCACCCGCGTCCCCGAGACTGAGGCGGCCGCTGGGTCCTGGGAGCGGAGCTCAGCACGGCCCACGGGCTCCCCGTCGACGTTTCCAGCCTCCGGACGTTTATATGGCTCAGCGGCCAGTTTTAAAGTTTTGAACGTCGGCCACTTTTGAAAGCCTGTCCCAGCCTCGCATTCCGCGGAGGGGGATGCGCAGGGAAGAGGGGCACAGGGCGGGCTGCAGCCCCAGAGGCTGTGGCGGTCCCCTGTCACCTGAGCGGAGGCTCCCGAGGCGGCGAGGAGCAGGCAGCCTGGCCCATTCCCTGGTATCAAGGCCCTCATGTGCCCCATGTGAGAACAGCGTGTCCTGAGTGGCCAGTCTGAGTGTGTTTTCAGAACCGGAGGGAGGGGTTGGGGGGCACGTTCTCACCCCGTGGCAACAGCAGAAGAGTGTGTAATGCGGCTCTGTGAGTACAGTATGCGAGCGTGCTGTTACCTGGAAGACTGGTGGTTCAAGCCACCACGGAACATGCGAGTCGTACTTCAACTCATTTTCCTGCTTCCCATTCTCAAAATTGACCAAAGCCTCCTGAGCTGCTTTTATCTTTCAGGCAGCGACCTCATCCGGTAGCTCTCAGTTCCTGTCCTCCCTGTCCTTTGCTCTGTGGCCGCGGGTGGGGCAGCTGCTGAATCTGAGTCGTCCTGGATCTTCACCGACCTCGGCCCTCCGATGGTTTCTCCCCGCCGTCACCACATTCCAGTGTTCTCTCTGTACCATATGGAGCTCTGCGGCCACCTTGACCTACATGTTTCCACAGCCAGATTCCAGGGGAACTGCCAGGCTGCAGAGGCTGATGGCATAGGCCTGGTCAGACTCCAGGTTGGTGCACCTCAAGGGCTAGTATTAACTATGCAGTTATAGGATGCCAGCAACACTTTGATTTGAGGGTGTTGCATCATTACATTTTTTTAAAAATTTATGACATTACTTGTTAGAACAGTTTTAGGTTTACAGACAAATTGAGCAGATAGAGACTTCTCACATATGCTCTGTTCTCTCTCACACAATTTCTTCTATTATTGGTATCTTGCATTGTTGTGGTACAGGCGCCAGGGAGATCCCATGATCAGGAAGATGGTTTTCCAAAAAAAAAAAAAAGGCTTATCCGTTGCACTCCGGATGTACTGAGCCCTTTGATTTCTCCAAATTTAGGAAACTCGACGGCACAATTTGTGGTAATGGGGGACAGTGTTTGCACACTCTCCTGACAGGTAATGGTTAATAACAGACCACTGTAAATATATTCAGTAGTTTGGGCAAATTCTTGGGGAGCATTTCCTAGATACATTTTCCTGGAAGATAAACCTTCCTACTCCCCTTCTAAGTTTGTTTTGGGGAAAAATGCTGTATTCCTTTCCAGGGCCAGACTGAATTGACAACCATCATAGTTGATGAGGATTAAGGCCCTAATCAGCCAATGAAGAACACTTTATTTCAGACCAGTCCCATTCCCCATTTTCTGCTGGAAAGAAAGTGGACCAGCTTATTCCTTTACTGCAGAACCACCACCAGAGGTCTTAAACTCAGGGAGACCTGTGTGGCCAGGTGACTGCCTCTTGCAGCCCCGGGAGGACAGATATTTCTAATACCTCACCTAGCTTTCCCGTCTTTCTTTTCTTTTGTATAACTGGCATGGCAATACACCCAAGAAACAGTAGTATCTAGCGCTGTGTCCCCTGCTTAGCAAATAAGGCACAGGGTCATTTTATACCACCAAGAGGAGGAAGATCCTGTGAGTGGAGGACTTTGTGGGGTCTCTTTTGGAGCAACCGATGAGGTTCCTGAGAGAGGGTCTGGGAATCTCTGCCCCTCTTTCAGTGCCTGGGTTGTAGCCCACCAATTTGAAATGTTTGGTGTCTCTCCCTGGTTCCTCAGGGAACATAAGTCAGCCTGGAAGCAGTGTTTCCTAAGAGATACTCCACGGAAACCCCAAAGCTGGAACTTTCCATTGGGCCACTTTGTAGTCACGTTCACCCTTCCTTTGAAGGACCTTTTGGAGAATAGGAATAATCAAGGGTGACATGCTTTTCAAGAGGCATCTCCACTCACAAAGGACTGGTTTTCACCACAGACCTCAAGGGAACATTCCCTCAGCCTTTGGGCAAGGGGCTATGGGGTTTGCAATCCCCAACATAGAGTCAGGCCAGCATTGTCCTTAAAACGGGTATGGTGCTTTTAAAATACACTTTTTGTTTTTGGTCGTAGAGTTGGTATACATTATTATATAATTTACACATGTACAATATAGTGATTCACAACTTAAAGGTTATATTCCATTTATATGTATTATAACCTATTGAGTATCTTCCCGGTGTTGAATAATATACCCTTGTAGCTTATTTTATTCATAATAGTTTGTACCTCTTCATCCCGATCCCTAGGTTGCCCCTCCCCCTCCCCCTCCCCGCTCCCCTCTGGTAACCGCTAGTTTGTTCTCTATATCTGTGAGTCTGTTTCTGTTTAGTTTTATTCACTAATTTGTGGTATTTTTGAGGATTCCACATATAAGTGATGTCTGACTTCTTACACTTGGCACAGTACTCTTCAAGTCCATCCATACTGTTGCAAATGGCAAAACTTCATTGATTTTTTTAAGACTGAGAAGTATTCCATTTACTACATATACCTCATATTCTGTATCCATTCATCTGTTGATGGACACATAGATTGCCTCCCTATCTTGACAATTCTAAATAAACCTGCTATGAAAACTGGGGTGCATGTATCTTTTCAAATTAGTGTTTTGGGGTTTTTTTGGATGCATACCCAGCACTGGAATTGTTGGGTTATGTGATAATTCTGTGCCCACTAACCATGTGTCAAGGTTCCCTTTTCTCCCCATCCTGGCCAGTGTTTGTTATTTGTGTTCTTTTTGATGATAGCCATTCTGATAGGTGTGAGGTGACATCACACTGTGAGTTTGATTTGCATTTCCCTGATGATAGTTGATGTTGAGCTTTTTTCCTGTTGGCCATCTGTATGTCCTCTTTGGGAAAACGTCTGCTCAGGTTTTCTGCCCATTTGTTAATTGGGTTGTTTGGGGTTTGTTGATGTTGAGTCCTACAAACTGTTTATATATTTGGATATTAGCTCCTTATCAGTCAAGTTTAAGGGTTTTCCTTCGTTCACAGTCTTACCCTGGTTGTGACTGTGCTTTTTATTTTGGAAAAGTTTCTTTTCAGGATCTTGATAGATATTTTCCAACTGTGATTTTATAAAGGGGGTGCCACACGAATACACACTAACAGAAACTGGATTTACTCTCCCACTTGAAACAGCAAAAGAAAGCAACAACAATAAACTGGACAAAATAGATGAGACAGAGATTTTCAAAAGACTGGCCAACAGGCAGTAAAGGTCAGTGAGTGATCCTGAGAGATGAGAAACAAGCAGATGAGCCTACATTTGCTCCAGTTTACCACCTGGAGAGAGTTTCCAAGCAAGGCAGGGGAGAGGAAACTGAAAACAAGCCAGTGGACTTCATTGAGTTGAGGACACTGAGCTGAGTCATTGCACCTCATCCTCATCTTCCCTTTCAGCAGGTGGAACCTATTGGTGTCTGCTGTTGTTATTCTACCTACAGAGAGATACCTAGGCTGAGCTGGGAACAGTCATCTTCACACTTTCTTCAGTAAGGAATGTGTACCCTCATTCGTATCCCACAGTAGAATTAGCACAGTGCTTTACCCACAGGGGCTTTGTAAATGCATTCGTGGAACTCAGCTAATTTAGGATCCAAGTCATCTAGATGAGCAGAGATATTATATTTTGTACAACATGATGGGATAGAGGAGTGACTCAAGGAGTGTTAGATTATTCTGTTTCTAAGAGCACTAAAGAGATATCAGGCACGTGAAAGCCAGGATTTTACTGCTAGACCCCACTACATTCTCACTGCAAACTTGGAAGTTGCTTTACTCCTTTACTTTGCTTACTGGATCTGAAATGTAAGGGTAAAGCACCAAGTTCTAAAATTCTAGGAATATGACCAATATTTAAATTGTCTTTGAAATGGGGAGAGAATTTGAAGTCTAGAAGGCATTGCCTTTTGTAAGAGAAGACAGATAGTCCCTGATTGTTATGACATGATGAAACTATAAGACTTATTCAATTTGTCTGTTCCTTTCTCCTACTGACCAGGACATAGACAGTAGAGACAGACATCAGCAGTTTCCTCTGGAAACGTTGGCAGTGTTGGCTACTTTGAGCCAACATAGATTGCAGATGTTAGTTGTATCATGAGAGGATGAAATCTGGCTGAGAGCCACAGTTGTTGGACCTGGATTGGTCACCAGCTGTTGATAAAGAAAGAGGGGCGGCCACGAGAAACACTGAGGTCATCCCTAGGCAGCACGGGTCACTTCCTCCAGTGAATCCACCCCCATTACACTTCTCATGACTTTTTGGTCGCTGGACTGAGAGCTCCAGGAAAGTTGGAATACCCTTTTAATCATCTCTGTGTTCATGTCTCCTGGCACCGAATCAAGCTGCGAGTAGGGTCTCAGTGACATTTGTTCACTGATTGAATAAAAGTGGTTGCAAATCTTCCACCTTTTCAACTACATTCCTTCCCAAATGTGCTCTCAGAGATACTCTGCTTTCTCCCAAGATGTAGCAAATCCCCTTCCTTAAGGACGTGCCTGCCCTACATTATCCACGCCCTTTGATCCAGACCTCTGGTGACTCTGAGGAAGACTCACCTCTGCACAGTGATTCCTCTCAGGGGTTCACTGTCATTAGGAAGAGATGTCCTTGGCCTCCCCTCCCATCCTCTGGTCTGCCACAACACCTAATTGAGAAGAGCCCCACACTTTGTTGAAAGTATCCACTTGGATTCTTCTTCCCACTGCTTTGATGTCCTCAGGTAAATCTTACTGATAGCTGAACTCCAAGTTGTTCACAAAGCATGAGGAAAAATAAACCCTCACAAATACTTAAGAAATACTGTGTGTAAAGTCTTTCCAAGTGTAAATGTGGAAGAATATTACTAGTACCTCTGCTTCAGATGGAAGGGTCCCCTTACCCTGCCCCCTCCTGACCTCAGGGCAAAACTGGTGAAGGAAAGAATGGACATCTCCATCCCTTCTCCAAACATTCTTTCTCCCTCTACGCTCACGCTTACTTGGGGCATCTGCTGTGGGGGCAGCTGCGGGTGCAAACAGCAGGGTCCAGCACAGAGCCTCAGGGTCTCCTCCTCCTCCTTTTGGAATTGGTGCTCCCAGCAGTGCAAACGAACCCTGATCCACGCTGTGGATCTCCTCGGCAGGTGCACAGGTTCACTGTGGAGTAAGTTACTCTCTCAGTCCTCCCTGCTCAGCTCAGGCTGCTCGTTGAGGATGTGGATAATGCTGTGTGCACTCTTCACTTTCCCTTGATTCTTGTGAACTCAGCTTGTCCTTCTTTTCATCTCTGCTGGCAGCCAACTGCTCTACCATTTCTTTACCCTTCTTTGTGTTATTCTCGTTCTTCCAAGCTGCTGATTTTCTTCCTTCCATCTCCTCTATCATTTATGTCTTTTCAGGGTTTGGGCTTGGCTTAGGCTCCTGCATGAGACACACAGAGAAGATACCAAGGTCTGCTCTTGGCTGCAGTTCCCAGGTCCCATTTAATATGCATCTCAGTCTCTTATGCATTCAGAGAAATGTGAACTGAAAGGGACTTTGGAGGACTTGAATAACAGCTTTTTTTTACTGATAAAGAAACTGATTCCCAAAGAGAACAGGAGATTTCCAAAACCCTGGGAACAACTTAGTGACGGTAGAACCATCACACAGGTTTGGACACAGGCTACGCTGTCCGAAGCGTACAACACACTGTCCAGGAACCTACAGCTGAAATTCAGAGGACATTGTGTCAAACATCAGTATTTCTACTGGTAAAATAAAGTCTGATTATTTATACTCAGTCAATTTTCAATCCCTGCTGACAAAATGGGAGCAAGGAACATGTGTATGAAATACACCACGGTCATCCTTAAAAAACATATATGTGATTCTCTGTAAAACACCTGGCTCTGGTGCTAGAGGTCATCTTCCTGAGAGCAGGTGCTCTGTGTGCCTTGTTCACCCCTCCTCCCCAGTGCCTGCTCCAGAGCCTGCCAGATAGAACATTCGGTAAATATTTGTCAAGCAGGTAAATATAGGTAACAAGGAGAAACTAACTTTTACTGATGTGTTCTAGTGCTACCGTATTTCCAGTCCGATCCTATCCTAGGACTGTGCTGTAGCAACGAGAGCACAGCCCTCGGAATAGCTGTCCAAGATGCAAATACCAGCTCCACCGCGTACCAAGTTTGCTGTACACGGTGATTTCATTACCGTCTTTGAGCATATGGTCCTCATGTATAATGGAGAAGAATGTATAATGTAAAACAGAGAAAGTAGTATTAACCTTGGATGAGTAACTATGATATCATGCGGCTGACAGGCCCCAATCCCTGGGCCCTAGCTGCACAGCTAAAGAACACCTACATCAGGGTCATTGTGCTGCTTCTTAAAGGCCCAAGAAACTGCATTTCAGACAGAAATTCCCAGGAGATTTTCATGAAAGGAAGAAGCCACACCTTCAAACAAGCACTTTAGAATGGAGACCCCAAAAGCCTAGTGGCAACAAGAATGACCCAGTGGGATCAAACCAAGTCCGTTGTCCAAGGTGCTCTGCCAAGGGGAAATGTCTTCTTTTCCAGGAAGGGCACCTACCTGAAGTGGAACACAAAGAGGACCCTGCTTCTTCATTCGGGGCTTTTAGTGCCTCCATTGTCTTTTAGATTTTCTCCCCTGCTCTAATCGCTGGGGATCTCAGCCCTCATATGGGTCCTGTTTTATGAAGACCTCTGTTATTTTATTCTCCTCTTGGAGAAGGACATGGCAGAGATCAGTTCTGGGCCTCCACATTCCAGGCTTTCTCCTAAGCCTCTTTCTTTCAGGTGAGCTGCAAGAAATCGTGGGGGTTAGAATTCAGGTCAATAAAGAGGATCCCAGAGGAACACGAGACCACGAGGGCAGCCCCTCATGGGAGATTGTCGCACCACGACGTGGTCAATATCAGCCCTATTCAGGTGGGGAGGACATAGTGGCCAATTGTGTGGGCAGAGGACCCAGCTACATCTTTCCAAACCTCTAATCAACAAGATTCTGAGATAACAAAAATGGATTGCTTTAAACTATTGTTTTTGTAACCTGTTAATAGGCAGAAATAGGGAACTAATTCAGATGCTTATCTCTACTTACCTGATTTTCTGACTTTTCAGAAAAAAACGTATGCTAAACTTGTATGCAAAAAAAATAAAAAAAAAATCAAAGAATCACAGTAAAAATCTTGTGCTCACCTTCATGTGGCTGTTTCCAAGCCCTTGTAACATGAAGGACACTATGAAGGGCATTTCTGGTGGTAGAGGAATGTGTCATTAATGTTACCAAACAATCGAAAAGAATAAAGAGGGTACAACACTTAACTCCACAAAATATTATCCAAGAATTTATCATATATCTCTGTGTCCTGTGGCAGATTTGTTTTTAGATCCTTGTTTTCCTGGGCTCTCCAGACAAGGCTTATGTGAAGTATCAGTTACCAGCATAGGCGAACCAATTCCAGGAGAGCAATACATCAGCCACTGTTATTAAGTTCCCCAAACAAAGTCCTTTGAATGCAGTCTTGTGGGAAGACATTCAGGAGCCTTTCTGAAACCTTGAAAATGTTTAAGTATGTGGGCCGAGCGATGGGATTCAGAAGGTCCCGCTTGAGCAGTGGAGGAGCTGAGGGTGTGGGGCGTGGAGACTATGGGGGCATAGGCAGAGGGTTGGCCGTCTCTAGGGGCACAGCCCCTTTCTCACTTGCACACCTCATATCACCCTGTTTGGCCCTGGAGGATGGCTGGTTAGCCAAAGACGGGAAAGATTCCTCAGGGGAGGAACAACCTAAGACAGGCACAGCCGCAGAGGAGCCAACAGGGGTAGGGCACAGACCCTTCCTCATATCACCCTGTTTGGCCCTGGAGGATGACTGGTTAGCCAAAGACAGATAAGATTCCTCAGGGGAGGAACAACCTAAGACAGGCACAGCCGCAGAGGGGCCAACAGGGGTGGGGCACAGACCCCTAATATCTGAGAGAGGTCTCCTGCCCCCAGGGCTGTTTTGCTCTCCAGGCCCAGCTCAAATCCACACCTGCTCAACTCGGACCTAGAAGGCAAACAAAGATCATTGCCCCAGGCATGTGAGGCCTTTGATTGTTTATGGGATTAACCTGGGAGTGTTAGCCAAGAACTCAATAAAAGCCACATGGGATGAATCAGCAAGGCTCTTGATCCTAGAGGTCTTGAGTCCCCCGGTCCCATCTTTCTCTTCAGTCTGTGTCTGCGTTTTCTTCAAGCTTGCGGCACCCGTCACTCACCTCGAGTCGCCGAGCTGGTCTCGGCACAGTCTCTCCTTTTGTTTTCACTACAAATGAAGAAAAGATCTAATAGTTAATGTCCTATTCAAATGAAACGTACACTTAAAAATCTGTTTTCTAATTTTTATTTTGCTCAGGCTCAATCATGGAGATTCACTCCTCAGGATGAGTGAGTTCCCAACTGGCAGCAGCCTGGGCTGTCTGTGAAGGGAAGTCAAGTTAACACAACCTCATATCTCTTCTGTGAATCAATCCCTCACCCTCAAAATCGCGAACAATAGGTGAACCCAACAGGCAAGAGCATCCACCAAGCAACAGTGATATGTTTGCACTTGGCTCAGCTTATCTGAGAGAACAGAGCAGTCATAAAGAAGAAGAGAACACAGAAAAATCAAAATATCAGCTTTTCCAGGATGTCAGTTAAACCAATGAGTGTAAACTCACTTGAAGACATCTCTCAATAAGGGGTTAATTGTTGGCAAAATAAATGGCATGTACAGAGCTATCCAGTGTTGAACACAGAGTGGCAAAAAGACTTTTCTCATAAATGATTGAGAATATGAATTTGTAAAGCTTCTTTGCAAGGCAGTAGGGCAGGATTAGCAAAATGAGATACATGTGTACAAACCATTTCTAAGCTGAGAAATTCCTTTTACAAGAATAGCTACTAGAAAAACCCTTACACCAGCGATAATGGGGATATAGTTGGCACTGTAGCCTGCTGGTTGCGCATTCCTGGACTCAAACAAACCACGACCGACAATATTTTTAACAGTTCCAAACACTTAGTTAAAGTCACTCTGATACCCTGTCAGGTTTGCATCTACAGCTTGAGGACCAGAGTGCTTGCTTTTTTTGTTCTCTCTTTTAGGGATGTCCAGTGAGAAAGAAAAAATACCAGCATCTGCTGCCCTGAACTAATCTTACACTCACAGCCTGACTGATTTGTTTTCATATTGGAAGTAAACAATCTCAGATACAGAATATCAGCCTCACACAAGATTATTCTGAGACTGAAAATCAAGCAAAACAAGTCTACCTCATAAACATTTCCAGGCACAGACAAAAACAAGGTCACCGTGGAACCTACAAAATCCCAAACCTCCTCTTCTTTTCATAACAAAATGACTGTTACTTCCTTACTTCAATCATAAATTGCTGGTGCTAACAGTACTCAATATGGAACATCCCCTACGTCCTCCCATCCTCCCCCATATCACCCAACCAAAGCCCAAATCTTATAATAGACTCTTTCTAACATCCTCTTACCCTGAAGTGTGTTCTTTCTGGCTACAAGGAATAAAAAACAAACAACAAACAAACAAAGGACAGAAAAGAACCCCCCAAACCAAGTTGTTCAATGAGAGACGTATTCTCGCTCTTTGGCTTCAGGGAATCGGTACCAGCTGTCCAGGAGTGAGCAGCTGCAGAAAACTCAGCCTCAGGAAGAAAGGTTATATTGTCAGTGAGCTTGGAATTCCAGAACTTGTTTTTACCCTTAAAAAAAATAATTCTTTTTACCAAGCCCTTTAGAAACTAACGTGATCCTTAGGAGTAGGGGCAGTATTTTCCTGTATCTGATTGAAAGGGAGAGGGTGAGGATCAGGATCAGAGAAGTAGTGCACAGAGAATGTGCAGCACAAACAGAGCTCCAAAACACCTGGGATCAGTGACAGAACACTATCTGTTGGGCTCAAACCATCAACCATTCAAGTAACAGGTAAATGAGCTCATGGGTTACCCAGGGAAAGGGAGTCATCTTCTAACCTACATCCTATTCATGGTTTGTGAGTCTGGAACATGGGCAGTTCCCCTGACCTGTGTGTCACTCTAACTCTGCTGGGATTGGCTAGGCTGGTGGTTTCACAAGGGTGACAATGGCCACAACGTCCAGCTGTCCCTCTAAGCATTCATGACTAAGTAAAGGAAGGAGCAAGCCGATTGTTTTTCTGCACTGGGGCTCCACCTGCATCACAACCCCCATGCAAACTGAGGGGTGAATTTAGGGTGTGAGGAAGCTCAAGAGTACATTCTATGGCAGGAAAACAATAGTTGGCCAAATTCTTCCTAAACTTCAGCAATTGAAACCTAATCAAAGTTAAGTGACTTGCTTAAAGTCACACTGCAATGATTTATATGAAGTGCTATTAAAATAGCCTAAACCCCATAGACCATATATTAAAGCAATTAAGCACCAAGCTTATTCAAAACCTCTGGAGCCCTAGGCAGAACTTGCTCAGTGCAGAAAGCTAGTTTTCGGAGTGATGATTTATTTTTTAGTTTTTGTCTCATGGAAATCATTTTCTGAATGATTCAACTAAAGTGGTATCTGTTCTGTATAAAAATGTTACCATGAATGGAATAATCAGCAAACATAATCAAAGCCATATATGAGAAACCAAAAGCCAACATCGTTCTAAATGGGGAAAACCTGAAAGAATTCCCTCTAAGAACAGGAACAAGACAAGGGTTTCCACTCTCACCATTATGATTCAACATAGTTTTGGAAGTGTTAGCCACAGCAATCAGGGAAGAAAAAGAAATCAAAGGAATCCAAATTGGAAAAGAAGAAGTAAAACTGTCACTCTTTGCAGATGACATGATACTATATATAAAAAACCCTAAAGACTCTACCAGAAAACTGCTAACACTAATTGATGAGTTTAGTAAAGTAGCAGGATACAAAATTAATGCACAGAAATCTCTTGCATTCCTATACACGAACAACGGAAGAGCAGAAAGAGAAATTAAGGAAACTCTCCCATTCACCATTGCAACAAAAAGAAGAAAATATCTAGGAATAAGCCTGCCTAAGGAGGCAAAAGATCTGTATGCAGAAAACTTTAAGACACTGATGAAAAAAATCAAAGACGACACAAACAGATGGAGGGACATACCATGTTCCTGGATTGGAAGAATCAACATCGTGAAAATGACTGTACGACCCAAAGCAATTTACAGATTCAATGCAATCCCCATCAAATTACCAATGGCATTTTTCACAGAACTAGAGCAAGAAATCTTACGATTTGTATGGAAACGCAAAAGACCCTGAACAGCCAAAGCAATCTTGAGAAGGAAAAATGGAGTTGGTGGAATCAGGCTTCCTGCCTTCAAACTATACTACAAGGCCATAGTGATCGAGACAGTATGGCAGTGGCACAAAAATAGAAAGGAAGATCAATGGAATAGAATAGAGAACTCAGAAGTAAGCCCAAACACATATGGGCACCTTATCTTTGACAAAGGAGGCACGAATATACAATGGAAAAAAGACAGCCTCTTCAATAAGTGGTGCTGGGAAAATTGGACAGCAACATGTCAAAGAAGGAAATTAGAACACTTCCTAACACCATACACAAAAATCAACTCCAAATGGATGAAAGACCTACATGTAAGGCCAGACACTATAAAACTCCTAGAGGAAAACATAGGCAGAACACTCTATGACATCCATCAAAGCAAGATCCTTTTGGACCCACCTCCTAGAATCATGGCAATAAAATCGAGAATAAACAAATGGGACCTCATGAAACTTAAAAGCTTTTGCACAGCAAAAGAAACCATAAACAAGACTAAAAGGCAACCCTCAGAATGGGAAAAAATAATTGCCTATGAAACAACGGACAAAGGATTAACCTCCAAAATATACAAGCAGCTCCTGCAGCTTCATACCAAAAAAGCAAATAAGCCAATCCACAAATGGGCGGAAGACCTAAATAGACATTTCTCCAAAGAAGACATACAGATGGCCAACAAACACATGAAAAGATGCTCAACATCACTCATCATCAGACAAATGCAAGTCAAAGCCACAATGAGGTATCACCTCACACCGATCAGGATGGCCATCATCACAAAATCTGGAAACAACAAATGCTGGAGAGGGTGTGGAGAAAAGGGACCTCTCCTGCACTGTTGGTGGGACTGTAAGTTGGTACAGCCACTATGGAAAACAATTTGGAGGTTCCTTCAAAAACCACAAATAGAACTACCATATGATCCAGTCGTCCCACTACTGGCCATATACCCAAAGAAAACCATAATCCCAAAAGAAACATGTACCATAATGTTTATTGCAGCACTATTTACAATAGCCAGGACATGGAAGCAACCTAAATGCCCATCAACAAATGAATGGATAAAGAAGACGTGGCATATATATACAATGGAATATTACTCAGCTATAAAAAGGAATGAGATGGAGCTATATGTTATGAGGTGGATAGACCTAGAGTCTGTCATACAGAGTGAAATAAGTCAGAAAGAGAAAGACAAATATTGTATGCTAACTCACATATACGGAATCTAAAAATGGGACTGATGAACTCAGTGACAAGACAAGAACAAGGATGCAGATGCAGAGAATGGACTGGAGAACTCGAGGTTTGGGGGGGCGGGGGGTGAAGGAGAAGCTGAGACGAAGTGAGAGAGCAGCATAGACATACATATACTACCAACTGTAAAACAGATAGCTAGTGGGAAGTTGCTGTATAACAAAGGGAGTTCAACTTGAGGATGGATGATGCCTTAGAGGACTGGGACGGGGAGGGTGGGGGGGAGTTGTGGGAGGGAGGGAATATGGGGATATGTGTATAAAAACAGATGGTTGAACTTGGTGTACCCCCCCAAAAAAATAAATAAATTAAAAAAAAATAAAGAGAAGGATATTTTCAAAGCTAAAAATTATTGGCTAAAGATACAGACCAATAATCAGGGGGAAAAAAAAGAGTAATCAACAATTCTTGAGGAAAAAAACTCTGAGAAAGCTTATGTGGAACAAAGAGTGCTATTCAACTCCATTGATCCACAGAGAAACAGGAGTCTCTTGCTGCACTTAAACAAACTATACATTCCATCTCTGTCTCTCAAATCATGTAATAATACAGAGACCTTCAATGTACAGGATAAAGTGACTGAAGTTGATGACAGTGACCACAAGGTATCAGGCAAAGATGGCCTTGGGATTTTGGAGCTGCTCATGGTACCTGCAGAAGAACAGTAGTGATTTTGGAAGACACTCTAGCAAAATATGTGGTTATAAAGGCCATTGAATGTTTAATCCGTGATGTGCCAATCAATTTGTACACTGATTAGCCTGGTTTGACTTTGGCCAACAGTGACTTTTAACGAAGTTAAAACTGTGATATATAAAATGTCAGTGAATGGTATACGAGCACATCCACTTGAAATGGAGATAACATGAAAAACACAAAAAATCGTAAATCTTGCCCAGTGTCGAGTTTTACTCACATTTTCAAGGAGGAAGTTAATTGTGAAGGATGAGCAAAGCAACAGAACGTCTGAGCTCACCAGCACTGACTGCAAGGACCTTCTTCCCACATTAGCACATGCTCTGGCCCAGCCTCAACACACGTGGTCTCTAAGTGATGTATGAGATCATCAGTTACACAGAATGGAGCTCTTGGGGTCATCTCCTATGCTGACACTTACTTAGTCAATGTGACAGTCTCCAGGGAACTAGTCCACTTAAATCCCGGGATTCTAGGTTTGATCCCCTAAAGAGTTCAACACAGACTAGATACATCCCACTGAAAGTATTCCATAGGTAAATAGTCTCCCAATAGTAACCAGCATTAATGCATTTGCCAGGAGATTCCTCGCTAACTATTTACAAGGGAAGTTGACCAGGATATTTTTCTTTCTTTCCAGGCCATCCCCCACTGAAAGGAAACGATAGCAACTAGAAGAAATACTGTTTCCCTTCTATCCCTAAACTGTCTAGGTGGAGATTTTAGGCACAGTTTATACATCAGTAGGGATTTACTTGTCTTTCTTTGAGAGAAGGTACAGTGGTTTCTCCCAGCATCTCTGATTAGTCAGTGCCATATTTCAGAGAGAGAGCTAGACATGTTTTTCTTCACAATAGCATGATCACACTCCTCTCTGGAATCCTAACTCACTTATGAGCATGCCTGCTTTTTGCTATGCTTTCCCCCATTTGCATTATGCACTATTTGACCTACATCTTCCCCCAGTAATGGAGCCAGCTCAGATGTAGTGCTTAAGCTAGAGGTGGGGCCAAGGAGAAGCAAACACATGGCTATCTTGGGGCTGCATTCAAAGTTAGCCACAATTTGGCTACTTGCTGGTATAAACCCGGCTACAGTACCATTAGGAACATGCACTGCCGAATGTAATGGCAGATTTTGTGTGTTTTGTATTGATATCAACTTTCTTGGTACAAATGTATTTAGACTTATGCATGAGACCATGGCCTCAGAAAAAATGAAAGGAAAACTGCATGAAGCGTGGAAGATGTTGTTATCTGCGTTATACTGAGTTGTATAATTGCACTCTCCTGTAGCCTCCCCACATCTGATAATGAACTCAGGTTCAGCTGTTTGCTGCTCAAAAGCCAGTACTGGAAAGACAAGTGTTGGTAGGAAAGGGAAGGTTGCTTTATTCAGGAGGCCAGTAACACGAGGAGAACGCAGTCTTCTGTCCATAAGCCAATTCCCCAACTGCCAGTCAGTGGGCAAGAGCTTTTAAAGGGCAGTTTCACGAGTGTATAGGTTGAGGGAGGGGGCTTTGTGCAGAACAGGACAGTTGGCTCTGACAGTCAACTTGAAATTGTTCCTGCGGTGGCCTGATGAGTGTCACCTTGATTGTTTGAAGTACGGTTAATCTTCAGGTCCAGAGTTGCTTTGTTCCCATTCCCTTGAGGCGAGTTCTCAGAATTGTGTAAGATGGGGCAGCTTATGTCATGGCTACTGTCTGGTCACCTTGTAGTTAACTTCTACCACCTGGCGGGGTTTTCAGTATCTGCAAAACATCTCAGAGGCTATGGATTAGAATATCACCTTTTGCCCTTGATGAGGACCTAAAAGTCCTTCACTTTGGTTAATGGCTAATTATTATTTTGTCTTGTTTGACTATTTTCCTTTGCTTCTGCATTCTCTCATTTTTCTGATTAACTTTATCCTTCAGCTAAAATTTTTCTATAGTCAGGAGTCAGACAGAGGACATGGGCGTTGGGGAGGGGGCTGTCCTGTGAAGGTCCCATGAGGTCATGCTCAGTTACATTTCTTCCTGCAGAACCTAGAACATTTTTCAGTGGAGTCCCCACTTTACTTTCCAGCAAATTCAATCTGAGGACACAATAATTTATACTATTAACCGACACTTTCAACCTGTTCCCATAACCTGTGTTGCATACCACGTTTCAATTGCCCATTCCTATTTTCAGTGAGACCACTACAGTGAGGGCGGTAAGGAATGTGGTCTGTCTACGGAATACTGTATTTCTTTGTCTATTTCTGTACTCAGCATGTCAACTTCTGTCTGCTAGTGTACCTTTGACCACACATGACAAAGCCAGGAATCTTCAAATTGTAGGGTCTCTGGGATGAGCTTGGGAAATGCCAGCCAACGCTTAGGATTCTCTCAGAGCTGAGAATGGCTCTTGATCTGGCTCTTGATCCATTATCCTTTCCCTAGACGGAGTAACTCCAGATTCCTGATCCACACACCTTATGATAGCTGAGGTAACACATACACACACACGCACACACACACGCACACATGCACACACCCCACTGTTCTCATGTTGGCAATATCGTTTACGAAAGTGCAAAATGTGTTCAATCTGCTGATCCCTCCAGGTATATGTTCACTGAGTTCGTGCTGTGCAAGTCCTCCTTCCCATCCACCCAGTAGGAGACCTTCTAGAAGCCCAACCCAGATCACCTGGATCCCTTTGATCCTTCCTGTGTAACCCTCTCCTGCTTTTGGTCTATTTTGTGACAACGGCCTCCTCTGAGTAGGACAGTCCTCTGACTCATAGAGCTACCTTGTTCCCAGTCCCAGAGAATGGGAAGTACATGGAGTGTATGAGCACCAGAATCCATTTATTTGACCTCTCCCTAGGCACTTAGCCGCTCAATAAAGGGTGCAGGAATATGAAATCTCAGTGTCCTGGCCTGGGGGAGATTAACTCTTAAAGGTAATTTACCTCCAAGATCTCTTGCCCTGATAGGGCACTTTGCTTGAAATGACACCACATACAGCAATTAACTCAAAATGGACCACAGACCTAAATGTAAGAGCTAAATCAAAACTTCAAGAGGACACATAGGAGAAAAATCACTGTGCATTTAGGTTAAGCAAAGAGTTCTAAGATACTACAGCAAACATGTTATATAGAAGAGAACTTTCATGAAAATTAAGAACTTTATTTGCCTCAAAAGACAGCATTAAGAAAATGAAAGGACAAGTGACAGAATAGGAGAAAATATATGCATATCAAATTTCCAGTGAAGGAATTGTATTTACAATAGCTCGAGAACTATTTCAACTCAACAGAAAGATGCAACACAATTTTTCAAATCAGCCAAAGACCTGAATAGACATTTTCCCCAAGAAGACAAATACATGGGTCATAATCTTAGGAAGAGGTGCTCAATGTCATTGTCCATTGGAAAAATGCACATTAAAACAACAAGATATCACTTTCCACCAACTAGGATGGCTATGTTCAAATAGGATAGACAATAGCAAGTGCTTGTGAGAAGGTGGAGAAACTGAACCTTTAGATGTTGCTGGTCAGAATGTAAGAATGATACAGCCGCTTTGGAAACCAGTTTGACAGTTTCTCAAAAGTTAAACATAAGCTTACCATAAAGCCAGCAATTCTACTTCTATATATCCATTGAAGAGAAATGAAACTTAGGTGCAGGTAGTTCAATATATGTATCGCAGCATTATATGTAATAGCAAAAAAAAAAAAAAAACAAACCCACAAACAACCCAAAAACAGGAAACAGCTGAAATGCCCATCAACTGGTGAATGGTACCTGAAATGTGGTATCTTTACACCGTGGAATTCTACTCAGTAATAAAAAGCAAAGAAACTCAAGCCAGAGCATGGATGGACCTCAGAAACATTGTGCTAAGTGAAAGAAGCCAGTCACACATCACTGCATATTGATTTATTTCATTTATCTGAAATGTCCAGAGAGGAAACTTATGGAGGCAGAAAGCAGATTAACATTGCTTGGGGCTTGAGGGAGGGTTGTCTGCAGCAGCGCTGGAGGGAACTGAAAGCAGTGTTCTGAACCTGGAATATGGTACCTGCGGTGGGGCAAGAAAAGGAAAACAGAAGGAAAACGACAGTCTCAAATGAAAGGGTGGAGGCTTCTGAGATCGGTCCGTGAATACCACGCGTTGAGGTGCCATGCAGGTGGTGCATAGAGCCTGATTGCCGACATCCCAGCTTGAGTAAGAGATTCCCCCTACCCGTGTGTGTGTGCCTTCATCCTCTGACAGCTGCCCTGGAATGTACAAGGCAGATGAGTTAGTGAAAGGCAGCCCTCCAGGTGGTGCCAAGAGACAGGGGCACCAGGGTTAAAAACCAGGAGGAAGGAGTGTGCTGGGGATCAGCTGGGTGGAGATTCCTGAAGAGGGGCACTGGGGAGGAACTGGGAGGGCAGTTGGGCAGACGCAGAAAAGCAGCAGCTGAGACCTCCTGAGATTCTAGGCCAAAGCTCGTCCCTGGGTGGGCTTGAACCACCAAGCTTTCGGTTAACAGCCAAACAAGCTCACTGATTGCGCCACAAAGACAAAGACAAACTGTTGCGAGGTTCTGTTGTAACATCCTGGAATCAGAATGCATTCCCCATCCCTTCCAATCCAGCAGCAGAGAGTCAAATGCCTCTGTCTTGTCCCACCTCGCTGGCCCCAGAGGCATTGAGTCTCGTCACTCAGGAACGTCCGGCCGTGGACACCGAGCCCGAGTCAGCTGCGGGCTCCAACAAAACAACGCCGGGCCCACGACCATCCTCGCCTGCTCCTGGCCGCCTCAAAAGCAGCCCCTCTAGGCGGGACGACTGCAGGCTCTCTCGGGCCCAAGTCCCCAGTTTCCCACTCGTGATCGACCTCACTCTTCGCGCTCACTGCAGGTCCCCCCTCACCCCACCCCACCCGCAGGCCCGGGTGGTCGCGTGGGGGAAAGGACAGCAACCGGCTGTGTCCCCACCGCGCTGCCTCCTCTCGGCGCTCCCAGAGAAGGGCTCCATGAGGCACGACCTGGAGTTTGCGCCCCAGGCAGCCCCTCACCCGGAGCAGGGCCTGGCATCCAGCAGGTGCCCAATAAATGTCTGGCTGAGGATGCATTCCGCCGCAGGGGCCGGAGGTGGTGGGTCCACCGAGAATTCTTATGCCACCTCTAAGTTTTTCATCCTAGAGGAACCTAGAGTTTTCCAATCGGCTGCTCTTCAAAACCTTTCTTCTGGCAGCTGATTTAGAACCAGGTAAAAGTTCTAGAAAGTCCAAGAGGGCACCACCTGGATCGGCTCTGAGCTCCCCATCCAAGACAGTGAGGCGGCCTCAGCCTTGCGGGTGCAGGGGGCAAGTCTGAGAGGGATGAAGGAGGAAAGCTGCCAAGGAGAAAGACAGTTGGGGTAGGCAACCTGGAGTATGAGGGAGAGAGGGAGAGAGACTGGTTCATCTCTAGCCATCTGCTTACCTCCAGTGCTAAGGTCGACCCGACCACAGCTCCACGGATCCCCCCGTGGAGAACAGTGGTTGCAGTGTGATTGGTGCGGTGATGGGAGCCTGGCTGCTTGGGTCTGAATTCGAATCCTAACAGACAAACAGCTTCCCGTGCCTGATCACCGCCGGCAATAGCCTGTGGGTCTACCTTTTGGACTTGGTGGCTTGCCCCCTACTGCCCACAGAGCAGGTGGGCGAGGGGACGCGGCGCACACCTCACTGGAGGACTCAAGTTCTGAGGCGGCCCAGACTCCGCCCGAGGCCCCCAAGGCCTGAAGTCAGCATCCCCTCCAGGTCCCGACCGTGCTGAGAAGAGTGCCTGCGGCTCCACGAACAACCTTCTCCTCTGTCTAATTGGGGGCATGTGGCTGGATTGGTCCGAATCTGCCCCTTTCTGGCCTCATAGGGCCAAGCACAGGCCCTGCAGGGGCCTCGAGGGGTCGCTGTGTTCCTGATGATTGGATTTGGCTTGCGAAGAACAAGTGCTCAGGCAGATTTTGATTTCCCTGGCTTAGGCGGTGCAGGCTGATCCAAGTCTCAGGGGCTGCAGCCACCCAAACAGGAACCTCTCCTGTCTGCCGTTGTCTTTGCGAACGGCAAGCTCCTATACATAGAAAAATCCGCAATAACCCACACAACAGAAAACTACCAGTCAACAAACAAATTCTCTATAGTGGCAGAGTACAGACAGGCAAAAATCAGTTGTATATCTATACACTAGGAGTGAACAGTCTGAAAAAGAAATTAAGAAAACAATTCGATTTAAGATAGCACCAAGAATAAAATATATATGAATTGAATTAACATATACAAGGAGGTGAAACACTTGCACACTGAGACCTACAAAACATAGTTGCAAGTGATTAAAGCATACCTAAGGAAATGGAAAGACAGCTTCCAGGGATCTCTCTCTTCTCTCTCTCTCCCTCCCTCTCTCCCTCTCTCCCTCATACTCCAGGTTGCCTACCCCAACTGTCTTTCTCCTTGGCAGCTTTCCTCCTTCATCCCTCTCAGACTTGCCCCCTGCACCCGCAGGCTGAGGCCGCCTCACTGTCTTGGATGGGGAGCTCAGAGCCGATCCAGGTGGTGCCCTCTTGGACTTTCTAGAACTTTTACCTGGTTCTAAATCAGCTGCCAGAAGAAAGGTTTTGAAGAGCAGCCGATTGGAAAACTCTAGGTTCCTCTAGGATGAAAAACTTAGAGGTGGCATAAGAATTCTCGGTGGACCCACCACCTCCGGCCCCTGCGGCGGAATGCATCCTCAGCCAGACATTTATTGGGCACCTGCTGGGTGCCAGTCCCTGCTCCAGGCGATAGGCTGCCTGGGGCGCAAACTCCAGGTCGTGCCTCATGGAGCCCTTCTCTGGAAGCGCCGAGAGGAGGCAGTGCGGTGGGGACACAGCCGGTTGCTGTCCTTTCCCCCACGCGACCACCCGGGCCTGCAGGTGGGGTGGGGTGAGGGGGGACCTGCAGTGAGCGCGAAGAGTGAGGTCGATCACGAGTGGGAAACGGGGGACTTGGGCCCGAGAGAGCCTGCAGTCGTCCCGCCTAGAGGGGCTGCTTTTGAGGCGGCCAGGAGCAGGCGAGGATGGTCGTGGGCCCGGCGTTGTTTTGTTGGAGCCCGCAGCTGACTCGGGCTCGGTGTCCACGGCCGGACGTTCCTGAGGGACGAGACTCAATGCCTCTGGGGCCAGCGAGGTGGGACAAGACAGAGGCATGTGACTCTCTTTGCTGCTGGATTGGAAGGGACGGGGAATGCATTCTGATTCCAGGATGTTACAACAGAACCTCGCAACAGTTTGTCTTTGTCTTTGTGGCGCAATCAGTGAGCTTGTTTGGCTGTTAACCGAAAGCTTGGTGGTTCAAGCCCACCCAGGGACGAGCTTTGGCCTAGAATCTCAGGAGGTCTCAGCTGCCGCTTTTCTGCGTCTGCCCAACTGCCCTCCCAGTTCCTCCCCAGTGCCCCTCTTCAGGAATCTCCACCCAGCTGATCCCCAGCACGCTCCTTCCTCCTGGTTTTTAACCCTGGTGCCCCTGTCTCTTGGCACCACCTGGAGGGCTGCCTTTCACTAACTCATCTGCCTTGTACATTCCAGGGCAGCTGTCAGAGGATGAAGGCACACACACACGGGTAGGGGGAATCTCTTACTCAAGCTGGGATGTCGGCAATCAGGCTCTATGCACCACCTGCATGGCACCTCAACGCGTGGTATTCACGGACCGATCTCAGAAGCCTCCACCCTTTCATTTGAGACTGTCGTTTTCCTTCTGTTTTCCTTTTCTTGCCCCACCGCAGGTACCATATTCCAGGTTCAGAACACTGCTTTCAGTTCCCTCCAGCGCTGCTGCAGACAACCCTCCCTCAAGCCCCAAGCAATGTTAATCTGCTTTCTGCCTCCATAAGTTTCCTCTCTGGACATTTCAGATAAATGAAATAAATCAATATGCAGTGATGTGTGACTGGCTTCTTTCACTTAGCACAATGTTTCTGAGGTCCATCCATGCTCTGGCTTGAGTTTCTTTGCTTTTTATTACTGAGTAGAATTCCACGGTGTAAAGATACCACATTTCAGGTACCATTCACCAGTTGATGGGCATTTCAGCTGTTTCCTGTTTTTGGGTTGTTTGTGGGTTTGTTTTTTTTTTTTTTTTGCTATTACATATAATGCTGCGATACATATATTGAACTACCTGCACCTAAGTTTCATTTCTCTTCAATGGATATATAGAAGTAGAATTGCTGGCTTTATGGTAAGCTTATGTTTAACTTTTGAGAAACTGTCAAACTGGTTTCCAAAGCGGCTGTATCATTCTTACATTCTGACCAGCAACATCTAAAGGTTCAGTTTCTCCACCTTCTCACAAGCACTTGCTATTGTCTATCCTATTTGAACATAGCCATCCTAGTTGGTGGAAAGTGATATCTTGTTGTTTTAATGTGCATTTTTCCAATGGACAATGACATTGAGCACCTCTTCCTAAGATTATGACCCATGTATTTGTCTTCTTGGGGAAAATGTCTATTCAGGTCTTTGGCTGATTTGAAAAATTGTGTTGCATCTTTCTGTTGAGTTGAAATAGTTCTCGAGCTATTGTAAATACAATTCCTTCACTGGAAATTTGATATGCATATATTTTCTCCTATTCTGTCACTTGTCCTTTCATTTTCTTAATGCTGTCTTTTGAGGCAAATAAAGTTCTTAATTTTCATGAAAGTTCTCTTCTATATAACATGTTTGCTGTAGTATCTTAGAACTCTTTGCTTAACCTAAATGCACAGTGATTTTTCTCCTATGTGTCCTCTTGAAGTTTTGATTTAGCTCTTACATTTAGGTCTGTGGTCCATTTTGAGTTAATTGCTGTATGTGGTGTCATTTCAAGCAAAGTGCCCTATCAGGGCAAGAGATCTTGGAGGTAAATTACCTTTAAGAGTTAATCTCCCCCAGGCCAGGACACTGAGATTTCATATTCCTGCACCCTTTATTGAGCGGCTAAGTGCCTAGGGAGAGGTCAAATAAATGGGTTCTGGTGCTCATACACTCCATGTACTTCCCATTCTCTGGGACTGGGAACAAGGTAGCTCTATGAGTCAGAGGACTGTCCTACTCAGAGGAGGCCGTTGTCACAAAATAGACCAAAAGCAGGAGAGGGTTACACAGGAAGGATCAAAGGGATCCAGGTGATCTGGGTTGGGCTTCTAGAAGGTCTCCTACTGGGTGGATGGGAAGGAGGACTTGCACAGCACGAACTCAGTGAACATATACCTGGAGGGATCAGCAGATTGAACACATTTTGCACTTTCGTAAACGATATTGCCAACATGAGAACAGTGGGGTGTGTGCATGTGTGCGTGTGTGTGTGCGTGTGTGTGTATGTGTTACCTCAGCTATCATAAGGTGTGTGGATCAGGAATCTGGAGTTACTCCGTCTAGGGAAAGGATAATGGATCAAGAGCCAGATCAAGAGCCATTCTCAGCTCTGAGAGAATCCTAAGCGTTGGCTGGCATTTCCCAAGCTCATCCCAGAGACCCTACAATTTGAAGATTCCTGGCTTTGTCATGTGTGGTCAAAGGTACACTAGCAGACAGAAGTTGACATGCTGAGTACAGAAATAGACAAAGAAATACAGTATTCCGTAGACAGACCACATTCCTTACCACCCTCACTGTAGTGGTCTCACTGAAAATAGGAATGGGCAATTGAAACGTGGTATGCAACACAGGTTATGGGAACAGGTTGAAAGTGTCGGTTAATAGTATAAATTATTGTGTCCTCAGATTGAATTTGCTGGAAAGTAAAGTGGGGACTCCACTGAAAAATGTTCTAGGTTCTGCAGGAAGAAATGTAACTGAGCATGACCTCATGGGACCTTCACAGGACAGCCCCCTCCCCAACGCCCATGTCCTCTGTCTGACTCCTGACTATAGAAAAATTTTAGCTGAAGGATAAAGTTAATCAGAAAAATGAGAGAATGCAGAAGCAAAGGAAAATAGTCAAACAAGACAAAATAATAATTAGCCATTAACCAAAGTGAAGGACTTTTAGGTCCTCATCAAGGGCAAAAGGTGATATTCTAATCCATAGCCTATGAGATGTTTTGCAGATACTGAAAACCCCGCCAGGTGGTAGAAGTTAACTACAAGGTGACCAGACAGTAGCCATGACATAAGCTGCCCCATCTTACACAATTCTGAGAACTCGCCTCAAGGGAATGGGAACAAAGCAACTCTGGACCTGAAGATTAACCGTACTTCAAACAATCAAGGTGACACTCATCAGGCCACCGCAGGAACAATTTCAAGTTGACTGTCAGAGCCAACTGTCCTGTTCTGCACAAAGCCCCCTCCCTCAACCTATACACTCGTGAAACTGCCCTTTAAAAGCTCTTGCCCACTGACTGGCAGTTGGGGAATTGGCTTATGGACAGAAGACTGCGTTCTCCTCGTGTTACTGGCCTCCTGAATAAAGCAACCTTCCCTTTCCTACCAACACTTGTCTTTCCAGTACTGGCTTTTGAGCAGCAAACAGCTGAACCTGAGTTCATTATCAGATGTGGGGAGGCTACAGGAGAGTGCAATTATACAACTCAGTATAACGCAGATAACAACATCTTCCACGCTTCATGCAGTTTTCCTTTCATTTTTTCTGAGGCCATGGTCTCATGCATAAGTCTAAATACATTTGTACCAAGAAAGTTGATATCAATACAAAACACACAAAATCTGCCATTACATTCGGCAGTGCATGTTCCTAATGGTACTGTAGCCGGGTTTATACCAGCAAGTAGCCAAATTGTGGCTAACTTTGAATGCAGCCCCAAGATAGCCATGTGTTTGCTTCTCCTTGGCCCCACCTCTAGCTTAAGCACTACATCTGAGCTGGCTCCATTACTGGGGGAAGATGTAGGTCAAATAGTGCATAATGCAAATGGGGGAAAGCATAGCAAAAAGCAGGCATGCTCATAAGTGAGTTAGGATTCCAGAGAGGAGTGTGATCATGCTATTGTGAAGAAAAACATGTCTAGCTCTCTCTCTGAAATATGGCACTGACTAATCAGAGATGCTGGGAGAAACCACTGTACCTTCTCTCAAAGAAAGACAAGTAAATCCCTACTGATGTATAAACTGTGCCTAAAATCTCCACCTAGACAGTTTAGGGATAGAAGGGAAACAGTATTTCTTCTAGTTGCTATCGTTTCCTTTCAGTGGGGGATGGCCTGGAAAGAAAGAAAAATATCCTGGTCAACTTCCCTTGTAAATAGTTAGCGAGGAATCTCCTGGCAAATGCATTAATGCTGGTTACTATTGGGAGACTATTTACCTATGGAATACTTTCAGTGGGATGTATCTAGTCTGTGTTGAACTCTTTAGGGGATCAAACCTAGAATCCCGGGATTTAAGTGGACTAGTTCCCTGGAGACTGTCACATTGACTAAGTAAGTGTCAGCATAGGAGATGACCCCAAGAGCTCCATTCTGTGTAACTGATGACCTCATACATCACTTAGAGACCACGTGTGTTGAGGCTGGGCCAGAGCATGTGCTAATGTGGGAAGAAGGTCCTTGCTGGTGAGCTCAGACGTTCTGTTGCTTTGCTCATCCTTCACAATTAACTTCCTCCTTGAAAATGTGAGTAAAACTCGACACTGGGCAAGATTTACGATTTTTTGTGTTTTTCATGTTATCTCCATTTCAAGTGGATGTGCTCGTATACCATTCACTGACATTTTATATATCACAGTTTTAACTTCGTTAAAAGTCACTGTTGGCCAAAGTCAAACCAGGCTAATCAGTGTACAAATTGATTGGCACATCACGGATTAAACATTCAATGGCCTTTATAACCACATATTTTGCTAGAGTGTCTTCCAAAATCACTACTGTTCTTCTGCAGGTACCATGAGCAGCTCCAAAATCCCAAGGCCATCTTTGCCTGATACCTTGTGGTCACTGTCATCAACTTCAGTCACTTTATCCTGTACATTGAAGGTCTCTGTATTATTACATGATTTGAGAGACAGAGATGGAATGTATAGTTTGTTTAAGTGCAGCAAGAGACTCCTGTTTCTCTGTGGATCAATGGAGTTGAATAGCACTCTTTGTTCCACATAAGCTTTCTCAGAGTTTTTTTCCTCAAGAATTGTTGATTACTCTTTTTTTTCCCCCTGATTATTGGTCTGTATCTTTAGCCAATAATTTTTAGCTTTGAAAATATCCTTCTCTTTATTTTTTTTTAATTTATTTATTTTTTTGGGGGGGTACACCAAGTTCAACCATCTGTTTTTATACACATATCCCCATATTCCCTCCCTCCCACAACTCCCCCCCACCCTCCCCGTCCCAGTCCTCTAAGGCATCATCCATCCTCAAGTTGAACTCCCTTTGTTATACAGCAACTTCCCACTAGCTATCTGTTTTACAGTTGGTAGTATATGTATGTCTATGCTGCTCTCTCACTTCGTCTCAGCTTCTCCTTCACCCCCCGCCCCCCCAAACCTCGAGTTCTCCAGTCCATTCTCTGCATCTGCATCCTTGTTCTTGTCTTGTCACTGAGTTCATCAGTCCCATTTTTAGATTCCGTATATGTGAGTTAGCATACAATATTTGTCTTTCTCTTTCTGACTTACTTCACTCTGTATGACAGACTCTAGGTCTATCCACCTCATAACATATAGCTCCATCTCATTCCTTTTTATAGCTGAGTAATATTCCATTGTATATATATGCCACGTCTTCTTTATCCATTCATTTGTTGATGGGCATTTAGGTTGCTTCCATGTCCTGGCTATTGTAAATAGTGCTGCAATAAACATTATGGTACATGTTTCTTTTGGGATTATGGTTTTCTTTGGGTATATGGCCAGTAGTGGGACGACTGGATCATATGGTAGTTCTATTTGTGGTTTTTGAAGGAACCTCCAAATTGTTTTCCATAGTGGCTGTACCAACTTACAGTCCCACCAACAGTGCAGGAGAGGTCCCTTTTCTCCACACCCTCTCCAGCATTTGTTGTTTCCAGATTTTGTGATGATGGCCATCCTGATCGGTGTGAGGTGATACCTCATTGTGGCTTTGACTTGCATTTGTCTGATGATGAGTGATGTTGAGCATCTTTTCATGTGTTTGTTGGCCATCTGTATGTCTTCTTTGGAGAAATGTCTATTTAGGTCTTCCGCCCATTTGTGGATTGGCTTATTTGCTTTTTTGGTATGAAGCTGCAGGAGCTGCTTGTATATTTTGGAGGTTAATCCTTTGTCCGTTGTTTCATAGGCAATTATTTTTTCCCATTCTGAGGGTTGCCTTTTAGTCTTGTTTATGGTTTCTTTTGCTGTGCAAAAGCTTTTAAGTTTCATGAGGTCCCATTTGTTTATTCTCGATTTTATTGCCATGATTCTAGGAGGTGGGTCCAAAAGGATCTTGCTTTGATGGATGTCATAGAGTGTTCTGCCTATGTTTTCCTCTAGGAGTTTTATAGTGTCTGGCCTTACATGTAGGTCTTTCATCCATTTGGAGTTGATTTTTGTGTATGGTGTTAGGAAGTGTTCTAATTTCCTTCTTTGACATGTTGCTGTCCAATTTTCCCAGCACCACTTATTGAAGAGGCTGTCTTTTTTCCATTGTATATTCGTGCCTCCTTTGTCAAAGATAAGGTGCCCATATGTGTTTGGGCTTACTTCTGAGTTCTCTATTCTATTCCATTGATCTTCCTTTCTATTTTTGTGCCACTGCCATACTGTCTCGATCACTATGGCCTTGTAGTATAGTTTGAAGGCAGGAAGCCTGATTCCACCAACTCCATTTTTCCTTCTCAAGATTGCTTTGGCTGTTCAGGGTCTTTTGCGTTTCCATACAAATCGTAAGATTTCTTGCTCTAGTTCTGTGAAAAATGCCATTGGTAATTTGATGGGGATTGCATTGAATCTGTAAATTGCTTTGGGTCGTACAGTCATTTTCACGATGTTGATTCTTCCAATCCAGGAACATGGTATGTCCCTCCATCTGTTTGTGTCGTCTTTGATTTTTTTCATCAGTGTCTTAAAGTTTTCTGCATACAGATCTTTTGCCTCCTTAGGCAGGCTTATTCCTAGATATTTTCTTCTTTTTGTTGCAATGGTGAATGGGAGAGTTTCCTTAATTTCTCTTTCTGCTCTTCCGTTGTTCGTGTATAGGAATGCAAGAGATTTCTGTGCATTAATTTTGTATCCTGCTACTTTACTAAACTCATCAATTAGTGTTAGCAGTTTTCTGGTAGAGTCTTTAGGGTTTTTTATATATAGTATCATGTCATCTGCAAAGAGTGACAGTTTTACTTCTTCTTTTCCAATTTGGATTCCTTTGATTTCTTTTTCTTCCCTGATTGCTGTGGCTAACACTTCCAAAACTATGTTGAATCATAATGGTGAGAGTGGAAACCCTTGTCTTGTTCCTGTTCTTAGAGGGAATTCTTTCAGGTTTTCCCCATTTAGAACGATGTTGGCTTTTGGTTTCTCATATATGGCTTTGATTATGTTTGCTGATTATTCCATTCATGGTAACATTTTTATACAGAACAGATACCACTTTAGTTGAATCATTCAGAAAATGATTTCCATGAGACAAAAACTAAAAAATAAATCATCACTCCGAAAACTAGCTTTCTGCACTGAGCAAGTTCTGCCTAGGGCTCCAGAGGTTTTGAATAAGCTTGGTGCTTAATTGCTTTAATATATGGTCTATGGGGTTTAGGCTATTTTAATAGCACTTCATATAAATCATTGCAGTGTGACTTTAAGCAAGTCACTTAACTTTGATTAGGTTTCAATTGCTGAAGTTTAGGAAGAATTTGGCCAACTATTGTTTTCCTGCCATAGAATGTACTCTTGAGCTTCCTCACACCCTAAATTCACCCCTCAGTTTGCATGGGGGTTGTGATGCAGGTGGAGCCCCAGTGCAGAAAAACAATCGGCTTGCTCCTTCCTTTACTTAGTCATGAATGCTTAGAGGGACAGCTGGACGTTGTGGCCATTGTCACCCTTGTGAAACCACCAGCCTAGCCAATCCCAGCAGAGTTAGAGTGACACACAGGTCAGGGGAACTGCCCATGTTCCAGACTCACAAACCATGAATAGGATGTAGGTTAGAAGATGACTCCCTTTCCCTGGGTAACCCATGAGCTCATTTACCTGTTACTTGAATGGTTGATGGTTTGAGCCCAACAGATAGTGTTCTGTCACTGATCCCAGGTGTTTTGGAGCTCTGTTTGTGCTGCACATTCTCTGTGCACTACTTCTCTGATCCTGATCCTCACCCTCTCCCTTTCAATCAGATACAGGAAAATACTGCCCCTACTCCTAAGGATCACGTTAGTTTCTAAAGGGCTTGGTAAAAAGAATTATTTTTTTTAAGGGTAAAAAGTTCTGGAATTCCAAGCTCACTGACAATATAACCTTTCTTCCTGAGGCTGAGTTTTCTGCAGCTGCTCACTCCTGGACAGCTGGTACCGATTCCCTGAAGCCAAAGAGCGAGAATACGTCTCTCATTGAACAACTTGGTTTGGGGGGTTCTTTTCTGTCCTTTGTTTGTTTGTTGTTTGTTTTTTATTCCTTGTAGCCAGAAAGAACACACTTCAGGGTAAGAGGATGTTAGAAAGAGTCTATTATAAGATTTGGGCTTTGGTTGGGTGATATGGGGGAGGATGGGAGGACGTAGGGGATGTTCCATATTGAGTACTGTTAGCACCAGCAATTTATGATTGAAGTAAGGAAGTAACAGTCATTTTGTTATGAAAAGAAGAGGAGGTTTGGGATTTTGTAGGTTCCACGGTGACCTTGTTTTTGTCTGTGCCTGGAAATGTTTATGAGGTAGACTTGTTTTGCTTGATTTTCAGTCTCAGAATAATCTTGTGTGAGGCTGATATTCTGTATCTGAGATTGTTTACTTCCAATATGAAAACAAATCAGTCAGGCTGTGAGTGTAAGATTAGTTCAGGGCAGCAGATGCTGGTATTTTTTCTTTCTCACTGGACATCCCTAAAAGAGAGAACAAAAAAAGCAAGCACTCTGGTCCTCAAGCTGTAGATGCAAACCTGACAGGGTATCAGAGTGACTTTAACTAAGTGTTTGGAACTGTTAAAAATATTGTCGGTCGTGGTTTGTTTGAGTCCAGGAATGCGCAACCAGCAGGCTACAGTGCCAACTATATCCCCATTATCGCTGGTGTAAGGGTTTTTCTAGTAGCTATTCTTGTAAAAGGAATTTCTCAGCTTAGAAATGGTTTGTACACATGTATCTCATTTTGCTAATCCTGCCCTACTGCCTTGCAAAGAAGCTTTACAAATTCATATTCTCAATCATTTATGAGAAAAGTCTTTTTGCCACTCTGTGTTCAACACTGGATAGCTCTGTACATGCCATTTATTTTGCCAACAATTAACCCCTTATTGAGAGATGTCTTCAAGTGAGTTTACACTCATTGGTTTAACTGACATCCTGGAAAAGCTGATATTTTGATTTTTCTGTGTTCTCTTCTTCTTTATGACTGCTCTGTTCTCTCAGATAAGCTGAGCCAAGTGCAAACATATCACTGTTGCTTGGTGGATGCTCTTGCCTGTTGGGTTCACCTATTGTTCGCGATTTTGAGGGTGAGGGATTGATTCACAGAAGAGATATGAGGTTGTGTTAACTTGACTTCCCTTCACAGACAGCCCAGGCTGCTGCCAGTTGGGAACTCACTCATCCTGAGGAGTGAATCTCCATGATTGAGCCTGAGCAAAATAAAAATTAGAAAACAGATTTTTAAGTGTACGTTTCATTTGAATAGGACATTAACTATTAGATCTTTTCTTCATTTGTAGTGAAAACAAAAGGAGAGACTGTGCCGAGACCAGCTCGGCGACTCGAGGTGAGTGACGGGTGCCGCAAGCTTGAAGAAAACGCAGACACAGACTGAAGAGAAAGATGGGACCGGGGGACTCAAGACCTCTAGGATCAAGAGCCTTGCTGATTCATCCCATGTGGCTTTTATTGAGTTCTTGGCTAACACTCCCAGGTTAATCCCATAAACAATCAAAGGCCTCACATGCCTGGGGCAATGATCTTTGTTTGCCTTCTAGGTCCGAGTTGAGCAGGTGTGGATTTGAGCTGGGCCTGGAGAGCAAAACAGCCCTGGGGGCAGGAGACCTCTCTCAGATATTAGGGGTCTGTGCCCCACCCCTGTTGGCCCCTCTGCGGCTGTGCCTGTCTTAGGTTGTTCCTCCCCTGAGGAATCTTATCTGTCTTTGGCTAACCAGTCATCCTCCAGGGCCAAACAGGGTGATATGAGGAAGGGTCTGTGCCCTACCCCTGTTGGCTCCTCTGCGGCTGTGCCTGTCTTAGGTTGTTCCTCCCCTGAGGAATCTTTCCCGTCTTTGGCTAACCAGCCATCCTCCAGGGCCAAACAGGGTGATATGAGGTGTGCAAGTGAGAAAGGGGCTGTGCCCCTAGAGACGGCCAACCCTCTGCCTATGCCCCCATAGTCTCCACGCCCCACACCCTCAGCTCCTCCACTGCTCAAGCGGGACCTTCTGAATCCCATCGCTCGGCCCACATACTTAAACATTTTCAAGGTTTCAGAAAGGCTCCTGAATGTCTTCCCACAAGACTGCATTCAAAGGACTTTGTTTGGGGAACTTAATAACAGTGGCTGATGTATTGCTCTCCTGGAATTGGTTCGCCTATGCTGGTAACTGATACTTCACATAAGCCTTGTCTGGAGAGCCCAGGAAAACAAGGATCTAAAAACAAATCTGCCACAGGACACAGAGATATATGATAAATTCTTGGATAATATTTTGTGGAGTTAAGTGTTGTACCCTCTTTATTCTTTTCGATTGTTTGGTAACATTAATGACACATTCCTCTACCACCAGAAATGCCCTTCATAGTGTCCTTCATGTTACAAGGGCTTGGAAACAGCCACATGAAGGTGAGCACAAGATTTTTACTGTGATTCTTTGATTTTTTTTTTATTTTTTTTGCATACAAGTTTAGCATACGTTTTTTTCTGAAAAGTCAGAAAATCAGGTAAGTAGAGATAAGCATCTGAATTAGTTCCCTATTTCTGCCTATTAACAGGTTACAAAAACAATAGTTTAAAGCAATCCATTTTTGTTATCTCAGAATCTTGTTGATTAGAGGTTTGGAAAGATGTAGCTGGGTCCTCTGCCCACACAATTGGCCACTATGTCCTCCCCACCTGAATAGGGCTGATATTGACCACGTCGTGGTGCGACAATCTCCCATGAGGGGCTGCCCTCGTGGTCTCGTGTTCCTCTGGGATCCTCTTTATTGACCTGAATTCTAACCCCCACGATTTCTTGCAGCTCACCTGAAAGAAAGAGGCTTAGGAGAAAGCCTGGAATGTGGAGGCCCAGAACTGATCTCTGCCATGTCCTTCTCCAAGAGGAGAATAAAATAACAGAGGTCTTCATAAAACAGGACCCATATGAGGGCTGAGATCCCCAGCGATTAGAGCAGGGGAGAAAATCTAAAAGACAATGGAGGCACTAAAAGCCCCGAATGAAGAAGCAGGGTCCTCTTTGTGTTCCACTTCAGGTAGGTGCCCTTCCTGGAAAAGAAGACATTTCCCCTTGGCAGAGCACCTTGGACAACGGACTTGGTTTGATCCCACTGGGTCATTCTTGTTGCCACTAGGCTTTTGGGGTCTCCATTCTAAAGTGCTTGTTTGAAGGTGTGGCTTCTTCCTTTCATGAAAATCTCCTGGGAATTTCTGTCTGAAATGCAGTTTCTTGGGCCTTTAAGAAGCAGCACAATGACCCTGATGTAGGTGTTCTTTAGCTGTGCAGCTAGGGCCCAGGGATTGGGGCCTGTCAGCCGCATGATATCATAGTTACTCATCCAAGGTTAATACTACTTTCTCTGTTTTACATTATACATTCTTCTCCATTATACATGAGGACCATATGCTCAAAGACGGTAATGAAATCACCGTGTACAGCAAACTTGGTACGCGGTGGAGCTGGTATTTGCATCTTGGACAGCTATTCCGAGGGCTGTGCTCTCGTTGCTACAGCACAGTCCTAGGATAGGATCGGACTGGAAATACGGTAGCACTAGAACACATCAGTAAAAGTTAGTTTCTCCTTGTTACCTATATTTACCTGCTTGACAAATATTTACCGAATGTTCTATCTGGCAGGCTCTGGAGCAGGCACTGGGGAGGAGGGGTGAACAAGGCACACAGAGCACCTGCTCTCAGGAAGATGACCTCTAGCACCAGAGCCAGGTGTTTTACAGAGAATCACATATATGTTTTTTAAGGATGACCGTGGTGTATTTCATACACATGTTCCTTGCTCCCATTTTGTCAGCAGGGATTGAAAATTGACTGAGTATAAATAATCAGACTTTATTTTACCAGTAGAAATACTGATGTTTGACACAATGTCCTCTGAATTTCAGCTGTAGGTTCCTGGACAGTGTGTTGTACGCTTCGGACAGCGTAGCCTGTGTCCAAACCTGTGTGATGGTTCTACCGTCACTAAGTTGTTCCCAGGGTTTTGGAAATCTCCTGTTCTCTTTGGGAATCAGTTTCTTTATCAGTAAAAAAAAGCTGTTATTCAAGTCCTCCAAAGTCCCTTTCAGTTCACATTTCTCTGAATGCATAAGAGACTGAGATGCATATTAAATGGGACCTGGGAACTGCAGCCAAGAGCAGACCTTGGTATCTTCTCTGTGTGTCTCATGCAGGAGCCTAAGCCAAGCCCAAACCCTGAAAAGACATAAATGATAGAGGAGATGGAAGGAAGAAAATCAGCAGCTTGGAAGAACGAGAATAACACAAAGAAGGGTAAAGAAATGGTAGAGCAGTTGGCTGCCAGCAGAGATGAAAAGAAGGACAAGCTGAGTTCACAAGAATCAAGGGAAAGTGAAGAGTGCACACAGCATTATCCACATCCTCAACGAGCAGCCTGAGCTGAGCAGGGAGGACTGAGAGAGTAACTTACTCCACAGTGAACCTGTGCACCTGCCGAGGAGATCCACAGCGTGGATCAGGGTTCGTTTGCACTGCTGGGAGCACCAATTCCAAAAGGAGGAGGAGGAGACCCTGAGGCTCTGTGCTGGACCCTGCTGTTTGCACCCGCAGCTGCCCCCACAGCAGATGCCCCAAGTAAGCGTGAGCGTAGAGGGAGAAAGAATGTTTGGAGAAGGGATGGAGATGTCCATTCTTTCCTTCACCAGTTTTGCCCTGAGGTCAGGAGGGGGCAGGGTAAGGGGACCCTTCCATCTGAAGCAGAGGTACTAGTAATATTCTTCCACATTTACACTTGGAAAGACTTTACACACAGTATTTCTTAAGTATTTGTGAGGGTTTATTTTTCCTCATGCTTTGTGAACAACTTGGAGTTCAGCTATCAGTAAGATTTACCTGAGGACATCAAAGCAGTGGGAAGAAGAATCCAAGTGGATACTTTCAACAAAGTGTGGGGCTCTTCTCAATTAGGTGTTGTGGCAGACCAGAGGATGGGAGGGGAGGCCAAGGACATCTCTTCCTAATGACAGTGAACCCCTGAGAGGAATCACTGTGCAGAGGTGAGTCTTCCTCAGAGTCACCAGAGGTCTGGATCAAAGGGCGTGGATAATGTAGGGCAGGCACGTCCTTAAGGAAGGGGATTTGCTACATCTTGGGAGAAAGCAGAGTATCTCTGAGAGCACATTTGGGAAGGAATGTAGTTGAAAAGGTGGAAGATTTGCAACCACTTTTATTCAATCAGTGAACAAATGTCACTGAGACCCTACTCGCAGCTTGATTCGGTGCCAGGAGACATGAACACAGAGATGATTAAAAGGGTATTCCAACTTTCCTGGAGCTCTCAGTCCAGCGACCAAAAAGTCATGAGAAGTGTAATGGGGGTGGATTCACTGGAGGAAGTGACCCGTGCTGCCTAGGGATGACCTCAGTGTTTCTCGTGGCCGCCCCTCTTTCTTTATCAACAGCTGGTGACCAATCCAGGTCCAACAACTGTGGCTCTCAGCCAGATTTCATCCTCTCATGATACAACTAACATCTGCAATCTATGTTGGCTCAAAGTAGCCAACACTGCCAACGTTTCCAGAGGAAACTGCTGATGTCTGTCTCTACTGTCTATGTCCTGGTCAGTAGGAGAAAGGAACAGACAAATTGAATAAGTCTTATAGTTTCATCATGTCATAACAATCAGGGACTATCTGTCTTCTCTTACAAAAGGCAATGCCTTCTAGACTTCAAATTCTCTCCCCATTTCAAAGACAATTTAAATATTGGTCATATTCCTAGAATTTTAGAACTTGGTGCTTTACCCTTACATTTCAGATCCAGTAAGCAAAGTAAAGGAGTAAAGCAACTTCCAAGTTTGCAGTGAGAATGTAGTGGGGTCTAGCAGTAAAATCCTGGCTTTCACGTGCCTGATATCTCTTTAGTGCTCTTAGAAACAGAATAATCTAACACTCCTTGAGTCACTCCTCTATCCCATCATGTTGTACAAAATATAATATCTCTGCTCATCTAGATGACTTGGATCCTAAATTAGCTGAGTTCCACGAATGCATTTACAAAGCCCCTGTGGGTAAAGCACTGTGCTAATTCTACTGTGGGATACGAATGAGGGTACACATTCCTTACTGAAGAAAGTGTGAAGATGACTGTTCCCAGCTCAGCCTAGGTATCTCTCTGTAGGTAGAATAACAACAGCAGACACCAATAGGTTCCACCTGCTGAAAGGGAAGATGAGGATGAGGTGCAATGACTCAGCTCAGTGTCCTCAACTCAATGAAGTCCACTGGCTTGTTTTCAGTTTCCTCTCCCCTGCCTTGCTTGGAAACTCTCTCCAGGTGGTAAACTGGAGCAAATGTAGGCTCATCTGCTTGTTTCTCATCTCTCAGGATCACTCACTGACCTTTACTGCCTGTTGGCCAGTCTTTTGAAAATCTCTGTCTCATCTATTTTGTCCAGTTTATTGTTGTTGCTTTCTTTTGCTGTTTCAAGTGGGAGAGTAAATCCAGTTTCTGTTAGTGTGTATTCGTGTGGCACCCCCTTTATAAAATCACAGTTGGAAAATATCTATCAAGATCCTGAAAAGAAACTTTTCCAAAATAAAAAGCACAGTCACAACCAGGGTAAGACTGTGAACGAAGGAAAACCCTTAAACTTGACTGATAAGGAGCTAATATCCAAATATATAAACAGTTTGTAGGACTCAACATCAACAAACCCCAAACAACCCAATTAACAAATGGGCAGAAAACCTGAGCAGACGTTTTCCCAAAGAGGACATACAGATGGCCAACAGGAAAAAAGCTCAACATCAACTATCATCAGGGAAATGCAAATCAAACTCACAGTGTGATGTCACCTCACACCTATCAGAATGGCTATCATCAAAAAGAACACAAATAACAAACACTGGCCAGGATGGGGAGAAAAGGGAACCTTGACACATGGTTAGTGGGCACAGAATTATCACATAACCCAACAATTCCAGTGCTGGGTATGCATCCAAAAAAACCCCAAAACACTAATTTGAAAAGATACATGCACCCCAGTTTTCATAGCAGGTTTATTTAGAATTGTCAAGATAGGGAGGCAATCTATGTGTCCATCAACAGATGAATGGATACAGAATATGAGGTATATGTAGTAAATGGAATACTTCTCAGTCTTAAAAAAATCAATGAAGTTTTGCCATTTGCAACAGTATGGATGGACTTGAAGAGTACTGTGCCAAGTGTAAGAAGTCAGACATCACTTATATGTGGAATCCTCAAAAATACCACAAATTAGTGAATAAAACTAAACAGAAACAGACTCACAGATATAGAGAACAAACTAGCGGTTACCAGAGGGGAGCGGGGAGGGGGAGGGGGAGGGGCAACCTAGGGATCGGGATGAAGAGGTACAAACTATTATGAATAAAATAAGCTACAAGGGTATATTATTCAACACCGGGAAGATACTCAATAGGTTATAATACATATAAATGGAATATAACCTTTAAGTTGTGAATCACTATATTGTACATGTGTAAATTATATAATAATGTATACCAACTCTACGACCAAAAACAAAAAGTGTATTTTAAAAGCACCATACCCGTTTTAAGGACAATGCTGGCCTGACTCTATGTTGGGGATTGCAAACCCCATAGCCCCTTGCCCAAAGGCTGAGGGAATGTTCCCTTGAGGTCTGTGGTGAAAACCAGTCCTTTGTGAGTGGAGATGCCTCTTGAAAAGCATGTCACCCTTGATTATTCCTATTCTCCAAAAGGTCCTTCAAAGGAAGGGTGAACGTGACTACAAAGTGGCCCAATGGAAAGTTCCAGCTTTGGGGTTTCCGTGGAGTATCTCTTAGGAAACACTGCTTCCAGGCTGACTTATGTTCCCTGAGGAACCAGGGAGAGACACCAAACATTTCAAATTGGTGGGCTACAACCCAGGCACTGAAAGAGGGGCAGAGATTCCCAGACCCTCTCTCAGGAACCTCATCGGTTGCTCCAAAAGAGACCCCACAAAGTCCTCCACTCACAGGATCTTCCTCCTCTTGGTGGTATAAAATGACCCTGTGCCTTATTTGCTAAGCAGGGGACACAGCGCTAGATACTACTGTTTCTTGGGTGTATTGCCATGCCAGTTATACAAAAGAAAAGAAAGACGGGAAAGCTAGGTGAGGTATTAGAAATATCTGTCCTCCCGGGGCTGCAAGAGGCAGTCACCTGGCCACACAGGTCTCCCTGAGTTTAAGACCTCTGGTGGTGGTTCTGCAGTAAAGGAATAAGCTGGTCCACTTTCTTTCCAGCAGAAAATGGGGAATGGGACTGGTCTGAAATAAAGTGTTCTTCATTGGCTGATTAGGGCCTTAATCCTCATCAACTATGATGGTTGTCAATTCAGTCTGGCCCTGGAAAGGAATACAGCATTTTTCCCCAAAACAAACTTAGAAGGGGAGTAGGAAGGTTTATCTTCCAGGAAAATGTATCTAGGAAATGCTCCCCAAGAATTTGCCCAAACTACTGAATATATTTACAGTGGTCTGTTATTAACCATTACCTGTCAGGAGAGTGTGCAAACACTGTCCCCCATTACCACAAATTGTGCCGTCGAGTTTCCTAAATTTGGAGAAATCAAAGGGCTCAGTACATCCGGAGTGCAACGGATAAGCCTTTTTTTTTTTTTTGGAAAACCATCTTCCTGATCATGGGATCTCCCTGGCGCCTGTACCACAACAATGCAAGATACCAATAATAGAAGAAATTGTGTGAGAGAGAACAGAGCATATGTGAGAAGTCTCTATCTGCTCAATTTGTCTGTAAACCTAAAACTGTTCTAACAAGTAATGTCATAAATTTTTAAAAAAATGTAATGATGCAACACCCTCAAATCAAAGTGTTGCTGGCATCCTATAACTGCATAGTTAATACTAGCCCTTGAGGTGCACCAACCTGGAGTCTGACCAGGCCTATGCCATCAGCCTCTGCAGCCTGGCAGTTCCCCTGGAATCTGGCTGTGGAAACATGTAGGTCAAGGTGGCCGCAGAGCTCCATATGGTACAGAGAGAACACTGGAATGTGGTGACGGCGGGGAGAAACCATCGGAGGGCCGAGGTCGGTGAAGATCCAGGACGACTCAGATTCAGCAGCTGCCCCACCCGCGGCCACAGAGCAAAGGACAGGGAGGACAGGAACTGAGAGCTACCGGATGAGGTCGCTGCCTGAAAGATAAAAGCAGCTCAGGAGGCTTTGGTCAATTTTGAGAATGGGAAGCAGGAAAATGAGTTGAAGTACGACTCGCATGTTCCGTGGTGGCTTGAACCACCAGTCTTCCAGGTAACAGCACGCTCGCATACTGTACTCACAGAGCCGCATTACACACTCTTCTGCTGTTGCCACGGGGTGAGAACGTGCCCCCCAACCCCTCCCTCCGGTTCTGAAAACACACTCAGACTGGCCACTCAGGACACGCTGTTCTCACATGGGGCACATGAGGGCCTTGATACCAGGGAATGGGCCAGGCTGCCTGCTCCTCGCCGCCTCGGGAGCCTCCGCTCAGGTGACAGGGGACCGCCACAGCCTCTGGGGCTGCAGCCCGCCCTGTGCCCCTCTTCCCTGCGCATCCCCCTCCGCGGAATGCGAGGCTGGGACAGGCTTTCAAAAGTGGCCGACGTTCAAAACTTTAAAACTGGCCGCTGAGCCATATAAACGTCCGGAGGCTGGAAACGTCGACGGGGAGCCCGTGGGCCGTGCTGAGCTCCGCTCCCAGGACCCAGCGGCCGCCTCAGTCTCGGGGACGCGGGTGGGCGGAGAGGGGGTGAACCCGGAAAGCGGAGGAGGAGCACGAAGGGGAGGGAGGAAAGAGCCCAGAAGAAACACTGTCAGCTGCTCACACCCGACCTCACCCCTCAGGGCGCCAGCGGCCTGGGTGCTCGCGGTGCGACGGGTGGGGCTGCGGCCGCTTCGGCTCCCATCCGGTTCCCAACAGAGAGAGGACGCGCCGTCCCCCGACGAAGCCGGCAGCGCCCCGCGCTTCTACCCTTGCACCTGGGTCCCAGGGAGGGGACACCCCAAGAAGTGCCTAGCCCTGTCCTGAGGACGTTCAGAGCTCCCAGGGCAGCGGCGAGAGGACAACTGCAAAGAAGGGGAAAGGAAGTTTGGGGGTTTTTTGGCGTTTGGGTTTTTTTTTCTGGCGGGAATTTTACCTCAGGGCAGAAAACTCTAGAAATGCCGGCAGAGCAGGCGCATTTGGGGGAGGCCGCCAAGCCGTCCCCTGTCGCTCCTCCCGAATGGACCTCGTGTCTTTCCACGACGTACAAACCTGAGGGCAGGCGAGTCAGGCGCCTCCTGGCGTCGCGGAGGAAGCGGGCTCGGGGCGGGGGGACGAGAGCGCACGACGGGAGGCGGGTGCTGGGCCCGCGGGGCTGCGCGCGGCCTGGCTCCGCGGCGGGAGGGGCGGGCCTGCGGCGGTTCCATGGTGTCATGGTGAGCACTCTGGACTCTGAATCCAGCGATCCGAGTTCGAGTCTCGGTGGGACCTTCCCCTTTAGGCGGCGCCGGCGTCTTTTACTCCCGCAGCCAGAACTCAGTCTCCTGCCGAAGCCCGCGTTCCTCTGGCTCCTGTTCCTGCCACCGCAGGCACCTCGCAGCCGCGTCCCTGACCTCTGCCGGCTCCTTCTCCAGAAAACCGGCTTCTCCGACCTGCGCGGTCCACATGGGCAGGTGGCGCGCAGGTGGGGGACGAGCCCGGGGTGTCCCCGCTGGCCCCGGGCGGTCAGCCCGTCTCTGGCCATCGGAGGCCCGGCCCCGCCGCCAAGCGGCGCAGCGACCGAGCCAGTGCCACCCCGCCGTCGGGGCCCCCTGGGTCTCGGGGGTAAAAGGCAGAGGCTGCGCCGCCTGAGTCCTGCCCCGCGAGGGGGCGTCACACCGCAGGCGTAACTGCGCGCTTGTCCCTGTGAGTCAGGGGTCGCTGTGGGGGCTGTGATGTCGCTGGTCAGACAGGGTGACAGCCTCTTATGGTTCCAGACCCGAATGGGTAGTGCTGTATTGAGGTGCCTATTCTATTCTGAAGTTTGATTGATCCTATTCCACTGTGTTCCGATTTTATTCAGAATTTCTAGCTCCTAAGTCTCCATTGGACACGAAAAGCCGCTGTTAGGCTGAGATTTCAATCTTGACCCCAGGAAGTCCCGTGCTTTCCTCCCAAGCTCAGCCAGAAAGAGGAGAAAGGCCAAGGATTCCAGCGTCTGGGGAGACCAGGGCTCCCTGACCCCTCTCCACCCAGGCCTTTGAGACACTTGCAGAGCTTCTCATCAAGGCTAGCCTGTAGCGAATATACTTTGTTTCGTTAGATTTGGGTGGAAACCAGATTTATTTTTTTATCATTATAAACTTAAATTCCTTTTTCAAATGTTGCCTCTGGATATGGAAAACACCATGTAACAAATAAACCTTTTGTGCAAGGCCTTCTGTGGAACAGCCACATGGATAAGAACTACCCGAAGAGAGTATAAAACATAATAATTTATGTGTACCCCAGAACAGTGACAAAATTTTAAAACCTGCTTTCGTCAATTGTGTTATGATTGGCATTGTTGGGTATTTCTTTATTCTTTTGTCAATATAGTGTGGGAAAAAGCAAAGGAGGCGGTATAAGATATTGTATTTCTATTACTCCCAGTGCCCTTAAAAACAAAACTAGTGGTATTAGAGAAAAGAGTCTCAGTTGAAAGACAGACATTCAATCAAAGCCTGTAGTTCTGAGTTTGAATTGTGAATGTGAATATATGTGAATGCATGAACACATACAAATATGAGTATGTATTTGCTAGCTCTGTCCACTGCAAAGGTCTAGAATTCAACCACTTCCATTGAGTGTCTTTAGGTTACACAATTTGATTTGGGAATAATGTTTTTCACAGAAAGGAATCAGAGATTTTGAGAGATATGACTGAGTCCCGGTCAGGGGCAGATGAGACAGAAGCACCTTGTCATAGTGATATCTACGAAGGTCTCAAAGACTATTAAAATCTTATGAAAAGGAGAAAGGAGCCAGCTTAAAGGCACATTCACTGCTGAAAGAGAGGATCATTGGAGTATCAGTAAGGACTCTATTGCAATGAATTGAAATACTTCAATGTGTTTGAAACTTTGATTTCATATTAGCACGGGGGAAAAAAAAGAAATAAAAGAAACTAGTTGGTGACCATGGAGGATGCTTGGGGAATTGCTCATTAAGCTGCAGTTTTCTTTACAGAGGGAACCACTAAGTAACTACACAGTATTTAGTACTAAGGGGAAGTTTTTTTTTATGCAAGTGTACCAGCTAGATAACACATGGCCATGGAATATCACCATTTTGCTCCACATAACTAGTTCACGGATCTAGGCCTTGAACTCCAAGGGCTGCTAACATTATTTGAGGAAACACACAGGAGTTGATGTGCCCCCTGATCAGAGAGCACACACCACTTCTGAGGTGCCCTTGCCAGGATACCAAACACAATCTCCTCTGCCTCTGTATCTACTGTGTCCAAAATAGGGGCCACTAGACACATATGGCTATTGAATACCTAGAATGTGGCTAGGACGACTAAGGAACTGGATTTTAATTATATTTAATTTATAATTCATGTGAATGTAAACTTAAAAGCTGAAGATATGCACAACATTTTTCTATTAAACACAACTTTAAAGCTTTGGTGGAATTATGTTTCCCTTAATGTGCAGCATTAATTAGCTGTGTAGAAGATAATATTTGTATTATTGTGTGCTTATACTTTTCAGTTTTCAATGTGGTTACTTGGAAAATTGAAATTACATATGTGGTTTGCAATTTCATTATATTCCAGCACTGCTTTAGATTCTACCACCAAAAAGAAAGTATGGAGGACGGAAGAATTTATTAAAGAACACCCAGTTATACAATTTACATTGTGGGAATGCTACAGAACAAACAACTCCATTTCTTCAACAAATGAATGATTTAAGAAAGGAAAAGAAAAGGACAGCAAGAGACCAAGAGAGCTAGAGCAAGAGTGAGAGGGAAGGAAGCAAGGAAAGAAGGGGGGGAGGGACAACGGGAGGGAGGAAGGAAGAGGCAGGGGAAGAAAGGAAGGGAGGGAGGGAGGAAGAAACCCAGAGTAAATATGTGTGTAAAGACTTCAACACATATCCTACTAATTACAGTTTGTGCATTTTCTTTGGGTCCCAAGAAAGAATAACTTAAAAACAATAATGGGAAATTTGAGCACTCTTTTATGACATTAAAGATGCTGAATTAATTTATGAACAATTATAATGCTATGATGAGAATACTTTCAAAAAGAGTCCTCATTTACGGAAACATACTGGCAAAATGACAGACGAAATATGATATCTGAGATTTGCTTTACAGAATATAGGGAAAGGTAAGTGGGTGGCTTGTAGTAAAACAAGGGCAGCCATAAGCTGATATTTGTTGGTCGTGGCTAACAGAGATGGGGATGTTCTTATATAATTCTATTTTGTGTACTATTGAAAACCTGCATTTGAAAAAGAATGATAGGAGAGCACAGGTCCACCTAGGATAATGGCAGCAGGAACTCTCCACGTGCATTTCAGAGGGCTAGGGACTAACAGAGAGAGTCAAGGACACCAGTCATAACCCTGCCCCAACCAAGGGCCAGAGGACACCGTGGACTCCAGTTGGTTTGTATTTAGCCCGGTGTGGGAGCCACACAGAAGTAGAGGAACCGGCAAAGACTCTGCACATAGAGGAGCACAAAGATAACTGACACACATCAGGGATCGATAAGGTCTGGTAAAATTTTAGAGAAAGCATCATAGAATAAGATATTCATACACTCTCAAAGCACCACTAATCAAATTACTGATTATAGACAGCAAACATATCTTTCCAATGAATGGATCTCATGAAGCCCTGCACAACAAAGTGTCCAATGCTAAAATGACAATAGTGGTGACAGGCAAAGTGGACACTCTCAGCCTCCAAAGGGGCTGCGCTAGGAAGCACACAGCATGCACTAGGTGGTGTTCTAGGCAAAAAGGTTTCCCCTGAATTTAATCACGAGGAAATGATCAGACAATGGCAAACTGTAGGCCTTTGAGCCAGACAACTGACCTGTCCTCTGCAAACAAGTCAATGCCACCACCATTGAAGACAGCTACCAAAAGGTGAGGAGAGGCTTGAGGTTCCCAAGGACTAGAGAAATATAGCAGCACAATCTTTTTAGGCCTTTGGAACCCAAAACATCTCTTCTCCTTTTTGTGGTCTTAGTTGTGGAGACATTGACTGTTTGAAGAAAGACTGGCCAGCTGTCTTGCTCAGTGGCCTAAATTCTGCAGTTTTCTGATCACTACCTTGTAAGGAAACTCAGGCTAAACATTTTCAGCAAGAACACTGCATAGTTAATGCCAACTACTCCTGGTCCAGTCCATCTAGTGGCAAAGAATGACCAGGTTGACATGTTGCCTTCTTCCAGTTGCTCCTGATGCTGGTGTGTGGAGGAGGCATATTGAGAGGAACAAGAGTTAAGGTCTCTCCAAACTGTGTGTCCATCAAAGCATTGGTCTCCTTATTGACTGATCACACTTGGAGGCTGATGGCTGGGATTTCTTCCATCAAATCTGTCTTTTGGAGTGTGGAAAGTGGTTGTTGGTTGGGATGTCGATTCTCAGGAAAGGATCCCTCCAATATTCTGCTGAGGCTTGAACTTGACTTGCTGTTGTAGATTTTTTTCATCAAATGGAAAAGGTACATTTTATAATATGGATTCATCCAAACTGGCAATATCTTTTCTTAGTTCCTAGGGAAACTGGTATCTGCAAAAGACAGAGGGAGAGAGAGAGATGACATGGGAGTTTTCCTAGGTCCTGCTGATACCTGAGCCTGGAGGGATGGCTACATGATGACAGAGGCCCGGGCAGGCTGAGCTCCTGTTGACAGGAGGAGCTGAAGGGGGAGCCACAGGCTGGCTGAAGGGGAAAGTGAGATGCATAAGTTAGCAGAAATAGCTCCTGAAATTTTCATCCAGCCTGTGGAGCAGAATCTAGGGACCCCTGTCCTCACCCCACCAGTGCTCGGTCATATTGCAGCTCAAGCTGCTGCAGAGCCTTAGCCAGCTTCCTACCACCCAATCCGCAGCAGCCACTTTACTCTTGAACCCCTTCATCTGAATCGAATGATGACATTCTCACATGTACCAGGGATGGATGTACTTAGCATCCCTCGTACACATTCAGAAACGGACTGCTATGGGAGCAGAGATGCTTGCTGGAGAAATACACTCTCTTCTACCTCTACATCCCTGCCTTCTGAGGAGGAGGGACCGGCTACAGGGAGAGCCCTGCAATATGAGAGCCAACAGGGACCTCAGAAGGTATCCAAGTCCAGTTCCACCTTTTACAGATGAGGAGCTCTGGTGCCAAGGAACTAAGGACTAACTAAAACCACGTGGCCTGTGGTTGCCAACCCTGGTCTAGGACCCAGGCCACAGGCCCTTTCCATACACTTGGGGCAACAGAGAGGAGAGGCTCCCATGTGGAGGTGTCAGCAATTAATAGAGGCTGTTTGGTCACCCTCCTGGACAGGGATCAGGCTCTACAGAGAAATCCTGCTCCAGAGGGGCTGAGGAAACAATGGAAACAGGGAGAACTCAAAATGAAATTAGCAAAATGAGAGCAGGGAGTGTAACGGCGGCCCAACCCCTTTGCAACCCATGGACACCAACAGTCTATGAAGGTGATTTCATGCTGGATCCCCCGAGAGCATTGCTAGAAACGTTCTCAACCTCTAGACAAACACAACTCTGAAGTGAAAGGGAAAAAGCATTAGTTTTAGTTATACTAGATTCTCATCACTGTTTTCTCTAACTTTGCCCAAAGAAAGAGTCTCTCCTAGTATTTTACACTAGTGTATAGACGGGCATGAAAAAGGATACACATAGGAGAATGAGGCCTAAGATTCATTATGGGGCTTTTGCATAAAGAAAGAATTTAATTAAAAAACGCATTTGTTGAATCTGCAGTTCTGAGCCAATTAGTAGGCTGTGAAATCCATTTAGTAACTAGTGAACTGCAAGTTGCATTTTAACAGTAGAAATGAAAACACTCCAGTTCATTATTGTGGTAAGGGGAGGTACTATTTTATACTGTGGGTTTCTATGTAATGTGTATTTTTTATTGTATCTTGTACTATAAAAATTGTAAAAAACATTGGATCCAAACAGAGAGATTATATATCGAACCTACGTATCTATCTTTTTTCTCTTTGCTCTGAGCTATACAAATAGTTCTGTTGACAGAAGAATGCTAATTCCCTTAAAGGCTGATCTTCAGCTTTGCTATGAAGTAGCCACACGATGGACACTGCCATACTGGTTACTGACGTCCTACCAGATCCATAGTCCTTCTAATCCCTAGACGCATATTAGCAGAGCTTTTAAAAATACTGATACCCAAACCTCACCACAGAACTTTACAATCAGAATTTGAAGAGATTGGGTTAAGGCATTCAAGTTAGATCAAAACTCACCCACTTCTTGTTTTCTAACTGCATGATTGAGAACTACTCACTAGACCTACACTGTTTCATACCATTCTTTTTCTTCTCTCCATCTAGTCCACCATGGACTTCTTTCCCACTGGCCCTAAAGCTTTTTTGGCCTTTCTCCGACATTCCCATATAAATAACTTGCCTTCTCAATTAGATTTGTCTGAAGCAATGATTAGCTTATATTCTTGTGTATCTAACTGGGTCTTCATACATCTGGCCCAAAGGTAATTCACTCCAATGCTCTCCTCCATTCCCTGGCCTCAGATTCCAACTCAGTTCATTTTTCTGGATTCTTACTGAACATGTAGAAGCAGTCATTTGCAAAAAGGGAGAGGTCTGAATGCCTATGCACCTCACGTCTATGCATTTTGAAAACCTGGCCTCTGCATCTCCTTTTGGCCACTGTCCCTTTAGCATGCCATCTACTGTCCTCCAACTACTGCCAGCTCCAGTGAGTCCCTGGAAGCCCCATGCACATCAGCACAGAACTGCCCACCTGGAGCCGAGGAGAGCCCTGACTCCAGGCCAGTCCAGGACTCCCACCTATGACCCAGGTTCTTATTTAGTTTTTATAATCAGGGCTCTTTTCCTCAGTTTCAGCATTTCTTATTCAGGTGGAGAAGTTGAGGGTTAAGGGCTGTCCGAGGTTGGGTCCTCCAAAAGCCAACCCACATGCAAGTAATTCATTCAGTCGTGATCCTGGAAGGAAGGGGCAGTGGATTTGGGGGGGATGGGCAAGGAAAGGAAGCTGAAGAAACCAATATGTGGTATCAGGCGAAGCAGCATGTCTTCAGTGTCTTAAATGATGCTCTTCTGATGGAGGACCATGGATCTGAGCCTCCCTATGGCTGAAAGGAACGGTCAGAGGGAATATCAGGAGAGCAGTTACAGAGACTGAACAGGGTTCAGAGTGCAAACAGGAGAAGGAGATGGAAGGGCCTGGCAGGGAGGCAGCCCCCATGGGAAACAGAGCAAAGACCAGACGAGGTAGCATCAGCTGTTGAGGGCACAAAGGAGGAAGAGGAAAATTAGTGTGAGACTGAGCTGTAACCTTAAGTGAAGAGTATAAGGCAGGAGTGCATGGAAGAGCCTCAGGTGTGCTTACCTCTGTACCCTAAGCTTGAAGGCCAGGGAATCTGCATGCTAGTCTCCACGTGCTGAACAGCAGTTTTCTTCTGATAATCTTCTGTTTCAGGACACTTAAGGCATGAATCTTGCTGCAGACCAGACACTCATGCTTGCTGGCAGCTGAGCCCTCACCCTCCGGCTTGGGAGGGGTCTTCATTCCGATGGAGGCATCCAAACCCAGCTCTGACATAAAACCACAGACAACAGGATCCATTGTTACTCATGACCTTCCTATGACTTATTCCCCCACCCAAGAGGGACAGCAAGTAAGGAAAGTGTCCAGGAACAAGAAAGGCCACCTGAAAGGCCATGGTCAGGTGAAGCCAATGGAGACATTTTTATACGTGCTTTTTGTTGATCTTCCTTACACTACCCAGTAAGATTGCCATGGGACAAACATGTTCCCAAATGCCAAAAAAAATGTCAAGAAAAATAAAATTGATAACAACGGAAAGGTCCTAGGTAGAAAAGGCAAAGGCAAGGAAATCATTCCAGATACAGGTTGTACAATTGGGAGGGAAGAGATTGTGGAGATCAAGCAAAGTCCATGTTGAAGGGAAACCTCATGATAGAAAAAGGTGCGGGAAGCCTGAAACTGGAAAATTTAAAAATATGCATCAATATATATTTCACATATATATGCATATATACTATGTGTAATATTTATACATAGTCAATCTAAATAAGGCATGGAAGATACGATAAAATGCAACAACTCTCACAAGTGTGTGTGTATAAAGGAACAAACACATGAGCGTGTTGAGATATCGACTGGATCGTTCTAATGGACTCCTGATGAGCTGAGTTTGAAAAAGCAAGGAGGAAAATAAGAAGAATGAGAGAGCGAAGCTCTGGTGGGAGACATGAACTGTTACATATTGGGGGTGGGATCCCAGGGTGGAGGAGTATGAATCAAAAGTCTATTAAGATTATCCTATGCTGCAAAGTCTGATGCGAAGCCTGGATTTATGCTGAGTCCTCTGGGGAAACTGAGTAGGAGACAGAGTGACTGAGCCAGCGGGGTTAGGTCTTGGCTGGGAATGTGGGAAGCCAAGGACGAGAAAAGGAGAGACTAGAGAGAAGAGGAGACAACTAAATACCACAAGACCTACTGGCACGTGGCAGGGCTGCGCATCCCTGCACTCCCTGAGCACCTTCTATGAGACTCTCCCTGGTGCCACAGGGGCGCTCCTTCTTATCTCACCCCCGCCGAGGATGTGGGGCTCTGCTCATTTCTCAGATGAGGCCATCACCTGAGGGGAGAGCCCCAGGCAGCCCCAGGCTCCGGTGCAGATGTGGAGAGAGGTGGAGGGTAAGGATACATTCGTCCCGGGTGAAACGGATGTGAGGGTTTCAAAGCTCTTTTAAGACAATCTGAGCAGTGGTGGATCCTGGGGAGAAGAAAACTGAGGACATGGCCACGGAGCTGAGTGAAGAGGGTGAATTACAGGGAGTGTCGTCAAAGAGACTGATCGGTGCACTTTATGGATGAGGGTGGCCCTTTATTTTAAAAGAAGAAGAAAACGAGAAAAATAACCTGGATATGAAAAGCAAACAGGAGTGTGAGTTGTGGGGCCCTGTTTACGTTGCTACAGAATGTTACTAATACACTGTTACTGAGAGCATCTAACAGGGAAAATTGTCTTGAGGGTGGATGTTGAGAGAAGAGGAAAATATTGGCCAACAAGCCTTTCTGAGAAAGCAAGGGTAAATGGGGTCCAGAGAAAATGGAGATCATAAAAACTATGCTACCGCAGAGCATACAACGCACGTGCCTTCATTTTGTAAATGTTAAGCACCAGAAAGACCTAATGGTTAGGGATTATATATTCATAGTGGTTCTGAAACCTTTTTTACTGAATCAGGCACTCTGGACGTTACGTTGCTTAATATTCTCAACAACCCTGAAATGAAGATAGAATTTTTCAAGAGTTCAGATGAGGACGTGAGGTGTAAATATCTAAGAAGATAAATAACTTGGCTCAGTTAAACAGGAATTTGAAAACCCAAGGCCTGAGGCAGAGCTGATCCTAAACCCCAGGCTCTTGCTCTCTGGCTCTGTTAGAGCATCACAGATTTCACCTGGACCTATCGTAGGCACAGGAGGGACCCCATTGCCTCCTCCACCCACAGCCCTGTGATGGCTAGAGCTTCTAATCCTCTTTTTTTCACTTACCTGGGAAGAGTGGCCCTTGGTTTCCAGAATCAGTATTAGTGTTAAAGCCCCAGACGATGGAGGAAAGACTGACTGTGGCTCTGCTGTCACCACAACCGAAATGCTGGTCCGGCTGTAGTTGCACATCATTGGTCTCGTGGGTGCTTTTCTGCAGCTGTGCTTGTGAAGTTTGCACCTCTGACCCTTGGAAATTCACAGGCCCTTGGAGACAATCCTCCCATGTGTCACCTGAAAGGAAAAGAGGGTGCGGTAGGACCAATCCAAGTTTTCCTTTGTTAATCCCTCCCAGAACTGATGTGCCTTCCTATCAGTGAGACCATCCAATGACCCAGACAATAAAGGCAGAAATCGTGTCCATGAAGGAGAGGTCATGTTTCTGGCTGTACCTGTGGATGCTGAGATGGCAGTGCTAGGCTCCAAGGTCCGTGAAAAGAGGAATCACCCACTTGAGTTTAGAGGGTTTTGGATGGCACATGAGATTGCATCTACTATTCAGTTACTAGCCTTAGTCCTGTAGCCGAGTGAAGAGGTTCTAGACAGGCCTCAAGGCCTGGGACAGAAAGAGTTGTTGATATCTACCCACAAGAATAATAGAACAAGGGAAGGAATATGGCCTAATGGCTTCAGGTACCACTAGAAAAGTGAGTTGCGTAACTAGAGTACATGGACCAGTTAAATGATTCCTTCACAGTTCTGGAGGCTTTTGAACTTGCTTGAAATTTTTGACTACAGTTCCACTCACCCATACATGTATATATTCGGTTGCCACATGGGGCAGAGTGGGGGTGGATGGTATCAGCAGATAGAAGCAGTTGTAGCAGAGGCCCGAATCCCTTATTGGAAGCTGAGGTACAGAAGGACTACAGAATCAGAGTGTTTGCTTCTTTAGGGACAATGTAACACAATGCACAATCCTTATATTACACTCCCCTGCAGTGGGGTCTGGGCAGTGCCTGTAACCAAATGTGTTGCTATTTCTCCTGTGAAATGAATACATATTCTCAGAACATGGGCTAAGCAAAGATATCAAGTACCCTCACCTAGTCCAGGTCAGGCTCAGGTGGGGTTGTGCCCCACAGGACCTGCTCCACATTGCTGTGAGGCTCCCGTCTGGCCTCTCTCCTATACATCTGCATCCTCAACAAGGTTTGTTTAACTGTTTCTTTAAAGTGTCTCTCATGTATCTGTTACCACTGAGTCTTCCAGAGAGCATCTATGTCTGACTCTCATCAGTGATTCAGCCAATCTCCTTCTAACTGCTTCTCTGATTCTGTCCTCTCCACACCGTCAAAAGTCACCTGTCTTATTACCCCCAAATGCTGTTTCACCGCATGCTCCTCGGCTTGTGGAAATCCATCCTCCCTTCTCTAGTACACGAGCTCTACACTCCTCACCTGCCTTTGTAGTCCTCCTGTCATCTGGCTCCTCTCTCTTCTGCAACATCCCTTCCCACAACTGCCTTCTACAAATCCTCCCGGACTCAGGCTGGCCCCTCGTTGACCCCAGCCCTGCACCAGGAGCCTCTTTCAGCCTCCAGGGCTTTTTCCACAAGCACTTCACTCAGCCTGCTGTGCCCTTCATATTTCCAACAGGCAGAGTTTTTTAATCATTAATCATCAATTTTAGGACACTTAATCAGATTTTATGGTAATTCACATTTCAGATGGGTAAAACCTCTTAAATCAACAAATCCTGTGGGTGAAGGATGTAACAAAACCAGGTATCCCCATTCTCCAATCTGATTTTCAATCAAGATCTAGGATTGTTTTTAATGATCACTCCTTAATTTCATCATATATATTTAACCCTCTTCTCCAGACTAATGGGCTTTACTAAATGAATGCTTTGAATATTCTTTGCATTTGCATGGGAAAAGGACAAAACATTTTATCAAACATCGACACTATTGCCCAATATTATTAGTTTGGCATGTTGGGAAGAGCCCCTAAGAAAAGCTCATGTTGTAATTTAAAAATATAGTGTTTGCACTGTTTCCACAGGGTTTCTCCTCATACAGAGAGAGGGTGGGGCAGACGCGACCACCTGTGCCCACACCGCTGCATCACAGCTGTCCACACTCTTATATCCACACTGTTCTCAGGGTATCATCAGAACCCAGACACAGGATGGATCCGTGGATTATTTAGATGTTCCACTCATTCCTCTCAGCCCATCTGTGTGGGTGACTTGGCCTCTCCGGGGCCGTTCTGAATGAGGGCCTGGCAGGGCTGGGCCACATCACACACACCTCACTTGTGAGACCTGTGTCTGAGCATCACTCATTCCCGTCATGGACACTCAGCCCGGCTGCTGGTGTTTCTGAGACAGAGCTCTGCAGCTTTCTGAGGGCACCAGCACAGCCAAATTCAAGGCCTCCCTGCACCCGGAGTGAGAGCAGATAACCATGGCAGCAGGAGGTGGAGAGAGGAGTGGACCCTCACCCTGGCTGATTTTCCCTGGAGAGCCTTAGGCAGCTGCGGCTCCGCCTGGAGGGGCTGGATGAGCCGCTGGCTCTGCTCACAGGACAAAGTGCACTGATGGATGAGGTGCTGGGATCTGAGCGAGGGACCACAGCGGTTCTCTGCATGTCTGGCAACTTTGTGTGTCAGATTGATAGTTTCAAATCATTTGGTTCAGGGCAAAACGGAAAAGGTGAGTGACATCCTCTCTTAGGCACTGACGGGTACAACTGCTGAGAGGAGTGAACAGACCTGAGCCGTGGAGTCAGGCCAAGGAGAGGCCAATGTCCCACCTCCCAGTGGCTGGGAGTCTTGGGCAAGTGAAGTGACCCTGCTGAGCCTCAGTGCCCTTGGCTCCACCGTGAGCTACCACACCTACCTGAGAGGGTCCAGGGAGGACTGAATGGGTTATGGCGCACATGGAGCTCACTTAGTAAGGGGCATGGTATACAACAGGTGCACAAGAACTGTGTGTTCCACTTCTGATTTGTGAGTTACTATGAGCCTTTGCTTCTTTGCTCCTCAGGGAGGAATGGGAAACAGGAATGAAATGGTTTCCAATGTGAAAAGGCACAAACTGACCAAGAATGACTGAGGGGCAATTTTTCACACCCAATTTCACTATTAAATAATGAGATCGAATCAGGAGCATCATGGAGTTTCTTGCACTTTCTACAAGATGATTTTATGAGTAAAGCTCCTAACAATCCAAATATGTCTCCTACAATAAAAGTTCAAAAAATAACCTGAGAAGGAAAGAAAACTGGCCTTACATTTACAAACCCTATGAACTGCTGCCCAAGGGGATCTCGGTCAACAATTAGGCCAGTATCCCCATCAGGTGTGCAGGTTGTGGATGGTTTCTGTGAGAGGATACCACTGAGCGTACACACACGATTGCAGCTGTAACCCATCATGGGAGACTCATGATTGCTGCACAAAGGAGGAAAAGCAGGGCTGTTTCTGGAGGATGGAACACCAGAGGCCGATCGTTGGCTTCGTGGAAACCGCAGGGCATGGGCCCATTTTTATATTCAGGATCTGCTATCTAAATGCTTCACAGGGAGGTGGGCAGCCCAGAGGGAAAAGCCTGGAGCTGGGGAACCATAACAGGGAGCAGACTGCAAACAGGAATGCAAAGCCAGAGAGTTTGTAAGAAACTATTCAAGAAATAAAATTAGCAACATAATGTAAAGAATATAAGGATTCTTATCTTGGAAAAAGAGGTCTGTTACACAGATTCCTGCAGGTGAGATGGTGGCAGCCGAGACGTCGCCCTTATCCCTCCCCTTCCCCACTCTGGCCTGACGATACCAAATGCCTGCACTGGTGAGGGGGTCCAGGTGACAGAGGGTAGCCTGGGGCAAGAAGAAAGGAAAGTTATCTGACCCGCTTGATGCCTTTTAAAAATTAATTCCCAGAATCTAGTTCAAACCAACACAGGTCTGAGGGCCTGTTTACAGGGATGCCGCTCATAGCCTGTCCAGGTTGTTGGATACAAGTAATAGAAAGGCTACCTGGGGGCCCACTGGGAGTCGTATGCCCTTTACAAAGGAGTACTCACCATGTGCATCTGGAGCCGAGAAGACTTCCCGGTTATCCGATTGGAGTGAGGCACTTCTCTGAGGCCTACAGGAGTCTGACAGATGATGGTCAATAGAACCCACCAAATAACATTCGTCCAGTGAGTCCTGCTGGACTTCATTCTCTTCTCCCACCGGCAGCTCCATCCTGAGGCAGGTGGGATCAGAAGGACTGGTGATTACACAAGAGGGATTAGTGAACACAGAGTCCTAGGCGGTTTGGATGGGAGTTAAGGAACTAGTCTCAAAAAGCAAATGGGAAGTCCCCATAAAGGGAGACACAACAACCCTCCCCTATCTGGGGCTGGAGGGTGCTTGCAAAGGGAAAAGGGGGGGGGCAGGGGAGAGTGAGGAGGAGGTACTTCCAGAACGGATCAGAAAGGAGCTCAGGAGGAGGGAGGCTGAACCACCCCCGTACACAACAGTCATCTCACACACACTCTCAGAAACCATAAAGGCAGCTTCAGCTCTTTTGCACAAGTCTTGTTGAAATTTACATGCAGCAGCCAAGTGAACACAGGCTCTGGCAGCATAATGGACTTCTAGAAATCCTGTATCTTCAGGGCCAATTTCTCTAATACTGGGATGTGACCTGAACGTTTTTTTCTCACTGCTTTCCTTGCCATGAAACACCCGCTAGTGTGGTAAGGCCAAGCAGGCAGAGGCAGAGATGCATCTCATGCTGCTTTTAAGAAAAAGGGAGAACAGGAGCGTGCAAGAGACCCTGTGACTGATTAGGACCCCTGCAGCAACTGACTGCAGGTTACTGTAACTGAGAGGGATTCACAAAGGGGCCCATCCAAGCACCACAGCAAAAGCAGACGACGTCGTGAAAGGGACCCTTTGTGGTTGTCTGAGTGGAAGACACAGGCATATTCAGCACTTTCTGATTCCCCTGCAACTGAGAGGACCAGATGTCACCACTGAATTCAGACCCACACTTCTTTGAAGTTACCTAGAACAGATGAGGTCTTGGTCTTCCTCTTCCTCAAGAACAGTATGATTTTCTATGGATAAATTCAGAAACATTAAGCCGATCGTCCTGTGTACGTTAATAATCCAGTATCCAATACTACCATGGGGACCAAACGATCCCCAGTGGGACCGTAGGGTATTTTAAGAAGAAGATTCCAGGAGGCCTCAGGTTGGGTCTTGGGTACCTGCCTTGATTTGCTTTCCTGAGCCATCAGGCAAGCTCTCCCTGACCTGGCAGATCCCCACCACAGCATCCTCTTCCAATTCTGAGTAAAAACTTAAAAACATCTCAGACAGATGCTGGGCAACAGCTCACCTGCCTTCTAACAGAATCATATTCAGGCTTTTCTCATCATATGCTGGCTGGTTTAGCTGAATGATGATTGGAATCTACAAAACCTCGAATCCAAATGAATCTTTGCGGCTACTTTGAATCTTTGGCCATTCACCGGGTGGGGAAATGCCAGGACTCTGCCTTGGTTCACGGAAACATACAAGCAAGGTGAGGGTAGGGGTCTTTGTATCCTCATATCCAGATGACGGTTTTGCTAAGAGGACCAACTTAGAGGAGACAGACACTGGGGATGACAGCAGTGACACCAGGGAAACAACAAATCCAAAGATGGAGTTAAGGCTGTCAACATCGCTGGAAAGGCACAGACATCCAGGGATGTTTGGGGGTATGGAAAGGGGAGCATTTGGGGTAAGAAGAGACATTTCATGGGTATCAGGAAAGAAGACAGTCATCTCTGCGCACTTGCACATTTGCAACTGAGTGAGTTTGTCACACCTACCTCGGGTCCAGTGATCTAACTCAGGGCCTGACCCACAGGCTCGGCCAGGATGAAGAAGAGACACTGCTCTCTGACCCACCTGATGTCTGTGCTTAAAACTCTATCATAAAGCCTGATTCAGATCACTCTGTCTACGGAGCTTGTACACAGTGGGGAAAAATCTCAGCACCGCCTGAGGCGTGGGGTACAAGGAATTCAGAGTGTACCTGGGAGTCCAGTTGGAGTTTTATCACATCGGCAAGAGAATACTCACTGCTTACATCTGGAGCATAGGGGACATCCACTTCCTCACATGAGAAGATGGCGGTGCTCCTATAAGGCCAGAAGGAGTCTGACTGACCAGGAAGCACTGAGTAAGTCAAGTGGTATTCATCCAGTGAGTCCCGTGGGACACCATTCTCTCCCATCTGTGGCAGCTCCCCGCTGGGCCTGGTGGGGGAGAGAGGACTGACGATTAACCCAAGAGGGATCAGCTATCCTAGAGTCCTATCTGGTTCTGATGGCATGTTTATGGGAGTGGTGAAGCAAGCCAAGGACCTGATCCACTAAAGATGGAGCAACTCCCTTTTGGGTGTGGGACAGAGTGTGTTTCTACAGGGGCAGGAGCTAGAAAGGACAGCAGGTGCTCAGTGCTCTGGCCAAATAACAAGCTGGTGAAGAAAGAGACTGAGTTATCTCCAGATGGTACAGCCATGACTCACAACATATAGGGTCACGTAACAGTGCCTTTCACCTTCTCGTTTACATTGCATTGAGTGTCACATGCAGGGGCCACGAGCATACAGCTTTTGGGGCATTCTGCTATCCCAGACATCTCATGCCACCAAGGCCTCTCTAAATATTGTAGCATTATATAATAATATTATTATCTATTTACTTTTCTTACTGTGACATACATGTCAACGTGCTAATACCAAACAGGCAGAAAAGAGCTATGCACTCACTCTCTAAACCATCCTGGAGATAACAAGTCTATGCAAGAAAATCACTCTCATTTAGTTCACCTGGGTCAACCGACTTGGGTTATGAACTTGAGATGTTACAAAGAACTGGAAAACAGTGTAAGTACCACAATGAAAGCAGAAGACATTATGATAAAGGATAATTCATGGTTGGCAACATTGATGATACAAAATATTCAGCACTTTCTGCTTTCCCCTGGATCAGAGGTCTGCAGATGTCATCATTGTATGAACAGCCCACAAATATTCATAACTACCTGGGGGCAATAGCCTCTGGTCCTTCCAGGTCATCCTGATCACTTTGGTTTTCTGCAAATAAATTAACAGGACAATTACATGGGGCAAAACCCATTCACAAAAGCCCAATTCGATGCCAACCTTCACACTGTCCTAACAGGCTTTGAGGGAAATATCCTAAGAGACCCCAGATAGAGCCTCATAAGAAGGTGCTGGGTTTCCTTCTTGAGCCATTGGACAAATCTGCTTGATATGACAGGTCATCAGCACAGTATCCTATGTCCTGAGTCTGTGCAAACAGCTAAACAAATCCTTTCCCTACAGATCCTGCGGAACTACCGAGCTACCTAGAGCACTGCTGTAACATTCAGGCTTTTTCTATCTGAAATGCTGTTTGTTAATGGGTTAGAAGAATTATACTTTGAGATTAGATGGGAGTGGAATCCATACACCATCAAGTCAAAAGAATCTTCAGAGCTACAAAGAAACAGTGGCCATTCGTCAGGTTGGGAAGTTCCAAGGCCCTGCCTTGCTTCAGAGAAACATACCAAAGATGACAGTGGGGCTTACGTTCTGGTTTCAGAAAACTCTGGACAAGATAATACAAATGAAAGGAGCTGGAATATGGGTTGACAGAAGTGAAACCAAGGAGTGGCAACTCCATAGATATAAACAAGACTGCCAACAGCCTCGGACAGGTAAGGGAACTCAGGGACATTGCTCAGGAATGAAGATTAGAGCATTTCATGTGATATAAAAGATTCATTCAAAATTAGGAGGCCTGAAAGGTACTTCCTGTGCCACAATTGTAGTGGTACATGTGAGTCTGGCAGGACCACCTTGGGTCCAGTGATTTGCCACAGGGTCGTACATGACTAGCAACTGAGAAAACTTCACTGACCTGTGGAATGTCTTGTTTTAAATGCCATTGTAGTGCCTGGTTTGAACTTCAATATGTTCGTATACTGTCTATCTAAGGAGATTCATTCTCTCAAGTAGACTAACAAAGAGCATGCAGATTACCTGGAAGACCAGTTGGAATTTTATCCTCTTTAGCATGGGAGCAACCACAGGCTCCTTCCACAGCAGACCCCACTTTCCCTTCATCAAATGCAGATTTTCCATCACTGTAAGGCTGGTAGCAGTTAGCACCTTCCTGGACACTTGAAGGAGCCAAAACACATTCATCTTGGGATTCCTGGAGCACTTCCTTCTTTTCAACCTCCTGCAGCTCCACTCTGTGTCAGGTGGGAGAGGGGTGACAGAAGATTAAATGAAGAGGATCAGACACCAAGCCATCCTGGCCGGTTTTGATGGGAGGCAAAGGGAGTGGTCACAGAAAGCAAAGGCGAAGTGGTCTTAAAGACGGAAATGACTATCCTTCTGTGTGTGCAGTGGAGTGTGGCTTCCATGGGGTGGGAGAGGGAGAGACCAGCAGATGCTAAGTGCACTGGCCACACAACCAGCCGTTGAAGGAGGAGAATGAATGCTCCCTGCACGCTCTAGTCATGACCCCCAGCACACACGGAGAACTAAGACAGTGGCTCCAACTCTTTTGCATGCTTTGTATTGATCTGTACTTGCAGTGTCAAAGTGATACAGCTTTTGAGGAATTACAGACTCTAGATATTCTCCCTTCAGTAACTATTTTCTCAATATTTTGTTATAACATGAATTTTTTCTAGCTTCTTCACTTGCAGTCAAGTATTTACTAACATGCTGACGCCAAACAGGCACAAAGTAGGTGACTCTCGCCCTACTGTTAACCACACGGGGAAGAACACTTGATTACAGGAGCTCCCAAGTTTGCCTGTTCCACCTGGGTCAACTCACTGTACCTCACTGTACCTGAAGGATTAAGAAATTGAAACACACACAACTTCTGAAGTGAAAATAGACAACATTCTTAAAAGGGATATTTCGCTGTTGACTGAGTGGATGAAAGAGTTATATTTAGTAATTTCTCCCCCCTGGGTCTGAGGTCTCCTGATGTCACTCTTGACATTCACAGCCCACAAATCTTCAGAATTACCTGGGGGACACTGGCTCTTGTCCATCCACTTGCACATGATCATGCTGATTGTCTAGTAAGAAATTCAGACACAGTGGGTCACAAGAAACAAATTACACCGCACACGTACCAACTCAGTGAACACATTTACCACAAGGACATTCATACTCTCAGTGCAAGAACATAATACGATATTCCAGGACACTTAACTCCTAGAATCAGGGGGGACCACTTCCAGACCCATCAGGGAAATTCTCAGGAGCGCTCTCCCAATATCCTTTGTTCTGAGTCTGTGGAAATAGTTAATTTTCCCCGGTGATCCTAGGAAGTGAGCTGAACTATTTTCTAGAATTGTTTCTACAATATTGGTTAGGCCCATCAGATTTTGTTGCTGTTGATACTTTAGAGAAATTTATCCTTAACACTAGAGTGATGGATGAATTTAACAAACCCTCAAACTAAAAAGAATCTTTGGTGCTACAAAGAAACCATGGCCATTCAAGGCTGGAGGGACTGCCAGAGGCCAGCCTTGCTTCATGGAAACATCCAGGCAAGACAATGGTACAGTTGTTTCTGTCCTGGTTTTCAGATGACTGCTTAGCTAAGAGAAGCCAACATAGAGAAGATGGAGCCTGGGGCTGAGAGCAGTGATACCAAAAAGAGAAATCACCTCTCCTAAGGTATAAGCCGGTCTGCCATTGTGTTTGGATCAGAAGAGAAAGGCCAGGGACATTTACAAAAACAAAGTTAGATCATTGCAGGTGACAAGGCATATCTGATCTAAAGCAAGTCTGACAGACACCTCCTGTGGATGTCCACCCGAGGTGGGTGAGAGTTGTCACACTGATTTGGGTCCAAATGCCTGACACTGGGGCCAGGGTGACAGAGGCATGACCAGGGCCTAGAAAGGGGTGAAGGCTCCCTGGTCCACCCGATGTCTGTGTGTCTTAATAGATCCTTTTCCCTGGTTTAAATCAAGATGTGTCTATAGGGCCTGTCTTCAGAGACGAGCTTCCTCAGTCTACACAGGTTGTGGGGAACAAAGAACATGGAGGCTACCTGGCAGATCGGTTGGCATTCCATCCTCTGCAGCATGGGAGCAACCACAGGCTCCGTCCAGAGCAGGGCCCACCTCCCAGGCATCACATGCGAATTTGCCATCCCTGCAAGGCTGGCTGCAGTCAGAACTTCCTGGGAGACGCGAAGGAGTCAAAACACACTCATCCTGGGATTCCTGACGCACTGCCTCCTTTGCAACCTCCTGCAGCTCCAAGCTGTGTCAAGTGGGAGAGGGATGACAGAGAAGTAAACAAAAAGGATCCGACCCCTTGCCGTCCTGGTTGGTTTTGATGGGAGGCCTAGGGAGTGGTCACAGAAAGCAAAAGGGCAGTCCCCTTAGAGAGGGAAGGAACTATCCTGCTTATGTGAAGTGGAGTGTGGCTGCCATGGGGTGGGAGAGGGAGACCAGCAGGTGCTCCGTGCACTGGCCACGTACCCTCTGATGAGGAATGAGACTCAACCCTCCCAGGATGGTACCTTCAGGAACATGAAGCACAAATCAGCTTCCACGCCAGGTGCTACCCCCTGGTCCTACGCCATGTTCAATGTAAGATCAAGTAGTCAAGTGAATACTGCTATTAAGGCAGTATACACTCTCAGAGACGTTAGGCCTTCTTTTTAGGAATAGAAAGGCCTCCAAGGCCTCTTTCTCTTACTCTTGTGAAATAGCAACCAATGTTTTGTCTAGATAGTTTTCCTGATCTTTAGTTTCTCTAGTTACTTCTCTGCCAATTCCTTTGCTAGGTACCTTCCTCCCAAGGACCTAAAACAACTGTGTAGGAATAGATATTCATCTCCCCTTGGAGCTCCTTTAGGAGAGAACAGCTATCCTCTGTGTGTGCAGGAAATCCTAGGGATAGTGCGTTCAGCTTGGGTCACACGTACAAGTAGCACAGAGATCACAGACGACCAAGTTACCAGGCCATCTCCAGGTGGGTTGAGTGAAGTAACTCAGTACAGCCTGCAGGTTTGCTTATGCTTGCATCTGGCATCTATGACTCTCTTGACCTCACTTACTCTTTCTGTGACCCTGTCCATATGTTACCTACATATTACCTGCTCCTGACGGTTCATTGGTACCTGGGCGTGAGTGTTTCTTCTGCTGGTTCATCTTCCTCATCTTCATCAGTTTCTACAAGCAAATTCAGAAATATCCAGTCAGCTTCTTGCCACTTCACCCACGACAAACACAGCAACCCATATGGTCGTAGAGTCATGACTGTCTGTGTGTGAACTGGTACTGTGCGGAAGTTCTAGTGCCTTGTCTTTACACACCCCGCCCCCAGCATGGATTTCTGACCCATCAGGACGTCTGACTCTAGACCAGAGGATCACCATTGTGGCACCTTCTGCCTGCAACTGGGCAGACATTTAAAAGGTCTTTTCTTCCTTATATCGCTGCACACTTGTCCACCTTCCATCTCGACCTCTACATCTGCATCATCCATCCTGCCACAAATTCTGCCAAAGACACAGGCTCTCTAAACCTTCTCAGCTCTCCCAAGATCCCTTCCTTCCTCTGAGGAGAGCAACCACATCCCGCATCCCTCCACCTGGGAACATCCTGGGCTCTTCAAGGTGGCTTCTGTGTGTTATCAAGGGAAAGTCTCTCTATGGAAAGGGGTCCAGTCTAAACAACATTCCCAGCACCAAGGCTGACTATATCAAGTACCTTATCGGACACCACACAGTGAAGGGCTTCTTTTTCTGCTGTGCATTCATACATATTTCCTCATTTTATCACTAGAGCTACCATCAACAGATTATTTGATCTATTTTACAGAGGAGGAAACAGATGCTAAGAGAGGAAAAGTCAATCACTCGCTCACTGTTACTGAAGGCAGCACTCAGGCTAAACCTGGAAACGTGCATGCTTAGTCCAGGGCTCTTTCCACTCTCACAAGCTGCCTCCTGTCACATCGTCCTTTCTGTGCTTTAACACTGGGCGGATGCTGCCTCCTGCCCCAAAGGCCATGGTCCATCAGGAAGGAATCAGTTGCAATACTATGCCCTCTACCCTGTGCATTTCTCCCCGTCCTCCCACTCAGCCAGTCCTGCTCCTATCAGAGCCCCAAATGGGCCATGAAACAGGAAAGCTGAGAAAAAAGAAAACCACATCCTAGTCGAGGTGCGGAGTCTCTTGTGAGTGGCTCAGTGCTATCAGGTTCTGTGGGCCCCTTACCTGGGCTGAGCTTGCGGGCAAGGCGCTCTGCCAGCCTATGTCCCTCAGTCAGCTGCTCTCGGAAGCCCTGCCCCTGGTGGTTGTCAAGGTCATTGTGGGTGACGAGGTCCTTGAGGTGCTGCTTGAGTAGAACAGAGTCATCTTTCCCTTCCCGTAATGTCTGCCGTAACTGGGTCAGCTCTCGCGCCTGACTTCGAATTAGGATATCACACGTCCTAAGGTGGGACAGAAGATAATTTTAAAATGCAGAGAGTTGCATGATGACTGCGAGGGATTCCTGTGAGAACATCCTCAAGGAGCCATCGAAGCAGCATTGTGGCCCATATCTGGTGGCCAGCCTGTGCCAAAGAGAAAGAGGGACAACAAAGGACTCCCCTGAGACAGGGCGTGCTCCTATAAGATTGCCCATTCATCTTGTTCTGTAAACAAAACCTAGGGTCTTTCTAAACCTACATGAAGATGTCTCTTCATTTCCTCACTCAGCCATGCCCATTTCCATATAAAAATAGACAGAGGGCATGGTACAGTGGATGACACACAGCCACATATAGCGTGGACAGGTACGGCAGGTGTGAGTTGGAAAGAACAAGAGAATAACAGGGTCAAAAAAGGATGACAAGCTGTAGTCAGTCAGGAGGACATTGTGATTTAAAGGTCAATGAGGTACTGATTGAACAACACTGTGAAGGTACCAAATGCCACTGAGTTGACTTGTTCACTTGAATTTGGTGAATTTCATGCATGATATGTGATTTCAAATTAATAATGTTTTTCAAAGCAGACTAACTGAAGCCCTGAATAAAATCAGAGTCCATAATTCACCAGTTGGTGTCCTCCACCTGGTTGATAAATATTGTGCCCATGTGCCTGCCACGCACATCTCTGACCTCCTTACCTCAGCCTCTCATCGAGCGTTGGCTTCTCTGCCAGCTTCTCTGCCAGCCTCAGCACCTCAAACGACAGCTTCTCCCCCAGCACGGATTCAATGATGTCCTTACAGGCTTCACACTCTGAGGAAAGAGAGACACTGCCTCAGGGGAAAGCTGGACCTGCTGCTGTGGTCACGGCCTTCAAGGGAGGAGGCAGGGTCCACCCCAGGGGCAGATGTAACTCCAATACCAGGCTCTATGCAGCGATCTCCACATCTGATGCCTCAGCCTCCCAACTGCGTGGCCTTCGGTTACTTCTTGTTTGAGAACTGAGGAAAGAGAAGCTCCAAGGCCCAGAAAGTAACTAGACAAGATGAACTGGCATTTGGCAAAGTCAGAATTCACATCCCCTGAGACTGACTCTGAATCCTGGGCCACTTTACCAAGACCTGCAGCCTCTTGGGTGACACGCGGAACAGGGCCATGAGGTGGCGATTGCTGTGTGGTCAGGAAGACCCCTGATGGGGTCCATACAACTATAGGCCTGATGGTTCCCTTCTGCTGGGATTTACTAATGAACAAGTGTCTCAAAGGTTTTCACCTTTGAGTAAAAACTCACCTGGATACACTTGTGTGAAATAGAATATGCGAAAGTATAAGGACCTAGAAAAAAATGTGCCCAAACACTATGAAAGCTTTTGTGATTAGAAATCGTATAGTGTGAATGTACTGTGCTTACACTGTGACAGGCACTATTTGCAAAGCTTTGACAGAATTTCTTCATTATTCATTACAACTCAAACAAGTAGCCCACAGTTTCAGTGAGGAGCAGCCTCACCCTTAAGCTCCTTTAAAGCAGATACGATCCTCTGCTTTCCCCAGTGTGTAACCACCACGTGACCCCAGTGTAACAAGCACGGGGCTTTGCCAGTGGGACCTCAGGGGAGCTGGGACTGATGCAGTTAATTAGTGCCAGACGTTCAGCCAACAGTGATGCAGGATCAGATACAGCACAGAAAAGATTCCAGTTGACACACTTTAGCTTGTTGCTGAGAGAAACAGGCGGTTCTGTGACTGCATCAGGAATCAATGTCTAGAATTTTAACTTGATGCTCACCCTACAACGCACCGCAAACTTGGAAAAGGGACTACACTCTTTGTACCTCAGTTTTCCCATCCTCAGGCAACTGAGGGTAAAACAGCCACTTCTACCTTTCCTGGATTGTGGTCAGAATGAAATTCAAAATGACAAAGGAAATAGGAGATAAAGTCTAGAGAGTTTAGTTTCTTGGAGGGAAGACGGTGATCATTCATCACTTTGGTGACCGTGACCCCTAGGACTTACTGTATTTCTGCAGCTGGTTGGCCAGGGAGTAGGCAGTTGCTTGGGATACAAGGAATTTCTCCGTGAGGTCTCGGAAGTCCTGCTTGTTCTTTGCCAGCTGCAACTGAAGCTCCCGGTTGATTTCCGTCAGTGTAAGTTCTGCCCTCGGATCAGATAAAGGGCCAAGAGATACTGCCATGGTGATGTGTGGTAGAAGGGGTAGAGCCAGGGGCTGGGGAAAAGAAAGCCAAACATATGTTGGATTAAAATCAGGTGAAATCACATAGGTTTACTCAGGACTGAGGGACGACAAAAACTGGCGTTCTTAACTTACTGTTGGGAACAACGGAGGGTTCACAACTGCAAAAATAAGGTTCAAGATGCCAGAGCTCAGAGCCAGAGGTACTGCCTGTAGCTCAGACTCAGACAGGAGTGACGGAAGGGGACCCAGTGTGCCAGGTAACCATCTGGAGTTGCAATAACAGAACTGGTAGGTGGGGGCGGGTCACGGAATCTTGGGGGCCCCTGCCTTCCAGTTGCCTTGGCCATGCTGGTACACAAGGCTGCCTGGGGTCCTGTGAAGGTCACCCCGGATAGCACCCAACCCCTCAGCAGCCACTCTTCAGTTGTCCACACATGTCCTGATACCACTTACCCGTCTCCTTCCAAAACATATCTAAGCTGAGTTCTCCCTGTTCATTCTTCTGTGCATAAAAAAAATTCACGAGAGAAATAGTTTGCCAACAAGTCTTAATTTCCATAGGGCTGTCATGAAGCCATCCCACCTTCTCTTTACATGGATCTTAAGGTTTTTCCACAAGTGAGAGATGTCAAACTTTGAGACTGTCATGAAGTTCTTCACTGGGTCTTCTCCAGGTTTGTCTATATCCTGAAATCTGTAGGACAAAAAGCAGAGTATAATGCTATGTGAATGCATACTTAATTTTTTAAACTGTTTTCTGTCCCAATGTAATATTCTTTTGCTGCATCACAGTGTTGTATCAGATTCTTATCTTCCCTGGGCAGCATGATGGCTTTAGAATAAACTTAAGTTTGACATCCCTACCTTCTAAGCTCCTCCTCTGTATGTGGGTTGCTCTACGTGTGGTTTTTTTTAAATGTCACTAAACAGGACAGTTCATACTTTTGCTTATGGATTTCCTTGTAGTCCCAGAAGAGCTCTTTCCAAGCTGTCAAAGTGATTAAAAGAGTTTACATGTATATCCTTGGCTACCTGGCATGACCATCTGTTTAGGAAAGACTTGGGAGCCTGAGGCTATTGATCTGTGTTGATTAAATTCACCCACATCATGAACAGACCAGGGATCCAGGGCGGAGTTTATGGGACACTGCTTGATAGATCTCTTTGAGTTGTCCTCCTGCCATTGACCTGTGGTTGTACTCCCAAAACAGCATATGGTTAAGTTCAAGATCATGGGTCAGGGATGGCTGATGATCCACAGGGAACATATGGATGTGTTCAGTGACATAAAAGCTGAGGTTGAGGAGAGAGGGACAGGCAGGCCCGAAGGGAGTTATGTTCTGAACCAACTCCACACTTCTTCAGCATCTGCTCCTAGCCGGGTCTTGTGAGCCTGTGACTTGGGAGACCCCTTTGCAACATCCGTCTCTTCAGTTTAGCTGCTGGTCTAACCTGGATTGAGGGTGAAATGGATGTGAGCGTGGGTCATATGTGTCAAGGTAAAGGATGGAGGACTGGATCAACCAGTTATGAAAGTTCCTCGTCCCCGCACCCCAAGCCATACTCCAACTATCCTTCCTTTTTTTGTTTTTAATTCTCACCTTTTTACAAAACATATTTATTTATATCTTTTTGGCTGTGTTGGGTCTTCATTTGCTGTGCACGGGCTTTCTCTAGTTGAGGTGAGTGGGGGCTACTTTTGGTTGAAGTGCACAGACTTCTCATTGTGGTGGCTTCTCTTGTTGCGGAGCATGGGCTCTAGGCACATGGGCTTCAGTAGTTGTGGCATCTGGGCTCAGTAGTTGTGGCAAATGGGCTTAGTTGCTCTGAGGCATGTGGGATCTTCCTGGACCAGAGATCAAACCCATGTCCACTGCACTGGTAGGCGGATTCTTAACCACTGCACCACCAGGGAAGTCCCCTACCCTTCTTAATGAGACTGGTTTGTGAGATTAAGCAAATGCATTAAGGAAATCTATTTTCTGGTGTCTGTGGGCCTGACATTCTGTGGGGGAAAGAAAAATGTATCACATTCCTTCATTCAAATAATCATGAAATGGAAGGCTCACAAAAGGTACCTGATGTACTTGAAGTCAAACACGGATTAGCTTTTACAGGGCTAATAAAAGTTATCACAACAGTTCTAGTTCATTGACTGATATTGGGGTCAGGCAATTTGTATAATCCTGTGATTATGATATTTTATTTTCCTTATAATCATCTAAGGTAACATTATTGTGCTAAGTAAATAATAAGAAACGTACAGAAGAGGACATTAAATAATCTATCTGGCCAAATTAAGAATTGAAGAAAATGCTTTTTATTTACCAAAGCAAGTAAGCTATTGCTTTGTGTTTTGTAAGTAAAGGAAACTTGCTTTCGTCTTTATCCTTCATTTGTGCCACTTAGTTCTCCTCTTTTCCTCTGTAACCTGGCTTTGTTCCCAGACCCTTACTTTTGTCTTACGAAACCATTTCTATACACAGTCCAATGCAGAAGTGATGGCTGGGCCCTTGCAAAGGCTCCCTGAAGTGGTTACAGGTGTCAGGACACCAAAGTCTGGAGGCAAAAGCAGCCCATCTTTTAGAATGGCTGCTTTCCCACCTCCTTGAAGTTGACATGATGTCCCATGACAGAAAGGGATCATCTCCCTTTAACTTGGGAGTCTCAAATCTCAGGGACTGTAGTCTATTGGGCTGAGCTGTGCTGAAACTGAATGCACCTGCTAACGTTCTGGTTTCTTGTTAGGTGGCTAGAATATTTATAAGGTTTTCTAACAAACATCTTTGTAAAAGGTTGCATTTATAGCAATACGATTTATTTGTGTAAAGTGGCAGCTTGAAGAAGACTGGTCCCATCAATAAGGAAAAAGAAAAGGTAAATTGAACTTTCACTCGAAACCAGCCTGAATTTGAAATTAGGGCTCTCACTTTTCTCAAGGTGGGTGGTCAGGTGCCTCAGCCATGTGTCCCCAAGGGCTTATGTCTCCGCTGTAAACTGGACAAGGGTAAAATGGGGTCAGATAGGCCAGGTCCCCTCAATTCTAGAGTCCTCCAATAGCTCTCATCTGCTTTAGTCACTGGATTGGAAATATCTTTGTTCTTCTGCTCTGTCCTACTTCTGTGTTTTGGGTAAATTTTATGCAGCTCGGTGTGTTCTGCCCTCAAGTTGATCCCTGTAAGAATCACCTGGGAGAGTTAGTACCCATACAAGTTCACAGTCCTCATCTGTAGCAATCCTGATTCATTGGGCTGAGGTGGCACCTGGAATCTATTTGATAAAGTTACTCAGATGTGCAGTTAGATTTACCCACTGATTTCAGTGACCTTCCTCATGATTTGTGGGCATGAGTATATCATATATATGAGTAATTCTAGTCTTCACAATTGACTTGTGCAGAGATCATTACTCTCTGCTGCTTTGCAGATGGAGAAACTGAGGCAGAGAGAGGGTCTATCACTGGCCAAGGCCCCCTTGCTGTACGTGCTGGAGCCAGAACCCAGGTAGAGTGCCCCTCCACCCCAAAATCCCATCCCACATTGTCCAGTTCAATCTTTTGTCAGATCTTTCCAAGTAGGTGCTTCCTTCACCTATACTGCATTTCTACCAAAAACTGTCTAAATTTACTTTTTGTTTTTTTTCTGATATCTTTCTTCTCAACAGGCTAACAACATCACATTCTGGTCACTGACTACTAATTTGAGACACTGGTTAATGAAACTACAGGGCATGGAACCTGCAAAGATGCCTTGTTGATGATGATGATGATGGCGGCATAATTCATGCACCATAACATCCATGTTGTGTACAAGTCAGTGATTTTCAGTCTGTTTACAAGGTTTGAAACCACCACCACTATCTAATTCCAGAACAACTGCATTACGTCCCAAATAATCCTTGGTCCTATTAGCAGTCACTCCCTATTCCCTCCTTCTTCCAGCCCTTGGAAACCACTAATCTCCTTTCTCTCTGTATGGATTTGCCTTTTCTGGGCATATCTTCAAAATGCAATCATCAGACATATGGCCTTTTGTATTTGGCTTCTTCATTACCATAACGTTTTCATGGTTCATCCATGTTTTTGCATGTCTCATTATTTTATTTTTTTTTACACCTAAATAATATTTCACTTTATGACTCTACTACATTGTGTTTATTCATTCCTCAGTTGGTGGACATTTGGTGTTGTTTCTACTTTTGACGTCTATGAATAATGCTGCTTTGAGTATTCAGGTGCAAGTTTGTGACCATATGTTTTCAATTCTCTTGGGTACAAACCTGGGAGTGGAACTGCTCCCAGTATGTCAGTGTCAACTCTATATTGAATTTGAGAAACTGATAGCTGTTTCCAAGACAATTGCAACATTTTATATTCCCGCTAGCAGTGTAAGAGGATTCCAGTTTCTGCACACCTTTCACATCTTCCTGTGTATGTTTTTATCACAGTCATACTAGCGGGGGTGAAGTGGTATCTTATTGTGGGTTTCATTTCCATTTGCTTAATGACTAATGGTGTTGAGCATCCTTTTCACATGCTTACTGGCCATTTTTAAGTCTTCTAAGGAGAATGATTGTTCAAATCCCTTTTGCATTAATATATTCGGTTTTTTCTCCTTTTCCTCTTGAATTGTAAGAGTTCTTTACATCTTGTGGATACTAGACACTTTGTCAGATATAAGTTTTGCAACAATTTTCTCTGGTTGTGTGGATTGTCTTTTCACTTCCTTATTCGTATCCACTGAAGCACAAAAGATTTTAATTTTTTTTTTTTATAAATGTGTGCTGTTTTAATGTGTTTTGGTTTGTGGTATTTTGTTGTACAATAGATAAATAACACAAGAGGTATGGCCTCTAAAATCCCCAGACCCGCATCTCAAAATTTGGAACTTGAATGGATCTGAAGGCCACTTTGTCACCTTTCTTGTTCAAAAATCCTAACAGAGGGCTCTGAATGGCCCAGCTTGCATCAGGTTTCCACCCTACTAATTACCAGGGAGGTTGGAATCAGTAAGAAGATAGCAGTCCCATTCTGAATTAAACAGAATAATTTCCAGAATAAGAGCAAGTATGGGCAGGCAGAACAATAGGTGTTCATTGCAAAGGATGAATCATATAAACATGTTATTTTCTCATAATCCAGAGGTAGATATAAATGAGTTAATAGTCTATGAAAATGCAATAGTTTATGGGTTGCAGCTCAGGAAGTACCGGTCAGAAAGGGACCTTTCACACAGGCTTGAGAGTCAGGAAAGAATTTCCAGGCAAAGTGACAACAAGATAGACCCTGAAAACTGAATAAGAGTAATAAATAGGTAAATAAAGGGCAGGTAAGAATGTCTCAGACACAGGGAACATCATGCAGAAAAACCCAGGAGCCAGAGAAAGAATGAAGTGTTTGGTGACTTCAGATATTTTTAATCAGTCAGATCATAGCATGAAGCACGTGGGGAAAGGGCCAAGAGGGAGGCTGAAGAAACTTGTCAGGGCTGGAAAATAAAGACCTTGTATTGGTCAGCGTTCTTATTGACAAATCATACCACTCCCCTCGGTAGCTCACAGGGTTAAGACACCATGAAGCACAAAAGATTTTAATTTTGATGAAATCCTTTGATCTATTTATTCACTGTTGTTTATGCTTAAGATGTCATCTAAGAAATCATTACCTCATCAAAGATCACAAAGATTATGCCTGGGTGTTTTCCAACGCATTGCTTCGAATGAGAACTTCCTTGGGTTTTTAGCATGGGGGACATGTTTGAATTTTGTTTCCTATCAATGAATATATATACATTGTATATATACAGTGACAGACCTGATTGATATCCACAGGCTTGTCACCCACTGCAGTGGAGCCTTCATGTGCTATAACAGCGATCTGGGAAACCGTATTAATATCCTGGCTGTGATTCAAGTGAGAGTTCTGGTGATGTGGTTCAGTTTAGCCTTGACCCCTCCTGGTTTCAAAAATTGTTCAGTATCTTTAGAGTGGAACAACTGATTGTTTTTCTGAGGAACACTTGGGAGTCAAGGTTGTTCTAAAGCTATAGTGGACTTCCTCATTTCATTCCAGACAGGGAAGACTGCAGGGGTGAGCCCTGGTCAAGACTTTCATCTCTCTTTTAGAAGGAAACTAGCCATGCTCCAGGGTTGAAGGATGGCTGTTCAAAAGGCTCTTGTCCCTCTCCAATTCTTTCTACTATTAACAGGACTTCTTTCTAGAAATGGTGGGAAAATAGTTGTTTTAGGACACATTATGTGTTCTCTGCCAATTGCATTCTATCAGTTTAAGGTGAATAAAGGAGAACAAAGTCAAGTATGTTCTTAGCACTTGTTATAGTTCAAGTGATCATATTTAATCCTCTGAACAATCTTATAAGTCAGGTGTTGTTCTTTTCCTCATGACACAAAAGCTCAGAATGGTTATAAAACTTCCTGACATCAAAATTTGGCAAGGAGAGCTTTGATCATTAGAAACCATTTCAATTTGTCCTTCAAAGGCAACCCTGTACCTTTATATTAAACTCAATGGCAGTACTTTTACAAGACTACATCTGCATTTGTTGTTCTAGGGTGATTTTTCCCAAGGGGGCAGTGTGTCATTTCAATATCATTTGGACTTTTAAATTTTATTACTTTTCTCATTAAGTATACTTTTGGGTGTTTGTTTTGTTCAATTGCTTTGGGTTTCTTCTCAAGGGAGCCTGTTATTTATATGTTGAATATCTCATCTATTTTCTGTCGTTTATCACTTGTTTTACCCTTTGTCATCCCTCTTTTCAATGCCTTCAGTTCTACATTGAGGTGTAATTTGCCTAGAACAAAACGCACCAAACCTAGAAGTACAGATCAGTGAATTTAACATACGGATGCATTGTATCATCACCATCCAGATCAAGGTATAGAACATTCCCCACCATTCCCCAAAGTTCTGTTGCGTTACTTGCCAGACCATCCCCTTCTGCCAAAGACAAACATGTTTTGATCTCCTCATCAGAGATAATTTTGTTTACTCTTGCACTTCATACGAATGGCATGATGCAGTATGTTCTCTTTTTCCTGGGTTCTTTCACACGATATCTGGTTTTGAGGTTCAATCTTAATTGGCCACGTCGATAATTTGGCTTTATTTTTATGCTAAGAAATATTCTGTTTTATGATTATAGCACAATTGGACTATCCATTTTTCAGGTAATAAACAGATTTGTTTTTGGCTACTCTGCACAAAGTAAGTATGAATAATGGTGCACAAATTATTTTGTCCACATATCCACGTGTTTCTCCTAGGTACATACACCTAAGAAGAGAATTGCTTGGTCAATGAATGGAAACTGACACAGAGGTTGCAAAATCGTTGCGTCATTTTACATTTCTCCCCCCAATATAGAGCTGTTCCAGTTTCTGTATGTTCCCACATACTTTATATATTCAGTCTTTAAATTTTAGCCATTCTGATGTCTATAGTGGCTTCCCATTTCGGTTTCCAAAAGCTGATTGGTCATTTGGCTATCTTCTACTGAGAAATGCTGCTTCAAATCTCCTGCTCAAAAATACACTACATTGTTTGTAATTTTCTTTGTGATATATAAAAGTTCTTTATATATTTTACAGAAGTCTCTTGTCAGATATATGTATTGCAAGGAATAACTGCGGGTCTATGGGTTGCCTTTTCACTTTTTAAATGGAAATTATGGGAAGTTAAACATTTAATAATTTATGAAATCCAGTTTATTCAATTTTTTAATCTGTGGTGAGTGCCTTGGCATTTTGTATAAGAAATTTTTGTCTATGCCTTAGTCAAGAAAACATTCCATCATTCTTTAAAAAGCATTGCAATTTTAAAAAGAACATCTCCAATTAACTTTAGTATATGGAGAGAAGTGATTTTTTTTTTTTTTTCTGTTATCCTGTCCCATGTGTTGGCTGGAATTCTTTTTTTTTTTTTTTTTTGGGGGGGGGTTCACCAAGTTCAATCATCTGTTTTTATAAAGAAGTGATTTTTAATATTAAATTATTTCTAAATGAATAGTCATTTGTTTTTATCATATTTTGCAGAAAAGCTTTTCATTACTCTGCTATGCATATTGGTGACTTTATTTAAAAAATCAAATAATTGCATACGGATGTGGGTAAATTTTTTACTCTCTACTCTTTCACATTGATATAATTGTGTTGTGTTTACATACACCAATAGTATAGTGTCTTAATTACTATAGTTTTCACCTGAATTTTGAAATCCAGTAGAGTAAGTCTTCCAACTTAATTTTTCTTCAGTGTGTCTTGGCCAATCTACATACTTTGACTTCATATACATTTCATAATTAGCCTGCAAATTCCCCCACAAAATGCCTGCTGCAATATTATTCGGAATAACATTGATTTGACATTCTAAAAATATTGACTCATCTAATTTATGTATATGATATATGTTTCTATTTATTTAGGTCTTTAATTTCTCTCAGCAATGGTTTTCAGGAGTCTTCAGTATATGTGTTCTTAAGCATTTAATGATTATGGATGTGAATCTCTATTATGTTTCACTGAATTTTATTTTCTAAACACTGCTAGTATGAAGAAAGAATTGCAGTAGATTTTTATATGGGTCCTCTTGAGATATGATACAGGTAGAAGAGACTGCACCACTTTAAAGTATACAATAAGGGACTTCGTAGGTGGCGCAGTGGTGACAAATCTGCCTGCCATTGCAGGGGACACGGGTTCGATCCCTGTCCCAATAACATCCCACATACTGTGGAACAACTAAGCCTGTACAACACAACTGTTGAGCCTGTGTCCCACAATTACTGAAGCCTGCACACCTAGAGCTGTGCTCCACAGCAAGAGAAGCCACCACAATGAGGAGCCTGCACACCACAATGAAGAGTATCCCCCACACACCAAAACTACAGAAAGCCTGTGTGCAGCAACGAAGACCCAACACAACCAATAAGTAAGTAAGTAAATAAATAAATAAATAAATAAATAAATAAATAAATAAATTTTTGCCAAAAGAAAAAGTTAGGAATAGCTCTGTGACTTACTTTGGCCAAAGCAATATGCGTGGAAGTGACATGCTTCACTTCTGGGTAGATGCTGAAAAAAATAAAGTATACAATTCAACGCATTTTGATAGATGTATATACTATTAAAACCACAGCTACAATCAAGATCCAGGGTATTTCCCTTCTGTCACAACTTTCCTGTGCCCCTTTGCAGTCCAGCACTCCCTCAACTCTCAGCCACAGGCAACCACTGCCAGAATAGATGAATCTGCCTTTTTAACAACTTTATATAAGTGGATCCATATACATACTCTTTTCTGTCTGCTTTCCTTCATGCAGCATAATGACTAAAGTATATCCATCTTATTATATGCATCAACAGTGCATTCTTTTTATTGCTAAGTAGTATTCCATTTGTATGAATATATCAGCTCTGTTTATACATGTATCTTTTCTTTTTATTGGTTATTTTTTATACACCTTTATTGGAGTATAATTGCTTTACAATGTTGTGCTAATTTCTGCTATACAACTAAGTGACTCAGCTATATGTATACATATATTCCCATATCTCCTCCCTCTTCAGCCTCCCTCCCACCCTCCCTATCCCATCCCTCTAGATTGTCACAGAGGACCGAGCTTATCTCCCTGTGTATGCAGTAGCTTCCCACCAGCTATCTATTTTACCTTTGGTAGTGTATATATGTCAATGCTACTCTCTCACTACACCTCATTTTTCCCTTTTCCTTCTGTGTTCTCTAGTCCGTTCTCTACACCTGCATCTTTATTCCCACTCTGCCATGCTATTTGCCAGTATTATTTTTCTAGATTCCATATATATACGTTAGCATACGGTATTTGTTTCTCTCTTTGTGACTTACTTCACTCTGTATGACAGTCTCTAGGTCCATCCACCTCACTACAAATAACTCAATTTCATTCCGTTTTATGGCTGAGTAATATTCCATTGTATATATGTGCCACATCTTCTTTATCCATTCATGTGTCGATAGACATGACACATGTCCTGGCTATTGTAAACAGTGCTAATGTTTCCACGTACTGGCTATTGTAAACAGTACTGCAGTGAACACTGTGGTACATGTAACTTTTTGAATTATGGTTTTCTCAGGGTATATGCCCAGTAATGGGATTGTTGGGTCATATGGTAGTTCTATTTTTAGCTTTTTAAGGAATCTCCATACTGCTTTCCACAGTAGCTGTATCTATTTACATTCCCACCAACAGTTTACTTTCCCTTTTCTCCACACCCTCTCCAGCATGTGTTGTTCCTAGGGTTTTTGATGATGCCTATTCTGACCAGTGTGAGGTGATACAGCAGGTTTGATTTGCATTTCTCTAATGATAAGTGATGGGCATCTTTTCATGTGCCTCTTGGCTATCTGTAGGTCTTCTTTGGAGAAATGTCTATTTAGGTCTTCTGCCCATTTTTGGATTGGGTTGTTTGTTTTTCTGATATTGAGCTGCATGAGCTGCTTGTATATTTTGGAGGTTAATCCTTTGTTAGTTGCTTCATTTGCAAATTTTTTCTCCCATTCTGAGGGTTGTCTTTTCATCTTCTTAACTTTCAAGTTTCATTAGGTCCCATTTGTTTATTTTTGTTTTTATTTCCATTCCTCTTAGGAGGTGGGTCAAAAAGGATCTTGCTGTCATTTATGTCATGGAGTGTTCTGCCTATGTTTTCCTCTAAGAGTTTTATAGTGTCTGGCCTCATATTTAGGTCTTTAGTCTATTTCAAATTTATTTCTGTGTTTGGTGTTCTCATTTCATTCTTTTACATGTAGCTGTCCAGTTTTCCCAGCACCACTTATTGAAGAGGCTCTCTTTTCTCCATTGCATATTCTTGCCTCCTTTGTCAAAGATAAGGTGCCCGTATGTGCGTGCGTTTACCTCTGGGCTTTCTATCCTGGTCCATTGATCTATATTTCTGTTTTTGTGCCAGTACCATACTGTCTTGACTACTGTAGCTTTGTAGACTCATCAAGAAGGTGCGTCAAAAATTATCCACGTTCTGGCTGTAGAATTTAGTTTAACTTTTAGAAAAGACAAATACATCATTTTCCAACATAATCTCCTTGCTTTTCAATACACTTTGTCCGTGTGTCAAAAAACTTTCATATTCCCTCATTAAAAAATGTTTTAGGCTGAGCTGCGAGCCACAAATGCACCATTGTCTTCACTTCTTCATCAGAAGTGAATCTTCGTCCTCATAGGGATGTTTTCAGGGGACCAAACAGGTGAAAGTTCAATGGAGCAAGATCAGAACTATAGGGAGGCCACTTTAACACCTCAAAACGAAGTAATCCATGATAGACTTAGGTTTCAAAAAGTGTCTGTGAGATGGGTACCCAAAACAACTCATGGAACAGCATAAACAGAAGTGCTTGGATATCTGCAAAGAAAATTTGGAGCCATACTCTAAGGAAGGTGAAAGTTTCTTAAAGAGAATCATTACTGGTGATGAGCTGTGGATTCATCACTACGAGCTTCAGAGTAAATGGAAGAGGATGGAATGGAAACATCCTCAACCACTGACCAAGAAAAAGTTCAAAACTCAACCATCATCAGGAAAATTGATGCTTACAATTTCCTGTGATTCCCAAGGCCCAGTATTGGACCATTGCCAGGAATAATGTTCAACAATCAACAGTGCTCGTTACAGTGAGATGTTTATTGAAGAGCTGAAGCCTAAACTTCAGATTAAATGCAGAGGACTGCTATCCAAGGGCATGGTAATCTTGCATGATAATGCACATCTGCACATTTCTGCCCACACTGTCGAGACTCTGCAAAAACTTTATATTTCATTAGGTCTTTTGACCAATTCTTTTTTTTTTAATTAATTAATTTATTTATTTTAATATTTTTAATTTTTTAGAACATTTATTGAAGTACAATAGACACACAATAAACTGCATATATTTAAAGTGTACAATTTGATAATTATTTTCTTATTAGTAATGTATATATGGCAATCTCAATCTTCCAATTCATCCCACCCCAACCCCCGACCAATTTTTTTATTGCACTGTCTTATCGTACAAAACATGTGTAAGAACAGTACAATGAAAACCCAGAACATTACTTTGACAAATTAAAGAACTGAATAAATGGAGAATAAATAAATGGGAAACTTGTAGATTAGATGACTCAATGTTTTAAATGTCAATTCTCACCAAATTAATCAACAGATCTCTACAAACCCAACCAAACTTCCAGAAGATATTTTGGTAGACATTTATAAGCTAATTCTAAAAGATATATAGAAATTTGAATGTTCTTGATTCATCAAAGCAGTTTTACAAGAGAAGAGTTAGGTGGAGGACTTACATTGCCTGTTTCCAGAATTACTATACAAATCTTTTCCCCAATGTAAAGTTGATCTCTTTGTCTTCTTTTTCAGTTTTAAGAGTTTCTGTATAGTCTGGGTATAAGTCCTCTATCAGATATGCAATTTATAAATATTTTTTACTAACTGTGGCTTGACTTGCCATTACTTACCAGTGCCTTTTAAATATATATTGATTTAGCTGCACTGGATCTTAGCTGGGGCATACGGGATCTTTACTGTGGCATACGGGATCTTTTGTTGTGGTGCACATGTTCTTTGTTGTGGCATGTGGGTTTCTCTCTCTAGTTGTGGTGTGTGGGCTCAGTAGTTACGGCACGTGGGCTCTGTAGTTGTGGCACACTGGCTCTCTAGTTGTGGCTTGCATGCTCAGTAGTTGCAGCTCGTGGGCTTCGTTGTCCCGTGGTATGTGGGATCTTAGTTCCCGGACCAGGGATTGAACTTGTGTCCCATGCATTGGAAGGCAGATTCTTTACCACTGGGCCACCAGAGAAGCCCCCTAGTGCCTTTTAAAGACCAAAAGTTTTCAATGGTTATGAAGTCTTTTTTATCAACGTATTGTTCTATTGATTATATCTTTGGTATTGAGCTAAGAAATCTCTGTCTAAGCTGAAGTCACAACTACTTTCCTCGATGTTTTCTTCTACAAGTTTTACAGTTTTCAGGTTTATATTTAGATCTATGATCTATCTTGAGTTACTTATTGTACATGGTGTGAGATATGGATTCTGCTCATTTAGTTAACTACTTTTCATATGGATATAGATATCCACTAGCTGAAAAGGTTGAAAGAGATCATCACCGTTTGAAAGATTTCTTCACCATTTGTTGAAAAGAGTATCTTTTCTGGATTACCTTTTTTCATTGGTCAAAAAAGGTCAGGCTCTTTATAAATATGGGTTTATTTGGGGACTCTTTATTCTCTTCCATTAATCTGTTGACTGACCACTACAGAATACCATAGTGATTTGATTACTACAACTTGAAAATAGTTCTTGAAACCAGGTAGAGTTAGCCATCCAACTTTTTTCCTCATTTTATAGAAAGTGTTTTGACTCTGCTATGTCTTGTGCATTTACAAATTCATTTTAAAATCAGCTGATCAGTTACCATCAAAGGTGCTCACTGTGTTTATTAGTTGGATTGCACTGAATCAAACTGGGGAAAATTGACACCTCAAAAATAGTGAGTCTTCTAACTCATGAGCAAAGAATTTATTTCCATTCTTTTCACAGTCCAAACAGTTGTTTCTGAATGTTCTGCCTATTTGACTGGACCCAAAACTCAGTATAAACATAGATTTACTCTCAGTGGTTTATGATCAACCAATTTAAGAGTTATGTACATTACATACCATTGTATACAGTGAGCTGGCTGACCCCGTCCTTTTTACCTGTTTCCTGTGGGGGCTCTGACAGGTGGTATAATGTCACTCACTACTTCCATTGACATTCCAGGATGACATTGTGGCAATCTGTACAAACAATTGCTATACATTGTTGTTTATCAAAATCATCATAAGCTGTGTGTAAAGCTGCATATTAGTGAGCATGATTACCCGTTAATATTTTGGTAGTCAACTCTTCAGTTAGGTCAAAGACTATAATTTGAAAATGAGAAATAACTTTATTATTTTTAGCTTGTGAAAAAAATATGCCATTTCCATTTCAGGTATGTGTGCTGATGTGCAGGTTCCTGAACTCCTCTCAAAGGTCCTTGGTGGTCCAAGACAATACAGATTAATTATGTACAGGATGATTGCAGATAATGGGCTGAACATTCAGTGTCCATGGGATACAAAATTTTGCTAAACATGTTTTTGTTACATGGAAGGTTCTTCTGAGCGAACTCATTTGCAGCTCCAAAAGCTCAAGACATTTTTCTCCACCACCTGTGGCTATTGTCATAAAACCTGCTCTGCCTCTTCCTAGGTCACCGACCATGGGATCTGTTTCATTCCATGGCCCTAGAGGAAGAGTCATTTTCAAGCTTATCTAATTTAAGTGCATTAAGGGCCCCTGGTTTCCATAAGACCAGTGGAAGTGAAAGGCTCTCTTTGTCATTTGGTAGGAAGGGTTATCATTTGGGTTATTTGAGGAATGTGCTGCCTTCACAAGTCATTAGATGCCTCTAAAGGCAATAAATTTTCTCTCACTACATGACACTAAACCCCACCCATGCACTGCATTCCCTAAAACCTCACTTTCTGAGTGGGATCTTGATCTTTTAAAGATTCATTGCCCAACCACACATTATTCATTCTTTTCAAGTCCAACCCTCTGCTTTTTCTCTTGAATTTGCTACCATCTAAACAGAATCTGGGAAAGGAAACACAGTGCGGGAGCCCATGCCAAGAATTTGTGACAGTCAAATATGACAGTTGGTACCCAGGACACTTTCTGGAGGAGACTCTCTAGGTGCTTTGTGACCTGACTCTTCAGGAGGGAGAAAGCCAGGTGCTGTCATTGCTCCTGTTCACATCTTCCCTTTGATCAGGATGAGGCTATTGCTGTCTGCTATTGATGTTCTCACCTACAGACACCCAGGCTGAGCTGGGCACCATCACCTTTCAACTTCTTTCAGTAAAGATTTATGTATCCTCCTTTTGTATCCTCCAGTGGAATGACCATAGTGATTTACTCACAAGGGCTCAGTAATGTCTTCATGGAGCTCAACTAACTGAGAATCCAAGTTATCGAGACGAGCAGAAATGTTATATTTCATAGAACTTGATAGGACAAAGAAGAGGAGGGAATTCGGGAGTGTTAGGTAATTCCGTTTTTAAGAAAACAAAAGTCATTGGGTTTATCAACCTTCTGAATAGCAAAAGCCAGGATTTCAATCCCAGACCATCTTACATCTCACTGCAAACTTGGAGTTTGCTTTACTCCTTTTCACTTTAGTTATTTGATATACAATTAGAGATAAAACACCAAATTCTACAAGTCTAGAAATATGGCTGATATTTAAATGATTTTTGATATGGAGAGAGAATCTTGAAGACTGGAGAGTATTTAACTTTGAGAGGAAACAGCTAATCACGCATCATGATGACAAGGATGAACCTATAAGACAAATCAAACTTGCCTCGTTGTCTCTCCAGCTGCCCAGGACATAGTCAGTAGCTACAGATATTAGCAGTTACCTCTGAAGACCGTGACAGTGTTGAATGCCTTGAGCCAACATGGAGCCCAGGTGTGAGCTGTATCCTGAGAAGCTGAAATCTGGCTGAGAACCAGGGTTCTTGGGCCAGGAGAGACCATGTAGCTGTTGGAAAAAAGAGAAGGGGGACCAGGACCACCCATGAGGTCATCCCTAAGCAGCGCTGATCATCTCTTCCAATGAGCCCACCACCACTACACCTCTCATGATTTTGTTGTTACTCGATGGAGAGCTCCATGAAGTTTGGGACAACATTTGATTCGTCTGTGTGCATGACTCCTGGCACTGAGTCAAGAACCGAGGAGGCTCTCGGCAATATTTGTTCACTGACTGAATAAACATGCTTGCAAGTCTCCACTCATCTTAACGACATTTCTGTCCAACTGTCCTGTCAGGGATGCTCTGCTTTCTCCCAGGATGTAGCATCCCTTTCCTTAATAGGAGCCTTCCCTACGCTATCCTCATCCTAGGACACCTGCCTGTGGTGACTCTGATGAAGACACAACTGTCCTCAGGGATTCCTCTCAATGGTTCACTCTGTCATTAGGAAGAGAAGTCCTTGGCCTCCCCTCCCATCCTCTGGGCTGCCACAAAATCCCAACTGAGGGCCACCACGTTTTGTTGAAACTATGCACTTGTATTCTTCCTCTCACTGCTTTAATCTCCTCATGGAAATATTACTCATATAGGAACTCCAACTCCAAATTGTTAACACAACATAAGGCAAATTAAGCACTCAACATATAGTTCAGAGATGTTGTATGTAAAGCCTTTGAAACGGTAAATGCAGAAAAATATTATTACTATCTCTGCTTCAGAAACAAGGGTCCCATTAGCCTGGTCCCTGGGAAGAATGAATATCTCTAATTCTTCTCCGCACATTATTTATCCGTCTTAGTGAACACTTACTTGGGAGGGCATCCACCACTGGGAAGCTCCAAGTTTGAGTTTGGGGGGGTCTAGGACAGAGCATCAAGGTCCCATCCTCTTCCCCCTGGAGTTGGTGTTTCTCAGAAGTATAAGCCAACCCTGAACCATCCTGTGGATCTCCTCGGCAGGTGCGCAAGTTCACTGTGGAGTAACTTACTCTCCCAGTCCTCCCTGCTCAGCTGAGGTGCTCCTTGAGGACCTGGATGATGCTCTGTGCACGCCTCACTATCCCTTGATGTTTCTGGACTCAGCTTGTCCTTAGTCTCACCTCCCTTGGCAACCACCTCCCATACCATTACCTTGTTTTTCTCTGGATTTTTCTCATCCTTCAGACCAGTTGATTTTCTTTCTTCCATCTCCTCCCTCATTTCTGTGTTTTTGGTGTGTGAGCTCAGTTGAGGCTCCTGTAGGGGACACACAGAGAAGGGACCAAGGTCAGCTCTTGGCTGCGGGTCCCAGCGCACATTTAACATGCATCTCAGTCTCTCGTGCCCTCGGAAAAAAATTCAGCAAGAAGGGAGTTTGGAGAACCTGAATAACCTTATCTTACTGACGAGGAAGCTGAGATCTGTATGGAGATGTTCCCTACATGCCCACACCACTTGGTGGCAGCAGAGTCACCACACAAACCTTGACCATAAGCCTTTCTGTCCAAAAGCACCAGGAACCCATGGTTGAATTTCAGGGGACATGAGATCAAACATACGTATTTCCATTAGTAAGACAAAAATATCTGAAGGGGGACTTCCCTGGTTACACAGTGGTTACGAATCCACCTGCCAATGCAGGAAACACGGGTTCGATCCCTGGGTGGGGAAGATACCACATGCTGCAGAGCAACTAAGCCGGTGCGCCACAACTCCTAAGGCTGTGCTCTAGAGCCCTCGAGCCACATCTACTGAAGCCCATACGTCTAGAGCCTGTGCTCTGCGGCAAGAGAAGCCACCGCAATGGGAAGCCTGCACACTGCAATGAAGTAGCCCCGCTAGCCACAACTAGAAATAAAGCCCATAAGTAGCAACAAAGACCCAATGCAGCCAAAAAATGTCAAGTAATTAAAAAAAAAAACACTGAAGGACATTCTCCAAAAATAATTTTATTGCTGTTCAATAGTCTTCTGTTGATACTCAGTTATCAATCCTGGCTGACACAATGGGACCAAGGTACCCATGAGTATTAAATACATCATCGTCATTAATTTAAAAAATATATCAATATATATGTGATTCTCTACAAACATCTGGCTCCTGTGTTATGGGTCATCTTCCTGAGAGCAGGTGCTCTGTGTGCCTTGTTCCCCCCTCCTCCCCAGTGCCTGCTCAAGAGCCTGCCACATAGAACATTCAGTAAATACTTGTCAAGCAGTATTTATGTACTGCTAGTTACCAGGAGTTACTAACTTTTACCAGTGTCATCTACTCTCTACCCTAATTCCGATCAGTTTCTACCCTAGGTCTGTGCAAAAGCAATGAAAGCACAGTCCTAGGAAAAGCAGTCCAAGATGCAAATACCAACTCCACCAGGCACCTAGCTTGCTTTACATGGTGATTTCATTACCCCCTTGGAACATATGGATCGCAAGCTTAATAGAGAACACTGTACAATGTAAAAGAGAGAAAATAGTATTAACCTTGGATGAGTAACTGTGATATCATGCAGCAGACAGGCTCCAATCCCTGGGCACTAGCTGCACCCTATAGAACACTACGTCACGGTCACTATGGGACTGTTAAAAACTTCTGGGGAGACGGCACAAGAAACTGCATTTCAGACAAAAATCTGAAGGAGATTCTCACGCAAGGAAAGGCCGAACCATTAAAGAAACAGCCTAGGAATCCCCAGTGGCAACAAGGATGACGCAGCTTAAGTACAGCAAGTCCCTTGGCAAGGTGGCCTCTCAAGGAGAAATGTCTCCTTTCCCAGGATGGGGGCCCAACCCCGCCCAGCCCCACTCTCCTCCAGGGGCAGCACAGCACTGGGCAGCAGTGGCCATGGGACAGGATGTGGCCTCCGGCAGAGAGCACATGTGGGGACCTCTCCCCGGGCTCCTGCGGGTATCAGCCCAGATCCAAACCCACAGGTAAAGCACAATGCCGAGCAGCTCAGCCTGTGAAGTGAAATCTCGTTGAGGAGCCACCCCTTTCCTACCTGGGCCGACCTTCCATTTCTCCTCTGGTGTCTGGCTCACGGCGTGGGGATAAAAGGAAAGGGCCCTTTCAGTGCTTAGTCCTTCCTGAGTGCATCCATTATCCTCCCTGCCCAGGGCCTCGGTGCTGAGCAGGGGTAGGAGCAAGTCCGCGGCCACCTCTGTGCTCTCACATTCATGTCCTTCTCTGTCCCTGCAGCCTGGGCCCCTCGCAGCCCACTCTCAGACCCTTCCAGAATGCCAAGCACCAACAGTCACAGAACATTCTTCCATCAGTCAGGAGTTGTACAGAAAGGGAGGCGTTTCTACACAGATCCCCACCCCATAAACATGTCTTGTGGAGAAAACCCAATTCAAACTCTCCCTCTCACTCCTAGCTCCCCTGGTCAGGTCCAAGAGGCATCTCACCACCTGGACAGGTGTAGCTGTACGGGAGAACGCTGGGATGCAGCTCAGTGCCAACAGCAAGAGAACTGTGATCTTCAGAAAAAGGCTGTGTCTAAAGCAAAATGAGGCAGTTGACGTAGTCTGTCATTGGCACCCCTCCCACTGCTCTTTTCTGCATCCTTTTTCTTTTCTTGGGGGTGTTTCTCCCAACTCTCTAATCAGCTTTCAGACCCCTGGATCGGTGCCATACTGACAAGGAGCAGGCCCTACCGGAGATGTTATTAGGCAAACACAGATGCAGCCATTCGTGTGGTGGACAGTTGTGACCGAGACCTAACTGGCTTTTCTAAATCAGAGTTAGTTTCTGTGTTGGAGGAAGAAGAGCAGAGAAAAGCCATTTTAGAGCTGTTTGCTAGTAAAAAAGACATGGGCCAGGCCATGTCTCCCTTGGAGATGGCATATTCACTTGGGTTACCAGCTTGGAGGACTAAGAATGGCAAGTATTGAAAACTTCAGCCACCAAAGGCACTGGCCTTGACGAGGCAATGGAACGGTTCGTTGAAACACTAAGAGAAGGCAGTAGTACAATCACTCCAGCTCCTCTGCAGTGGACACCACCCGACATGTCCCTGTGGAAACAGTTAAGTGGGCTTTCTTCCTTTCACGTTAAAAGTAATTTGAGAGAAGCATTGAGTAGTAGTCATTAACCACATAGGATGAGCTGACGTGAGGACCTAACTTTTACCTTAGGCCTTCTCTCTAAGGGTGGAGGAAGGGCTTTGTCCCTTGCTAACAAATGTTCAGTCAAGGGTCAGTAAGAGGAAAGGTAGTAGGGTAGAGGAGAGGCCTGCCTCATTACGTGCAAACTTAGCTCAGGAGATGGCCAGACGTTTAGCAAGTGCTAGGCCGACTTCCACAGCCTTCAGTGATTTTTTAAAAATTTATTTATTAATGTATTTATTGATTGGCTGCATTGGGTCTTTGTTACTGCACGTGGGCTTCTCATTGTGGTGGCTTCTCATGTTGCAGAGCAGGGGCTCTAGGCGTATGGGCTTCAGTACTTGTGGCACATGGGCTCAGTAGTTGTGGCGCATGGGCTTAGTTGCATGTGGGATCTTCCCAGACCAGGGATCGAACCCATGTCCCCGAACTGGCAGGGGGATTCTTAACCACTGCGCCACCAAGAGAGTCCCTTCAGTGATTTTTTTTTAAACCATGTGAAACCCCTGACACTTAGCACCTACCCTAGTAACTGTACATGTGCACTTACAACTCCCTTACACACACCCCTGTATGGAGGAGGCCCACGGGGCTTGGTTAGCATCAGCTGTCCTGTGTTTGAAGCCAACTGACTCTTTAAACAAGTCACCTGAGCTTCTAGATGCCCCTGTGAGAGGACAGTGATGTTTAGGGATCTTGCTGGCAGAGCCCCAGCCCCTAATGTGGGCTCCAAAGGCAGGGGGCCAGCTTCTCATCTCCAACCTCCTCCTGCCCTGCTGGGTGGCTGCAGGGACTGACCTGCTAGATGAGCATCTTGGTGAAATCCAGAACCTGCGCCAGCGCCTGGAGGAGTCCATCTGCATTAACGACTGCCTGGGGGAGCGGCTGGAACACAGGCTCAGCTCCACTGCCCACGGAAGCGGTAGGAGAGGCCCTCGGCTTCCTATTTCTGGTCATAAATTAGGGAGAATATGAATGTTGCCCTTGGGCAGAGCTTCAAAATTTTCAAAGCACCTTGGTCTGCTTCCCTCCACTTGCTCCTTACAGTCAACAAGGCAGGGGGGTAAGTACTATTCTCCTCCCTTTGCAGCTGCATCTGAGCTCAGAGAGTAGCTTTCCTCACTGCGCATCTAACCAGCTATGGTCCCCAGAATCCTCTCTCTCATCCATCCTTAACCTGCTCACATGCTGCCTGCTGACTTCTGTGCCCTGGTCCTGTGATTGGCAAGTGGTAGAGCCAGGTCTGCAGGGCCTCCCCCAGCCGCTTCCCGAGGTGGCCTTCCTCCCCGCACTCTCCCCCAGGCTGCTGACACTTGGAGGCCGTCCCTTCCACAAGCCCTTGTCCTGCCCACACCGCAGCAGCCGCTATTTAGGGAGGAGAGCCTCCTGAACAGCTGCAGCCAGGGCATGCGAAATGCATGCAAAGAACCCACGCAGAGGAGCCCCTCGAAAGCCAGGCATTCGGCCCAACAGGCTTTAGGCCCAGGACTCAAGTCCTCAAGGTTTTCTGCTGGGTTGAGACAGTGCGTTTGGAGACACAGAGTGAGCAACACAGGGAGGCTCTGATACCCAACTGTGTGACTTGCCTGCTTGCACTTCCCGAGACAGGACCCACCTCTAACTTCTACAATCCAAGCCTGGAGTCCACGCGTCAGCTCTGCAGTGAGAACAGAGTCCTTAGGGAAGAAAACCGGAGCCTTCAGGCTCAGCTCAGTCATCTTTCCAGAGGTGAGTGGTCAAAAGCCACAAACTGTGGTCACTCTTGGGTCCCTTTTTTCCCTGGCCACACCAGTCAGCAACTGGAGAAGCAAAGAGACAAAAAAGAGAGAACTGAGCTACCCAGACCCATCAACCCCAACTCCCAGAGCTATTATCAGCCTAGAAAGGGCTGCTTCCTGACAATTCCCACCCATGGGTCCTTAGACTCCTAGGCTCCAAGGATGAGGAGCTCTAGTAAACCCACCACTTCTGTGCAACCCACATTCAGTCATTAGCTATCAAACTGGATACCAGTTAGTGCCTGTTCTACCTGCACACAACTCACAGCTAGTTTGGACCCAGGAAAGGAAGGAACATGAAGCCTATGTGCTCTCTCAGGTTTCTCCAGACTTTGCTGCAGCTCTCTGTGTCCCTCCCAGTGCTGATCTGCTATCCCCATGTCTCCTCACCACCTCCCTACTCATATACCCAGGGCTCCTCTTTGGTCCCTAGTCCTCATGACTCTGTGTCTGGAGGTGCTACCAAAACGTCCTCCAGAGCGTTCCCAACACTATTCAGTGGGCATCCACGTGTGGGCATCATTTCCTGTGTGGCCTGGGGGACAGCTGACCTTAGTGTTAGTTGACTTAATGAAATCAATGTTTTCAATCACAAATTATTTTTATTTACAAATATTTATTGAATAGCCATAACAGACAAAGAATAGTGGCTAAGAGGATGAAGCCCAGAATGAAAGAATGCTTGTGGAAAGGAAAAAGACATCAAGAGATATTGCCAAGTTAGCCTCCTCGGAGCAAGAGATGTGAGAGGAAAGGTCACCATTTGGGAAGATAACAAAAGCCATAGATAAGGGAGAAGGTAGAACTACTAAACTACCACTGTGTGCCTGGAAAGACCAGAACAGACCTCACAGGTGAGAAGACAGGAAGATTTAAATGAGCTCAGTCTGCCAGGCCCAGGTGATTCCACCCCAGATGACTGACAGCACCAGAGCCCTGTTCTCAGAGTCCCTGTCAATAGCCTTTGAAAAATCCTGAAGATCAGAGAGATGCTGCCAGACCAGGAAAGAACAGATGGCTCTCTTTTCAATATGATGAAAATACTATATACTAAAAACTGTAGTCAAGAAATTTTTATGTTGATCCCTGGAAAAACTCAAGAATGGATTATTGCACAGTAGGTACGTGAGCGGTTAGAAAATAAAGAGCGTTAGGAAGCAGAGTGTTTTCTCTAAAAGCATGGTGGGCCGTATTAAATCAGGGGATCGAAGGGCATTGCAGAGAAAGAGGTTCCCATTCCCCTGAGTGTGTGGACAGTCAGACAGTCACTTTGCCTCCCCTGGCAGCATAAGCTGGCCTTCCTTTTGCCTTAGTTCTGATTGTCATGATGGATATGCTTGGGCTCATCTTCCTGTGACCTTTGGCCCTACAATATAAGTACTCCTGTGTTCTGCTCACCAGAGCACTCCCAGGAAACAGAATGTCTGAGGGAGGCTCTGCTGACCTCTCGGTCCCAACTTCAAGAGCTGGAAATGGAGCTAGAGCACCAAAAGGTGGAACGACAGCAGCTTTTGGAAGACTTGAAGGAGAAGCAACAGGAGATCTTGCATTTCCAGGAGGAACGGCTATCTCTCCAGGGGAAAGACTCCAGGTTAGAGGGAGCCCATTGATAAGGAAGGTGGCCCCATTTTCGGATTTAGAAAAAGGGATATTGGCAAGACAGTTAATGGTCCTTTTTGGAAACCTCAATATCCCCTCTGCTAATCTGGATTTATGGGTAACTTTGAACAGAAGGAAGGACTTCTCTGGGAATGCCTTTTTCACTCCAAAGTTGAGACAGTAAAACCCTGTTATGGAAGCCTTCAGCATATCAGATTCTACAGAAAGTACATTCTTGTGCTTCCAGTTAGTTTTAGGATGTTAGTCCCTCCATAACCTAGGAAGCTTCTACACCAGCCATAATGGTAGTCCCCAGCATAAACCTTGTAACTTCTTGACAACATGAAAAGAGCACTGTGGGGCAGTAAGAATACCAGGTAGTGTGTCCTAGGTATGGTAGCTAATGGCATGACTCCAAGCAAAGTTACTTTACCTTCCTGAGCCTCTGTTGCCACATCCGTAAATTAAAAGCAATGGTTTTCATGACCCCTGAGTTGACATCTAGGGCTGAAATTCTATGATGCCAAAGTTGGCTCATAGCCTCTTGCCCTGGTGGGGCCCTACCAGCTCAGTGGTCCCTTGCTTCTCCCCTGACAGGCTGCAGCATAAGCTGGCCCTCTTGCAGCAACAGTGTGAAGAGAAACAGCAGCTCTTCCAGTCCCTCCAGTCAGAGCTGCAGATCCACGAGGCACTTAATGGCAATTCCAAGAAGGGGCTGAAAGGTATGTTTTCCCCTCTTCCCCACCCTATGAGCTTCCCTGCTCTCGCTAAGGATCCTGATGAATTCTTTACCTTGGGAGTTGTGGAGATCTTGGAAACCTACCTTGTTCTGTCTCAGAAAAAAACCTCAGTCATTGAGGGTCCCAATAAGAAGAGAGGGGCGCTCTCACACACAAAGCCCAGAGGTTGGTGACATGAGCAAGATACAGCCTAGACATCCTTAAAAATAGGCCACAAGAGTCAAACTTCACCCACCTGGATGGTCTGAGACAAGTTAATCAAAGTCCAGATTATACAATGATTCAAAAAAAAAATACAAAGAACTGTCCTGATGGTATCATTATTTGAAGACATCTCAAATGTTGTGAATTCTGATCACCCATACAGCCAATGTTGCAGGCAACCTGCTCCCACCCTGACCTTTCCCCAGTGAGAAAATTCAAAGATTTTTTAAAGAAATTTTTATTCTGGATATAATTAACCAGAAAAATAATTTGCAGATATTTTCTCCAAGTCTTTTTAGTGTCTTTGAAAGGCAAAACATTTAAATTTTGTTGAAGGTTAATTAATCAATTTTTTTCTATCATTTATGCTTTTCTTCATGTTGTAGCTAAAAAATCTTTATCTCAAGATCATAAAGACTTCCTTGTATTTTTCTTCTTGCAGTTTTATAGCTTTTGCTCTTATGTTTAGGCGTACATTTCATTTTGAGTTAATTTTGTATATGATGTGAGAAAAAGGTTAAAGTTCTTTTTGTCCCATATTGATATCCAGTTTTTCCAGCACCATTTGTTACAAAGACTACCCTTTTCCCATTGAATTACCTTGGCAGCTTTGTTGACAATCAGTTGACCATAACTGCTGTTAGTAGGATTTTGTAATTTTTGGTATACTCATCATTCTTATTTTAATTTATATATAAATATTTCTCGTGTGTGGGATACATGTGTGTGGGATAACATTTTTATTTCAATTGCCAAATAAAATTTTTTGCTAAGATATAGAAACACAATTGATTTTTCATCACCATGACATTGATTGGCATCTCTATTGAAAAACAATTGCCAAGGCAAAAAAAAAAAATTACTAGCCAATATATGTGAGTCTACTTCTGAATTCTCCATTCTGTTCCGTTAATCAATATGCCTATTCTTACACCAGTACCAAACTGTCTTCATTGTTAGTTTTATAGTAAATTTTGAAATCAGGTTAAGTCTTCACACTTTTTTCTCTTTTTATTTTTTTTTCTCTTTTTAAAAATTTTTTAAAATTTATTTTTTATATTGGAGTATATTTGATTTACAATGTTGTGTTCATTTCAGATGTACAGAAAAGTGATTTAGTTATACGTATACATATATCTATGTTTTTCCGAATCTTTTCCCATATAGGTTATTACAGAGTATTAAGTAGAGTTCCCTGTGCTATACAGTAGGACCTTGTCGATTATCTATTTTATATTAGAATGTATATATGTTAATCCCAGCCTCCTAATTTATCCCTCTCCCACCTCCTTTCCCCTTCAGTAACCATAAGTTTGTGTTTTCTAAGTTCATGAGTCAGTTTCTGTTTTGTAAATAAGTTGGTTTGTATCATTTTTTAAGATTCCACATATAAGTGATATCATGATATTTGTGTTTCTCTGACTTACTTCACTTAGTATGATAATCTGTAGGTCCATCCATGTTGCTGCAAATGGCATTATTTTGTTCTTATGGCTAAGTAATATTCCATTGTATATGTGTACCATATCTTCTTTATCCATTCATCTGTTGATGGACATTTAGGTTGCTTCCATGTCTTGGCTATTGTAAATAGTGCTGAGGTGAACATTGGGGTGCAAGTACTTTTTTGAAGTATGATTTTCTCCGGATATATGCTCAGGAGTGGGATTGCTGGATCATATGGTAGCTCTACTTTTAATTTTTTAAGGAACCTCCATACTGTTCTCCATAGTGGCTGTACCAATTTACATTCCCACCAACAGTATAGAAGGGTTCCCTTTTCTCTACACCATATCCAACATCTATTGTTTGTAAATTTTTAGATGATGGACATTCTGACCTCATTGTGGTTTTATTTGTATTTCTCTAATAATTAGCAATGTTGAGTATCTTTTCATGTGCTTTTTGGTCATCTGTATGTCTTCTTTGGAGAAATGTCTATTTAGATATTCTGCCCATTTTTTGATTGGGTGGTTTATTTTTTTCAATATTGAGCTGCATTTGCTGTTTGTGTATTTTGGAGATTAATCCCTTGTTGGTCACATTGATTGCAAATATTTTCTCCCAATCTGTGGGTTGTCTTTTCATTTTGTTGATGGTTTCTCTTGCTGTGCAAAAGCTTTTAAGTTTAATTAGGTCCCTTTTATTTATTTTGGTTTTTATTTCATTACTCTAGGAGATGGATCCAAAAAGATATTACTGCAGCCTATGACAAAGAGTGTTCTGCCTATGTTTTCCTTTAAGAGTTTTATAGTATCTGGCCTTACATTTAGATCTTTAATCCATTTTGAGTTTATTTTTTGTGTATGGTGTTAGAATGTTCTAATTTCATTCATTTACATGTAGCTGTCCAGTTTCCCAGCACCACTAATGGGAGATACTATCTTTTATCCATTGTATAATCTCGCCTCCTTTGTTGTTGATTAATTAACCATAGATGTATGGGTTTATTTGTGGGATTTCTATCCTGTTCCATTGATCTATAAGTCTGTCTTTGTGCCAATACCATACTGCTTTGATTACTGTAACTTTGTAGTATAGTCTGAAGTCAGGGAGCCCAATTCCTCCAGTTCCATTTTTCTCTCTCAAGATTGCTTTGGCTATTTGGGGTCTTTTGTATCTACATACGAATTTTAAGATTTTTTGTTCTAGATCTGCAAAAAATGCCATTGGTAATTGGATAGGGACTGCATCAAATCTGTAGATTGCCTTGGGTGGTATAGTCATTTTGACAATATTAATTCTTCCAATCCAAAAACATGGTATATCTTTTGATCTGTTTGTGTCATCTTCTATTTATCAGCATCTTATAGTTTTCAGAGTACAGGTCTTTTGCATCCTTAGGTAGGTTTATACCTAGGTAGTTTATTCTTTTTGATGTGATGATAAATGGGATTGTTTCTTGAATTTCTTTTTCTGATCTTTTGTCATTAGAGTATAGAAATGCAAGAGATTTCTGTGCATTAATTTTGTATCCTTCAACTTTACCAAATTCATTGATGAGCTCTCATAGTTTTCTGGTAGCATCTTTAGGATTTTCTGTGTATAATATCATGTCATCTGCAAACAGTGACAGTTTTACATCTTCTTTTTCAACTTGGTTTCCTTTTATTTCTTTATCTTCTCTGATTGCCATGCCTAGGACTTCCAAAACTATGTTGAATAAAAGCAGTGAGAGTGGACATCCTTGTGTTGTTCCTGATCTTAGAGGAAATGCTTTCAGCTTTTCACCATTGAGTATGATGTTAGCTGTGGGTTTGTCATATATGGCCTTTATTTTGTTGAGGTAGGTTCCCTCTATGCCCACTTTCTGGAGAGTTTTTATCATAAATGGCATTGGATTTTGTCAAAAGCTTTCTCTGCATCTATTGAGATGATCATATCGTTTTCATCCTTCAATTTGTTAATGTGGTTTATCACACTGATTGATTTATGGATATTGAAAAATCCTTGCATCCCTAGGATAAATCCCACTCGATCCTGGTGTGTGACCTTTTTAATGTATTGTTGGATTTGGTTTGCTAGTATTTCCTTGAGTATTTTTGTATCTATATTCATCAGTGATAGTGGCTTGTAATTTTCTTTTTTGTGGTATCTTTGTCTGGTTTTGGTATCACAGTAATGGTGGCCTCATAGAACGAGTTTGGGAGTGTCCCTTCCTCTGCAATATTTTGCAATATTTTCAGGATAGGTGTTAACTCTTCTCTGAATGTTTGATAGAATTTGCCTGTGACACCATCTGGTCCTGGGCTTTTGTTTGCTGGAATTGTTTTAATCATAGTTTCAATTTTAGTAATTGTGATTGGTCTATTCATATTTTCTATTTCTTCCAGGTTCAGTTTTGGGAGATTGTACCTTTCTAAGAATTTGCCCATTTCTTCTAGGTTGTCCATTTTATTGGCATATAGTTTCTTGCAGTAGTCTCTTATGTATCTTTATATTTCTGTGGTGTCCATTGTAACTTCTTTTTCATTTCTAATTTTATTGATTTGAGCCTTTTCCCTTTTCTTCTTGGTGAGTCTGGCTAAAGTTTATTAATTTCATGTATCTGTTCAAAGAACCAGCTTTTAGTTTAATTGACCTTTTCTACTGTTTTCTTTATCTCTATTTTATTTATTTTTCAGAGGAGAAATAAATAAATTTATGTGTAAGGTTAGGTTGTTTATTTGAGCTTTTTCTTCTTTGCTGAGGTAAGACTGTATTGCTATAAACTTCCCTCTTAAAACTGCTTTTGCTGTGTCCCATAGGTTTCGGATCATTGTATTTTTGTTTTCATTTGTTTCTTGGTTTCTTTTTTTTTACTTCCTCTTTGATTTCTTCAGTGATCCATTGGTTGGTTAGAAGCATATTGTTTTGCCTCCACGTGTTTGTGTTTTTTACAGTTTTTTTTTTTTTCTGTATAGCTGATTTCTAATCTCATAGTGTTGTGATCAGAAAAGATGCCTGATATGATTTCAATTTTCTTAAATATTTCAAGGCTTACTTTCTGGCCTAGCCTGTGGTCAATCCTGGACAATGTTCTGTATGCAATTGAGAAGAATGTATATTCTGCTACTTTTGGATGGAATTGCTCTATAAATATCAATTAATTCCATCTGGTCTAATGTGTCATTGAAGGCCTCTGTTTACTTATTGATTTTCTGTCTGGATGACCTGTCCATTGATGTAAGTGGAGTGTCCCCCACTGTTATTGTGTTACTGTTGATTTCTCCTTTTATATCTGTTAACATCTGCCTTATATATTGAGGTGCTTCTATTTTGGGTGCATATATATTTACAATTGTTATATATTCTCCTTGGATTGATCCCTTGACCGTTATGTAGTATTTTTCTTCGTTTCCTATGATAATTTTTATTGTAATGTCTATTTTGTCTGAAATGAGTATTACTATTGCAGCTTTCTTTTGATTTCCATTTGCATGGAGTATCTTTTTCCATCCCCTCACTTTCAGTAAGAATGTGTCCCTAGATCTGAAGTGAGTCCCTTGTAGACAGCATATATATGGGTCTTGTTTTTGTATCCATTCTGCCAGTCTGTGTCTTTTGGTTGGAACATTTAATCCATTTACATTTAAGGTACTTATTGATATGTATATTCTCCTTGCTGTTTTGGTAATTGTTTTGGATTTGTTTTTGTAGGTCTTTTTTTCTTCCCTTCCTCTTTTGTTCTCTTCTCTTGTGACTTGATGATTATTTTTAGTGTTGTGTTTGGGTTGATTTTTCCTTTTGTGTGTTTGTATATTAATTGTAGATTTTTGATTTGCAGTTACCATGAGGTTTTGAGATAGCAGTCTATCTATATATACATATAGATAGATAGATAGATAGATAGATAGATATAGATATAGATATATAGATTGTAATCAAATTGACAAAAATTAAATTTATATATATTTATAAAAATCTTTATAAAGATTGTTTTAAGTTGCTGGTCTCTTACTTTCAAATGCATTTCCAATATCCTGCATTTGTACTCTCCTCACAATTGCTGGTTTTGATATCATATTTGTGTGCAGATGATTTCCTACCTTTACAGTATGCTTGCCTTACCAGTGAGCTTTCCCATTCATAATTTTCTTGTTTCTAGTTGTGGCCTTTTCTTTTCTGACTAGAGAAATTCCTTTAGCATTTGTTGTAAAGCTGGGCTGTGGTGCTGAATTCTCTTAGCTTTTACTTCTCTGTAAAGCTTTTGATTTCTTTGTCAAATCTGAATGAGAGCCTTGCTGGGTAGAGTATTCTTGGTTGTAGTTTCTTCCCTTTCATCACTTTATATATATTGTGCCACTCCCTTCTGGCCTGCAGAGTTTCTGCTCAAAAATCAGCTGATAACCTTATGGTGATTTCCTTATATGTTATTTGTTGCTTTTCCCTTGTTTCTTTTGATATTTTCTCTGTCTTTAATTTTTGTCAGTTTGATTACTATGTGTCTTAGTATGTTCCTCCTTGAGTTTATCCTATATGGGACTGTCTGTGCTTTCTGGACTTGGGTGATAATTTTCTTTCTCATGTTAGGGAAGTTTTCAGCTGTTATCTCTTCAAATATTTTCTCAGGCCCTTTCTCTCTCTCTCTCTCTCCTCCTTCTGGGACCCCTATCATGCGAATGTTGGTGCATTTAATGTTGTCCCAGAGATCTCTTAAACTGTCCTCATTTATTGTCATTCTTTTTTCTTTATCCTGTTCCATGGCAGTGATTTCCACCATTCTGTCTTCCAGCTCACTTATCCATTCTTCTGCCTCATTTATTCTGGTATTGATTCCTTCTAGTGTATTTTTCATTTCAGTTCTTGTATTATTCAACTCTGTTCTTTGTATCTTCTAGCTCTTTGTTAAACATTTCTTGTATCTTCCCAATCTGTGTCTCCATTCTTTTTTCCAAGATTTCAAGTCATCTTTACTGTCATTACTCTGAATTCATTTTCAGGTAGATTGCCTATTTCCACTTCATTTAGTTGTTCTTCTGGGGTTTTATCTTGTTCCTTCATCTGGAACATATTTCTCTGCTGTCTCATTTTTTCTAACTTTCTGTGTTTGTGGTCTTCTTTCTGCAGGCTGCAGGATTTTATTTCTTCTTGCTTCTGATGTCTGACTCCTGGTGGGTGAGGTTGGTCTCGGGGCTTGTGCAGGCTTCCTCGTGGGAGTGACTGGTGCCTGCTGACTAGTCAGTGCAGTTGGGTCTTGTCCCTTTGGTGGAAAGGGCCAGATAAAGGGGTATGTTTAGAGGCAGCATTGGACTCCAGACAAATTTATGGAGCCTGTCTGCTGATGGGTGGTCCTTTGTTCCCATCCCCTTGGTTGTTTAACCTGAGGCAACCCAGCATTGGGGCCTGTAGGCTGTTGGGTGGGACCAGGTCTCAGTGCCAAAATGGCAATCTCCAGGAGAGCTCACGCTGTTGACTATTGCCTGGGGCTTCTGCCACCTGTGTCTATGTCCTCACAGTGAGCCACAGCCAACCCCTGCCTCCCCTGGAGACCCTCCAAGACCTGGAGGTAGGTGTGGCCCTGGTTCCTATAAAGTCACTACTTTGCCCTGGCTCACAGTGCTCATGAAACCTTGTGTGCCCTCTCTAAGAGTGGAGTCTCTGTTTCCCTCAGTCCTGTGGCGATCCTACACTGAAGCCCCACTTGCCAAATGCTCTGATATCTCCTCCTTCCTATCACAGACCCTCAGGCTGGGGAGCCTGACATGGGGCTCAGAACTCTCACTCCTATAATTATTTTAATTATATTATAATATATAAAATAATTATATATTATAATATATAAAATAATATAATTATTTTCCAGTTTGCAGGTCTCCCACCCACCTGATATGGGGTTTGATTATATCATGAAAGCACCCCTCCTACCATCTCGTTGTGGCTTTGTCTTTGATGCAGAATATCTTTTTTGGTAGGTTCCAGGTTTTTTTTGTTGATGGTCATTCAGCAGTTAGTTGTGAATTTGGTGTTTTCATGAGAAGAGGTGAGCTCAGGTCCTTCTACTCTGCCACCTTGTCCTGCACTCCTCTTCATTTATCCCATTTAGTGGGAATATTCACATAGCTCATTGCAGAAATATTGATGTGTTTGGTTAAGGCCTGTGGCCCTGATGCAACTGGGTACATGTATTATGTGGTATATGCATCCTACTGCCTTGCTAAAAACCAAAACAAATTTTACCTTTTTAAATACATTTGATTTCAACATTTTTAGATGAGCACTTATGGTCTTGTAAAATATTTCTTAGATCTCTTCTTCCCCCAGTACATAGAAACAGGCTATGAGTGGTGAGTGAAGGTAAAAAGAACTTGAGAAGTCCAATTAGTTATGATCCCTGCTCTGTGGTACCCCACCCCCATTATTATTTGCTGCCCAAAGGCCTGATGTCTTCCTCCTGTCCTTTTGATTCCTAAATGTGGAGGTCATCCATCTCCTTCTCCTTCAGCCCGTTCCCTTCTCTAGTTCAGTATTGATCTCCTGCCCTAGAAGACCCTGCTCTCTAGCCTGCAAGACTAAGGTTAATAAGGAGATGAAATAATAGGCTTGACTTCATCTGCCAATCAAATGCTCTCTAGATGCACAAGGGTCATTTGAGCCTCAAGGAAACTCCATGCTGGAGTGTAGGCCATTTCAGTGTGTGCCAGACCCCACACAGGAAAAATGACATCTGTCATAGGTGTGTTCCTGGGACCTTGGTAGGAAGGAATGTCAGAGAGGAGTGTTCTGACAAATGCTTGGAAATATTTGGTTCAGTGCCACCAGACTCCCTCCTCTCTCTACTTTCAGCTTACACCTGGGATGCCTGTCACCAAGTCCCTTTGGGCAGTGACTTGAGCTGCCTGGTGGCAGAGATCCGAGCTTTGAGAGGGCAGCTGGAGCAGAGCATTCAGGTGAACAACTGTCTGTGACTGCAGCTTGAACAGCAGTTGGATGGTGGTGCCAGCAAAGCCAGCCTCAGCCCCTCCTCTGTTAACCAGAAATTCCCCAACAACACTGACCCTGGAAACAAGCAGCTGCTCTTCCAAGGTAGGAAGGAAAAGGAAATCAGCAAGCCCTCAGCCAATGAGGAGGTCCCCAGGATGTCTGTGGTGGAAGGGACAATCTTACTTCTTCCACACTCCTTAAGATCATGGTGAAATCGAAGATGCTTTGATACAGTGCCTGAGATGATGGGATTTAGGGTCAGATCTGGCTCCAGATTCTGAGTTTGCCACTTACATGCTGTTTGCCTTGGGAAAAGTGTTTAAACTCCTCAGGCATTTAAGCCTTAGTTTCCTCATCTTTAACATGAAGATATGTATAATATATACTGTGCATAGTTATATGGAGCATTAAATGAAATAATTTACAACTGCCTGTCACAATAAGTACTCAACAATTAACAGCTATATATGTTAATGCTTATTCCTTATATTTGCAGAGTGCTTTAAAATTTACCATGTTTTCAGATAATTTTTCAAATAATTTCATCAGAGCTAGGGGAGGATTTACTATCTCTGTATTTCACATGAGAAAACTTAGGCATTGAGGCAATTAACTGACGTGCTAAGGAGTTAAGAGGCCAACCCAGGATTCGAAGCAGAGGTTTTGATTTCCTGTCTGTTCCTTCTGCCTCCCTATGCTCTGTCTTGGTATTGCTTCTGCTCCCTCTCAGGCTTCCCTTCTCAGTGCCTCTGCGCAACACCAGCCAGGACTCATCCGCACTGGCTCAGTCACTCCTCCTCCCCATCCTACAGCACAGAGGCCTGAGCTGGAAAGCAGGTTTTAAGTCACATTTGCCTGAGCAGGATTATTTCTGTCTCTTCAGATATTTTCCAATTACTCCCCTGGAGGATTGCTGTCTGGTCTCCAATAGGGCACCTCAAATTCACCAAGGCTTATGTCTCCTATTCTTCTTATACTACTACATGCCTTCTAGTATGTCTCCCTTCTTATACTACTACATATTTTCTAGTACTGACTCACCAGAATGGTGATTAGAGTGCTGAGTTTAATCTGCCCATAAATCCATTCATTCTTTGATCAAATATTTTTAACATGTATACTGCATATATTTATGCATATTTATATTTAATTACAAAGCATTGTATTAGACATACTACATACAATATTATATTCAAATCTGGGGTTAGAAAAATATACCTAATAATGTTTCAAACTAGAAGTTGCTTTCTCATGGAACAGCCCTCAATTATAGGAACTTGATCCAAACTAAGTGATTTGTTTGCTATTGGTTTTGATTGTGGTACATGGGTGATGATTTTGTAAGAGGAGAGTCATGTTGCCGTAGACCCCAGTGGTGAAAACAGGCTGTGCATGTGTTTGGGGAGCAGTGTGTTCCAGGGTTTCTAAAGTTGTGGTTATTTGTACTCCCTAGATTCAGTTGCCTCCCCTCCAGTTCGGGATGTGGGCATGAATTCTCCAGTTCTGGTCCTCCCCAGCTCCTCTTCTGCTGCTTCTGGCTCAGAGACCACAACCTTCAACAGGAAAAATGGTAAATAGGGCAACTATGGGATTCAGGGTCTAATGATGGAAAATGACACTGCAAGTAACTTTTGGTTCTCTATAGGCACATTATCTGAATTTAGAGATTTTTCTCCACATGTCCCAAGGCCTTTAGCCCTACTCATTCCACCTTCTGTGGCTGCCTTTTTGGTCATTTTTCTTCTTCCTGTGGTTTTCCTATTGCTCTGGTATTGTTTCATTGCACTATAATCTCTTCCTTCTTGAAAGTGCTCTCTGTATCCAGCTTAATTTCCTTGTCTGTGTCTTCTCAACCCCCAAATTTAAAATTTTTAAGCATCTGTCCTGAATATTTCATTTGTCAATAAGGATAAAATTAGCCTCCTGGCAATTTTATCATTATGAGATGATGTAAGAAAGATTATAAAAATCTAGAACCCAGAATATCTATGGACTTCACCCTTGTACTTTCCAAGACTGTCATTCTTGTCTGTGGCCTCTTTCACTATCTGATGTCCCTTTTGGATTGAACTAAGGATGACTATAAATAACAGTGTATTCTGTGTTATTGTGGTTTTATCTTCAGAGCTGGGTTTGGATGCTTCTCCAGTAATGAAGAACCCTCCCAAGCTGGAGGGTGATGCTACTGATGGCTCCTTTGCCAATAAGCATGGCCGCCATGTCATTGGCCACGTTGATGACTATAGTGCCCTAAGACAGCAGATTGAAGAGGGCAGACTGCTGGTCAAGAAGGTAGCATCCCTCGTGAGATCAACCTGCAACTTCCTTGGCCTTGAAGCTCTAGGCACAGAGGTAATCACGTTTGAGCTCTTAGGTGCACCTTTTCCTTAGGCCGTTTCTTCTTCTGATTTTAGCTCCTTCTCCCACTATTTTTTTGCCTGCTCCACATCTCCTACCAATTGAGGATACATTTTCCATTTAATCTAGCTAGGCCTTTCATCTTCATCTGCTAATTTCACTACAAGCTCTGTTCTGGTTCCAGATGCAGCTGACTTGATATTTCCCCTCAGAACCACAGAATAGCAGGTGCAGCATTGCCATCCTCATCAGTAGAGCACATTAAGCATCAACATACATGCAATGCTGCACCCAGTACCCTTTGGTAGCTTATTATCTGCTAAAGTCACGCTGGCATATGACCATCTGTGGGCAGCATAAAATCGCTTAATCAGTTGGCTGGAGATGGAGAATCTGCATCCATATGGGCAGATGTGTAGAAGGGGTGAGGAGCGTGGCAGACTGAGGAGGGGAGGAGAGCAGGCAGCAAGGTTTCTCAGAGCCCTTTCCCAGGGAGAGATCCAGGTACCATCTGCTTTGCTATCTGAGCTACTGGAGATGCACAGGCATGCAGGGACAGCCCTGCCCCCTGGAGCCCCCACCCTAGAGAGGGAGCCCCACACCATACAACAAGGAGCTCCAGGCAGTGTTAGAAGTGCTCTGGGTATGAGGGCATGAACCCAGAATCAGCTATTATCCCAGGCAAGGAAAGTAACAGGTTCATGGGGTGGGGGGGTGCCACTAGGGAATGTTCAGGTTCTCTGGGAAGGAGAACATGCCAGGTAAAGCAAGCGGTATCTCAGTCCTTTGAACTACAAATGGTGCAGCCCATTTGAAGCATAAGGTGTGATTCAGGGAAGGGCAAGGGGGACCAGTGCAAAAATAGGGACCATAGACTCTTGAGCACGAAGCAGGACTAGAAGCTAGTGTGCAGGAAGCTGGAATCAAATGAATTCTTGCAAGTTGGGTGGTCCCTCCTGAGGTCAAAGAACCTTGGCTTCCAGGTTAGAAAAGGATTTCACAGGTTCAAGCAGGCCCATGTCCATACCTCACTCACAAAGGAAGCTGAGGCCTGGGCTCAGCAAAAAAAAAAAAAGTGATCTCTCAGCTGCAGGGATGCCCATGGCTACCACCCTCTTTTCCCAGGTGATGGACAGTGAAGCCATCCATGAGCTCAGGAGCAGCGCCAACGCCCTGCACCACCGGCTGGAGGAGTCTGCCTCCCTCCTCACCATGTTCTGGCGAGCAGCCTTGCCAAGCTCCCATGGCCCTGCGCTGGGTGGCAAAGTGGTAAGAAGCCAGCATTCTCTACTGGATCTGCCCCCAAATATCCCCTGCCTCCTTGGTCGGCAGCTCTTGAAGATAAGGAGCCAAATGGTCAGTTGGAACAAAGGGCACTTGAAGAGAGTGTCCCTGGAGGGAGGGAGACCTCTCCTCTGTGGTAGCTGCTTTCAGTGTAGCTCTGACTACATCCCCTCTCCCCCACCTCTGACCCCCAGGAGAAGTAATCAAAGAGGAAAAGGAAAGGACATGGAGGAGGCAGAGACATGAGAGCCCTGGTAACCCATAAATGTTCCATCTCTTTAACTTTCTGAAGTCTCGCTGAGCTGAACTTCAGGGCCGTGTTAAAACATCAACATTCCCTTTCCCAACCTAACCCCACCCCCACCCCCAGGTCCACATCGTCAGGCAGGATCACAAAATGTCACCAGCAGTCGCCCAGCCTCTTTCAGCCCCCCACTGGAATCCCAGAAAATCACTTAAATCTGCATCTCTGGGTCAGGCCTGGGGAGAGCCAGCCTCCCCAAGGTGCTCTCAGATCTCAGGCAGCTCTCTGGTTGGTGAACTTAGATAGGCAGCTTTGAGAATCCCTCCCAGGGGTTCTAACTCCAGACTAAAATCACTGACACTTTAGGGGACTCATTTATGCTAAGTCCAAGGACGGAGTGTTTTCCCATCTTGAGGTTCCCAGATACATTTACAAACTTGCTGACTCTCTCAGGTCAGACCTGTCTCTCAGGCATAATATTCCTAATGATCAAGTCTTACTTGTGATGCCCAAGTGATATAACCATGTCAGCACTAAATCGGAGCTCTTGTTCACAGCTGGGTTTCAGTGTGGCCCGGAGTCAGGTTCTCTGCAGCAACAGGCGTGTAGCCTGTGCTAATCTGCATGGGGGCTTCCAGGTCCTCAGTGTTCCCACCTCATGGCCCATCCTGAGCCATCACCAGCTGGAGGGTTTGAGAGGCTTTAACGAGGGGAATCTGATCCAGAAATAGTTAAGAAGATTGTAGAACCCTATTTAGAGTTGTAAAGAGCCACGAAACACAGGGTGCTTATGCCTTCTGACAGAGAGCCTGTTTTTCTTCCCAGGGAGAGTCCATGAAAAGGGAGCTTCTGGAACTGAGAACCAAACTATCCAGACAGGAGAGTCTCCTTCAGAGCACAGCTGAGCATCTGAAGACCGCCAACCAGCAGAAGGAGAGCTTGGAGCAGTTCATCTTCAGCCAGTGTGGGTGCTCCCAGCCAGGGAATGGGGCAGGGAATGAGGGGACCCTTCCAGGCTCCCCCCTTGTGCTGTGAATGGACAGTGACCAGAGAGCCTAGGGGATGGGGGAGACTGATATGATGTCCCTGAACCTCCTGTGCCATCAGTAATCATGGAAGCAGAGGAGGGGATGCAGGCAGTTGAAAGGGGGCAGGCAGCAGGAGACCCCGAGCTGAGTGGCCAGTAAGACAGGCTTTACGAGAGAGTAGCACCGACATATATATACTACCAACTGTAAAATAGATAGCCAGTGGGAAGTTGTTGTATAACAAAGGGAGTTCAACTCGAGGATGGAAGATGCCTTAGAGGACTGGGACGGGGAGCGTGGGGGGGACTCGAGGGATGGTGGGGGGGGAGTCAAGGGAGGGAGGGAATACGGGGATATGTGTATAAAAACAGATGATTGAACTTGGTGTACCCCCCAAAAAATAATAATAAAAAAAAAAGAAAGAAAAAAAAAAAGACAGGCTTTAGAACACATAAGGCAAGTATAGGCCATGCTGGTAATTTTGCCTTTGGGGGCTGTTTTGTTGTTTCAGTGACCAGGACACATGATGTTTTAAAGAAGGCAAGGACTAATCTGGAGGTAAGGAAACCATTGCAACAGTCAGAGCCATAGAGCCCACCCCAAACTTATTACCATGTGTCATCAGAGTGTGCAGGTGATCCTTGACCTGCTCTGACCTTCCAGGAGGAGACTGCTGGTCCATCTGTAGGAGCACAGGTCCTCAGTGAGCATCCCTCTAGATTCCATCCCCATCAGCCCTCCCACTCCAATCGGCAATCTCCCCTGACCTCTCAGTTGACTCTCACTTTGCCATAATCTTCTCTCTTTATCCCAATTCTCTTTCTTTTATGCCAGGTCAGGAGTGGGGAGAAATGCAGTTCAGTTGATTATCGAGGTCAGAGGACATATGGAGTCTGCCCTGTGAGCTTTCAGTAAAGGGATCCTGAGGGCACTCATGTGTTCTGGGGTTTCCTAAACCACTATGTGAAAAAATTATGGAAAGATGCAACCTAATAAGTTGATTTCACTGCACACTATTGGGCTGAAAGCAGCCATTTAATGTTGACATATTTTTCTTTAAGCAACAACACAAAAGAAAATCGTTGGGTTTTAGTGATCTAAAAGAGAATTTGGTAATAAGTAAAAACTGAAACTTAAAGGGAAAGATATTATCTATATGGTAGACATTTCTCTACATTCATTTAAAACACTAACATATTCTTTAGCAACCACTTTGAAGAAAAACTTGAGGTCTTAGAAATGGCTTAGAAATCAAAATTAAACCTTTTACCTTGGACTTTAAAGCTTTACCATAAGCAATTGTGTGTATTCCTAGGAATGTTCGTAAATTGTAACCTAAGGGAATGTTGACCCCACAGTGTGAAAATAGTTTGGGCCATAATTTAACTCTGTTTTTTTGTTTGTTTGTTTTGGTTTGGATTTTTTTTTTTCTAATTTCTTCTGTTTTTCTCTGATGATTCCTTTCTTTCCTGAGCCTTTCTAGAAGAATACTTACAAGATTGCCTCTGTAAAGCCTTATTCCTGTCCCAGCAAAGGTAACCCAACAGCCTCTCCTACCCGCTGGCTTCCCCAGTTTGGAAGTATCCTTCCCACTTCCCCTAGGCCATTGGAAAGATCCCGAAGCCTGAGTTCTAATCCCAGGCTTCTCACTAACTGCCTGTGTGGCTTTGTGGTCTCTCACAGAGACCCAATCTCTATGAGCCCACTGACCCTCATCTGTAAGATGTGGCACTAGACTTAGATGAACTCTGAGGTCCCTGCTGACCTGGCCCCTCCCTCTCCTCATCAAGTAAACAGAACGTGAATGTAACAGGGGGACCTCCATGCAAAATGTCCTCTCCTCCCTACAACAGGCTGTCTATATGTGCCTGTTTCATACTAAGCACGTCTTTTCCTGAGCAATCACAAAAGCCATCCTTTTGCTCCGAAGTGAATTGGAGAGTGAACTGGAACCTGAAGAGGAGGTGGTAGGATCTGGCTACCCGGTGTGCAGTGGCTTTGAGCAGAGATATGACCACAGGAGGTGGTGGGAAGCTTGTCCTCTAACCTGGTGGCACCAGTTGCTCCTCCAGACCTCAGCCCACCCCTTAGCTCATCCTCTTGACAGGCTCTCACCATGCTTCTGGCTTCTGTCACCACTCAGCGCTCGCTCCAGCCTCAGTTAGCCACCAGCAAGGCCTGATAATGGACAAAATTTGATTGTGTTCTTTTGGCCTCCAGGTGAAATCCCTAAGGGCTCTGCCACGCACTCCAGTCCTGTGACCCTTGCCTTCCAGGAGCCAGGCAAGAAGCGAAGCCACCAGAGGTCCTCCAAACAGCAGGAAGGATGGGCCTGCCCCCCTTCTTCACAGCTCCCTGTCTGCTGAGGAGGATCTGGGCCCCCCTCCTCCACACCTGCTGGAGGGTCTGGAAGGAGTCACAGATGTGGCCTGCTGGGGCAGGGTGAAAGGCAGAGGGGCTTTCCTGCGGTTGAGGAATAACCAGCCAAGGACCACTGGGCCCAGCACTAAGCAAAACAGGCACAGTTTGTAAGGACCTTGTGACACTGCTTTGAACACCCAAGGGGCATGGGAACCAGGAACAGTACATTTCTCACCCCTCATCACCTATCCCCAGAAGGTCAACTCAGGGGAAATGGGACCTGCTCCCCAGCAGTGGAGCATGTGGTCCCAACACTGGAGCGCCACGGCAGATCTAAAAGCACAGGACTGAGCAGCAGTGCCCTGCAGGACAGTGTTGGCAGGGCCCTGATGACCTGACCTGGGTCAGTACAGCTGGGTCACAGTTACGCTTGGGGTCAGTCTACACGGCAGCACCTGAGAGCTTTGAATCCACATGGTGAAAGTGATGATTTCCAAATGTCATCTCATGCTTAGCCTAGATCTCCTATTTCTATTCTATTATGATCTCCAAAAAGTGTACTGACCTTACTCTAAATATGCTGTCCTATTTTGTCATCCCAACTTCTCTCTGCGAAATTGGGACTGATGGCCACACCAAGCCCACTGAAAGTCTTGTGTAAAGCAAACCAGTGATCATTTTTAAGTGACATGTGAGGGGGCCCCAGTTGTGCTAAAGCCTAGTCTGTGTCTCCACAGTGCTTTTGAATGTGAGTATGTGTGTATAAATGTATGATATATATTTATATATGTTGCTATAGCGATATGTTGAAGGCCAGCATAAATGGTGGACAGGGTCAGTGAAAGGAAATGAAACAGTCTTTTTGGTGGTTATTAAAGCAAAATGTGTATAAAGAAATAAAGTTTTCTTTACCTGCTTAGTTTCTAATTTCTATACCAGTCCTCAGGGCGAAAGTGTAGAAATAGGAAAGACAAACTGTCATTTAAAAGCTCACCATCTGAAACAGAATCAAAATGGTGGAGGAGGTGGATGTGGCGCTCCCATCCCCCACAAACACATCAAAAAATACATTGACATGTAGAGCACTTCTCACTGAAAACTGGCAGAAGAACTCCTGTAAACTAATGCTACAAGAAAGATCTGCTTGTAACTGGGTAGGACAGAAAAAAAAAAAAAAAGAATCAGGTCAGGACCTGGGTCCCTGAGAGGCATCTGCAAGGAGGAAAGGGTTCACAAGGGTAGACCCTGGCTCTGGGGAGTGAGCAGGTAGAATCACAATCTGGGTATCCCAGTCATGAGATCCTATATGGATTGGCCAGGCCCCCTTGCCTCTTGGGACATCTGCTGAGACAGAAGGTTTGGAGAAGGCTAGACTCTACTCACCAAGAGTACATGCTGGCTTTGTCAACAATCAGGGCAGAGAGTCTTGCATCAGGAGCACCTTCCTTGCTGTACTTCCCAATCCGAAGGGGCAAACACCCTGGCCCCACTCACTCCATGCTACAACCTGGCACAAGATCTTGGCAGTGACTCAATCTAGCTGTACAGAGACAGACCAGGACACATGGGGTGTGACCCAAGTGTGGCCTCAGACGCCATAGTCAGCAAGGGCTCAGGGTGACAGGTGTAGACGTGGTGGACATTAGTGTGGGAGGTGGCAAAACAGGAGTGTGCAAGGGCCAACCAATGAATCTTGAGCAGACAGGCCCTGGGAGAAGACATGATCTAGCTAGGCAGAGACAGCCCAGAGGGCCTGGGGTGTGGTCCAGTTGGGGCTGCAACAGCCATTGTGAGCACACTCAGGAGTACACAGTGGTTGGGCTTCCAGCTTTGCACTAGATCTGGGGCAGACAGGTCCTGGGTGAAGTCTGCCAGAGAGGCAGCCTAGATCTCAGGTGGCAGTGCAGCCACCTCAATCCCTACAGTCACAACCCCCCAACTTCCAGCCCCAGCTCACTCCACACCACAGTCTTACACTAGATGTGGAACAAACACAATAAGGACACCATCTTGGGCTGCCTCTGAGTGGAGCTGTAGATGCCTACACAGGTGGAGAATAGGTCCTCTGTGACCACACAGGCCTCACTTGCTTCAGCACTCACCTCCTTTGGGGCAGGGCATGTACCCAAGTGCAACAGAGTCTGATCAAACTCAGCCCTCAAAGCTTCTACTTCAACAACTGGAGAGCACACCCTGCCCCTGACCAGGCCATGACATGGTGCAGAGAGGAAGCTCCACCTCACATCCAGCACAGGCTATAGATACTACACCACCAATCACACGCTGCTAACAAGGGGATAATGGCCAGCACACACAGAGAAAAGGCATGGCTGTCATCCCTACTGAAACCAGCTCTCACACCAAAAATATTAGACTTATGGAGGCTACACAGCGACACTCCCATAGTAGATAAATATTTCTCCTAAAATCATAGAGACAGAGAAATTTAAGTAAAATGAAAAGGAAGAGGATCTACTCCCAATTAAAAGAATAAGAGAAATCCCCTGAAAGAACAGATAATGAAACAGACCTCACAAGTCTACTAGACCTGGAGTTCAAAAAGGAGGTAATAAACTCAAGATAATAAAAGCTATTTATGACAAACCCACAGCCAATATACTACTCAAAAGACTTCCTGCTAAAATCTGGAACAAGACAAGGATGCCCACACTCACCTCTTCTATTCAACATAGTATTAGAAGTGCTAGCCACAGTGATCAGACAAGAAAAAGAAATGGTATTCAAATTGGAAGGGAAAATGTAATATTGTCATTATATGCAGATAACATGATACTATATATAGAAAACCCTAAAGACTCCATGCAAAAGCTACTAGAACTGATAAACAAATTCAGCAAGTTAGCAGGATACAAGATTAACATACTGAAATTGGTTGCATTTCTTCACACCAACAATGAAATATCAGAAATGGAATGTAAGAAAATGATACCTTCTAAAATTACAACCCCCAAAATACACTACTTAGGAATAAACCTCACCAAAGAGGTGAAAGACTTCTTTGCTGAGAACTATAAAACATTAATAAAGAAAACTGAAGATGATTCAAAGAAATGGAAAGCTATCCCATGCTCTCAGATTAGATGAATTAATATTGTTAAAATGGCCATACTACTCAATGCAATATGCAGATTTAATGTGATCCCTATCAAATTACCCATGACATTTTTTACATAAGTAGGCAAATAATCCTACCATTTATATGGAACCATAAAAGACCCAGAATTGCCAAAGCAACTCTGAGGAAAAAGAACAAAGCTGGAGGCATAACCCTCCCAGACTTCAGACAATACTACAAACCAATAGTAATCAAAACTGCATGATATTGGCACAAAAACAGACATCTGGATCAATGGAACAAAATAGAGAGCCCAGAAATAAACCCACACACCCATGGCCAATTAATCTTTGACAAAAAAGGCAAGAAAATACAATGGGAAAAGACAGTCTCTTTAGCAAGTGATGCTGGGAACGTTGGACAGCTGCACATAAATCAATGAAGTTAGAACACACCCTCTCACTATACACAAAAATAAACTCAAAATGGCTTAAACACTTAAACATAAGACATGACACCATAAAACTCCTAGAAGAGAACATAGGCAAAACATTCTCTGAAATAAATCATACCTATGTTTTCTTAGGTCAGTCTTTTAATAGAAATAAAGGCAAAAATAAACAAATAGGACCTAATCAAACTTACAAGCTTTTGCACAACAAAGGAAACCACATACAAAATGAAAAGACAACCTACAGAATGGGAGAAGATATTTGCAAATGATGCGACTGACAAGACCTCAATCTCCAAAATATACAAAGAGCTCCTACCTTCAATAACAAAAACAGCAACAAACAACCCAATCAAAAAATGGGCAGAAGACCTAAATAGACATTTCTCCTAAGAAGACAAACAGATGGCCAATAGGCATGTGAAAAAATGCTCAACATTGCTAATTGTTAGAGAAATGCAAATCAAAACTACAATGAGGTACCACCTCACACCAGTCAGAATGGCCATCATTAAAAAGTCTACCAATAACAAATGCTGGAGAGGGTGTGGAGAAAAGGGTACCCTCCTATAGTGTTGGTGGAAGTTTAAGTTGGTGCAGCCACTGTGGAAAACAGTATGGATGTTCCTCAGAAAACTAAAAATAGGATTACCATATTACCCAGCAATTTCACTCCTGGGCATATATCTGGATAAAACTATAATTCAAAAAGATACATTCACCCCTATGTTCATAGCAGCACTATTCATAGTAGCCAAGATATGGAAACAACCTAAATGTCCATGTCCATCAATAGATGGATGGATACATAAGATATGATATAGAAAATGTGAGATACATACACAGACACACACACACACACACACACACACACACACAATGGAACACTATTCAGCCATAAAAAAGAACAAAATAATGCCATTTGCAGCAACATGGATTCAGCTAGAGATGATCATACTAAGTGAAGTCAGAAGGAGAAAGACAAATACCATATGATATCACATATGTGGAATCTAAAATATGACACAAATGAACCTACCTATGGAACAGACTCACAGACACAGAGAACAGACTCTTGGTTGCCAAGGGGGAGGGTGTTGGTGGAGGTATGGAATGGAAGTTTAGGGTTAGCAGATGTAAGCTTTTATATGTAGAATGGATAAACAACAAAGTCCTACTATATAGCCCAGAGAACTATATTCAATATCCTATTATATGCCATAATGGAAAAGAATATATAAAGAATGTATATAAATGTGTAACGGAATCACTTTGCTGTACAGCAGTAATTAACACATTGCAAATCAATTATACTTCAATAAAAAAGGAGGTAATAAAAATGCTAACTGAATTAAGAAAAATTATCAACAGAAATGCAGGTCACTGTAACAAGGATCTAGAAACTATAAAAATGAACCAGTCAAAAATGTACAATTCAATTGCCAAGATAAAAATCCAACCTAGAAGCAATGAATACCAGACTAAATGATACAGAAGAATGAATAAGTGATCTGGAAGATAGACTAATGGAAATCAACCAATCAGAAGAGGAGACAGAAAGACAAATTTTTTAAAAACGAAGGCAACATACAAGATCTATGGGACAATAGGAAACGTGCCAACCTTCACATAATAGGGATTCCAGAAGGAGAAGAAAGAGAAAAGGGGATTGAAAATGTATTTGAAGAAATTATGGCTTGAAACTTTCCAAACCTAAGAAAGAGACAGAACTCCAGATACAAGAAGCACTGAGGATCCCAAACAAGAGGAACCCAAACAGATTCACACCAAGACATATCATATTGAAAATGGCAAAATTTAAGAGAGGATTCTAAAAGCAGCAAGAGAAAAATGGAGAGTCAGTTACAAGGGAGCATCTATAATACTATCAGCTAATTCTCTGCAGAAACTTTGCAGGCCAAAAGGAGTGGCATAATATATTCAAAGTTCAGAAAGGGAAAAACCTTCAACCTAGGATACTATACCCAGCAAAATTATCACTTAGGATAGATAGAGAGAGAGAGTTTCCCAGGCAAGTGAAAACTAAAAGAATTCAGCAATATTAAACCTCCCCCAAAAGAAATATTGAAGGGTCTTCTCTAAATAGAAAAGAAGCAAGAATCTATAGAAAATGAAAATCACAATATGAAAGGTATACATAAAAGGACTGAAGATCATTTAAATAAGGCAGTAGAGATTTTAAACAATAAAAAAGCATGATGAAGGCAATTATAAATACAAGTAACAGTAAGAAGATAAGCACAAAGATATGAAATAGGACATTAAAGTCACAAAATGTGGGGGAGGGGATTGTAAAAATGTAGATCTTTTATAATGTGTTTGAACTAGTATGATTTCCAGTTTAAAGCAAGTAGATATAGTTATGGGTCAACATACTTGAAAACCAGGGTAACCACAAATAAAAAATACATAATAGATTCACAAAAATCAGTAAGAAAGGAACTCAAGCATACTATAAAAGGAAATCATCAAACTACAAAAGAAAAACAAAAAAGAAGAAATGAACAAAGAACTACAAAACAACTGGAAAATATGGATTTAAATGGCAATAAGTACATACCTATCAATAATTACTTTGTGAATGGGCTAACAGCTCCAATCAAAAGACAGAGTGGCAGATTGGATTTAAAAAAAACCCACAATATTCTGCCTACAATAGACACTTCAGGGTGAAAGACACACAGACTAAAAGTAAGGGAATGGAAAAAGATATTTCCATGCAAATGGATACAACAAGAAAGTGGGGGTAGCAAAACACATATCAGACACAATAAACTTTAAAACAAAGTCCATAAAGAAAGACAAAGAAGGACACTATATGATGATAATGGGATCAATACTAGAAGATATTACACTCACTAACATATATGCACCCAATATAGGTGCTCTTGAAGACATAAAACAAATACTAAAAGACATAAAGGGAGAAATTGACAGGAATACAATAAGAGGAGAAGACTTTAACACCCCACTAACATCAATGGACAGATCTTCCAGACAGAAAATCAATAAGACAACAGAGGTCCTAAATGACACAACAGACCAGTTGGCGTTAATTGATATCTACAGGACACTACATCCAGAAAACCAACAAAATAAAAACAAAAAATACCCACAAACCAGAATACACATTCTTTTCAATTTCATGAGGAATAGTCTCTGGGATAGATCACATACTAGGTCACAAAAGAATCCTCAACAAATTTAAGAGGATAGAAATTATTTCAAGCATCTCTTCTGACCACAATGGTATGAAATTAGAAATCAATCACAGAAAGAAAAATGGGAAAAGGATAAATACATGGAGAGTAAACAACATGCTACTAAAAACCCAATGGGTGAATGATGAAATCAAAAGAAGAAATCAGAAAATACCTTGAAACAAATGAAAATGAGAACAAAACCTTTCAAAAATCTATGGGATGCAACTACTGGGCATATACCTAGAGAAAACCATAATCCAAAAAGAAACATGTACCGTAATGTTCATTGTAGCACAATTTACAATAGCCAGGACATGGAAGCAACCAAAATGCCCATTAACAAATGAATGGATAAAGAAGATGTGGCATATATATACAATGGAATATTACTCAGCTATAAAAAGGAATGAAATGGAGCTATATGTCATGAGGTGGATAGACCTAGAGTCTGTCATACAGAGTGAAGTAAGCCAGAAAGAGAAAAACAAATATTGTATGCTAACTCATATATACGGAATCTAAAAAAAAAAAAAAAAAAAAAAAAAAAAGTACTGATGAACCCAGTGACAAGACAAGAATAAGGATGCAGATGCAGAGAATGGACTGGAGGACATGAGGCTGTGGGGGCAGGGGGCAAAGGGGAAGCTGGGACTACGTGAGAGAGCAGCGTACACATATTTACACTACCAACTGTAAAATAGATAGCTAGTGGGAAGTTGCTGTATAACAAAGGGAGATCAACTTGATGATGGGTGATGCCTTAGAGGGCTGGGATGGGGAGGGTGGGGGGGAGTCACAGGAGGGAGGGGATATGGGGATATATGTATAAATACAGCTGATTCACTTTGGTGTACCTCAAAAAGCTGGTACAAGAGTATAAAGCCATTATATTCCAATAAAGAGCTTAAAAAAATCTATGGGATGCAGCAAAAGCATCCTAAGATAGAAATTTCCCTCTTCTTCTAAGAGGGAAATTCATAATGATACAGGCTCACTGAAGAAACATTAAAAAAAAAAAATCTCAAGCAGCATAACCTAACACCTAAAAGACTTAGCAAAAGAAGGACAAACAAAATCCAAAGTCAGCAGAAGGAAGGAAATAATAAAGATCAGAGAGGAAATAAATGGAGATTAAAAAACAAAAAAATCTATAAAACCAAGAGTTAGTTCTTTGAAAAGATAAACAAAAATTGACAAACCTCTAGCCAGGCTCACCAAGGAGAAAAGAGAAAGGACTCAAATAAAAAAATAAGAAATGAAAGAGGAGAAATAATAAGTGATAGCACATAAAAACAAAAAATCTTAAGAGAATACTATGAACAGTTGTATGCTAACAAATTGGACAACCTAGAAGAAATGGACAAGATTCTAGAAGTTCATGGCCTGCCAAAACTGAGTCAAGAACAAACATAATTTGAAGACACATATCACTAGAAGTAAAGTGGAATCTGTAATTTAAAAAAAAAAAACCCCACATCTCTACAAATGACCTAATTTTTTTTCCTTTTTATGGCTGAGTAATATTCCATTGTATATATGCACCACATCTTCTTTACCCACTTGTCTGTTGATGGATATAAAGACTGTCATACAGAGTGAAGCAAGTCAGAAAGAGAAAAACAAATAATATTAATGCATATATGTGGAATTTAGAAAAATGGTACATAGGAACTGGTTTGCAAGGCAGAAATAGAGACAGAGATGTAGAGAATAGATGTATGGACACCAAGTGGGGAAAGGGGTGAGGTGGGAAAAATTGAGAGAATGGGATTTACACATATATACAAATATGTATAAAATAGATAACTAATGAGAACTTGATGTATAGCACAGAGAACTCCACTGTACAGTATAAACTAACACAACATTGTAAAACAACTATACCCCAATAAAATAAAATAAAATTTAAAAACTCCCTGCAAACAGAAGTCCAGGATCGAACAGCTTTCCTGGGTATTCTACCAAACATACAAAGAAAAACTTATAAATATCCTTCTGAAATTATTCCAAAACATTAAAGACAAGGAAACACTCTCACATTCATTCTAGGAAGACACTATCACCCTGATACGAAAACCAGATAAAGACATTACAAAAAAGAAAATTACTGGGAATTCCCTAGTGATCCAGTAGTTAGGACTCCATGCTTTCACTGCCAAGGGCATGGGTTCAATCTTTGATTGGGGAACTAAGATCCCACAAGCCATGCAATGTGGGAAAAAATATTGCAGGCCAACATCTTTAATAAATATAGATACAAAAATCCTCAACAAAGTATAAGCAAACTGAATCCAACAATACATAGAAAGGATCATACACCAGAATCAATTTGGATTTATTCCAGTGTTGCAAGGATGGTTTAACACACACAAATCAATGTGATACACCACAAAAACAAAAGACAAAAACAAATGATCATCTCAATAGATTCAGAAAAATCATTTGACAAAATTCAGCATCCATTTATGATAAAAATTCACCAAAGTAGGTATAGAAGGAACACACCTCAACATAATAAAAACCATTTATGTCAAACCGCAGCCAACATAATACCAAATGGGGAAAAGCTGAAAGCCTTCCCACTAAATTCAGGAACAAGACAAAGATGCCCACACTCACCGCTTCTATTCAACATAGTATTGGAAGTACTAGCCACAGCAATCAGACAAGAAAAAGAGATAAAATGTATCCAAATTGGAAGGGAAGAGGTAAAACTGTCAGTATTTGTAGATATTTATATAGAGATCCTGAAAGACTCCACAAACAAATGATTAGGACTAAAAGATGAATTCAGTAAGGCAGCAGGATACAAGATTAATATACAGAAATTTGTTGCATTTCTTTACACTAACAATGAAATATCAGAAAGAGAAAGTAAAAAAATGTCTCATTTAAAATCCTGTCTAACAGGGCAAGAATAAAGATGCAGATGTAGAGAACGGACTTGAGGACACGGGTGGGGGGGATGCAAAGGGGAAGCTGGGATGAAGTGAAGTGAGAGAGTAGCACTGACATATATACACCACCAAATGTAAAACAGATGGCTCGTGGGAAGTTCCTGCATAACATAAGGAGATAAACTCGATGATGGGTGATGACTTAGAGGGCCAGGATAGGGAGGGTGGAAGGGAGTCATGGGAGGGTAGGGATATGAGGATATATGTATAAATACAGCTGATTCACTTTGGTGTACCTCAAAAATTGGCACAATAGTGTAAAGCAATTATATTCCAGTGAAGAGCTTAAAAAAATAAAATAAAATCCTGTCCAAAAACAAAAAACAAAACCCAACAAACTATGAATAAACTTAATCAAGGTGGTGAAAGACTTATACACTGAAAACTGTAAACATTATTAAGGAAACAATATGATTCAAAGAAATGGAAAGATAGCTCCTGATCTTGCATTAGATTAATATTATTAAAATCACCATGCTACCCAAAGCAACTGTACAGATTTAATGCAATCCCTATCAAAATACTTATGATAATTTTAACAGAACTAGAATAATCCTAAAATTTATGTGGAACCACAAAAGGCCCAGAATTGCCAAAATTCTGAGGAAAAAGAACAAAACTGGATGCATAAACTTCCCAGACTTCAGACAATACTACAAAGTGATAGTAATCAAAATGGGCATGGTATTAAAACATAAACAAACACATAGATCGGTGGAACAGAACAGAGAACCCAGAAATAAACCCACACACCTACAGTCTATCTTCAACAAAGGAAGATGGTGGAGGAGTAGGGGGACATGGAGGAGTAGGGGGACATCAGGAATGCATCTATAGATGCGACAATTCTCATAGAACACTAGCTGAACAGTAGCAGAAGACTTTGGACACCAGAAAGGACTGGAAATATCCCTTCAAAACTGTAGAATGAAAAAAAGAAGGGAGAAGGAGGAGGAAAGGAAGCAGGACGGGATCTGCACACCAGGGTGGGGGAGCTGAAGCAGAAGAGCAATTCCTGAATCTGGGGAAACGCCTGTTCCAACAGGGGGATTGATTGGGACATAAGGGAAGCATTTGAGGCTGTCAGAGGAGGATGAAGTGGCCAATCTGTGGCAGATGAGGCAGAGTGAGAACTACACAGATGGTCCGTTCCATGGCCCTACGTTCCCTGGACTGGACATGTGTTCACAGGTGTGGGAGGGGGATGGGAGCCGGAGTGTGGGTATTGGAGAACAAGCCTGGAGTGAGAATTGCTGTTGGCTGTGGGGAGACGGACTGAGGGGTTGGGAGGGAGGAAAACCACAGCATGGAATGCCTTCAGAGGAAGACCAGACTGCCATGGAAGCAGGGTGATACTGCTGAGTCACACGCAGGGGTGAAGCCACTACTGTAGCCTCTCTCTCCCCTGACATGCCAATGTCTGCTGACAGACAATAAAAGAAGCCCTCTCAGGGATAGCCTTCACAAGCCTGCTTCCAGGCTCCAGAAAAAGCCCAGCCAGGGCTGGCCCTCACATGCCTTACACCAGAAAAGGCCCTCACTAGGGCCATATCTTTTGTGCCTGTGGCCACTGGCTTCCTGCACATTTGGTGCCACTGGAGCTCCTGTGATCCAAGCAGTCATATCACCTCTGCACCCTGTTCTTACTGGGGCAGACCCAAGAGCTCCAGGGCAGCCTCAGGACCAGACTCCTGTGGGTGGATCACACGCAAAGGTGGAGATAAAACCAAAGCTGAACCCGAGTGATGGGGCGACTAAGGAAGAGGATTGAAAATCTTTCCATCAGCTGCACAAGCTGCAGACTAAGTCCTCATGATCAGCTAGGTAGACCTTGTGTCTATGGAATATCTGAGTAAACAATGAGTGTTCCCACAAATGAAAATGGTCTAGCTCTGGCAGCTGTGAACTTTAGGGGCAAGCACACACAGGAATTGGGCCAGATGAGAGTCTCAGTGGTCCCCACAGGGTCCACAGTAGGTCCAGGGACCAGCCCAGAGACAGAGGAGGGCCTCTTGGGGAGGCAGAGGTGGATTGTGGATCATGGCATATGCAAGGACACTTATAGCTGAGACCTCAGGGAAATATAATTATTACTAACATTTTTATTATGTTCTGATTTATTATGTTGCCGGTTTGGGGCTTTTTGTTATTGTTTTAGTATTTTTTTTTAATTTAGGCTTTTGGGATCTTCATGTTTATTAACATTTTTTAAAATGTATTTCTATTTTTAATTTGTTTCTCTGTTGTTCTGTGTTCTTTTCCCTTATTTTTTCTTCTAGTTTTCTTTAATATATATATATATATTTTTTAATATTCCCATTTCTACTTTGCTTTTCTGTGTTTTTCCCTTTTTATTACTATATTTAAATTTTTTTTTAATATTTCTATGTTGCTTTTGTCTTGTTCTGTTTTCTTTCCCCTTTTTCTTTGTTTTTTTTTTAAATCATTTTTATTGGTTTGTTTCTTTGCTTTACTCTTCAGTTGGCACTTTGCTTTTGTATTTTGTTTTGTGTTTTTCTTAGTTTTCTTTTTAATCGTTTGATTTCATTCTTGGGTTCTTTTGTTTCTCTGATTGTTCTCTTTTGGCTTTATTTGTTTCTATTTTTGTTTCTTTTGTGTATGTGCATGTTTCCTTGTTTCTGTTTTTGTTTGTTTGATTTTACTGTTTATCATTTGTCTAGGGTTTTCTTAGCCTTTTTAATTTTAATCCCCTTTATTGCTGTGATGAGTGACTTGAGGGGCCTTGGTTCCCTGACCAGATATCAGGCTTGAATCTCTGGGCGGGGGGGGGGGGGAGAACTGAGCACAGGATGCTGGACCACTAGAAAATTCCTAGCCCCAGGGAATATTAATCACCAAGAGATCTCAAGAGGCCTTTATCTGAATCCAAGATCTGGCTCCACCCAACTGTCAGTGCTGGACACCTCACACCAAACAACAAACAAGACAGGAACACAAACCCACCCATCAGCACAGACTACCTAGAGTCACCCTAAGCTCACAAACACTCCAAAACACAACACCTGACATGGCCCTGATCATCAGAGAGAAAAGACTCACCCCCACACAACAGAACACAGGCACCAGTTCCTCCCATCAAGAAGTCTATGCAAGCCACTGGACCAATCTCACCACTGGGGCCAGAGAACAGAAGCAAGAGGAACTACGACCCTGCAGCCTAGGGAAAGGAGATCTCAAATACTATAAATTAGACAAGAAGACACAGAAATATCTTGTAGACAAAGGACTAAGATAAAACCCCACAAGACCAAATAAATGAAGATGAAATAGGCAAACTACCCGAAAAAGAATTCAGAGTAATGATATTAAAGATCCAAAATCTCAGAAGTAGAATGGAGAAAATACAAGGAAATGTTTAACAAGGACCTAGAAGAACTAAAGAGCAAACAAACAGTGATGAACAACACAATAACTGAAATTAAAAACACTCCAGATGGAATAAATAGCAGAATAACTGAGGCAGAAGAATAGATAAGTGAGCTGGAAGATAGAATAGTGGAAGTAACTCACATGGAACAGAATAAAGAAAAAAGGATGAAAAGAATTGAAAACAGTCTCAGAGACCTCTGGGACAACATTAAGTGCACTAACATTTGAATTATAGGTACCCCAGAAGAAGAAGAAAAAAGAAAGGGTCTGAGAAAATATTTAAAGAGACTATAGTCAAAAACTTCCCCAACATAGGAAAGGAAATAGTTAATCAAGTCCAGGAAGCACAGAGAATCCCATACAGGATAAAACCAAGGAGGAACATGGTGAGACACATATTAATCAAACTAACAAAAATTGAACACAAAGAAAAATATTAAAAGCAGCAGGGGGAAAGCAACAAATACCAGACAAGGAAATCCCCACAAGGTTAATAGCTGATCTTTCAGCAGAAACTCTGCAGGCCAGAAGGGAGTGGCAGGATATATTTAAAGTGATGAAAGGGAAAAACCTACAACCAAGATTACTCTACCCAGAAAGGACCTTATTTAGATTTTCAGGAGAAACCAAAAGCTTTACAGACAAGCAACAGCTAAGAGAATTCAGCACCACCAAATCAGCTTTACAACAAATGCTAAAGGAACTTCTCTAGGTAGAAAACACAAGAGAAGGAAAAGACCCACAAAAACAAACCCAAAACAGTTAAGAAATTGGTAACAGGAACATACAAATCAATAATTACCCTAAATGTAAATGGATTAAATGCTCCAAGCAAACAACACAGACTGGCTGAATGGATACAAAAACAAGACCCATGTATATGCTGTCTACAAGAGACCCACTTCAGACCTAGGGACACATACAGACTCAAAGTGAGGGGATGGAAAAAGATATTCCATGCAAATGGAAATCAAAAGAAAACTGGAGTAGCAATACTCATATCAGAAAAAATAGACTTTAAAATAAAGAATGCTACAAGAGACAGGAAGGACACTACATAATGATCAAGGGATCAATCCAACAAGATATAACAATTGTAAATACGTATGCACCCAACATAGGAGCACCTCAATACACAAAGCAAATGCTAACAGCCATAAAAGGGAAAATTGACAGTAACACAATAATAGTAGGGAACTTTAACACCCCGCTTATACCAATGGACATGTCATCCAAACAGAAAATAAATAAGGAAACACAAGCTTTAAATGATACATTAGACAAGATGGACTTAATCAATATTTATAGGATATTCTATCCAAAAACAACAGAATACACTTTCTTCTCAAGTGCACACAGAACATTCTCCAGGATAGATCACATCTAGTGTCACAAATCAAGACTTGGTAAATTTAAGAAAACTGAAATTGTACCAAGCATCTTTTCCAACCACAATGCTGTGAAACTACATATCAATCACAGAAAAAAAAACTGTAAAAATTACAAACACATGGAGGCTAAACAATATGCTACTAAATAACCAAGAGATCACTGAAGAAATCAAAGAGGAAATCAAAAAATACCTAGAAAAAAATGACAATGAAAACATGATGACCCAAAACCTATGGGATTGAGCAAAAGCAGTTCTAATAGGGAACTTTTTAGCAATACAATCTTATTTCAAGAAACAAGAAAAATCTCAAATAAAAAACCTAACTTTACACCTAAGCTATCAGTGAAAGAAGAACAAAAAACTTCCAAAGTTAGCAGAAGGAAAGAAATCATAAAGATTAGATCAGAAATAAAAGAAAAAAGACCAATAAAACTAAAAGCTGGTTCTTTAAGAAGATAAATATAATTGATAAACCACTAGCCAGACTCATCCGAGGATAAAGGGAGAAGACTAAAATCAACAGAATTAGAAGTGAAAAAGAAATTAACAACTGACACCACAAAAATATAAACAATCATGAGAGACTACTACAAGCAACTACATGCCAATAAAATGGACAACCTGGAAGAAAGGGACAAATTCTTAGAAAAGTACAACCTTCCAAGACTGAACCAGGAAGAAATCGAAAATATGAATAGACCAATTACAAGCACTAAAATTGAAACTGTGATTAAAAACCTTCGAACAAACAAAAGCCCAGGGCCAGATGGCTTCACAGGCAAATTCTATCAAACATCTAGAGAAGTGCTAACACCTATCTTTCTCAAACTCTTCCAAAATATAGCAGAGGGGAACACTCCCAAACTCATTCTATGAGGCCATCATCACCCTGATACCAAAACCAGACAAAGATGTTGCAAAAAAAGAAAGTTACAAGCCAATATCACTGATGAACATAGATGCAAACATCCTCAACAAAATACTAGCAAACAGAATCCAATGGCACATTAAAAGGATCATCCACCATGATCAACTGGGGTTTATCCCAGGAATGCAGGATTCTTCAATATACACAAATCAATCAATGTGATACATCATGTTAACAAATTGAAGGATAAAAACCATATAATCTTAAGGGAAGTCCCCAAAGAAACTAAATTTCTTGCCTCTAGGATAAACAAAAAAAGCCATATGATCATCTCAACGCAGCAAAAACTTTCAACAAAATTCAACACTCATTTATGGTAAAAAACAAAACAAAACAAAACAAAAACCTCTCCAGAAAGTGGACATAGAGGGAACCTACCTCAACATAATCAATGCCATATATAACAAACCAACAGCCAATAGCATTCTCAATGATGAAAAAACTGAAAGCATTGCCTCTAAGATCAGGAACAAGACAAGGATGTCCACTCGACCACTAGTATTCAACATAGTTTTGGAAGTTTTAGCCACAGCAATCAGAGAAGAAAAAGAAAGCAAAGGAATCCAAATTGGAAAAGAAGTAAAACTGTCACTGTTCACAGATTATATGATACTATACATAGAAAATCCTAAAGATGCCACCAGAAAACTCCTTGAGCTAGTCAATGAATTTGGTAAAGTTGCAGGATACAAAATTAACACACAGAAATGTCTTGCATTTCTATACACTAACAATGAAAGATCAGAAAGAGAAATTAAGGAAACAATCCCATTCACCATTGCAACAAAAGAAATAAAATACCTAGGAATAACCCTAACTAAGGAGGTAAAAGACCTGTACTCAGAAAACTACAAGACACTAATGAAAGAAATCAAAGATGACACAAACAGATGGAGAGATATACCATATTCTTGGATCAGAGGAATCAACATTGTGAAAATGACTATACTACCCAAAGCAATCCACAGATTCAACACAATCCCTATCAAATTACCAATGGCATTTTTACAGAACTAGAACAAAAATTCCTAAAATTTGTATGGAGACACAAAAGACCCTGAATAGCCAAAGCAATCTTGAGGGAAAAAAGCAGAGCTGGAGGAATCAGACTCCCCGACTTCAGACTATACTACAAAGCTACAGTAATCAAGACAATATGGTACTGGCACCAAAACAGAAATATAGGTCAATGGAGCAGGATAGAAAGCCCAGAGATTAACTGTGGTCAACAAATCTATGACAAAGGAGGCAAGGATATACAATGGAGAAAAGACAGTCTCTTTAATAAGTGGTGCTGGGAAAATTGGACAGCTACATGTAAAAGAAGGAAATTAGAACACTTCCTAACACCATACACAGAAATAAACTCAAAATGGATTAAAGACCTACATGTAAGGCCAGACACTATCAAACTCCTAGAGGAAAACATAGGCAGAACACTCTATGACATCCATCAAAGCAAGATCCTTTTGGACCCACCTCCTAGAATCATGGAAATAAAATCAAGAATAAACAAATGGGACCTAATGAAACTTATAGGCTTTTGCACAGCAAAAGAAACCACAAGCAAGACTAAAAGGCAACCCTCAGAATGGGAGAAAATACTTGCCAATGAAGCAACAGACAAAGGATTAATCTCCAAAATATACAAGCAGCTCATGCAGCTTAACACCAAAAAAAGCAAATAAGCCAATCAACAAATGGGCAGAAGACCTAAATAGACATTTCTCCAAAGAAGACATGCAGGTGGCCAACAAACACATGAAAAGATGCTCAACATCACTAATCATTAGAGAAATGCAAGTCAAAGCCACAATGAGGTATCACCTCACACCCATCAGAATGGCCATCATCACAAAATCTAGAAACAATAAGTGTTGGAGAGGGTGTGGAGAAAAGGGAACTCTCCTGCACTGTTGGTGGGAATGTAAGTTGGTACAGCCACTATGGAAAACAGTTTGGAGGTTCCTTAAAAAACTACAAATAGAACTACCATATGATCCAGTAATCCCACTCCTGGGCATATACCCAGAGAAAACCATAATCCAAAAAGAAACATGTACCATAATGTTTATTGCAGCACTATCTACAATAGCCAGGACATGGAAGCAACCTAAATGCCCATCGACAGATGAATGGATAAAGAAGATGTGGCACATATATACAATGGGATATTACTCAGCTATAAAAAGGAATGAGATGGAGCTATATGTCATGAGGTGGATAGACCTAGAGTCTGTCATACAGAGTGAAGTAAGCCAGAAAGAGAACAACAGATACTGTATGCTTACTCATATATACGGAATCAAAAAAGAAAAAAGAAAAAGGTACTGATGAACCCAGTGGCAGGGCAAGAATAAGGATGCAGATGCAGAGAATGGACTGGAGGACACGGGGTTGAGGGGGCGGAGAGCAAAGGGGAAGCTGGGATGAAGTGACAGAGTAGTATAGACCTATATACACTACCAACTGTAAAATAGATAGCTAGTGGGAAGTTGCTGTATAACAAAGGGAGATCAACTTGATGATGGGTGTTGCCTCAGAGGGCCGGGACAGGGAGGGTGGGAAGGAGTCGTGGGAGGGAGGGGATATGGGGATATATGTATAAATACAGCTGATTCACTTTGGTGTACCTTAAAAGCTGGTACAAGAGTGTAAAGCAATTATATTCCAATAAAGAGCTTTAAAAAAAGCGTACAAATAATAAATGCTGCAGTGGGTGTGGAGAAAAGGCAACCCTCCTAAACTATTGAAGGAAATGTAAAATGATGCAGCTTCTATGGAAAACAGTCTGGAGGTTCCCCAGGTGATTCTGATGCAGGTGGGCTGCAGACCATAGTTTAAAACATATAGTTCTATCACACTGAAACAAAACTATAAATAAATACATTTTCCTTTCATTAAGAAACTTTAATTGAAAAGTGTATAAGTCACACCATAAATATTGACATAGAGATCTTAAAACATTCCTTGGGAAAAAGTTCTCAGTTATGTTCTTTTGCCTTCCAGAATTAAAATAAAACTATCACCCTGCATTTATATCCTAGAGGCAGTAATAAATTAAAGCAACAACACGAACAAAAAACTCAACCATGAACATCACAACCACCACCAACAATAACAATAAGATTCATCAGTAGACTCAGCCCTGAGGTAGACACATGCTCCACTTTCACAGTAGATGGAGTGACCTCGACTTCTGCTTTTAGACTTGGTCTTTTTAAGTATTTTCCATGAGCGCCCCTGGCTGTCAATACAGAGGAACTCATTGGAAGAATCAGCAGAATGGATGAAAAGTCAGCCAAACTATGAAGTATTACTTAAAGACAAAGTAGGCAAATTTGACTGCCTCTTGCCCTGCAGTTATTCAAGCATCCCAGCAATTCTTCCCTCATCCCTGTGCCTCCAAGGCTGGAAGGCATTGATGATATGATCAGTAATCAATGGAGAACTCAAATATTACTTCTAAGAACTTCATTGTATGGACATAACATTTATGAAAGCAACAGCATTTAATCATATAAATCTCAGACCTTGTCAGGATCTGGTCACAAATTATTTGGGGGGAAAGTCTTAAAAGCCATTCTGGTGTTTCACTCTTTGAAAAGTAGTACTTCACTCTAAAAAAAAAAGTTGCTAAAAATATATCTTTTAAATGGATGATTCTCCAATATTTAACTTTTCATAAATTATATTCTTTCCTTCCATGTGTCAGAGAAAGAGCCCATTCTGAAAAACAAAAGAAATCAACCTGTGTGGCTACCTGTGTCTTCAGATTTGCCATTAATTCAAATAAGAACCATGTTGGATCCTGTGCAGAAAATAGAGTGAGAATCCCCTAGAAAAAAATGGAAAGGAAAGAAGATGGCAGTTACCTAATATAATGCTTCAAACGTGTACAAATATCTCTTGATCTGTGAATCTAAGACAGACAAACAAGCTGAAGAATGTATGCAGGGTTTCATACTGCTAATGTGAATGAAAGAGATACTTGAATTGGTTTTCTATTGCTGCTGTAACAAGTAATCACAAGTTTAGTGGCTTAAGAGAACACACATTTATTATATTTCAGAGCTATAGTTTAGAAGTCCAACAAAGATCTCACTGGACTAAAATCAAATGATCAACAGAGCTGCCTTAACTTCTGGAGGCTCTAGGGAATAATCTGTTTCCTTGCTTTTTCTAAAAAAATTTTAGCGGCCTCCCACATTCTTTGGCTTATGGCCCCTTCCTCCATCTTCAATACTAGCAACAGCAGGTAGAGTTCTTCTCATTACACATCATTCTGACTTTCTTTTCTACCTCCCACTTTTAAGGCCTCATGTAATTACATGGGGCCCACCTGAACAGTCCAGGAGAATTTCCTCATCTCAAGGTCTAATCACATCTGCAAAGTCTCCTTTGCTATGTGATGTGATATACTCACAAGTTCCATGAATTGCAACAGGGATATCCTGGGAAGCCACTATTCTGCTGGTCACAATACTATTAAATTAGGTGCCAACTAATACTGGAACAAAAAAACAAAAGAAATAAACAAACACCTTTTCTAAGGTCAACAAAGTTTAGTAAAATTAAGACACTAACAAAAGGCACAATCTAGAACAGCAAATCAAGACAAAGCCAAAGTAGAACCCTAGAAGTCCTCCCTTGATGTCCACAAAATTGCACAAGTACTAGTCTCTTTAGATTATGTTGTTTTCTTTTTTCCAGATGTGGCTTTTTTTCCCTCTCAAAAGCCTATAATGGTAGAAATCTCATGCAAGACAAAGAGCATGTGACGGAGGATGTGAAGTTCGCAGCGGAGTCAGTGTACTTGGGACCCCAGTAACTTATGACTTTGAACTTTCAATTGGTCTGAATGTGACATATGGGATGGTTTTCTCAGACCTACCCTAGCATGAACAAAGGGATCCTTGTGTGCCTCCCCCAGGAAGCCACGAGAGCATACTGTGGTCCTTCTCTTGGAACTTGCCTTGTAAAGAAGCAGGTGTCAAGATAACATGTCTGGGATCCTGTGGACCAGATGTTAGCTGTCCATGTCCAGAGACTCCTGACTTATCTAAGTGCATTAAAGGGCCTCTTGTTTCCATAAAACCAATGGAAGTGAGTTGCTCTCTGCCTTATTTGGTAGATAGGGCCATCATTTGGTTCACTTGAGGAACCTGTTGCCTTCACAAGTCATTAGATACTGCTAAATACAGTAAATTTCTTCTCAATACATGACACTAAACTCCACTGATGCATTGTATTCCCTAAAACCTCACTTACTAAGTGTGATCCTAATTTTTTCATCATTGCCCAATCACGCATTATTCATTCAAGTCTATCCCTCTGTCTTTTCTCTTGAATTTGCTAAAATCTAAATAGAATCTATGAAATGAAACACAAGGAGGGATCCCATATTAAGAATTAATGACAGTCAAGGATGACAGTTGGCACCCAGGACACTTTCTGCAGGAGATTCTCTAGATGCTCTTGACCAGACTCTTCAGGAGGTAGAAAGCTAGGCACTGTCATTTCTCCTCGCCGTATCTTCCCTTTGATCAGGAGGAGCCTATTGGTATCTGCTATTGACATTCTCACCTACAGACACCCAGGCTGAGCTGAGAACCGTCACCTTTAAACTCTTTTCAGTAAAGATTTATATACCCTCTTTCTGTATCCCCCAGTGGAATTAGCAATGATTTACCCACAAGGGCTCAGTAAATGCTTTCGTTGGAGCTCAATTAATTTAGAATCCAAGTTATCTAGATAAGCAGAAATGCTATATTTTATAGAACTTGATAGAATAAGAAATGGAGGGAATTAGGAAGTGTTAGGTTATTCTTATCAAGAGAACAAAAGTCAGTGGGTTTTTCAACCACTTGAATATTGAAAGCTAGGAGTTTAGTCCCAGCCCTTCCTGTAGTCTCACTGCAAACTTGGAGTTTGCTTTACTCCTTTTTTATTTTAGTCATTTGACCTAAAAATTGGGGTTAAAACATCACGTTCTTCAATGCTAGGAATATGGTCAATATTTAAATTATTTTTGATATTAAGAGAATCTTGAAGTCTAGAAAGCATTTAACTTCTCAGGGAGAAAACAGTTAATCACTAATCATTATGGCAAGTATAAAACTTTAAGACATACTAAACTTGCCTTGTTATTTCTCCAACTGGCCAGGACATAGTCAGTAGCTACTGATATTAGCAGTTTTCTCTGGAGACCTTGGCAGTGTTGACTGATTTAAGCCAACTTGGAGCACAGGTGTTAGCTGTATCCTGAGAGGCTCAAAGCTAACTGAGGACCAGGGTTCTTGGACCACGAGAGACCATATAGCTGTTGGGAAAACAGAAGGAAGACCAAGACCATCCAAGAGATCATGCCTAGCAGACCATGCCTAGCTGAACCCACCACCACTATATCTCTCATGATTTCCCTGTTACTAGATGGAGAGGTCCATGAAAATTTGGGATAATATTTTATTCCTCTATGTTTATGAATCCTGTCACTGAGTCAAGAACTGTGCAGGTTCTCAGCTACTTTAGTTCACTGATTGAATAAAAGCGGCTGCAAATCTCCAATCATCTCAACTACATTCCTGTCCAACTGTCCTGTTGGGGATGCTCTGATTTCTCCCAGATGTAGCAATCCCTTTCCTTAGGGAGAAGACTGCCTACATTATCCTTGTCCTATGACACTCACCTGTAGTAACTCTGATGAAGACACAATTGTTCTCAGGGATTCCTCTCAATGGTTCACTGTCATTAGGAAGAGATGTCCTCAGCCTACCCTCACATCCTCTGGGCTGCCACAACACCCCCACTGAGGAGGGCCACCACATTTTGTTAAAACTGTCAATTTGTATTTGTTCTCAGTGCTTTGATTTCCTTAGGGAAATCTTACTGATAACTGAACTCCATGTACTTAACACAGCATAAGGCAAATTAAACACTCTCCATATATTTAAGAGATATTGTATGTAAAGCCTTCCAAACCGTAAATGCAGAATATTATTACTATCTCTGTTTCAGATGGAAGGGTCCCATTAGCCTGGCCCTTTATTTAGAGTAAGAATGAACATCTCCGACTCTTCTCCAAACATCATTTGTCCATCTTAGCCCACACTTACTTGGTGGGCATCCACGTGAGGGCAGATCCAATTCGAGACTGTGGTGTCTAGGGTAGAGCCTCATGGTGTATCCCCCTCCTCTTGGAACTGGTGCTTCCCAGCAGTATAGACCAACCCTCATCCATCCTGTGGATCTCCCTGGCATATACACAAGTCCACTGTGGAGTTACTCCCCCAGGCTTACCCGCTCAGCTCAGGCTGCTCCTTGAGGATCTGGATAATGCTGTGTGCATTCTTCATTTTCTCTTGATTTTTCTGAACTCAACTGGTCCTTATTCTCACCTTCCTTGGCAACTACCTCCTCCACCATTACCTTTCTTTCCTTTGGGTTTTTCTTATCTTCCAAACATGCTGATTTTCTTTCTTACATCTCCTGCCTCAGTTCTGTGTTTTCAGTGTATGGACTCAGTTCAGGCTCCTGCAGGAGACACACAAACAAGAATCTGCCTGCAGTTCCTAGGCACATTTAACACACATCTCAGTCCTTCATCCACTGAGAAGTAAAAAAAAAAAAAAAAGCTGAACAGGAAGGGACTTTGGAAATTTTGAATAACAGCCTTATCTTACTGATGAGGAAAATCATGCCCAGAGAGATATGCAGATTCCCACATTCCCACACCACTTGGTGGCAGCAGAGCCACCACACAAGTAAGTCTTGGCCACAGGCTTTTCTATCCATGAGCGCCACGAACCAACAATGGTTGAGTTTCAGGGGACACTAGATCAAAATATGTATTTCCACCATTAAAACAAAAATATCTAAGGACGATTTATAAAAATAATTTTTTAATCACTGTTCAACAGTCCCATATTTATACTCAGTGTTCAATCCTCCTGACACAATAGAACTAAGGAATACACAAGTATTAAATACATCACAGTCATTATTAAAATATATATGTGATTCTCTGTAAAACATCTGGCTCCTGTGCTAGAGGTCATCTTCCTGAGAGCAGGCGCTCTGTGTGCCTTGTTGACCCCTCCTCCCCTGCCTCCTCAAGAGCCTGCCAGATAGAACATTCATTAAATATTTGTCAAGCAGGTAAATACCAGGTACCAAGAGTAACTAACTTTTACCAATGTCTTCTAGTCCCAACCATATTTCCATTCAGATTTTATCCTAGGTCGGTGCTAAAGCAATAAAAACACAGTCCTAGGAAAAGCCGTCCAAAATGTAAACACCAACTCCACCAAGTACCACGTATGTGTCATGTGATGATTTCATTACCCTCTTTGAACATATTGAACTCATGTATAATAGAGAAGAATGTATCATGTAAAACAGAGAAGGCAGCATTAACCTTGTATAAGTAACTGTGGTATCATGCAGCAGACAGGGTTCCAATCCTTGGGAACTGGCTGCACAACTAAAGAACACTTACATCACAGTCACTACAGGGCCTGTTAAAAGCTTTTGGGGATGAGGCCCAAGAAACTGCATCTCAGGCTAAAATTCCAGGGAGATTCTCATGCAAAGAAAAAGCCTGACCATTAAATAAAGTCTAGAATGTAGATCCCAAAAGCCTAGTGGAAATAAGAATGATTCAGCTGGATCAAAATAAGTCCCTGGTCATGGTGGCCTCTCAAGAGGAAATGTCCCCTTTCCCAAGAAGTGTCCCCACCTGAGATGAAAAATAAAGAGGACCTTGATTCCCCAGTCTGGGCTTTTAGTGTCTCCACTGTCTTTTAGATTTTCTCCCTTGCTCTAATCACTGGGGCATCTCAGCCCTCATATGGGTCATGTTTTATGAAGACCTCTGTTATTTTATTCTCTTCTTGGAGAAAGAGATGGCAGAGATCAGTTCTGGGCCTCAACAGTTCCAGGCTTTCTCCTAAGCCACTTTCTTTCAGGTGAGCTGCAAGAAATTGTGGGGGATAGAATTCAGGTCAATAAAGAGGATCCCAGAGGAGCACGAGACCATGAGGGCAGCCCCTCGTGGGAGATGGTGACACCACAACCTGGTCAATATCAGCCCTATTCAGGTGGGTAGGACATACTGGCCAATTGTGTGAGCAGAGAACACAGCCACGCCATTCCAGACTTTTGCTCTATAGAACATTGATAACAAATGTGCATTGCATTAAACACCCTTTGTAATCTGCTAATATGCAGTGATAGGGACTAATTCAGATGCTTATCTCTACTCTCCTGATTTTTTCATTTTTAGAAATATGTATGCAAGTCCCTGTAAAGCAAAACAAAACAAAGAACCCCCCGCCAAAACAAACAAACAAAAAATTCAAAGAATCACAGGAAAAAGCTTGTGCTCACCTTCATGTGACTGTTTTTAAGCCCTTGTAACATGTAGGACACTACGAAGAAAATTGCAGGTGCTGAAATAATGTCTCTTTATTGTTACTAACCAAACCTCTCATGGACTAAAGAAAAAAAATCAAATTGTACACCTTAAATATATGCAGTTTATTGTATGTCAAAAAAAATACAATAATAGTCAGGGAATTTGAGCCCCCCACTTGCATCAATGGACAGACAATCCAGACAGAAAATTAATAACTCCATAGTAGTCTTAAATGATACAATAGAGCAGCTGGACTTAACAGATACTAAGACATTACATCCAAAAACAGCAGAATACACAATCTTATCAAGTGCACACAGGATATTCTCCAGGATAGATTTCATGCTGACCACAAAACAAATCTCAACAAATTTAAGAGGACAGAAATTATATCAAGCAGTTTTTCCAACCATAACTGTATGAAACTAGAAATCAATTGCTGAGAGAAAAGTTGGAAAAGAACAAACACATGGAGACTAACAACATGCTACTAAAAAGCCAATGGTTCAACGAAGAAATCAAAGAGGAAATCAGAAAATACCTTGGGACAAACGAAAGTGGAAACTACACTCCAAAACCCATGGTATGCAGCAAAAGTAGTTCTCAGGTGGAGATGTAGACCATTACAGGCCTTCCTCAAGAAACAAGAAAAATCTCAAATAAACATACTAACCTACCACCTAAAGGAATTAGAAAAAGAAGAACAGGGGACTTGGTGGTCCAGTGGTTAAGAATATGCCTTCCAATGTAGGGGATATAGGTTTGATCCCTGGTCAGGGAATTAAGATCCCACATGCCTTGGGGCAACTAAACCCACACACCACAACTACTGTGCCTGTGTGCTCTGGAACCTGCATACCACAACTACAGAGAAGCCCAAGTGCCACAACAAAAGATCTCACATGCCACAACTAAGACCCAACAGAGCCATAAATAAATAAATAAATAAATAAATAAATAAATAAATAAATAAATATTATAAAAGAAAGAAAAAGAACAAACCAAGCCCAAAGTTAGCAGAAGGAAAAAAATAACAATGATCAGAAAGATAATAAATAAAAAAGCAGTAAAAAATAGAAAAGTTCAATGAAACCAAGAGGTGACTTTTTGAAAAGAAAAACAAAATTGGTAAACCTTTAGCCAGGCTCACCAAAATGAAAAGAGAGAGGACCCAAACAACAAAATAATAAATGAAAGAGGAGAAATAACAACTGATACCACAAAGATACAAAAAATCATGACATTAATATGAAAAGCTATGTGCCAACAAATTGGACCATCTAGAAGAAATGGACAAATTTCTAAAAACACACAACCTGTCAATATTGAATCAAGAAGATATGGATAATTTGAACAGACTGATCACTAGTTGTGTAATTGAGCTTATAATAAATAAACTCACACCAATCAAAAGTCCAGGACCAGACGTCTTCACAGGGGAATTCTACCAAATCTATAAAAAAAGAGCCAACATCTAGCCTTCTTAAACTATTCCAAATAATTGAAGAGGATGGGACATTCCTAAATTCATTGTTTAAGGTATCACCACTACCCTGATACCAAAACCAGACAGAGACACTACAAAAAAGAAAATTACAGGGCAGTACTTTTGATTAATATAGATGAAAAAGCCTTAATAAAATATTAGCAAATAGAACACAATAACACATTAAAAGGATCATATACCAAAATCAAGTTGGATTTATTTCAGAGATGCAAGGATGGTTCAACACAGGCAAAAGCTGATCAATATGATACACCACATTAACAAAAGGGAGGATAAAAACCACATGATCATGTCAAGAGACACAAAAAAAAGCATTTGACAAAATTCAACATCCATTTATGTTAAAAATTCTCAAAGTGGGTACAGATAGAACATATCTCAACATAATAAAGGCTATTTATGACAAACTTACAGATAACATCATACTCAGCAGTGAAAAGCTGAAAGTCTTGCCCCTAAATTCCAGAACAAGTCAAGCATGCCCACTCTCATCATTTCCATTTAACATAGTATTGGCAGTCCTAGCCATAGTAATTAGACAAGAAAAAGAAATAAACGACATCCAGATTGGAAGGGAAGAATTAAAATTGTCTCATTTGCAGATGACATGATATTTTATATAGAAAAACCTAGCTTTCTAGGTAGCTCAGTGGTTAAGAATCTGCATGCCAATGCAGGGGACACGGGTTCAATCCCTGCTCTAGGAAGATCCCACATGCCGTGGAATAACTAAATCCATGTGCCACAACTATTGAGCCTGTGCTTTAAAACCCAGGAGCCACAACTATTGAGCCCATGTGCCACAACGACTGAAGCCCACATGCCTAGAGCCCATGCTTCACAACAACACAAGCCATGGCAATGAGGAGCCTGCAAACCACAACAAAGAGTAGTTCCTGCTCGCTGCAACTAGAGAAATGCGGCAACGAAGACCCAACACAGTCAATAAATAAATAAACAAACAAAAAAGAAAACCCTAAGATATCCACCAAAAAACTTAGAACTAATAAATGAAATTAGTAAAACTGAAGAAAACAGGATTAATATATAGAAATTTGTTGCTTTTCTATATAATAATGAACTATCAGAAATTTAAAAACAATCCCATTTAAAATCACATCAAAAAGAATAGAATAATTAGAAATAAACTTAACCAAGGAGGTGAAAGGTCTATATGCTGAAAACTATAAACATTGATGAAGGAAGTTGAAGATGACACAAAGAAATAGAAAGATATGCCATGCTCTTGGGTTGGAAAATTAATATTAATGGCCATACTACCCAAAGCAATCTATAGATATAAGGGAATCCCTGTCAAAATACCCAGGACATGTTTCACATAACTAGCACAAATAATCCTAAAATGGATATGGAACCACAAAAGACCAAAATTGCCACAACAATCCTGAGAATAAAAGAATAAAGCTGAAGGTATAACACTCCCAGATTGCACTATACAGTAATCACAACAGCATGATACCGGCATAAAAACAGACACATAGATCAATGGCACAGAATAGAGAGCCCAGAAAAAAATCCACACACCAATGCTCAATTAACCTACAACATAGGAGGCAAAAATGGAGGAAACACAGTTTTTAATAAAGGGTGCTGGGAAAAGTGGACAACTACATGTAAACAAGTGAGATTAGAACATTTCCTCACACCATATACAAAATAAACTCAAGATGGATTAAACACCTAAATGTAAGACCTGAAACCATAAAACTCTTAGAAGAGAACATACTCTTTGACATAAATCATAGAAATATTTCTTTGTATCTGTCTCCTAAAGCAAAAGAAATAAAGGCAAAAATAAATTAAACTTAAAATTTTTGCACAGCAGAGGAAACCACCTACAAAATGAAAACACAACCTATGGAATGGGGAAAAAAACTTGCAAATATGGCTGACAAGGTGTTAATATCCAAAATATGAAAACAGCTCATATAACTCACTATCAAAAGAAACAAACAACCCTATCTAAAAATAGACTGAAGACCTGAATAGATATTTTTCCAAAGACAACATATAGATTTTCAACAGGCACATGAAACGGTGTTCAACATCACCAATAACATCTCTAAGAAATGCATATCAAAACCACGAGACATCATCTCACACCTATCAGAATGGTTATCATCAAAATGTTTACAAACAACAAATGTTGGTGAAGATATGGAGAAAAGGGAACCTTTGTACAATGCCAGTGAGAATGCAAATTAATGTGGTCATTACAGAAAATAATATGGAGCCCACGCCCCCCCCAAAAAAAAAAAAAAAACTAAAAACACAACTATCATATTATCCAGCATTTTCACTCTTGGGTGCATATATAAAAATCACCAAAAACACTAATCCAAAGAGATACATGGACCCCAATGCTCATACCAGTACCATTTATAATAGCCAAAAATGGAAGCAACCCAAGTGTCCAACAACAGATGAAGCAATAAATATGTGGTATATACACATACACAATGGAATATTACTCAGCCATGAAAAGGATGGAATTCTGCCATTTGCAGCAATGTGTCTGTACCCAGAGAATATTTTGCTTAGTGAAATAAGTCAAACAGAGAAAGACAAATACTGTGTGATATCACTTATGTGTGGAATCTAAAAAATATATAGCAAAAAGGAAATATAGTCACAGATACAGAAAACAAATTCGTGGGTTTTTTTCTTCTGTTTTTAGTTGTGGTATAGTTGATTTACAATGCTATATACGTTTCTGGTATACAACATAGTGATTCACAATTTTTAAAGGTTATACTCCATTTACAGTTATTATAAGATATTGGCTATATTCCCTGTGCTGTGTGATATGTCCTTGTAGTTTATTTTGTACATAGTAGTCTGTATCTCTTAATCCCCTACACCTATGTCCCTCTCCTCTCCCCTCTTTCCACTGGTAACCCCTGGTTTGTTTTCTATGTCATAATTTTGTTTACTATACACTCCTCAACCAGTTCTGTGTATTAACTTGTAATCATACAGTATATACGCTCTTATACCTGGCTTTTTCACTAAAAAATTATAGATTCAATAGTCATCAGTGATTCCTCCCTTTTTGTTTCTAATTAAATATACCAGAATTTAGTTATCCATTCCATTAATGATAGACATTTGAGTTGTTTCCAACTTGGGGCTCTTTTACAGAGAAAGATATGGCTCTACTTGTGCAAGTGTCCTGGACACAGTAGATTACAGAACATGGAGTGGAATTTTGAGGTCCTGTGTTATGCCTATCCAAGCCTTTCTGAGGTTAAAAAAACCTATGAAGCAAAGTATGCAGGCTATATAATTCATATGAACATCAAAAAACAAAACTGAATGTATGTGATATGTTGGATATATAGATTCAAGGTTACATATTAAAGCTCTAGTCAATGTCTTTACTGTGTACATACTTCCCACTCCACTAAAGTTTGACATCTTCAGAAATCCACCTGAATGTCTTGGGACTGCTTGTGTCAATACAGCAGGGAGACCCTATGACTCCATGAGAAGATCTGGCTTCACTTCCTTTTCTCTTGGGAGATATTTATGCTTTGGGCTCTCCAGAACCACAAGACAAGGGTAGCAATGAACGTCTGTGCAGGTGAGGGTTTAGTGGGGACAAGTCTGCTATGGGTGAGGAATTTGGGCCTGAGATTGGAGAGACCTAGTGGAAAAGAAAAGAATCCCCAGAAGCAGGGCATGGGAGGAGGAATGAGAGGCTGTTTATATGGGAAGAAAGGCAGCTGGAGGATAAGGGACCAGGGCAGGATGTGTTTGTGCAGCATCAGGTACGGGGGAGTTGCAGAGATGGGCTGCCATTCTGGGGCCAGGGAATAAAACCACCTTGGTATTCAGTTCTCCCTCCTCCTCTGGCCCCGGACTCCTCCCACGTCTTGCATCTCCATCCACCTTCCCTCTCTCCTCTATCTCATCATGGCACATAGGGGGCCAGGAAGCACAGGAAAAGGTTTTAATTCATTTTAAGATAAGAAGTTAATTTTCTTTTAGGTCAACAAAATGTTTTAACATAATACTAATACATTCTTTCTGAGTGTGGCAAAAATGTACTTTTAAAATATTTTATGAATGAAGGGACCCATGAAGTCAAAAGTGGCTAGGGCCCATGAAAGTCATTGTGTGAACTGTATATTTTAAATGTGTGCATTTGTAGTGAATGTCATTTGAAAGTAAAGACCTATACATGACACCAAACAAGGCAGAAGGACTCATCAGTTGTAGTCCTTTGTCCCTGATGGCATTTCACAAGAAGATTCCCCCCTTCAGGGAAGCTGGACCTACCTCAAGGGTCCAGAGTAGATTCTTCAAACTGAGCCCTTAGTTCTTTCAGTCCAGCTTCAGCTTATCCCTTTTCCTCTTAGTGCTGGAGGTTGTCAGTATTCAGGGGAAGAATGTTTTCTTAAAAACAAGGGTTACTGCTTCTTCTATTGGGAGAGATGGAGAAGAGCTGCATTAGGCATCTTATCAGCGACCCAATTTTCTCCAAGTCCATGCAGATGAGCTGAAATGAAATAATGGTTTAAAGAGGTCAGGTGAGGAGGAGATCAAGATGGTGGAGTAGAACACCATTGAGCTCACCTTCCCCCCCCCCCACAAAACACATCAAAAACGCATATACCTGTGGAACAATTCTCACATAATATCAACTGAAAGCTGGACGATCTTTCACACAACCAAAGCTGCAAGAAGGATCCCCACATAACCAGGTAGGAAAAAGGGGGGGGAAAGAAAAAAAAAGGATCAGGATGGGACCTGCACCCCTGAGAGGGAGCTGTAAAAGAGGAAAGGTCCCCTCACCCTGGGAACCTCCTGCACTGGTTGGAAGGTCCACTGCAACTCTTAGGAAGCTGGAATGGTCTGGAATTTGCTTAAGAGAAATGTGTGGGTGCTGGCTTGCTGCCAGGCAGAGTAGAGAGGGACTGGCACTGACGGCTGCGATGTTGCCACACTTCCCAGCCCAAGCCATATGCTGCTGGTGCATGGAGTGGCTAGGTGCTGAAACTCAAGCCTCAGCGGACAGACCTGGGGAAAGGACTGTTTGGCTTCACGGAGACAGCCCAAAGGGCCTGGAGTGTGGTCCAGGTCACCATTAAGTGTGCACACAGGACAGAGCACAGGTCTGCCATAGAAGTTCCACTGTCAGTGTGCCCTAGGTTGGGGCATAGCTCCAGCCCTGGTGGGCTTTGATAGCATAAACATGGACCTGACATTTAAGCTGATTATTGGAGTTCCTGCAATGGGGGTGGGTCTAGGGGTAGCACCAGCAGCAGCGTACTTTGTGGGTGCACACTTTCGTTGGCAGGCAGCATCAGAGTCCAACTTCCTGGCAGAAAGCCCCTGGGAAGGAATACATGCCAACTTTTCCCATAAGTAGCACTCTAGTCCCACCTACCTCATACCACAGCTGAGAACTGGATCTGGGGGCTTCTATTCCAACAACTGGGGAGCAGCCCCTACCCCCAACAGGGCTGTGACAGCCACAGAGCAAAAAGGGGACCTGCCCAACATCCAGTGCAGGCTCTGGTCACCACAACATGAAACACACCTCCTATCAGGGCACAACAGCCAGCAGCTCTGAGGAAAGACATTACAGGCATCCACCCATACCAAAAACAGCCTGTGCACCAAAAATACTGGACTCACACAGTCTACACAGGAATACTCCCATATAAAAACAGCCCTTCAGGACCACAGTAGATAACTGTTTCTCCTAAATTCATAAAGTCACAAACATTTAACTAAAATGAAAAAGCAGAGGATCTACTCCCAATTAAAAGAACAAGAGAAATTCCCCAAAGAACAAACAATGAAACAGACATCTCCAGTCTACCAGACCCTGAGTTCAAAAAAGAGATAATAAAAATCTAACTGAATTAAGAAAGACTATCTACAGAAATGCAGATCTCTGTAACAAGGAACTAGAAACTATGAAGAAGAATCAATCAAAATGAGACAATTCAACTGCTGAGATAAAAATTGAACTAAAGGCAATAAATAGCAGACTAAATAATGCAGAAGAACAAATAAGTGATCTGGAAGATAGAATAATAGAAATCACCAAAGCAGATTACCAGACAGAAAGACAAATGAAATAACAAGGTCCCACTGTATAACACATAGAACTATTGTCAATATCCTGTAATAGACCATAATATCATACACACACACACACACACACACACACACACAAACACACACAACACACTTTGCTATACACTGGAAATGAACACAGCACTGTAAATCAACTGTACTTCAATTAAAAAAGACAAAAAAAAAAAAAAACCCAGAAAACTACACATAAGGCCTATGAGATAATGTAAAGTATGGCAACCTATGTGTGATAGGGATTTCAGAAGGAGAAGGAAGAGAAAGGGGTATTAAAAATGTATTTGAAAAAATTGTGGCTTAAAACTTTCCGAACCTAAAGAAGGAAACACATATTCAGATACAGGAAGCACAGAGAGTCTGACACAAGATGAGCTGAAACAGACCTAACCAAGACATATCATAATTAAAATGGCAAAAGTAAAAGATAAAAAGAGGATTCTAAGGGTAGCAAGAGAAAAACAGAGTCAATTACAAGGCAACCCCCATAAGGCTATCATATGATTTCTCCACAGAAACATAGCAGGCCAGAGGGGAGTGGTATGATATATTCAAAGTCCTGAAAGGGAAAAACCTACAACCTAGAATAGTCTAGGTTATCCTTTAGATTATCCTTTAGAATAGAGGGAGAAACTAAGAATTTCTTAGACAAGCAAAAACTGAAAGAACACAGCAACACTGAACCTAACCTAAAAGAAGTATTGAAAAGTCTTCTCTAAATAAAGGAGCAAGAATCTATAGAAAGTGGAAAACACAATAGGAAAGGAAAACACATAAAAGGACTGAAGATTGCTTAAGTAATCCAGTACACAGATTTTAAAAACTTTTTTTTAAACTTGTGAATGTAATTGTAACTACAGTGAACAGCAAAAGGATGAAAGTGAGATGTAAAATAGAACTTCAGAATCACAAAATGTGGGAAAGGGGAGTAAGGAAATGTAGAATCATTAGAAAATGTTTGGACTTATATGACCATCAGTCTAAGGCAAGTAGATACTTGAAAAACACGGTAACCACGAATCAAAAATATACAATAGATTTACAAAAAATGAAAAGAAAGGAACCAAAGCATAATGCAAAAGAAAACCATCAAACCACAGGAGGAAAAACAAAGAAAAAAGAAAAGAACAAAGAAGAACTACAAAACCAACTGGAAAACAAGGTTTAAAGTGGCAATAAATACAAATGTGTCAATAACTACTTTAAAGATCAAAAAACTAAATGTTCCAATCAAAAGACACAGAGTAGCAGATTAGATTAAAAAAAAAAAGAACCTACAGTATGCTGCCTACAAGAGACAGACTTTAGGGCAAAAGATACATATAGATTAAAAGTGAGGGGACGGAAAAAGATATTTCATACAAATGGAAACAATAATAAAGTGGGAGGGATCATTAAACATCTCACTCAAGACTTCCGGGACAAGATAGCAGAGTAGAAGGACCTTGAGCTCACCTCCTCTCATGAGCACACCAAAAAACTAACTGCTGAAAAACCATCAGCTAAAAAGACTGGAACCTACCAAAAAAGATAGTCTATTTTCAAAGACATAAAGAAGAAACCACAAGATGGTAGGAGGGGTGCACTTGCAATATAATTAAATCCTGTACCCACTGGGTGGGTGACCCACAAACTGGAGAACATTTATATGGATGAAGTTCTCCCACAGGAGTGAGAATTCTGGGAGCCTGATGTGGGGTCTGGAGGAAGAGACTCCAGAGCATGTGGCTTTGAAGGCCAGCAGGGCTTGATTGCAGGAAGTTCACAGGACTGGAAGAAACAGAGACTCCACTCTTGGAGGGTGTACACAAGGTCTTGTGTGCACCATGAGCCATGGCAAAGGCAGGGACTTCATAGGAGCCTGGACCAGATCGACCTGCTTGTCTTGGAGGTGTCCTGAGGAGTCAGAGGGTGGCTATGGCTCACTCTGGGGACAAGGACACTGGTGGTGGAGGCACTAGAATGGTATGCATTGCTGTGAGCCTTCCTGGAGGCTGACATTTTGGCACCAAGACCTAGTCCCACCCATCAGCCTGTAGGCTCCAGTGCTGGTATGCCTCAGGCCAGATAACCAATAGGGTGGAGACACCACCACACCTATCAGCAGACAGGCTGCCAAAGACTTTCTGAGCCTGCAGCCACCTCTAGACACACCCCTTGACACAGCACTGCCCACCAGATGGCCAAGATCCAGCTCCACCCCTCAGTGGACAGGCACTAGCTTCTCCCATCAGGAAGCCTGCACAAGCCTCTAGACCAGCCTCACCCACCAAGGGTAAAACACCAGAAGAAAACTACAAGCCTGAGGCCTGCAGAACTGAGTCTGCAAACACAGTCCAGACATTACCCTGGGAACAGCTGGCCCCTGATCCTTGCGTGACAAGAGGGGAGTGTACTTCTGGGACACATAGGACATCCCCTGCAGAGGGCCACTTCTCCAAAGCTGAAAACATAACTAACCTTCCATACACATAAAAATACAAATAGAAATTTAGACAAAATGAGATGGCAGAGGAACATGTTCCAGACGAAGGAACAAGATAAAACCCCAGAAGAACAACAAAGTGAAGTGGAGATAAGAAAATCAACCTAAGAAAGAGTTTAGAGTAATGATCTTAAAGATAATCCAAGACCTCAGGAAAAGAATGGATTACAGAGTGAAAAGTTACAAGATTTTTTTTAAACAAAGAGTTAGAAAACATAAAGAAACAACTAAACACAGTCGAAGAATACAGTAACTGAAATGAAAAATACTCTAGAAGTCAATAGCAGAATATGAGGCTGAAGAACGAATAAGTAAGCTGGAAGACAGAATGGTGGAAACCACTGCCATGGAACAGAATAAAGAAAAGATTAAAATGAAATGAGGACAGTTTAAAAGACTGCTGGGACAAAATCAAATGCACCAACATTCACATTATAGGGGTCCCAGAAGGAGAAGAGAGAAAGAAAAAGCCTGAGTAAATATTTGAAGAAGTGATAGCCAAAAACTTCCCTAACGTGAGAAAGGAAACAGTCATCTAAATCCAAGAAGTGCAGACAGTCCCATCCAGGATTAACCCAAGGAGGAATACAATAAGACACACAGTAATCAAATTGAAAAATTAAAGATAATGAGAAAATATTAAAAGCAACAAGGGAAAAAGCAACGAATAATCTACAGGGAATCCCCATAAGGTTAAGTGCTGATTTTTCAGTAGAAACTCTGCAAACCAGAAGGGAGTGGCATGATATATTTAAAGTGATGAAATGGAAAAAACCTACACCAAGAATACTGTACCCAGCAAGGCTCTCATTCAGATCTGATGAAGAAATCAAAAGCTTTACAGAAAAGCAAAAGCTAAGGGAACTCAGGACCACAACACAGCTTTACAACAAATGCTAAAGGAGCTTTTCTAAACAGAAAAGAAAAGGCCACAACTAGAAACAAGAAAATTACAAAATAAGAAAGCTCACTGGTAAATGCAAACAACCAATAAAGGTAGGAAATCATTCACACACAAATATATCAAAACCAGTAATCAACAAAGGAGAGTACAAATGCTGGATATTTGAAATGCATTTGAAAGTAAGAAATCAGCAACTTAAAACAATGTTGTATATATATAGATTGCTATATCAAAACCTTCTGGTAAGGAGTTCCCTGGTGGCCTAGTGGTTAGGATTCTGGGTTTTCACTGCCTTGGCCCGGGATCAATCCTGGTCATGGAACAGATCCCACAAGCTGCATGGTATGGCAAAATAAACAAACAAACAAACTCTCATGGTACCAAAACCCCAAAATCTATAATAGATATGCACACAGAAAAGAAAAAGGAATCCAAACAACACTAAAGATAGTATTCAAATCATAAGAGAAGAGAACAGAAGAGGAAAAGAAAAAAGACACACAAAAACAAATCCAAAACATTTAATAAAATGGCAATAAGAACATACATATCGATAATTACCTTAAATGTAAACAGGTTAAATACTCCAACCAAAAGACATAGACTGGCTGAATGAATTAAAAAAAAAAAAAAGACCCATATATACACTGCCTATAAGAGACCCACTTTAGATCTAGAGAAACATACAGACCAAAAATGATGGGATGGAAAAAGGTATTGTATGCAAATGGAAATCAAAAGAAAGCTGGAGTAGTAATACTCATATTAGACAAAATAGACTTTAAAATACAGACTTTAGGGGACTTCCTAGGTGGCACAGTGGTTAAGAACCCACCTGCCAATGCATTGGACACAGGTTCAAGCCCTGCTCCAGGAAAATCCCACATGCTGCAGAGCAGCTAAGCCCATGTGCCACAACTATTAGGCCTGTGCTCTAGAGCCTGCAAGCCATAACTATTGAGCCTGTGTGCCACAACTACTGAAGCCCATGCATGTAGAGCCCATGCTACACAACAAGTGAAACCACTGCAAAGAGAAGCCCATGCACCACAATGAAGAGTAGCCCCCACTCACTGCAACTAGAGAAAGCCTGTGTGAGGCAACAAAGACCCAATGCAGCCAATAAATAAATAAATAAGCAAATAAGTAAATAAATTTATAAAGACTTTAGAGGGGACAAAGAAAAATACTATATCATGATCAAGGGATCAATCCAAGAAGAAGATATAACAATTGTAAATATGTATGCACCCAACATAGAAGCACCTCAATATATAAGGCAAATTTTAACAGGTGTAAAAGGAGAAATTGACAGTAACACAATATTGCGGATTTTAACACCCCACTTACATCAATGGACAGTCATCCAGACAGAAAATCAGTAGGGAAACACAGGCCTTAAATGGTACATTAGAGCAGATGGACTTCATTGATATTTTTAGACCATTCCATCCAAAAGCAGAATACACATTCTTTTCAAGGGCACATGGAACATTCTCCACGATAGATCACATGCTGGGCCACAAAGGAAGCCTTGGTACATTTAAGAAAATTGAAATCATATCAAGCATCTTTTCTGACCACAACACTATGAGATTAGAAATAAACTACAAGAAAAAATTGTAAAACAAACAAACAAAAACAAAACACACACACACACACACAAACCCATGGAGGCTAAACAATATGCTTCTAAACTGCCAATGGATAATTGAAGAAGTCAAAGAGGAAATCAAAAAATACCTAGCAACAAATGAAAAGAGAAACACAATTATCCAAAACCTATAGCAAAAGCAGTTCTAAGAGGGAAGTTTATAGTGATACAATCTTACCTCAGTAAACAAGAAAAATCTCAAATAAACAACCTAACTTTACATGTAAAGCATCTAGAGAAAGAAGAGCAAACAAAATGCAAAGTTAGTAGAAAGAAAGAAATCATAAAAATCAGAGCAGAAGTAAAGAGATGAAGAAAACAATGGAAAAGAGCAATGGATGGAAAAAGATGGCGGCGAAGTAGAGGGACGTGGAATGCATCCCTCTCCACAGATGCATTGGGAATGCACAGAAGGACGCAATAATTCCCACAGACAACCAGCTGAACACCAGCAGACGGCCTCAGACACCAGAAAGGACCATAAGGAGCCCGACATAACTGGTAGGGAGGCATCTACGATGGCTCAAAGAGGGTGAAGTGGCGGAGCTGTGGCAGATGCGAAGGAGTGAGAAACATACGGAAGGTCCGCACCGCAGCTCAGTGTTCCCGGACTGAGACATGGATTTACAGCTGAACAGAGGGTCCGGGAGCTGGAGCGTGGGAACCGGAGAGCTGGTTCAGGGTGAGAAACATTGTTGCCAATAAGGTGATGGGCCGAGAGGACAGGAGGGAAGAGGTCTGCAGCGAGGAGTGCCCATCCCTGAGAGCTGCCTGGCCATGATGGCGGCTGGAAGCTGCAGGCTCACGGGTGGTGGGGAGGAGCCGCACACATAGCCTCTCTCTCTCTTACAGGCACCTCTGCAGCGGGCAGTGGAGAGACGCCCTGAGGGCCACCTAAGGCGCTCAGGGATAACAAGCACCCTCAGGCACTCGGGCGGGGCTAGATTAAAATCCCTTTGAAAGCCGGCAGCAGGGAGGCTGCCAAGAAAACAAACAAACAAAAAAAACCTGAGAGAGGCCCAACTCCAAGACTTTCTGTTTACACCTGAGCCACTGGCGTCCCTCTGCAACAGGCACCTCCAAGCCCGACTGAAACAACAGTGCGCCACTGCTCACTCACTCCCAGAGGAAGGAGCCACTATTGTACCCTCTCCCTCCCCACACACTGACGCTTACAGAGAACAATAAAGGAACCTCTTCTGGTCACAGAATAATGCAAAAAAACTCAAGGCGAGTAGAAGGACACTTACAGCTGAGACTCTAAAGAAACAGAAATATTAGTGTTGATCCTATTGAACTGTTCCATTCTGGGATCAGTTCTGGATTTTTTTTTTCTTCTCTCTCTTTTTTTTTTCTTTATTAATTACAATCTTAGTCCTAAGGGATCTACAAGTTTTATAACATAATTTTTTAATGATATTTTTATTCTATTTTCAGTTTTTTGCCTTTTTATATACTTCTGTATCTAGCTAAGTTTTTGCTAGTATGGACAATATAGCTCTCATACTTTCCTTTCATCCCTATCTTTTATACATTTCTATTCCTTTCTTTTTATTTCCATATTTCCAACCACACTGTGCTCTTCTGTTTCCCTTTCTTCCAGCCATTTTAAGTTTATTTTATCTTAACATACTTATAAGCAACCCTATCGGTCTGCTCAGACTCCTTGCTCTATTCTCCAGATGATGCACTGCCTTGGTATTAATATTAGGCTTTTGTCTTTATCTTAGTTCTTAGTACAGTTGTCTAATTACATTCTGAGAATCTCCATTCTCTCTGGTGGTACTCCAGCTCATTTCTATATTTGATCCTAGCTTACAAAATCTCCCTGGATTGATGTTTGTATGTGTAGAGTGTTATTTGTTGTTTGTTTGCTTTTGCTTTTGTCTCTGATTTGTTGCGTTTCAGTTGTCAATTTCTGCTGGGTTTCTCTTTGAATATCTGATAGCACACTGGGGTTCTGTCAGGTCTTTCTAGAGCCTTATGTCCTAACGGATTCAATAATTGTGTGTCTTATACATGTATGTGTTTCCTAGACTGAATATTCGTTTAATCCAATACTTGGACATTAGTCTGAGGCTTGGACAGTCTTCTATAAACACCTCTATCACCAGGACAAGCAACCCCAAAAGCTTGGACAACCATGAGGAAACAAAGAAACCCCATGCAGGCAAAGGAGCAGGAAAAAAAAACCCACAAGACCAAATAAATGAGGAGGACATAGGAAAAATGCCTGAAAAAGAATTCAGAGTAATGATAGTAAAAATGATACAAAATCTCGATAACAAAATAGAGAAAGTACAAGAAACAGTTCATAAGAACTCAGAAAAACAAACAGCAATGGATAACAAAATAACTGAAATGAAAAATACTCTAGATGCTATAGCCAGCAGAATGACTGAGGCAGAAGAACGAATAAGTGAGTTGGAAGATAGAATGGGGGAAATAAATGCCACAGAGCAGGAAAAAGAAAAAAGAATAAAAAGAATAGAAGACAGCCTCAGAGACCTCAGTGATAACCTTAAACCTACCAACATTCGAATTATAGGCATCCCAGAAGAAGAAGAAAACAAGAAAGGGTCTGAGAAAATATTTGAAGAGGTTATAGTGGAAAACTTCCCCAACATGGGACAGGAAATAATTAACCAAGTCCAAGAAGCACAGAGAGTCCCATACAGAATAAACCCAAGGAGAAATACACCAAGACACATAATAATCAAACTAACGACAATTAAACACAAAGAAAAAATATTAAAAGCAGCAAGAGAAAAGCAACAAACAACATATAAGGGAAAACCCATCAGGATAACAGCTGACCTTTCTACAGAAACTCTGCAGGCCAGAAGGGAATGGCAGGATATACTGAAAGTCCTGAAAGAGAGAAACCTACAGCCAAGAATACTCTACCCAGCAAGAATCTCAGTCAGATTCCATGGAGAAATCAAAAGCTTTACAGACATGCAAAAGTGAAGAGAATTCAGCACCACCAAACCAGCCTTACAACAAGTGCTAAAGGAACTTCTCTAAGTAGGAAACACAAGAAAAGGAAAACACCTACAAATACAAACCCAAAACAATTCAGAAAATGGTAATTGGAACACACATGTCAATAATCACTTTAAATGTAAATGGATTAAATGCTCCAACCAAAAGACACAGACTGGCTGAATGGATACAAAAACAAGACCCTTCTATATGCTGCCTACAAGAAACCCACTTCAGACCAAGGGATACATATAGACTGAAAGTGAAGGGATGGAAAAAGATATTCCATGCAAATGGAAGTCAAAAGAAAGCTGGAGTAGCAATACTCACATCAGACAAATTAGACTTGAAAGTAAAGACTATTACAAGAGACAAGGAAGGACACTACATAATGATCAAGGGATCCATCCAAGAAGAACATATCGCAATGGTAAATATCTATGCCCCCAATATAGGAGCACCTCAATACATAAGGCAAATGCTAACAGCCATAAAAGGGGACATCGACAGTAACACAATTATAGTGGGAGACTTGAACACCCCACTTACATCAATGGACAGATCATCCAAACAGAAAATAAATAAAGACACACAAGCTTTAAATGACACATTAGACCATCTCAACGTAATTGATATTTATAGGACATTCCATCCAAAAACGACAGAATACACCTTCTTCTCAAGTGCACATGGAACATTTTCCAGGATAGATCACATCTTGGGTCACAAATCAAACCTCAGCAAATTCAAGAAAATTGAAATCATATCAAGCATCTTCTCAGACCACAACGCCACGAGACTAGATATCAATTACAGGGAAAAAACTGCAAAAAATACAAACACAGGGAGGCTAAGCAATTCACTCTTAAACAACCAAGGAATCACTACAGAAATCAAAGAGGAAATCAAAAAATATCTAGAAACAAATGACAACGAAAACACAACAACCCAAAACATATGGGACACAGCAAAAGCAGTTCTAAGAGGGAAGTTTATAGCAATACAGTCCTACCTTAAGAAATAAGAACATGATTGAATAAACAACCTAACCTTACACCTAAAACAACTAGAGAAAGAAGAACAAAGAAACCCCAAAGTGAGCAGAAGGAAAGAAATCATAAAGATGAGAGCAGAAATAAATGAAAAAGAAAGGAAAGAAACCATAAGAAAAATAAATAAAACTAAAAGCTGGTTCTTTGAGAAGATTAACAAAATTGATAAACCATTAGCCAGACTCATCAAGACAAAAAGGGAGAAGATGCAAATCAACAGAATTAGAAATGAAAAAGGAGAAGTCACAACGGACACCTCAGAAATACAAAACATCATGAGAGACTACTACAAGCAACTATATGCCAATCAATTGGATAACCTGGAAGAAACGGATACATTCTTAGAAAAATACAATCTTCCAAGACTGAACCAGGAAGAAATAGAAACCATGAATAGACCAATCACAAGTACAGAAATTGAGGCAGTGATTAAAAATCTCCCAACACACAAAAGCCCAGGACCAGATGGATTCACAGGCGAATTCTATCAAACATTTAGAGTAGAGTTAACACCTATCCTTCTCAAACTCTTCCAAAATATTGCAGAAGGCGGAGCACTCCCAAACTCATTCTACGAGGCTACCATCACCCTGATACCAAAACCAGGCAAAGATGTCACAAAAAAAGAAAACTACAGACCAATATCACTGATGAATATAGATGCAAAAATCCTCAACAAAATACTAGCTAACAGACTGCAACAGCACATTAAAAAAATCATACACCACGATCAAGTGGGGTTTATCCCTGGGATGCAAGGATTCTTCAATATACGCAAATCAATCAACGTGATACATCATATCAACAAATTGAAGGATAAAAACCATATGATCATTTCAATAGATGCAGAAAAAGCTTTTGACAAAGTTCAACATCCATTTATGATAAAAGCTCTCCAGAAAATGGGCATAGAAGGAAATTACCTCAATATAATAAAAGCCATATATGACAAACCAAAAGCCAACCTTGTTCTCAATGGAGAAAAACTGGAAGAATTCCCTCTAAGAACAGGAACAAGACAAGGGTGTCCACTCTCACCACTGTTATTCAACATAATTTTGGAAGTGTTAGCCACAGCAATCAGAGAAGAAAAAGAAATCAAAGGAATCCAAATTGGAAAAGAAGAAGTAAAATTGTCACTCTTTGCAGATGACATGATATTGTACATAGAAAACCCTAAAGACTCTACCAGAAAACTGCTAGCACTAATTGATGAGTTTAGTAAAGTAGCAGGATACAAAATTAACACACAGAAATCTCTTGCATTCCTATACACTAACAACGGAAGAGCAGAAAGAGAAATTAAGGAAACTCTCCCATTCAACATTGCAACCAAAAGAAGAAAATACCTAGGAATAAACCTGCCTAAGGAGGCAAAAGATCTGTATGCAGAAAACTTTAAGACATTGATGAAAGAAATCAAAGATGACACAAACAGATGGAGGGACATACCATGTTCCTGGATTGGAAGAATCAACATCGTGAAAATGACTGTACTACCCAAAGCAATTTACAGATTCAATGCAATCCCAATCAAATTACCAATGGCATTTTTCATAGAACTAGAGCAAGAAATCTTACGATTTGTATGGAAATGCAAAAGACCCTGAATAGCCAAAGCAATCTTGAGAAGGAAAAATGGAGTTGGTGGAATCAGGCTTCCTGACTTCAAACTATACTACAAGGCCATAGTGATTAAGACAGTATGGTACTGGCACAAAAATAGAAAGGAAGATCAATGGAATAGAATAGAGAACTCCGAAGTAAGCCCAAACACATATGGGCACCTTATCTTTGACAAAGGAGGCACCAGTATCCAACGGAAAAAAGACAGCCTCTTCAATAAGTGGTGCTGGGAAAATTGGACAGCAACATGTCAAAGAAGGAAATTAGAACACTTCCTAACACCATACACAAAAATCAACTCCAAATGGATGAAAGACCTACATGTAAGGCCAGACACTATAAAACTCCTAGAGGAAAACATAGACAGAACACTCTTTGAGATACATCAAAGCAACATCCTTTTTGACCCATCTCCTAGAATCATGGAAATAAAATCAAGAATAAACAAATGGGACCTCATGAAACTTAAAAGCTTTTGCACAGCAAAAGAAACCATAAACAAGACTAAAAGGCAACCCTCAGAATGGGGAAAAAATAATTGCCTATGAAACAACGGACAAAGGATTAACCTCCAAAATATACAAGCAGCTCCTGCAGCTTCATACCAAAAAAGCAAATAACCCAATCCACAAATGGGCAGAAGACCTAAATAGACAGTTCTCCAAAGAAGACATACAGATGGCCAACAAACACATGAAAAGATGCTCAACATCACTCATCATCAGAGAAATGCAAGTCAAAGCCACAATGAGGTATCACCTCACACCGATCAGAATGGCCATCATCACAAAATCTGGAAACAACAAATGCTGGAGTGGGTGTGGAGAAAAGTGACCTCTCCTGCACTGTTGGTGGGACTGTAAGTTGGTACAGCCACTATGGAAAACAATTTGGAGGTTCCTTAAAAAACTACAAATAGAACTACCATATGATCCAGTCATCCCACTCCTGGGCATATACCCAAAGAAAACCATAATCCCAAAAGAAACTTGTACCATAATGTTTATTGCAGCACTCTTTACAATAGCCAGGACATGGAAGCAACCTAAATGCCCATCAACAAATGAATGGATACAGAAGATGTGGCATATATATACAATGGAATATTACTCAGCTATAAAAAGGGATGAGATGGAGTTATATGTAATGAGGTGGATAGAACTACAATCTGTCATACATAGTGAAGTAAGTCAGAAAGAGAAGGACAAATATTGTATGCTAACTCACATATACGGAATCTAAAAATGGTACTGATGATTTCAGTGACAAGAAGAAGGACTCAGACACAGAGATTGGACTGGACAACTCGAGGTATGGGAGGTGGCAGGGGGTGAAGGGGAAACGGAGATGAAGCGAGAGAGTAGCACAGACATATATATACTATCAACTGTAAAATAGTCAGTGGGAAGTTGTTGTATAACAAAGGGAGTCCAACTCGAGGATGGAAGATGCCTTAGAGGACTGGGGCGGGGAGGGTGGGGGAGACTCGGGGGGGGGAGTCAAGGAAGGGAGGGAATATGGGGATATGTGTATAAAAACAGATGATTGAACGTGGTGTACCCCCCCAAAAAAATAAAAAATAAATAAAATAAAAAAAATAAAATGAAAATCAAAGCTCTTCAGAAATTGGGCATAGAAGGAAATTACCTCAACATAATAAAAGCCATATATGAGAAACCAAAAGCTAACATCATTCGCAATGGGGAAAACGTGGAAGAATTCCTTCTAAGAACAGGAACAAGACAAGGGTGTCCACTGTCACCATTATTATTCAACATAGTTTTGGAAGTGTTAGCCACAGCAATCAGAGAAGAAAAAGAAATAAAAGGAATCCAAATTGGAAAAGAAGAAGTAAAATTGTCACTCTTTGCAGATGACATGATATTATATATAGAAAACCTAAAGACTCTACCAGAAAACTGCTAGCACTAATTCATGAGTTTAGTAAAGTAGCAGGATACAAAATTAATGCACAGAAATCTCTTGCATTCCTATACACTAACAACGGAAGAGCAGAAAGAGAAATTAAGGAAACTCTCCCATTCACCACTGCAACAAAAAGAAGAAAATACCTAGGAATAAACCTGCCTAAGGAGGCAAAAGATCTGTATGCAGAAAACTTTAAAACACTGGTGAAAGAAATCAAAGACGATACAAACAGATGGAGGGACACACGATGTTCCTGGATTGGAAGAATCAACATCGTGAAAATGACTGTACTACCCAAAGCAATTTACAGATTCAATGCAATCCTGATCAAATTACCAATGGCATTTTTCACAGAACTAGAGCAAGAAATCTTACGATTTGTATGGAAATGCAAAAGACCCTGAACAGCCAAAGCAATCTTGAGAAGGAAAAATGGAGTTGGTGGAATCAGGCTTCCTGACTTCAAACTATACTACAAGGCCATAGTGATCAAGACACTATGGTAGTGGCACAAAAATAGAAAGGAAGATCAATGGAATAGAATAGAGAACTCCGAAGTAAGCCCAAACACATATGGACACCTTACCTTTGACAAAGGAGGCACGAATATACAATGGAAAAAAGACAGCCTCTTCAATAAGTGGTGCTGGGAAAATTGGACAGCAACATGTCAAAGAAGGAAATTAGAACACTTCCTAACACCATACACAAAAATCAACTCCAAATGGATGAAAGACCTACATGTAAGGCCAGACACTATAAAACTGCTAGAGGAAAACATGGGCAGAACACTCTATGACATCCATCAAAGCAAGATCCTTTTGGACCCACCTCCTAGAATCATGGAAATAAAATCGAGAATAAACAAATGCCGGGATTAACTCGGCGACTCGAGGTGAGTGACGGGTGCCGCAAGCTTGAAGAACACACAGACACAGGCTGAAGAGAAAGATGGGACCGGGGGACTCAAGACCTCTAGGATCAAGAGCCTCCCTGATTGATCCCACGTTGCTTTTATTGAGTTCTCGGCATAGCCTAAGGGTCTGACACTGCCAGGTTAATCCCATAAACAATCAAAGGCCTCACATGACTGGGGGCAATGATCTTTGTTTGCCTCCTGGGTCCTGATTTGAGCAGGGTGTGGATTTGAGCTGGGTGTGGATTTGAGCTGGGCGTGGCATGGGTTTGAGCTGGGCGTGGAGAGCAAGGCAGCCCTGGGGGCAGGAGACCTCTCTCAGAAGGATTAAAGGTCTGTGCCCCACCCATGTTGGCCCCTCTGCGACTGTGCCTGTCTTAGGTTGTTCCTCCCTTGAGGAATCTTACCCATCTCTGGCTAACCAGTCATCCTCTAGGGCCAAACACGGTGATATAAGGAAGGTTCTATGCACCACCCCTGTTGGCCCCTCTGCGGCTGTGCCTGTCTTAGGTTGTTCCTCCTCTGAGGAATCTTACCCGTCTTTGGCTAACCAGCCATTCCTCAGGACCAAACAGGGTGATATTAGTCTCCACGCCCTGCACCCTCAGCTCCTCCACTGCTCAAGCAGGACATTCTGAATCCCATCGATCGGCCCACATACTTCAACATTTTCAATGTTTCAAAAAGGTTCCAGAATGTCTTCCTACAAACAAATGGGACCTCATGAAACTTAAAAGCTTTTGCATAGCGAAAGAAACCACAGGCAAGACTAAAAGGCAACCCTCAGAATGGGAAAAAATAGTTGCCTATGGAACAACGGACCAAGGATTAACCTCCAAAATATACAAGCAGCTCATGCAGCTTCATACCAAAAAAGCAAATAACCCAATCCACAAATGGGTGGAAGACCTAAATAGACATTTCTCCAGAGAAGACATACAGATGGCCAACAAACACATGAAAAGATGCTCAACATCACTCATCATCAGAGAAATGCAAGTCAAAGCCACAATGAGGTATCACCTCACACCAATCAGAATGGCCATCATCACAAAATCTGGAAACAACAAATGTTGGAGAGGGTGTGGAGAAAAGGGAAATCTCCAGCACTGTTGGTGGGACTGTAAGTTGGTACAGTCACTATGGAAAACAATTTGGAGGTTCCTTCAAAAACTACAAATAGAACTACCATATGATCCAGTCATCCCACTACTGGCCATATACCCAAAGAAAACCATAATCCCAAAAGAAACATGTACCATAATGTTTACTGCAGCACTATTTACAATAGCCAAGACATGGAAGCAACCTAAATGCCCATTAACAAACGAATGGATAAAGAAGATGTGGCATATATATACAATGGAATATTACTCAGCTATAAAAAGGGATGAGATGGAGCTATATGTAATGAGGTGGATAGACCTAGAGTCTGTCATACAGAGTGAAGTAAGTCAGAAAGAGAAAGACAAATATTGTATGCTAACTCACATATATGGAATCTAAAAATGGTACTGATGAACTCAGTGACAAAACCAAGGACGCAAGTGCAGATAATGGACTGGAGAACTCGAGGTTTGGGAGGGGGCAGGGGGTGAAGGGGAAGCTGAGATGAAGCGAGAGAGTAGCACAGACATATATATACTACCAAGTGTAAAATAGATAGCCAGTGGGAAGTTGTTGTGTAACAAAGGAAGTTCGACTTGAGGATGGAAGATGCCTTAGAGGACTGGGACAGGGAAGGTCGGGGGGACTCGGGGGATGGTGGGGGGGAGTCAAGGGAGGGAGGGAATACGGGGATATGTGTATAAAAACAGATGATTGAACTTGGTGTACCCCCCCAAAATAATAAATAAATAAATAAATAAAATTAAAAAAAAAAAGAGCAATGAAACTAAAAGATGGTTCCTTTTTTAAATTGGGATATAGTTGCTTTACAATGTTGTGTTAGTTTCTGTTATACAACAAAGTAAATCAGTTATATGTATACATATATCCTCTTCTTCTTGGACCTCCCTCCCACCCCACCCCCATCCCACCCATCTAAGTCACCACAGAGCACTGAGCTGAGCTCCATGCTATATAGCAGCTTCCCACTAGCGATCTGTTTTATACATGGCAGTGTATATATGCCAACCCCAATCTCTCAGTCCATCCAACACCCCTCCCCCATGTCCATGCTTGTTCTCTATGTCCATGTCTCTATTCCAGCCCTGCAAATAGGTTCATCTGTACCATTTTTCTGGAATCCACATATATGCATTAATATACAAAATTTGTTTTCCTCTTTCTGACTTACTTCACTCTGTGTGATAGACTCTAGGTCCATCCATGTCTCTACAAATGACCCAATTTCATTCCTTTTTATGGCTGAGTAATATTCCATTGTATATATGTACCACGTCTTTTTATCCATTCATTTGTTGATGGACATGTAGATTGGGATAGACAAAACTGATAAACCTTTAGTCAGCCTCAACAGGAAAAAAGGGAGAGGGCTCAAATCAATAAAATTAGAAATGAAAATCTAGAAGTGACAACAAACACCACAGAAATACAGAGGACCATAAGAGACTACCACAAGCAAGTATATGCCAATAAAATGGACAACCTATAAGACATGCACAACTCTAAGAAATATACAGTTCCCAAGATGGAACCAGGAAGAAATAGAAAATATGAACAGACCAATTGCAGTACTAAAATTGAATCAGTAATATAAAAATTCCCAAGAAACAAAAGTCCAGGACCAGGTAACTTCACAGGTGAATTCTATCAAACATTTAGAGAAGACTTAACACCCATACTTGAAACTATTCCAAAAAAATTTCAGAAGAATGAGCACTTTTAAACTCATTCTATGAGGCTGCCATAACCCTGATACCAAAACCACACAAAGATAACACATGCACAAAAAAGAAAATTATAGGCCAATATAATTCATGAACATAAATGTAAAAATTCTAAACACAATACTAGCAAACCAAATCCAACAATACATTAAACAATCACACACCATGATCAAGTGGGATTTATCCTAGGAATGCAAGGATTTTTCAATATCCACAAATCAATCAGTGTGATATACCACATTAAAAAAACTGAAGAATGAAAACCATATGATCATATCAATATGTAGAAAAAATGTTTGCTAAAATTCAACATCTATGTATGATTAAAAAAACTGTTTAGAAAGTGGGCATAGAGGGAACCTACCTCAACATAATAAAGGTCATATATGACTAACCCATAGCTAACATCATACACAATGTCAAAAAGCTGAAAGCATTTCCTCTAAGATCAGGAAGAAGACAAGGATGCCCACTCTCACCACTTTTATTTAACATGGTATTGGAAGTCCTAGCCACAGCAATCACAGAAGAAATAAAAGAATTCTAAATTGGAAAAGAAGTAAAACTATCACTCTTTTCATATCATATGATACTATATATAGAAAATCCTAAAGACACTACCAGAAAACTATTAGAGCTCATCAATTAATTCAGTAAAGTCACAGGATAAAAGAATTAATAGACAAGAATCTCCTACATTTCTATACATTAACAATGAAAAATCAGAAAGAGAAATTAAGGGAACAATGCCATTTACCATCAGGTCAAAAAGAATAAAATATGTGGGAATAAACCTACCAAAGGAGGCAAAAGACTGGTACTCTGAAAACTATATGATGAAAGAAATCAAACATGACACAGATGGAGGTATACCATGTTCTTGGATTGTCAAAATGACTATATTACCCAAGGCAATCTGCAGATTATATGCAATCCCCATCTAATTAACAATGGCATTTCTCACAAAACTTGAACAATTTTTTTTTAGTTTGTATGGAAACACAAAAGACCCTGAATAGCCAAAGCAATCTTGAGAAAGAAAAATGAAGCTGGAGGAAACAGACTCCTTGACTTCAGACTATACTATACTACAAAGCAACAGTAATCAAAACAGTATGGTATTTGAAAAAAAAAAAACCCAGAAATATAGATAAATGGAACAGGATAGAAACCCCAGCAGTAAATCTATGCACCTATGGTCAATTAATCTATGACAAAGGAGGCAAGACTATACATGGAGAAAAGATAGTCTTTTCAATAAGCAGTGCTGGGAAAACTGGACAGCTACATGTAAAAGAATGAAATTAGAACATTCTTTAACACCATACACAAAAATAAACTCTAAATGTATTAAGGAACTAAATGTAAAACAAGATACTATTAAACTCCTAGAGGAAAACATAGGCAGAACACTCTTTGACATAAATCACAGCAAGATCGTTTTTGACCCACCTCCTAGAGTAACAGAAATAAAAACAAAAACAAACAAGCGGGGCCTAATGAAACTTAAAAGCTTTTGCACAGCAAAGGAAACCATAAACAAGATGAAAAGAAAACCCTCAGAATGGGAGAAAATATTTGCAAACAATGCAATCGACAAAGGTTTAATCTCCAAAATATACAAGCAGCTCATGCTGCTCAATATCAAACAAACAAACAAACAAACAAACAACCCAATCCAAAAAAAAAAAAAAAAAAAGAAAGAAAGAAAGAAAGAAAAAAGAATACATCTACCAATGGAAAAATTCTCACAGAGCACCTGCAGAACACTAGCAGAGGACCTTGGACACGTAAAAGGACAGGAAAGATCCCTGCCTAACTGGTTAGGAAGGAAAAAAGAAAAGGAGAGGAAGTGGAATGGGACTTGCATCCCTGGTGTGGGGAGCTGAAGGAGAGGAGAGGTTCCTGCATCTGGGAAGTCCCCTCACTGGTGAGGATATTGGCTGAGACAGAAGGAGAGCTTCATGGGCTTGGAGAAGAGCACAGCAAATGGTCTGCTGCAGGCATGACAGAGTAAGACCTACACAGATGGTCTATGCCACAGCCCAATATGCACTAGCCTGAGACATGTATCTGTCAGTGTGGTCAGGGGCTGTGTGCTGGAACGTGGGGCAGGCCCAGGGAGAGGACTGATGTTGGCTATGAGGAGACAACATGAGGGGATGGGAGTGAGGAGCTCCACAAGCAGTTGTGGAGGAAGCCTGGACCACCATAGATGTGAAGCACTATTGCTGAGTGATGCACAAAGGGCAGAGCCACCATTGTGACCTCTCTCCCCATGCACCAGCCTGTGCTTCCCTGGCACTAAGAAGGGCTCCCACCGGGGTGGGCACTTGCACCCCAGGAAACTGCCTCCTCTGTGTGCCCTCTCCACCACGGCAGGCTCTTGTGTCCCCAGCTATCACCTCTTCCACACCCCATCCCCATCAAGAAGGGCTCTCATGTCCCTGGCTACCACCTCCTCCATACCCCTTCCCCAAAGGGGTGAGCTCTTGTGCCCCCAGTTGCCACTGCCTCCACTCCCCCTCCCTGCCGGGGTGGGCTCATGTGCTCCAGGGCAGCCTCAGGAGCAGACACCTGTGGATGGCCCACAGGCAGAGGTAGGGCTGAAACCACAGCTGATCCCCAGGGGCCATGCAACTAAGGAATAAGCACTGAAATCTCTCCTCACAACTGCACAAACTGCAGATTTACACCCTCGCAACTGGCTTTGTAAACTCAGTACCTGTAGAACATCTGAACATACAATGAGTGCTCCCACAGTCAAGACAGGTCTAGCTTTAGCAGCCAAGAGGGGTCTAGCTTTAGCTTTTGTGTATATGGACATTGTGGGCACATATACAATGGGGTTGGGCCAGGCCAGAGTCTGAGCTGCCCTTATAGTGCCTACAGCAGGTCCAGATCCATGATTACTGCATTCCTGGGACATGACTTCAGTAGACCTACACTGGTGGTCTGGTGAAAACAACACCTGAGAAGCACCAGGACCAATTGCCTGCATAACCACAGTTAAGGTGGGGCCGAGAGCAATACCAACAGCAGTGCAATCTGAGAGCCCACATAATGGATGAAAGTTGACAATAGAGCACATCCACGGCTGAACAGCTCCAGAGGAGGAATACTCAGTGGCTTCTCTCACAGTGGGTGTGCTCCAATCCCCCTACCTCACACAGCAGGTCAGAAACACAGCTAAGAAACAGATATTGGGGCCTCCACTCCAACAAGTAGGGAGCAACCCCCACCACTGACAAGGCAGTGACAACCACAGAGCAAAGGGAAGGGCCTGCTTAATATCCAGTGCAGGCTCTGGTTATCACAGCATGAGTCACATCTATCAACGGGATAATGGCCTGTATACACTGAGAAAAGAGGTGGCAGACATCTGTACTAAAAACTGCCCTCGCAGCAAAAAATATTAAACCTACACAGACTACACAGGGATATTCCAACATAAAAATAGCCCTCCAAGACAGTCTGAGGGTCTGGCGTCAAGAGAAAGAGCCACCAGAGCATTCCGCCTTGAAGGCCAGCAGGGCTTGAGTACAGGAGCTCCACAGGGCTGGAGGAAACAGGGACTCTACTCTTGGAGGGTGCACACAAGGTCTCATGTGCACTGGGACCCAGCACAAAGCAGTGCCTCCATAGCAACCTGGGCTAGACATACCTAGTTTTCTTGGAGGGTCTTGTGGGGAGGCAAAAGTTGGCTGTAGCTCACTGTGCAGTAAAGGAGACCAGTAGGAGAGGCCACAGGGAATATTGACCTGTGTGAGCTCTCCCAGAGGTCTGCATTTTGGCACCAAGACCTGGCCCCACCAACAACCTGTAGGCTCCAGTGCTGGAAAGACTCAGGCCAAACAACCAACAAGATAGGACCACAACCCCACCCATCAGAAGACAGGCTATCTAAAGTCTTACTCAGCTCAAAGTTTCCTCAAGATACACTCCTTGACATGGCCCTGCCCACCAGAGGGAGAAGATCCAGTTCCAACCACCAGAGGGCAGGCACCAGTCCCAATAGGACACCTATACAAGCCCCTGGACCAACCTCACCCACCAGAGGTTCAGACACCAGAAGCAAGGGGAAGTATGATCCTGCAGCCTCTGGAAAAGAGACCACAAACACAGAAAGGTAGACGGAAGGAGATGACAGAGAAATATGTTACAGAAAAAGGAACAAGATAAAAATCCACAAGAACTAAGCGAAGAGGAGATAGGCAATCTGCCTGAAAAAGAATTCAGAGTGATGATAGCAAAGATGATTCAAAATCTCAGAAAATGAATGGATGCACAGACTGGGAAGATAAAAAATGTTTAACAAAGAGAGAGAAGATTTAAAAACCAAATGGAGATGTACAACACAATAACTGAAAGGAAAAATACACTAGAAAGAATCAATAGCTAAATAACTGAGGCAGAAGAATGAATATGTAACCTGGAAAACAGAGTGGTGTAAATCACTTCCACAGAACAGAATAAATTAAAAAGAATGAAAAGAAATGAGGACAGTCTCAGACACCTCTGGGACAACATTAAATGCACCAACATTCACACTAAAGGGGTCCCAAAAGAAGAGAAAGGGAAAGGGCCTGAGAAAATATTTGAAGAGATTATAGCCAAAAACTTCCCTAACATGGGAAAGGAAACAGTCACCCAAATCTAGTAAGAACATATAGTCCCATACAGGATAAACCCAAGGAGGAACATGTCAAGATATATGTTAATCAAAATGACAGGGACTTCCTTGGTGGTTCAGTGGTTAAGAATCTACTTGCCAGTGCAGGGCACATGGGTTTGATCTCTGCTCCAGGAAAATCTCACATTCCATGGAGCAACTAAGCCCATGAGCCACAACTATTGAGCCTGTGCTCTAGAGCCCATGAGCCACAACTATTGAGCCTGCGTGCCACAACTACTGAAGCCAACATGCCTAGAGCCCTTGCTCTGCAACAAAGAGAAGCCACTGCA